>NC_086114.1:38900000-39500000 GCF_963921235.1 Mobula hypostoma
TGCTCCTTGCTTGGCATCAGTGCACAAGATTTTAACCAGGCAATGCAGGAAAAATCCATTGTCTTTCCAGTGTGGTGTACAGAAATCTGAGGTAAAAGTTTTACACAGCATGCAAGTTCGCGGAATAAGCTGCCAGAGGAAGGGGTCCAGGTGGATACAATTGCAACATTTAAGAGTCATTTGAATAGATACGTGGGGGGGGAGTGGGGGAAAGGCTTGGATGGTTTTGAGCAAAATGCAGACACACAGGAATGGAGCAGAGGATGCTGTGGTCAGCATGGGCCGTGCTGTATGAATCTATGACTCTAATGCTGCTGGTATTAAACTTTGCTCAAGCACCTGGATGAAATGGAAAAGCATCACCTAAATCCCTTTTTATAATTATGCGGACTAAGCTATTAGGACATGTGTCCAATCATGGGTCAGCAAAAATCCCTGCTAACGAATCACAGGAGAATCTCTTCTATCCCCATCACCAGCTTTGGTCTCAGTCAACAATTCCACCCCTCTCCCTCTCCCTCTCAGCTGTCTGCAACTGAATTGATTGTTACCAACCCTTGTACCTGAGTCAAATTCCAACTTTGTACCTGTGCCATCATTTCCACTGCCATGACACTGGTTGCCACTATCTTGCCTCAGCTCATCTGCTGCCATAATTCTCACTATACCTTTGTTACATCCACACTTGATGATTCCAAAACCAGCCTCACCCTCTTGTATCCTCCATGAACTAATCCCAACCTTTATTCCCTCATTATAATGTACCCATTTGCCTATTCCCTTAATCCTTGTGTTTGTTAACATGCTGTCCAAGAGGTGAGAACATGGGAGGGTGTCGGACAAGAGAGTGAGACTCACCTTTTTCTCTCTTGCTGTTGATGATACTGCCTGCCAAAAGGGACACTCATTAAGGTCATTAAACTGAGATATGGCATGATCCTGCAGAAGGGTCTCAGCCCGAAACATTGACTGTAATCTTTTCCATAGATGCTGCCTGGCCTGCTGAGTTCCTTCAGCATTTTGTGTTGCATGGTTTGGAAGTTCCATTTTGCACTCCATCACATTTTCTCTGCACCAGGGAAAACTAAAAAACTAGGCCAAGGAATCAGTTTGCCATGGAATAAACCAGATTTGACCAGCACTGCCCTTGTGGATTAAATTCCCATGTTCTAAGGAGGATCACCTCTCATGGAGAGAAGCGAGGCAAGAAATGGCGGACTGTTTTATCAGATAAACACTGCATCTATCCAACCAACACACAGCAAAGTTGCTGGTGAACGCACAGGCCAGGCAGCATCTCTAGGAAGAGGTACAGTCGACGTTTCAGGCCGAGACCCTTCGTCAGAACTAACTGAAGGAAGAGTGAGTAAAGGATTTGAAAGTTGGAGGGGGAGGGGGAGATCCAAAATGATAGGAGAAGACAGGAGGGGGAGGGATGGAGCCAAGAGCTGGACAGGTGATTGGCAAAGAGGATAGAAGAGGATCATGGGACAGGAGGCCCAGAGAGAAAGACAGGGCGGGGGGGGGGAACCCAGAGGATGGGCAAGGGAGTCAGAGGGACAGAGGGAGAAAAAGGAGAGTGAGAGAAAGAATGTGTGTATAAAAATAAATAACGGATGGGGTACAAGGGGAAGGTGGGGCATTAGCGGAAGTTAGAGAAATCAATGTTCATGCCATCAGGTTGGAGGCTACCCAGACGGAATATAAGGTGTTGTTCCTCCAACCTGAGTGTGGCTTCATCTTTACAGTAGAGGAGGCCGTGGATAGACATGTCAGAATGGGAATGGGATGTGGAATTAAAATGTGTGGCCACTGGGAAATGTGGAATTAAAATGTGTGGCCACTGGGAGATGTGGAATTAAAACGGTCTCTCACTGCATCTATCCATTGGGATCTACTGGGTATGTTAACAGACACCTTGAAGTTGTAGGGAGTGAAAGTTCAAGTAATTTCCAGTATCCCTAGCCTACTCTATTCCATACAAGTCTTTGGTTTTTGTGTTCAGAGAAATGTGACCAGTTATGAAGCACTCACAAATCTCCAACACTGTCATCACACATTCTTTCTACGCCAAGTAAACTAATGTTTTCCCTTGAAGCAGGTCCAAACATATTCTGGCAATTCAGCATGTGAAGAGTCACACTGACACATTACAAACATGCGATAATGAGAAAGTTAGAGAGCGATGTAGCCAAGGTGGCCTGTTAGAAGCCTCCAGTGAATTGTTCAGTGCATACCTTACTCAATTGGCTTTACTGTGAGCACAGGTGCCCATGAACTAAGCACAGAAACCCATTTATTCCCTTCACTTGTTCTCATCACCTGTATTAATTCTCTGCATTCAGGCCACTGATTGATGCTCCTTGTCATCCTGGAGCAGAGCTGCTCTTGTTAACATCCTTTTGTTAGATTTCATGGACAAGCAGTTCAGGGCGAAAAGTTTGTCAGGGCTGAATTACATCTCCATTATTGGCTGGTGTGCATCATAAACATTAGTACCGCTCGCACATCTCTTCAAACCTGACAGAAAGTATCACTGATGCACGAGGTTTGGACTTTGTCTTCATCACCTACTGCCGTTGACCACAGCTGGGTCTAGAAATAGAAATGCCTCAATGTCCCAAAAGATATCAGATCTACTCCCATATCAGGATCCGTAGGGAGTCCATTACAACTCTGCTTATATTTAATATCATTCCTACATTTCTGATACAGGTCTATCATTACATCATTTTAACTCTCTGTAGGCACATCGCTGTTTAATGCTGGGTGCAGCACCAGTGCGCACATTGTCAACAATAGGATACAGTACTCCAGGCTGCAAGTCTGTCAATCTTTAATGCTGGGTCATTTCAAATGAAAATCAATTACATTAGGATGCTGGAGATCTCATATTTTAAAAAAATCCAGATATACCTGGCAGGGCAGTGTATTTCTGTGATAGGGAAAAAGGTTGGAGGTGTTTGGTGGAATGCAGTGCACAGAACAACTGGGGATTGGCTTGTATTACACTGGGGTACAGTACTGGTGTGGATGGGCTAACTAGTGTATACCACAGATACAGTAGAGATGGGCATATAACACCGGGGTTACAGCACTGGTGGGGATAGGTCTGTCAATGTACAACACTGCGGTACAGTACCAGTGTAGTCAGATGTGTCACTATATAACATAGGTACTGTACTTGTGGTGGCAGGTCTGTAAGTGATTACAATGGGACATAACACTGCTGGGGCAGCTCTGTTACTGTATAATACAGTAACAGTACTAGTGCAGATGAATCAGCCACTGTAGAATACAGGGGTGCAGTAATAATAGGGACAGGTCATTATATCAAATTTCCTTTTTCAACCTTCCACGATGGATCAAGCTTACTTTGATTGGAAAACCAAAGGTATAATATCTTTTCGCGATTTATTTTTGGATAATTGTTTTATGTCTTTTGATCAACTCTCTAATAAATATAACTTACCCAGATCTCACTTTTTTAGATATCTACAGATTAGAAACTTTTAAATTACTGTCTCCCCTAATTTTCCACACCCATATCCAATGGACAGTTTGGAAAAAATCTTAGATTTAAATCTCTCTCAGAAAAGTGTAGTAGCAATTATATATAATATAATTATGAATTTATGTCCTGATGCTTCTAATAAAATTAAAGCTGACTGGGAAAGAGAACTTGAGATTAATATACCGACTGAAAAATGGGAAAAATTTCTTCAGTTGGTGAATTCATCCTCTGTACGTGCTAAGCACAGGTTGATACAGTTTAAAGTAGTGCACCGGGCTCATATGTCCAAAGATAAACTATCTCGTTATTACTCTTATATTAATCCAATATGTGACAGATGTCATTCCGAGATCGCTTCTTTAACCCATATGTTTCGGTCATGTCCCTTGTTGGAGAAATATTGGAAAGATATTTTGATGTTATTTCAACGGTCCTAAATATAGACTTACAACCTCATCCAATTACTGCTATCTTTGGACTACCAATGATAGACTTAAATAATTTAACCTCTTCATCACGAAGGATGATTGCATTTCTTACTTTAATAGCTAGAAGGTCCATTTTGTTGAATTGGAAAGAGATTAACCCTCCTACTGTATTTCATTGGTTTTCACAAACTATGGTGTGTTTGAATTTGGAGAAAATTAGAAGTGCAGTTTATGACCCTTCCATTAAGTTTGAAAAAACTTGGAGGCCATTCATTCAGCATTTTCATTTGATGTAATTTGATCATTTCCAAACTTGTTTTATCTCCCTGTACTGTTGTTGGAGGGGAATGGAGTCGTCGACACTAAGGTTTTCTTCTTTTCCATTTTTAAGTTGTTAGTTTTGCCCAAGTCTTTTAGTTTAGTTGATTAATTTTGTTTTTCTTTGGGGATGGGGGTTTGCTTTTTTTTGTTTTGTTTTTTTTTCTTTTTCATGATTTTTTCTTCCAGTTTTTTTTTTGCTTTGCTATCCGTGGTTAGTTCTACATGTTTGGGAGCTTTGTTAATTTACACTACTTGGTTTTGCAATTACTTTTTTTAAGTGTAACAATATATCTCCTATTATTTGTATTATTGCTATGTTTTGTTTCTATATTTTGAAATTAATAAAAAGATTGAAAAAGAAAGAAAGAACAATAGGGACAGGTTTGCCACTGTATAACACTGGCGTACAGTACTGGTGGGGATTCATCTGTTACTATATAACACTGGGAGCAGCACCAACAGGGTTGGGTCAGTCACTGTATAGCACTGGGTACAGGGCCAGTGTCATTGTATAACACTGGGGTACAGAGTTGGTGAGAACAGTTCTGTCATTATATGACACTGGGAGCAGTGTTGGTGAGAACATTTCTGTCATTGTATAACACTGGGGCACAGTACTAATATAGAACGGTTGGTCACTATATAACAATAGGGTACAGTATCAGAGGGGATATTTGTCAGTGTATAACACTGGGTACAGTATGGTTGGGATGGGTCTGCCACTGTATAATACTGGGATACAGTGATGAGTGATTTGTCACTGTATAATACAGGGACAATATCAATGTGCTGGATCAGACAGTGCATGTGGGTTAGGTCTGAAAAGATACAGAATTAAACAGAAAATTCCAGAAGGACAGACAGAAAAACAGTGTTAACATATCAGATTGATAGTGTTTCATCAGGACTGGTTGTGAACACACACTGAAAAGAACGTAAGTAGTTAACATAAAGGAAATAAAATTGCAGGGCTCAGGCCAAAGAGCAGAAATGTGTGCAGTGGTGAATTTGAAAGGACCTTGAAAGATAAAGTCCAGGCTGGATGATATGGACACCCCTCCCATCCTGTGTGATTGATTCTGTGATCCCAAAATATTCTGGAGGATTTTGAATTGGCCAGTAGCACTGCCACATTCGCCGCCAGCTCGCCTTTCTTCTCAACCATGTCTTCCAGCCCTCTGGATGAGTCTTTTACTAAAAGTGAAACCAATAGTTTATCTGCTCAGTGGGGAAGTGAGGCAGCACAGAGGGGTGCATAATCAGCCATTACCAAAACAAAGCGGCCATATGGGGAACAGAAGGATCTGCTGCTCATTGACTGAAAGTGGTTAAAGTGCAATGAAAACGTGCATTGCTGAGGAGTGCTTAAGGTTACAGTTTTACATAACAACAGAAAGTGATTATGTGATCATTAAAAGTCTGTTATTTAGGATTACATATGCAGTGTCTCCCAGACTCTCATCCACCGTGCTTTGTGTTAGGTTACCAAGGATTTTGCAAGGGGCGACAAAAACATGTATTTATCAAATGGCCACGGGGAAAGCATGTTTTTCAGTGTCATGTCTTGTTTAGATATTTTTGTGATGATCTCATCCATCCTGTTCCCCTTCCTTAACCTAAAGTGCTGAGTCACTCTGACTTCTTCAGGTCATGGGGGCCTTCCTCCAAGGGAGGAGGTGTTGGGAGAGCGAGGAACCCAAGAGCACAGACTAACCTTATTCTGATGGTCTGATCAGGAGCAGCATGGGAACAAGAAAATAAAGGAAAAACATGCCATTCAGCCCATGAAGCTACTGTGCCTTCCAACAAATTCGTAGCAGACCTTCGATCTTGAGGCCATTTTCCTGACCTGGTCTCTTAACATCAATTATTTTGACATCCAGAAATCCATCAGCCTGTGATTTGAAAGCAATCAATGGCTGAGCCCTCTGGGCAAAATTCGAATGATTCGCCAGTCTCTGAGTGATCTCAAGAGACTGCAGATGCTGAAATCCAGAGCAAAACAAACTTGCTAGAGGAACTCAACAGGCTGGGTAGCATCTGAGGAGGAAAATGCACAGCTGACATTTCAGGTTCAGACCCTTCACCTGGTCTGAGGGTCACAACCCAAAACTTCGACTGTCCATTTCTCTCCACAGATGCCAGACTGACTTCCAAAAGCAGGCCATTTTCTTTTGGCTTTGAGTGATGACATTTTTCTTCATTTCAGTCCTCATTGTAAATGAACAGGGTGCTCAAAGCCTGTGCCCCTCAGCTATGTGGAGTACTTCGCCATGTATTCAACCTGAGCCTGAGGATGCGGAGGGTTCCTGTACTGTGGAAGAACCATAGAACTATAGAAACTACAGCACAGAAACAGGCCCTTTGGCCCTTCTTGGCTGTGCCGAACCATTTTCTGCCTAGTCCCACTGACCTGCACACGGACCATATCCCTCCATACACCTCCCATCCACGTACCTGTCCAATTTATTCTTAAATGTTTAAAAAGAACCCGCATTTACCACCTCATCTGGCAGCTCATTCCATACTCCCACCACTCTCTGTGTGAAGAAGCCCCCCCTAATGTTCCCTTTAAACTTTTCCCCCCTCACCCTTAACCCATGTCCTCTGGTTTTTTTCTCCCCTTGACTCAGTGGAAAAAGCCTGCTTGCATTCACTCTATCTATACCCATCATAATTTTATATACCTCTATCAAATCTCCCCTCATTCTTCTACGCTCCAGGGAATAAAGTCCTAACCTATTCAACCTTTCTCTGTAACTGAGTTTCTCAAGTCCCGGCAACATCCTTGTAAACCTTCTCTGCACTCTTTCAACCTTGTTTATATCCTTCTTGTAATTTGGTGACCAAAACTGAACACAATACTCCAGATTCGGCCTCACCAATGCCTTATACAACCTCATCATAACATTCCAGCTCTTATACTCAATACTTCGATTAATAAAGGCGAATGTACCAAAAGCTCTCTTTACGACCCTATCTACCTGTGACGACACTTTTAGGGAATTTTGTATCTGTATTCCCAGATCCCTCTGTTCCACTGTACTCCTCAGTGCCTTATCATTAACCCTGTATGTTCTACGTTGGTTTGTCCTTCCAACGTGCAATACCTCACACTTGTCAGTATTAAACTCCATCTGCCATTTTTCAGCCCATTTTTCCAGCTGGTCCAAGTCTCTCTGCAGGCTCTGAAAACCTTCCTCACTGTCTACTACACCTCCAATCTTTGTATCATCAGCAAACTTGCTGATCCAATTTACCACATTATCATCCAGATCATTGATATAGATGACAAATAACAATGGACCCAGCACTGATCCCTGTGGCACACCACTAGTCACAGGCCTCCACTCAGAGAAGCAATTCTCTACCACCACTCTCTGGCTTCTTCCATCGAGCCAATGTCTAATCCAATTTACCACCTCTCCATGTATACCTAGCGACTGAATTTTCCTAACTAACCTCCCATGCGGGACCTTGTCAAAGGCCTTACTGAAGTCCATGTAGACAATATCCACTGCCTTCCCTTCATCCACTTTCCTGGTAACCTCCTCGAAAAACTCCAACAGATTGGTCAAACATGACCTACCACGCACAAAGCCATGTTGACTCTCCCTAGTAAGCCCCTGTCTATCCAAATGCTTGTAGATTCTGTCTCTTAGTACTTCCTCCAATAACTTACCTACTACTGACATTAAACTCACCGGCCTATAATTTCCCGGATTACTTTTCCCTGTGCCGAAGACGCCACGCCCCAGCGGCCTCAATGACTACAGACCGGTGGCATTGACCTCCCACATCATGAAGACCCTGGAGAGACTTGTTCTGGAGCTGATCCGGCTTATGGTCAGGCCACACTTAGATCCCTTCCAGTTCGCCTACCAGCCCCGACTAGGAGTTGAGGATGCCATCGTCTACCTGGTGAACCGTGTCTACGCCCACCTGGACAAGCCAGCGAGCACTGTGAGGGTCATGTTTTTTGACTTCTCCAGTGCATTCAACACCATCCGCCCTGCTCTGCTGGGGGAGAAGCTGACAGCGATGCAGATGGATGCTTCCCTGGTGTCATGGATTCTTGATTACCTGACTGCCAGACCACGGTATGTGTGCTTGCAACACTGTGTGTCCGACAGAGTGATCAGCAGCACTGGGGCTCCACAGGGGACTGTCTTGTCTCCCTTTCTCTTCACCATTTACACCTTGGACTTCAACTACTGCACAGAGTCTTGTCATCTTCAGAAGTTTTCGGATGACTCTGCCATAGTTGGATGCATCAGCAAGGGAGATGAGGCTGAGTACAGGGCTATGGTAGGAAACTTTGTCACTTGGTGTGAGTGGAATTATCTGCAGCTTAATGTGGAAAAGACTAAGGAGCTGGTGGTAGACCTGAGGAGAGCTAAGGTACCGGTGACCCCTGTTTCCAACCAGGGGGTCAGTGTGGACATGGTGGAGGATTACAAATACCTGGGGATACGAATTAGACAATAAACTGGACTGGTCAAAGAACACTGAGGCTGTCTACAAGAAGGGTCAGAGCCGTTTCTATTTCCTGAGGAGACTGAGGTCCTTTAACATCTGTGGGACGATGCTGAGGATGTTCTACGAGTCTGTGGTGGCCAGTGCTATCATGTTTGCTGTTGTGTGCTGGGGCAGCAGGCTCAGAGTGGCAGACACCAAAAGAATCAACAAACTCATTCGTAAGGCCAGTGATGTTGTGGGGATGGAACTGGACTCTCTCACGGTGGTGTCTGAAAAGAGGATGCTGTCCAAGTTGCATGCCATCTTGGTCAATGTCTCCCATCCACTACATAATGGACTGGTTGGGCACAGGAGTACATTCAGCCAGAGACTCATTGCACCGAGATGCATCACAGAGCGTCATAGGAAGTCATTCCTGCCTGTGGCCATCAAACTTTACAACTCCTCCCTTGGAGGGTCAGACACCTTGAGCCAATAGGCTGGTCCTGGACTTATTTCATAATTTACGTATTAGTATTTAACTATTTATGGCTCTATTACTATTTATTATTTATGGTGCAACTGTAACGAAAACCAATCTCCCCCAGGATCAATAAAGTATGACTATGACTATGACTATGACTATGACTATGACTAACATAGAACATAGAAATCTACAGCACATTACAGGACCTTCGGCCCACAATGTTGTGCCAATGGTCTACTCTCAGTTTTGATACTGAGGGTTGGCTGATGAGCTGTGGAGGGTGCTTGAGTAATGAGGCACTATATGGTTCTGGAAGGCCCGTGTCAAACTGTGACAGAATTCACTGCCATTCCAGCAACCAGCTTTCAGTTGAACAAGGGCAGGGAGAGACACCGAAAGCACTCTTGCTGGTGCTGGGTATGGAGCTGAAGATAGAGGTGCAAATTTTTGATAGAGGGAAGTAATGAGAGTTTGGGAGTGTTGATGCACAAAGGGACATGGGCATGCTTACATGCATACAGAGGCAGTGAGCAATTACATTTCTTAGGCTTTATTATGAGAGGATTTGTATTTAGGAGTAAGGAGTATAGAGCTTATGGCAAGGATTCACCAGACAGGTTCCAAAGATGACAAATTTGTTGCAGGAAGATGGATTGAGTAATTCAGGACCTCACTTATTTAAATTTAGAATAATAAGAGAAGATCTTATTGAGACTAACAGATTCTTAAAGAGCTTGAAAGCTGGATGGAGGAAACTTCCCATGACTGAGGAATCTCAAACAGGGGTAACAGTTTGCAAATAAGAAGTAGACCAGATAAGGCATAAATGAAATAAAATATCTTCATTCAGAGAATGATGAAGCTTTGGAATTTTAAAAAAAGAGATTGATTGATGCCTAGGGCATTAAGGGAATCCAGCAATGATACTCTTTGGAAGTGATGCTGAGGTCAAAGATCAGCCATGATCTTTACGAAAGAGCAGACACAAAGGTCCGGATAGATGGCCTGTCCCTGGCTCCACTTCTTCTGTGTCAGAGACATGGCCTTTGTTGTGGGGTACAGGTATTTGAGCTCTTCCTGGCTCCATGGAGATCAGTGTTTGACATTCAGTGCCAACCTTTGCTTCCTTACCAGACATTGCTGGGCAGTGAGCCAGAGTCGGAGAAATGTGGAGGGTGTTCCAACCAACTGCACCAAGCACACAATGAATAAAACTGCCATGAAATTTGTTGCTTTGCAGCAGTACAATACAATGCATTATAGTAAAAACTTACAAACTACAATAAGAAATATATATATTTAAATTAAATTAAATAGTGTAAAAACAGATCAAACAAAATAGTGAGGAAGTGTACCTGGACTTATTGTTCATTCAGAAATCTGATGGCGGAGGGGAAGAAGCTATTCCAGAAAACGTTGTGTGTGTCTTTATGCTCCTGTACCTCCTCTTTGATGGTAAAAATAAGAAGAGGGAATATCCTGGGTGATGGGAGTCCTTAGTAATGGATGCTCTCTTTCTTGAAGCATCACATTTTGATGATGTCCTTGATATTGCGAGGCTAGTGATGTGCCACCTATCTTATTCCTGGTGGCAATATCATTGAAAAACTCATTGTGAGTGGAATTCAGCCTCGAAGATGATATGTGCCAGCCTTCACCTGAAATTCCCGCCCATTGATTTTCCAACAAGTCAACATCCATCAGAGATTACTCCCACTCCTTGGACTCTGTCTCCTGGTACTCAGTTTGCTGAAATCTGTCAACAGGTGCTGTTGTGTCCCTGAATTAAATGCAGGAATTCATGATCACCTGGTTTCATAAAGGCCTGCAGCTCCAATGGTGCAAGCCAAAGTCAAAAAACGGAACCTTAAGCTCGGACATGAAGCAAACTTACAAAATAACAGCTGAGAAACTGATTCTTGCTGAGAGTCAGGTGTGGTTTTTTTGGCCATCTTTTAAGCTGGTCGTTCCTCCCAGTAGTGACAAAGAACCCTGAGGGAGCTGAGGGATCTCTCACAGTTGTGCTAACCCCTGTCTCCACCTGACATTTACAGATTTTCACCTGGGAATATCGGAATGCTGAGAACTATTACGTTTCATTTTGATGCAGCTATTGTGTCATCTTGCAATGCTTGGCAATATCATAAAGTAGTGACTGCAACAGAGTTAAGCTGCAATTTTTTAAGTAATCTCCTTTCAGACCATGAAATAAGGGATTAATTTTTGTAAAGACACAAGTAGCGACATTTGAAAGGTATTAACTTAAAGGGTGGTGGAATCAGATTCAACTGAAACTCAAACAGAGTTGTATATAAGTTTGAGAAGGAAGTATTTGTGTTGCTGGGGGAAAAATTAAGTGAAGACAAGCAATAGGAAAATAAACTGCTAGATCTGGCAAAGATTTAATGGGGCAAATTAGCTCAGAGTAGAATCTAATTTGTACTTTAAGTAGTTCAGAGGGAAGGAGCTACAGTGGATTGTAAAAGTTTTCTACAAACAACTGATCTGTTGAATATACCTAAGGATACTAGAACTGAGAAGTCCATCCATATTGTTGTGTCACAGAAGTTTAAAACGACAACGTTTAGTGGTTTACAGATGTATTCACTTATTAGATTCACATAACCTCTTCTTGGGCTTTCAGCTGGGTACAGGTGTTGATTTTAACCAACATTTCAATGACAAATTCTGCCATCTTTATCGAGTGTAACATCGAAACGTTGGTTAAAATCAACACCTGTACACAGCTGGAAGCCCAGGAAGAGTTTATGCAACATATGCACTGGGAATGCACTAGATCCTATTTTTAGCTTCTTTGCAGAGGGTGTTTTAACCTCGGGTATTGGTGAGATGAACATCATAGATGAGTGAAGCTCCACTATAATGAATGTTTGAGACAGCACTGTTGGTGATAATCCTCCAGTGCAGTACTGAAGGAGTGCAGCACCATTGACAGTGACACTGCACTGCTTGAAATAACTCACAGCACCTTTTGATAGACAAAGGAATTTGCCCTGGTGCTCTGATCGATGTTTATCTTTCATTCAACCTGCAAACAAACTAGTTAT
The DNA here is from genome assembly GCF_963921235.1 of Mobula hypostoma. Classification (NCBI taxonomy): domain Eukaryota; kingdom Metazoa; phylum Chordata; class Chondrichthyes; order Myliobatiformes; family Myliobatidae; genus Mobula; species Mobula hypostoma. The sequence goes on from NC_086114.1 coordinate 38,912,277, forward strand.
AATCAGGTGCGGTTAGTGGGATCTTGCTGTGCACCAGCTAGAATCAGAATCAGGTTTAAGATCACTGGCATATGTCAATTTCTGCATACAAGTAAATTTCTACACTGCTCATATTTTAATGGAGTCTGCAATTCTCCATAACTCATTCACTGTGAAATGCTTTTCAAATTTCTAATTTTACGTCAGGCACATTAAGAGTGTACAGTTTATTGTTAGCAGTTCTTATGGTTGAAACGCATTAAAATATTAACTGTGCTTCATGTTTGGTGAACTTGATTGCAGCTGATATGCAAATAATCCTGTTCAATTTTAACTAATTCAGGGATAATCAGAAAAGAGTTGTATGCTTACCAAGTATAGTGCTCGGTAAGTGTGAAAAATTATTAGGATCAAAACTCTATTAAGATGTTAGATAGCACTAATCTCTGAGATATATTGCTACCACGACCCTTTATTAGGCCCCTTTGGTAGCAGTAAACCATAATGATGCAAATGATTGAGATTATACTGTGTCTTTCTCTATGGCTCGCACACAGATGTCCCAATAATTATTGACTGGATAGCAATTCCCTCTGACTTGATTGACTGATGCTGAGACAGTGCAGTGAAAAATGGACAACACTGCCTTTAGCTTGGCTGAGTGTACTGTTTACGATTCAAAACTGGTACCAGAAAGACTGACTCTTCGAGTGAGCAGAGGCTGACGAATTGAAGACACCTGGAGAGTGATTCATCTTGCAATAAATCATGAGTTGGGAGCTGGAATCTGAACACTAATAATCCAGGTGCCTCTCTTCACCTGCTTGGAACCAGTCACGGAATCCAAGAAAGTCCCGGTAACTGGAAAGGCCATCAAGTCCAGTAGGATCCTTTTATTCCAGCTGGACAATTTTCACAAATATATCTGACTGCAACACTGACTTGCTCCCACACCATGATATAATTCCACCCAATACCATCCTTCAGATTACGCAAACTCATCCACCAATCCACCACCACCATCTGATCCATTCCTTATATTCCAAGCCCCAACCACAAGCCACCCACATGACCCCAGGTTTTCTCTCCCACCTCCTCCCTGCATCACTGCTTTAACCACCAACATCCATCTCATATCACGTGGGAGAATCCACACACCAATCTTGTTAACCAATCACCACCCCACACCCCTCATACTGTCACACTCTCCCACCGCCCCACATCAGTCAGTACAAGTGCGATGGAGAGCAAATTGTAGCCGTGATTGTCCAGTCTCCTTCAACTATGGATAGACATTCCGGTAACTTATTCTAAATGAAGGACATTGCAGTTCATTCTGCTCTACAGATAACAGTAGGAAATCTTTTACATGTCTCTGAATAAAACCAGGACTTCACCTCAGACACGAGGAAATCTGCAGATGCTGGAAATTCAAGCAACACACACAAAAAATGCTGGTGAACACTGCAGGCCAGGCAGCATCTATAGGAAGAGGTACAGTCGACATTTCGGGCCGGGACCCTTCATCAGGACACAAGGTCCCGGCCCGAAATGTCGACTGTACCTCTTCCTATAGATGCTGCCTGGCCTGCTGCGTTCATCAGCATTTTTTGTGTGTGTTACTTCACCTCAGACCTGCTTTCAAAAGACTGGATTTCAAACCCTTCCACATCACTTCTCTGAATCGTTCCATACAGGGGTCTGAAACTCAGGAGACACACAAGACTGCAGATACTGGAATTTGAACAAAATTAACAAACTGCTGTTGGAACTCAGTGGGTCAGGCAGCATCTGTGGAGGGAAGTGAACAGTGAGCATTTGGATTGCAAGCCTTCATATGGCAGAAGGGGAGCGTAATGGTTAGCACACACTTTAGAATACCAGCGAGCTGGGTTCAATTCCCACCGCTGTCTGTAAGGAGTTCATATGTTTAGCTCATGATTGCATGGATCTCCTCCCACAGCCCAAACACTTAAATGGTTAATTGGTCATTGTAAATAGTCCTGTGATTAGGCTAGGGTTAAATCAGGGGATGCTGGGTAGCATGGCTCAAAGGAACAGAAGGGCCTTCTCCACATTGTATCTCGATAAATAAAGAAATAAATCTGGACTGTCAATTTCTGTCTCCTGAAGCTGCCTGACCTACTGAGTTCCTCCAGCAGCTTTTCACTCCAGATCTCAAATCTATTTTGTTTGGGGCTTTAAGTCATCCATGCCATTATTGAGCCAAGCAAAACACATTGGCAGCCAACTGATTCAAAGATGAGCTATTGAATACCTGGAAGCATAAAAGGAAAGGAAGAGTGAGTGAAATAAGAAACTTTATAGGTATATGACACTAGAAAACAGAGATACAATTTTACAAGATTTGAACTCAAAATAATATAAACACAGGAGTCTGGAAAAAGAGTTTAGGAGAATGCATTTAGTTAAATGGATCAGTTACAATCACTTGATATCAGGGAATAATTTTGCAGTTCTCTCTCCCTGGCTTAGAGCCTCACCCAACAGGATATTAGGAAAATATGTGTGTGCAGTGATAATTGTTCAAGCAATTATGATTGAGGCTCTGTGTGCCAGAATTATACAGGACAGAATATTGACCATATTCTGTCCAAAATTGGTAGCTGCTGATATAATATTCTCACATTCACTCATAACCTTTTCTGTCAGATCCTCTGAGCAATCTCAATTCGGAGTCTGAGTCTTCACGAAGTTGATCAAATCTGTGCACTTTCCTTCCACTCTCTGAAAATTAACAGATGGTGCCAAAGTGCCATCTGATTCAGAACATTACAAGGAAATGGAGTGCCACATGTTTCGTGCTTGAACACTTAGTGGAGTAAATCAAACCCCCATGCCATGGAATTGAACAGTATGCTGAGCGCAGTAGAACACACAGGCACCACATAACAGCTAAAGGACCTTTACAGTGTCCCGGAGAGGAATTCAGGCCTGAGAGTTGAACTGCATTTATTTTCTCAAACTTAGTAAGCCCTTAGTATATCCAGTCAAATTCCTGATGATTTTATAACAAAAGCACCAGGCTCTTTACAAAGGAAATTCTCCTTATTTAATCTGCAAATGATGCATGAATTTAAAAAGAAACATTTTATACATAGCCTTTCTATCCTTAAAAAAAAGGTTAGAATTGATGATAGTTGCCATGGAGAAGTATCTCAGTCTTTTACTTTGCTAATACCAGGCTAATTTCTGAGCTAACCAACAGCTGTAGAATGAGTGAACCTGCACCAGAGCTGTGCAAACTGGAATGTGACCACTGCATTTCATTGCACCATTCCTCTTCATTGACGCATACTCAATTTCTAGGTTTCCTATGCTCCAGTCCTCACCTCCAAGTTCACCTTCAGCTTACCATTTGACTTAATTTATAATCATCTGCCCTATGCCTGGTGCAGAAAGTCTGTTCAATAATTTTCCTCCAAAATTATTTAACACCTTTGAACTATTTCACCTGAAAATTCGATGTCACCACTTCCAAGAAGAAATCTTCTTTGCAAGGATTGCTTGTTCTTAATTGTCTCTTTTTTGCCCATTTCAGTTACAGTAGGATTCTGGAGCTGAAGTCACTGCCTTCCAACCCATTGTAGTTTCTCATTGTGTGGACAATGTGTGCAATGAGGGTGTTGATGGTTTAAAGTTAATCTTGGACCCAGTACCTATGAGAAAGCCCACTCCTGAGCGTTTCCGTTAAAAATCCCTAAAATAACTGGTACAGATGCTGTTGTTAAGTTCACTATTATAACCAGATAAGCAGTAAACTCAAGAATGATAGTTATGCATCACAGTTGGAGGCTGTTTAATTCATTGAAGAGTAATCCAGTAAACCTACATCTCTTGCTTCTTCTTCATACAATGCAATCCTTTTTCTGATTGTCTTTATCCAATTGCCCTTGAAGGTTTCTGTTATTCTGAGGCAGGGCATTGCCAATTCTAATATCCTGTTGCAATTATCCAAGCTATCCAGATGTTGACACTCAGCCATCAGACACAGCTCCTACTTGTTTAATCTATCTCATCTCTTTCTAAATTTAACCCACAAGTTTTCTTAAAAGAAGAAATGCTGAGAACACTCCAAAGTTTGTCTTGAGGAATGAGAAATCATGTTAATGTTTCAGATCAAAGACCTTTCATGTCAATTTGGAAGGGATTTCAATCTGAAATAGTAACTCTGCATCTCTGATGAATGCTTCCAGCATGTTTCTTCTTCATTCAGATTCTCAGCCACTGCAATGTTCTGGTTTTCAAATCTTCTTTAAAGAAGAATGCTGTGCTCTAAGAACAGCCCAGCATCCATAATTTATTCTAGTTATGATCCCTCGGCTTGGATTTATTCCATTGGTTCATTTCCCAACCCTCTCTAAAGTGTGATGCTCATATTGGGTGAAGTACTAGCATTCTGACTGGGGATGCATTACCGCTTAGTTTGAACCCTCCAGTGCACAGGATCGAAGGAGGATGCGGAGGGGCAGCAGACCCAGCTAGCTCCATCTCAGACACCAGGTGTTCTAAACCGGGGTCCACAGACCCCTTGTTTAACAATATTGATCTATGACATAAAAAAGGTTGAAAACCCCTGACAAGCACAACCCTCCCACTATCAAAGGCATCTTAAAAAGGCAGTCCCTTGAGAAATTAGCATCCATCATTAAGGATCCACACCACCTGGGATATACTGTTCATTACAACTATCAAGGAGGATCTACACTCAATGTTTTAGGAACAAGCTCATCCCCTCTGTCATTAGATTTCTGAATGGTCCATGAACACTACCTCGATATTCCTCTTTTTCACTATTGTAGCCCCCCTGGCCACCCCCAGGGTCGCTCGGCTCGCTGTCGTCTAGGGAAACAGCCTCGGCCCCGCCAAACTGGGTAATTAGTTTGTGTGGATGCTGTGTGAGGTACCCCACCCCGCCCAAATAACAGACAATACACCAGATACAATTAAATGATATACAGTTTATAGATATTACTGGAACTATATAATTAAAAGAGAATAAAATATAAAAGGAAAATAAAAGGCGCCACACTTATCAAAGTGCAATCTCTTCGTGCACCAAAAAAACCCATTGGAGCTCAAGGACCTTCTTCTTCACCCTGCGACCCCCTCGGACTACCTTGACCGGCCTCCTGGGACCAACAACGGTGGTCGACCAGACGCTCCACGCGAATCAGTCTCCGTCTCCTCGCCGAACGTCCCGCTCGGGGTCCGACCCCGTTAGCGGACTCACAGCACCTCGTCCATCCTCTGTCTTGCTCTCCCGCCTTCTGCCCCCCAAACCCCCTCGCAAACAGTATCTTCAAATACACCAAATCCATAACAACTATCCCAATTGGTTAATAATGTATTTCTTATCACCCTCTAAACCACAACAAGCTGCTAGCGCAAACTTTCTCAGCGTTTAAGACAACAAAGCCGCATTCCCCAGATTAACATAACAAAGACGCCATTTTAATTAGCTTCCGCAGTAACATAAAAATCGAAACCCCCTTACACTCTCCCCCCACCAAATAAAGTCATGTCCTCATGACTTCTAAATAACTCGCCATCCAGTCCTGCAGACACACAATACACACATACACAGATACACACAGTGACAGTGCTCCACAAACAGTGGACCTTACTCCCGTCCCACGGGCGCTACATAGGCCAACCTATCCGGGAGCTTCTTAACCCTCCAAGACCTCCGTACCCCCTCACCTAAACCCAAAAGGCTCAGACACCACTAGGGATACCTCGGGCCTGCTTGCCAACTCCTCTCTCACTCAGGCCACCACTACAGCTCGGAGCCCCCAGTCCAGTGTCCGGGGCCCCACCTCTCCTCCTTCCTGATCCTGCCGTAACTCAGACTGCCCACAGCTAGCCCTCCCCACTACACCTGACTCAGTGGGAGAAGGGCCAAAGGTCTCTTCCTCAATCACGGGGAAGTTAGCGAAAGGCAGCATGTACCACATGTGCAGCACATCATCCTTCAAATCCGTATCCTTCCTCATTTCCTCGATGGATAGCTGCTGGTTCAGTTTCTCCAAACTGAAACATTTAGCCGGGGCTACCCCTTCAGCCTCCTGCAGTCGAGATGTCAGCTTCTTCGGGGACTCCTTCAACTCTCGCCACAGTCTCAGCAGTTCTGACTCAGGGTTCCTGGCCATCTCAATCTGGGACGCAGTTACCCCACCAGATTCTTCCACCCCGACCTGAAAAGCAGCAGTTAAAGGACGTTCAGCCTCCGGTTGTTTCTTCCTGAGGACGTCTTCCAGGTCAACTTTCAGTTTTTCCACTTCATTTAAACTCGCGATAGTCATCTTCAGGTTCCTTTCAAGTGTCCGCCTCCCTTTTCCGAGATCTGTCCTCCATTTCTTTACCTCCTCGGGAGTGTAGTTAAACTCCCCTCCCTGGGCTCTCGGTTTTCTGTTGACCTTAGTCAGAACACGTCCTTGATCTTCCCCAACTTGCAAGTCTTCCAATCTGTTCTGAATGGACGTCTTGAGTTTCTGCTGATCCCTTCGAAGATGGGTCATTGTTTCTTTTTGCTGGATTAATTCGTCAGTATATGACCGCAGTGTGGTGCAAATCCCCATCTTCCCTGCGTCTCATTTAGATTGACGACCTGGGTTTCCATCCCCCGGTCCACCACCGTCTGTCCCAACAGCAGGAAGTTCAACTGGTATGTCGGGTCATTTTCCTCACATTGCACCAAACTCCTCCGGCAAAAACTCCTCCACATTTGACACTTCGCTTCGGTCGCCAGGGCTCAGCCACTCGCTTCGCCTCATAGTCCCCCCAGGCGAATCCAAGCTCTAGACGGTCATCCAAATACGTCAAAACTCCACACACCTTCACTTCCCCCATGGTCTTCCTCATGCCCTGCGGGAAGGATGCAGGGGCTCCGGATATGCCCTTGGGCATCTTTTCGGATCGGAAGAATCCTAGGGAACTAGTAACGGCCGTCTTCAGCTCAACAGCCGCACTCCTCAGGATCTGGCAACATCCACCCTTCAGATGCAGCACATTAAACCACGTCGCATAATCCACACACACACTGCCTTCATCTTCCACGCCGCCAGGGTCCAGTTGCCGCGACCTCTTTCTCACTGAGGTGTCAACTCCCCTCCTTCGTGGTGGTTCGGAGCATCTACTAGGAGGGTCTCATCCTCAGCTACTTTCCCCAGGCCGTACCACCGCTGGGTCTCGTTTAAATTCGGTACTGGCTCAAGGCTGCTACACACGTCGTCAGAAGCAACTCGACACGCTGGGTGCCCAGACAATGCCTCCATGAACTCCAGGGTCATTAACCAATCATCGTCTTCTGGATAACTACTGCCACTAGTACCCAAAGTCTCCGGTGCCCTTGCGGTTGTCAAGGATAAATGCTTCAGACACCGGTTGTAAAACGAACTGTGCAACAACTTGACCTGCGCTCCGGGATCGAGGATAGCTTTAGCATCGCTTCCCTCTATTCATAACGACACCCTGGGGCGTGGTCCCTCTAAGCCTTCAGGAATTGGGTCTTTTCCTTGCGGAAGTTCAGTGGTGCATTGCTGGGAACGTGCTTTCCCAGAGACCCCAAACCGTTACCCCCACTGGGCCTCCACTAAGTTTCCTGACACCTCTCTGATCAGCCGAACAACTGAAGGAGGGGCTGACCCCCTGAAATGATCCCCCTGGCACTGCAAGCAATTTAGGCGCCCTCCTAGCCAGAGAAGACACGCTGAAAACTCTCCCCCCCTTTCAAATAACTGACAGCTGTCACTATAGTGTAAGTGAACCTGACAGCTCTAACACCGTCACCAGCCCGCCTACTCAAACTTTCAACCAATCCCTGTCGCTCTCCCTCAACCGAGCACTGCCACTCATCTAACAACTGAGAGATCCGCTCTGCCCATGTCTCGCACACCTCCGCCCCTCTTGGGGTGGACACTGTCCCAAGTGCCAGGCAGAGCCTGCCAGAGCTAGAACATTTATTCGCAGACTCTACCTCCAAATCAGACCACTCTTTCCTCTCTCTCCCAACCGCATGGACAGCCCCTAGTGCCACCTCCAACTCGTCAATGCTAGTCTGAACTCGAACAAAGACCTCACCCACCACGCATACAGCAATAACCAGCAAATAACCCACAGAGACACACATTACAGATTTAAACAGGGCACCCACACAGCAAACCAACAGACTCATGCATCCCGGACAAGCCCCCACAATGTAGCCCCCCTGGCCACCCTCAGGGTCGCTCGGCTCGCTGTCATCTAGGGAAACAGCCTCGGCCCCGCCAAACTGGGTAATTAGTTTGTGTGGATGCTGTGTGAGGTACCCCACCCTGCCCAAATAACAGACAATACACCAGATGCAATTAAATGATATACAGTTTATAGATATTACTGGAACTATATAATTAAAAGAGAATAAAATATAAAAGGAAAATAAAAGGTGCCACAACAAGCTGCTAGCGCAAACTTTCTCAGCGTTTAAGACAACAAAGCCGCATTCCCCAGATTAACATAACAAAGACGCCATTTTAATTAGCCTCCGCAGTAACATAAAAATTGAAACCCCCTTACACTATATATTTTTTTTCATTGGAACTTATAATATTTTTTATATCTTGCACTTTGCTGCTACCACAACAGATTTCACAACATATGTCAGTGATAATAAACCTGGATCTGATTCTGATTTAGTGATGATAATTGAAGGTTGGTGAGGATTTGATGGGCTGAAAGTCCTGTTTTCATGTTGTATCCCTCTATGACTCGACAACTTCAGTTGGATTCTATATGGGGTTATCTTCACTTCTTGACGTTCGTGTTCCATTAAGTAAAGGCTGAAGGAAATCTGGCAGGTGAAGGGAGGAAAGAGCAGTCTCAGATGAAGCCTGAAGATTAGGTGGAGCAGAGGTGACTCTTCTGAGACCCCAAATCGAATCAGGTCCCCCAAACAGCCAGCTCTATGTAAAACCTTGTCAGAAACAGGGTGCGCTCTGAGATCAGATCCCTGCTCTCTGAGATCAAATAGCTTTCAGACCATCATCTCACTTGCATGGTGTAAGGACCAGGATTTCATATCATTTATTGATTTGTCCACTATCTTCAAATTTGTATGCAAAAAACAGTCACTGTCTCCTTATTCTTAAAAATCTTTAAAAATAGCTCCTTCTTAGTACTGCCTTTCCTCATTCTTCTTCCAAAATTTACTTAATAGCCAAGCCAATTAATACCATCTTCTATCTTGGTTAAGGACAATTCTGCTCTATTGCCAGTCTCTCCGTAGCCACCTAGGCACAAACTTAGTGGTGAAGCCAATGGCTATGAGCCACTATGGATAAAAACTGCATCAGCTGTGGTTTAGTCTACTCTGACATTGGTGAAAGTGGAATAACTTACAGCGTGGATAATAGAGCGTGATCTCAGAATCTTGCTGTGAGGCAATGTATTCAGCCCGAAACATTTACTCTCTTTCTCTTCCCACAGATACTTCCTGACATGTTGGGTGATTCCAGCATTTTCTGCTTTTATCTCAGAACTTTATTTATGACATGTTGCCAAGATCTGCAATTGTAAGATCTTGGCTCATGTTGGTAAAATTCCTTGTCTCTAGACTGGAAACTTTTGGACTGCAAATCTTTTCCAGGAAACAAACACATACCGTTTGCTGATACTTTATTACTTGTTGGCTTTAGTATTGAACAGATATTGCACTGGCCTTCAGTTCTGTGGCCATGCTCAGCCACTCTTTGTGGGTGGGTATAGAAGAAAGGGATGATCTATCTGAATAGACCATAGAACAGTACAGCACAGGAACAGGTTGTTTAGCCCATAATGTTTACAATGGCAATTTAAATGCCATATCTGCCTGAAAGTTGTATATTCCATAATTCTCTGTCGGTTCATGTCATGTATAAATGCTATCTTCATCTAAACATTGCTATCATATCTAGTTCCTCTGCTTCCTCTGACAGTGCATTTCACTCCCTGTGTAAAAACATTGCTGGTAAATCTCTTTTGGAGTTTACCCTTCTCACCTTAAGGCTATGGCCTCCAGTAGTTGAATGTCACCTTGTCTGAAACAACACTCATTCCTTGACCAACATCAACAAAACAGATGTATTTGGTTCAGCTTATGGGATCTTGCTATGCATAAGGCTTCTGCTGCATTCCTGATATAATCATCATCAAAACACTTCAAAAATGCTTAACTGGCTTTGTATCACTTCAGGAAATACTGATGTTGTGAAAGGCATTATATAATTGCAAATTCTTTCTTTTTAACTGCTAAATGAGATAATAAGAGTATCTGGGAGCTTGTAAATTGACATGTTATAATTCTCAGTGAAAATACAGAAAAGTAAGAGTCAAAAACACAACTCTCATTTATGTTAATTCTAATCGATAATCTGATTACCATTGCTTGCTAACAGAGACGTTTTAACTGTTCAAACAAAGAATTATTCACAACTGTTTCCCAATTAAATAGATACACATGCCATCTTGTGGAACTCAGAAATAGTCATAACTCATTTTCAACAAAGGCACATATGCTCCCTTGAAATAAAACAGAAGCCAGCTAATTGGAGCATTATTCTGTGTGTAGGCTAATATGCCAGTAACACAGCTACCATTTTTATGGGTCTGTAAAAACTGCCTGTGATGTTCATTCTCATCAACTTTTTAAAGATGCAATTTAGACTATTTTGAAAAGGCTGAGGAATTTTAAATGATACTTGAAAATACTTAATGTTGAATGGTAACAGTGCCAACCAACCCTGTTATATGGCATCTTTAAACTTCCCGTACATTAAGAATATATATCCAAATAGACTTTTGTTTTAATGTTGAGGTTCTTTAGCTTCCTTCATGGCTGAATGAATAATGGGTAACTGTTCTGTCTGGTTAGGACTAGACAGTGCATGAGCTGATCTTACGGAGGTTATGCATGTGATGCTGTAGTTGTCGTCAGAACCCCTGGGTATAGGAGGGGAGAAAGCAAACCTGGCTGAAATGGGGTCAACAGGAATCGAGGGAAAACTCTCTACTGATCGGAAGTGTACCTAGTACAAAGGAAGGTGACTGTGGTGATCACATCCACAAAGCTAAAATCAGGATTGTGATAGAGCATTTTCCACTTGCCTGGATGAGCGGAACTTGAATAACACTGAAGATGTCCGATTCCTTAGATGACGAGTTAACTCTCTTGATAGGATCCCATTCGCAACCATTCACTTACTTCTATAGCATGCACTGCAGAACCTTACCAAGACTCCTTAGATGGCACCAGGGAAACCCACAACCTCTGCCAGACAAAATTACAAGGGAAGCAATAGAATGGGGAACACCATCAGCAGAAATTTGCCCTTTAAGCCACGCACCATTCTGACTTGGAAATATATTGCCATTCCTTCAACATCACTGGGCCAAAACCTTGGAACTTCCTCCTGGATACCCACACCTCAAGGACTGCATTCGTTCACCACCATCTTATCAAGAGCAATTAATAATGGGCAATTAAATGCCAGCTGAACCTGTGAAGCCCACATCCCTTGAATGAAAGAAAAAACACATTTCCATTGAATGAACTGTAAAGACGTAATACTGTACAATTGGCATGGCTGATCGAGCTGCTGCCTCACAGTGCCAGTAACCCAGGTTCAACCCACAGATTGCATGTTCTCTCTATAACTACATGGATTTCCCCTAAGTGCTAAGATTTCCTCCCACAAACCAAAGACATGGGGGATCTATTGTAAGTTGTTCCTAATTCCTAGTGTGAGTGATAGAATCTGGGAGCTGATGAGAATGAGGGGGCAATAGAAAAATGAGATTAATGTGGGATTAGTGAGAATGGCTGGTGAATGACTGGCAAAAATCAGTTGGTCAAAGGGTTCGATTCCACCCTGTACCTCTCTTATTGTTCCTGTTATAATTGCTTGTTTGGTGCAAAGCTCTCAATGAAAACACTGTCCTCGGATGTACCAATGCCTCAGTATTAGACTTCAAGTGACAACACTCCCCTCTGCATACCATTATTTTAGTATTAATCACTTACTGACCAATATTTTCTCAGTTGCATACCATTCCCTAAGTGTAATGTTTTTGGAGACAACGCATACATTCCAACAGTATAATGTTTTCAATTTTTGACCTCACTTGTACAAGGCAACAGATTACAATCTCTCTCTGGCATTAGAGGGCATCAAAACCATTAATTATTGCACTAACCCATAATGCTAGTCTTTACACCTCCTAGAGTACTGCTTTGCAGACCATTCAATGAAGTCTAGATTTTACCACACCAGAAAATTAAACTGAAAATCTGAAAAATTACAAATATGTGAAAGGGGAAGTGAGCACAATCTGAAAGTTGTTGATTGACAAAGTTAGTCAGGTAACTCCCCATAATATTGAACAATCCTAAACTGAAAAGTTACATAAAACTATACAAACCCAGGAATGCTTTCTAAATGGTTTGAAGCTGGGAGTCAAGTGAAAACTATGGGGTTGGTACAGTGTACGACCTTGCCAGTGACCCACGTACATTGCAGGTCTCAGGTGGAATTTCCCCAGTCTTCCTGTGACCATATGAGTGCTTCCCAGGTGATCCAGTTTCCTCCCACATCTCATTTATGTGCCGGTTGGTAATTTAATTGTTATTGGTGTGCAGATGAATGATAGAATTTGGGGGAAGTTGATGGAAATATGGGGAGAATAAAATAGGATTAGTGGAGCATTCATACTAATAAGTTTTTGATTAGTGACATGACTCAACAGGCAGAAGGGACTGTTTCCACACTGTACAATTTCGTCAAGTCAAGTTCAAGTTTATTGCTGTTCAATCGTACGCATGTATGTGTTGGCTGTCCGTCGTTTCCGATGATGATGTTTGTCTATGCATTCTGAGGAGGCTCTGGCATACAATTCCAGCAAGGCATTCATACAGTCCGTGAACCTCTTACGAGGTCACCTCCTGTCTCTTCTTCCTTGCGACCGTTCTCCATACAGCAATCATTTGGGTATTCGGGAATCCTCGATGTACAAAACATGCCCTGTCCAGCAAAGCTGGGCTTGCAGGATCATTGCTTCAATGCTTGTGCTCCCTTGTCTTTCGAAGACTTTCAGTCTGGTGACACGGTCCTGCCAGTGGATGCCCAGGAGTGATCTCAGGCTACGTGTATGGAAGGGTTCTAGCATTTTCAGCTGCCCTCTGTATCTGGTCCGGGTTTCACAGCCAAATAAGACCACTTAGAATGACCGCTTTGTTCACCTTGAGTGTAGCGGCTTTTCGGATGTTATGCAAGTTCAGTATACATGAACGCAAGTGCCCGAGGACTTGACTGGCCTTACAAATCCTTGCACTGATTTCTTTGTCTAGGGAGCCAGCACAAGAAATAACACTTCCGAGGTACTTGAATTCCTCCACTGTTCTAAGCTGTGTACCTTCGACGCAGATGCATGGTATGGGGGCAGTAAACATTGGACTGGGTTGAACAGGGCTTCTGTTTTCTTGTAGGCTAATGGTGAGGCCAAACAGGTGAGTGACTTCTGCAAACCTATCACCAAGCAGCTGAAGATCGGCTTCTGTGTGGATCATAAGCGTACAATCATCAGTGTAAAGGGATTCTCAAATGAGATTACTGATTGCTTTCGTACAGGCCCTCAAGTGACGCAAGTCAAAAAGTGATCCGTCCATCCTGTACTTTATGTATATCCCACATTACACAGTGCATGGTGTCGTAAGATTAACCCAGATTAAACAGTACTGGTGCCAGTACCCACCCTTCAGACCTTCCAGTTTCCCATGAGCCTTCTCTCTAGTAATGGCAACTTCACACACTTCATAACCCCTGACACCTGGAACTTCCACCATTCTGCGGACATCTTCTGTGGTGAAGACTGATCCAAAATACTTACTCAGTTCATCTGCCATTTCCTTGTCCCCCATCACTACCTGTTCCGCGGTGTTTTCCAGTGGTCCAGTATCCACTGTCACCTCTCTTTTACACTTTATGTATCTGAAGAAACTTTTGGTATCTTCTTTAATATTATCGGCTACCTTACTTTCGTAATCCATCTTTAACTTCTTAATGACCTTTTAGTTGCCTTCTGTTGGTTTTTAAAAGCTTCCCAGTCCTCTAACTTCCCATTAATTTTTGGTGTATTATATGCCCTCTTTTTGGGTTTTATGTTGGTTTTGACTTCTCTTTTTATCTACCGTTGCATCATCCTCTCTTTGGCAAACTTCTTCCTCTTTGGAATGTATATATCCTGTGCCTTCAGAATTGCTTCCTGAAATTCTAGCCATTGCTGCTCTTCAGTCATTCCTGTCAATGTTGTATTCTAATCAAATCTGGCCAACTCCTCTCTCATGCCTTTGTAATTCACTTTACTCCAGTGTAATGCTGATACATCTGACTTTAACTTCTACTTTTCAAATTTCTGGGTGAATTCGATCAAATTATGATCCGTTCCCCTCAGGGTTCTTTTATCTTAAGCTCTCTAATCAATTCTGTGCACAACACCCAATCTAGCATAGCTGATCCCCTAGTGGGCTCAATCGCGAGCTGCTCGAAAAAGCCATCTCCTAAGCTCTCTAGAAGCTCCTGCTCCTGGAATCCATTACCAACCTGATTTTCCTAATCTACCTGCATATTGAATTCCCCCATGACTATTGTAACATTGCTCTTCTGGAAACATTAAGCATAAGGAGAATTTATGACACAAGTTAAAAAGTAAACAGCTGGCACTTTGTATGTAATGAGACCTGGATGGTGGAAGGGAGTTCAGTAGTCTCATAGCCTGGGGGAAGAAGCCGTTTCCCATCCTAACAGTCTTGTCCTAGTGCTACAGTACCTCCTGCTTGATGGTAGTAGTGGAACGGAAAGGAGAAACCCTTGATAAGGTGCTTGTGTATATTTCACTCCGGACAAATATCTGGATGGGTGGAAGAGAAATCCCATTGATCCTCTCAGCAATCTTAACAATCCCTTGTAGGGTCTTGCAGTCATATGCCTTGCAATTCCCGTACCAGACAGTGGTGTAGCTGGTTAGGACAGTCTTAATAGATCTCCTGTAAAAATTGATTAAAATGTTGGGGGAAGCATGAATTTATAGATATGGTTGCTTTCTGGGGTTAAGAATATGTTTTTTAAAGAATTTTTAAGATGAACTTTATTTTGTCACATGTACATCAAAGCATATAGTGAAATATGTTGTTTGCATCAAATCAAATTAGTGAGAATTGTGTTGAACAGGCCAGAATTTGTCACCACACTTCTGATACCATCATAGCATGTTCACAACTCACTAACCTTAACCCGTATGTACTTGGAATGTGGGAGGAAACCGCAGCAGCCAAATGAAACTCACACGGTCACAGAAAGAATGTATAATCTCCTCACAGACAGAGGCAGGAATTGAACTCTAATCTTCACGCAGGTTAAGCACCAGGCTAACCACTGATGACAGAGTGACAGCTTCATTGTCAATGCATCTTGGAATGAGTCTGAGTACAACAGTGGTTAATCCCATTCCCATGAATGGAGCCTCCTGAAAATTAAGTGAGATCAGATTTTGTGATTGAAAAATGTTCATATATTTTGTATATATCACTTGTGCTGTGTCTCGTAGTACAGCAATAGTCCAGTCTTAGGAGGATTTGTATAACTTCAGTTCTTGTGAATCTAGAGGAAGCTCCATGGAAAAAGATGTTCTTAAAGTAAGCTAATAAAAGTTTCTCAGCTTCTTACCTATGTTCACAACCCTCTCCCAATACTGGGGCAGGATAACCAGGCCATCTATGTCACCTAAATTGAATTGGGAAAAAGAGTCAACTTGATATCAGACTGATTTACAAGGATGTTGTGGAGTCTTGAGGACCTGAGTTATATGGAAATGTTGAATACTTTAGGACTTTATTCCCTGGAGTGCAGAAAGATGAAGGAAGATACAGAAGGATACAAAATTTTGAAGGGTATAGATAAGGTGAATGCATGCAGACTTTTCCCCCTTATGTTGGGTCAGACAAGAGCTAAAGGCCCTAGGATTAGGGTGAAAGGTGAAATATTTAAATGTAATCTGAGAGGAAACATCTTTATTCAGAGGGTGGTGTGAGAGTGCAATAAACTGTTCATGAAGTAGTAGATAATACTGAGGCCCTAGTTAAGAAAATAAAAGAGGTGCATCTCAGTTATAGGCAGGTTGGAACAAATGAGGTACTTGAGGAGTATAAGAAATGCAAGAGGAGAGTCATGAATGAAATCAGGAGGGCTAAAAGAAGTCATGAGGTTGCTCTAGCAGACAAGGTGGAGGAGAATCCTAAGGACTTCTACAGATATGTTAAAAGCAAAAGGATAGCAAGGGTCAAAATTGGTCCTCTGGAAGATCAGAATGGTAATCTATGCATGGAGCCAGAAGTGGTGGGGGAAGTCTTAGTTTTGGTCACCTACATACGGGAAAGATAGAACTAGACAGGCTTCGTAAAACTTGGATGTGGCATTTTCATTTAACACTATTTTACCCTTGATATGTTTGAGATTTCCAATCCCATCCTCATCGCCACTGTCATGTTTTGTAACTCCAAAACATTAAACTAATTTAAAGGAAACATGGAGCTCAGAATGCGAGTGTTTGTTATGTTTTACAATATCCAACCGATGCGCGTACTTAAGATATGGTGGCTTGATTATGTAAGCTATTCACGTACTTTTACTAGGCGTTATGTAAACAACAAGGTATGTCTAATCAAACAATATATATACAACATTGTTCAAATATTACTGAACAAGTAAATATACAACAATTATGATCATTGCTTTCTAATGGTTCCTTTACCTTAATCTCTCTAATCAAACTTAGTTCATACACAACACCAAATCCAGAATTGCCTTTCCCCTAGTGAGCTCAAATGCAAATTGCTTTAAAATGCCATCTTGGCATTTTACAAATTCCCTCTCTTGGGGAATTTTCCCAATCACCCTGCACATTGAAATCCCATATTACTTTAGTAACATTGCCGTTTTATATGCCTTTCCTATCTCCTATTGTAATTTGCATCCCACATCCTGGCTACTATTTGGAGGCTTGTATGATTCTGATTTGATGGAGAATGGACGTGAAAGCACAAAGGAACGTCTGGAGAAATTTCTAAAACGCCCGTTCGCTGCTGTCATTACTTTGTGGTTGGGAATCTTTCGGAGGGTAGGCCTCAAAATCCCTGGCCTTGCCTGCTTTTGGCGACCGAGAAGGAGGTCGAATCGTTTGGACAGAGATGGCGCTCAGTACTCGGTGTCGGAGAGCTGAACAGAGCTGAAAGTTTTCAGATGACTCAGAGTCGGATTGTGGTTGGCAAGGCAGAGAGAGATTTTCTTCCTTTTCCCATCTGCGTGAGATGTGGGACATTTGAGAAAGTTTGAACTTTACTGTGCTCATGGACTTCTTCATCAAGTTATGGTATTGTGCACTGTTGTAACTATATGTTTTAATTATATGGTTTTGTCAGTTTTTTCAGTCTTTGTCTGTCCTGTGTTTTGTGATATCACACCGGAGGAAATAATGTATCATTTCTTAATGCATGCATTACTAAATACCAATAAAAGAGGACTACATGTCTTCATAATCTAACTCCTATCAAGGTCTTTTTAACCTTGAAGTTTCTTAACTCTACCCACAACGATTCTACATCTTCCTATCCTATGTCACCTCTTTTTAAACATTTGATTTCATTTCTTGCCAACAGAGCCACCCCACCACCTCTGTCCATTTGATACAACGTGTAGCCTTGGATGTTAAGCTCCCAGTTATGATCCTCTTTCAGCCTTGACTCAGTGATGCCCATAATGTCATAAATGTCAATTTCCAATGCTGCTACATTATCTATCTTAGTCCAAGTACTGAGTACATTCAAATATAATGCCTTCTTTCCTGTGTTCAACACCCTTTTCAATTTTTCCCCATGTTTCACGTCACCTCAACACACTGACTGCAGTTTTGCCCTATCATCTGCCTGTCCTTCATCACAGTCCTACTACACACTGCATCTACTTGTATACTAACTGTCCCAATCTTAGCCATTCCAGTTCCCATTCCCCTGCCAAATTAGTTTGAACTCTTCCCAACAGCTCTAGCAATCCTGCCCTCAAAGATATTGGACCCCTCAGGTTCAGCTGTAACTCATTCATTTTGTACAGGTCAAAACCTTCCCCAGAAGAGATCCCAATGATCCAGAAATCTGAAACTCTGCCCCCAAACCAATTCCTCAGTCAGACATTCACCTGCCAAGTCATCTTTTTCTTACTCTCACTCATGTGTGGCACAGGCAGCAATCCAGAGATTACAACCCTGGAGATCCTGCTTTTCAGTTTTCTGCTTAACTCCATGTATTCTCTCTTCCTAGCACCAAGAACATTTTCAAAATGCGATGATCAAAACAGAGACATCCATCATTAAGGGCTGCCATCACCAAAGAATGCTTTCTTCTGAATGTTACCATCCCGAAGACACACACTCAACCTTTCAGGATCAGCTTCTTCCCCTCTGCTACCATGCACACTGCTTCACTATGCTTTCTCTTTATTTGCTCTCTTTTAGTTCTACCTTTAAAATTTAATGTTTATATATATTTCTCATTGTAATTTATGGTTTATTTTATTACTACGTATTGCAATGTACTGCTGAGACAAAAAAATCAAAAATTCACCACATATGCCAATGATATTAAACCTGATTCTGATTCTGAGATGCAGGTAGATAGGACTAGGCAAAAAATCAGGTTGGCATGGACTAACTGGGCCAAAGTACCTGTTTCTGTGCTGTAGTGTTCTATGATGCTATGACTCTAAACTATTTTGAAGCTTTTGAAATTTCCCATCCAGTCAAGATGGCGCTGAACCATTGAGTCATGGCTCAGATTCAGAGGTCAGGCCAGAGTCTAGTCCTCTGGTCTGCGCTCCGTCAGCGACATGGTTGGGTGAAGAAGGACATTCGGAGGCCAGGCCACCGCTCTGTGTTTGAAGACCAGCGATGTGGACAGGTGACAAAGCAGATCCATGGACGTCAGGCTGTCCCAGTTTTGGGGGTCTGGAGATCAGATGTCTCTGTGAACAGGAGGCAGGAGAGCCATGAAGTTTGAGCCTGGAGTTTGGGATCCCATTAGGGTCTAGTCCAGAGTTCAACACCATGATCAAAGCCCAAAGGTCAATCATTGCTCGGAAGTCTAATGGCCAAAGCCTGGAGAGCAGAGCCCGGAGACTGGAACCCCGAAGCCCTGGGATTGAAAAATGATCATGAGGTTGAGTGGGTGGGAAGGAAGAAAGGGGCTGGTTTTGCTGCTGTTGTTCTGCTGCTTGTTGCATTCTGTTTTGTTGTTGTGTTCTGTGCTGTTCTGCCGACCATTGTGGCATTGCTATGTTGGCATCAGAATGTGTGGTGGCACTTGTGGGTTGCTTCCCATGAATCCTTGGTTGTGTTGGTTTTTTACACAAATAATGTATTTCACTGTATGGTTCAATGTACATGTGATGAGTAAATCTGAATTTTTTTTTCAACCTGCTCTGGTATCCAAAGCAGGTCAAAGGCTAGGAATCCTGCAGTGTATAACTCACCTCCTGACTCCCCAAAGCCTGTCCACCACCTACAAGGCTCAGGTCAGGAGTGTAATGGAATACTCCCCACTCACCTGGATGAGTGCAGCTCCATCAACTCTTAAGAAGCTTAACACCATCCAGTACAAGGCAGCCCACTTGATTGGTACCCCTTCCACAAGCATCCAATCCCTCCACCATCAACAAACAGTTACAGCAGTTGCCACTATCTGCAAGATGCTCTGCAACAACACACCAAAGTTCCTAAGGCAGCACCTTCCAGACCCACGACCACTACCATCTAGAAGGACGAGAACAGCAGATACCTAGG
Source organism: Mobula hypostoma (assembly GCF_963921235.1). Taxonomy (NCBI): domain Eukaryota; kingdom Metazoa; phylum Chordata; class Chondrichthyes; order Myliobatiformes; family Myliobatidae; genus Mobula; species Mobula hypostoma. The sequence continues at coordinate 38,932,173 of NC_086114.1, forward strand.
AACACCACCACTTGGAAATCCCCCTCCAAGTCATTCACCATCCTGACTTGGAAACATGTTACCATTCCTTCATTGTCACTGGAGTCAAAATCATGGAATTCCCTCCCTAACAGCACTGTGGGTGTACCTACACCTCAGGGACTGCAGAGGTTCACGAAGGCAGCTCAGCACCACCCTCTCAAGGGCAACTAGGGATGGGCAATAAATGCTGGCTTAGCTGGCGACGCTCACATCTCATAAATAAATATTTTTTTAAAAATGAAGACAATAAGATACATGAGCAGGATTAGGGCATTTGGCCCACTGAGTCTGTTCTGCCATTTCATCGTGTCTGATCCCGTTTTCCTCTCAGCCCCAGTCTCCTGCCTTCTCCCCATATCCATTCATGCCCTGACTAATCAAGAATCTGTCAATCTCTGCCTTAAATATACACAATGACTTGCCCTCCACAGTTCCCTCTGGCAAAGAATTCCACAGATTCACTGCACTCTGGCTAAAGAAATTCTTCCTCTTCTTCATTCTAAAAGGACACCTCTCTATTCTGAGGCTGCAGCCTCTGGTCTTAGACTTCCACATCATAGGATATATCCTCTCTACATCCACTCTATAAAGGCCTTTCACCATTCAATAGGTTTCAATGAGGTCACCTCTCATTCTTATGAATGCTAGAGAATACAGACCCAAAGCCATCAAACGCTCTACATATGATAAGCCATTTAATTCTGGAATTATTTTCCAAACCTCCTTTGAATGCTCTCCAGTTTCAGCACATCCTTTCGAAGATAAGGGGCCCAAAACTGCTCAGAATACTCCAAGTGAGGCCTCACTAGTGTTTTATAAAGTCTCAGCATTACATTTTTGCTTTTATATTCTAGTCCTTTTGAAATTAATGCTACCTTTGCATTTGCCTTCCACACCACAGACTCAAGCTGCAAATTAACCTTTAGGGATTCCTGCACAAGGACTCCCAAGACCCTTGGTGCCTCAGTTTTTTTGTATTTTCTCATTTCTTTTACCAAAGTGCATGACCATACCTTTCCCAAAAATGTATTCCATCTGCCATTTATTTGCTCATTCTCCTAAACTGTCTGAGTCCTTCCATATCCTCTCCACTTTCTCAAAGCTACCTGCCCCTCCACCTATCCTTATAAGAATCGGTCCCAACACAGACCTCTGTGGAACACCATTCATCACTGCAGTCAACCAAAACAGATTTCTTTTATTCCCACTCTTTGTCTTCTGCCAATTAATGTCAATTAGCTACTGCTTTATTCTTGCTGGAATCTCTCCTATAATATCATGGGCTCATAGCTTGTTAAGCAGCCTCATGTGTGGCACTTTGTCAAAGGCCTTCTGAAAATCCAAGTACACAGCATCAACCAATTCTCCTTTGACTATCCTGCTTGTTGATTCTTTGAAGAATTCCAATAGATTTTTCAGGCAAGATTTTCCCTTGAGGAAACCATGCTAACATTGGCCTATTTTATCATAGGCCTCCAAGTACCCTGAGACCTCCTCCTTAATAATCAACTCCAACATCTTCCCTACCACTGAGACCAGACTAACTGGCTTATAGTTTCCTTTCTTCTACCTCTCTCCCTTCTTGAACAGTGGAGTGATATTTGCAATTTTCCGGAACCATTCCGGAATTTAGTGATTCTTGAAAGATCACTATTAATGCCTCCATGATCTCTTCAGCCACATCTTTCAGAACACTAGGATGTACACCATCTGGTCCAGGAGACTTATCTGTCTTCAGACCTTTCAGAAACTTCTCTTTTTCTGGATGCTTTTATCACAATTGCAGTCACCAGAGATAGTGCAGGTCTCCCTGCCTTTGCACATCCTGCAAAATGTTTGCTTTCTGCATCCGAAGCCTCGAAAAGCTAAAGCCTCAAGATCTCCACTCTGACTCTGTCCACTCCGACAAAAGCCACAGTGCGTGCCTCTGCCTTCTTTCAATTTGCTCTTGCTAATCAATCCCAAATATCAATTGTTCACTGGTGAAAGCCCTTTTTCGCAGTAGTGACTCATTGCTGCCTTTTATTCTCAAGCAGTGGATCTGATGAACACTCCTCCTCTCAAAACTTCCAAAGTCCAGATTGGCCGCTGGTCAAAGCTCTTGGCTTTAAACACGTACGGTGGTTAAAACTCCATGAAATTGGTTGGAGAAAGGAGATAGGATCAGGAATAAAGGAGAAGAAACAGTAGGCTACTATGGATAGCAGAAGAGGTTGGAAATTAGAAGTGAGGGGGCATCAAGCAACTGACTGTACATTTATTTCTGTATCCGGATGAATAATATAGGCTGCGTGCAGTGGGACCTCTAGTCCTGTAGTCCTGCCTTGGAGGAGTTGTAGATACTTGAAGATATTACCTTATACATTGAGACCCTGAAATCATCAGGTGCATTTGTGTATTTTACATTCAGCAATGGCTTGGATTCTTCATATTTTAGAGGCTGCAGGAAAATAAGAAGTGGGTAGTGGGAAGAATGAACAGCCATCACAGACCAGACCCTCTAGGGTATTTCTGTATTCAGACAATGATGTGAAACAAAACCTTTTACATTTATGTTAGTGAGGATCCTCCGATTCTGATATTGCAGATGACCTTTACAGTTTTAAAAACTGACCTGCATAGACCAACAAAATAGATTCTGCGGTGATGAGATAGATGTGGGATATTAGCATTGAAGCGTCTTACTAGCAACACATCAGTGCAGTATGATTGCAGTGTGATTGGATGTGAGGAGGTGATTGGCTGTGTGACCTGGGTGTGAATGTAGTTATACTAGCACTGATATCATAAACTGCAGATTGGCTCATTGACTTTGGTGTTAAAACATAAAATTACTGTTATGAGAATAAAGCTGTTATTTTTTTAACTGTTTGTCAGGCACACAGCTTAACAGCATTAGCTAGAAGCACTGCATGAGTATTTTACACTCTTTTTTCTATCATATATACCTTAAGGTGAACTTGGTAGAAAATGTCATTAAAGGAAAGAAGAAGCATTTATGAAATGCTTTTTTGATATCCCATCGCACTTTATTGACACTTTATGGCTTGGAAATGTAGTCACTGTTGTAAAGCAGGAAATTTAGCAGCCAATTTTTGCATTGCAAGTTCCTATGAACAGTAGTAGAATAATGTATTGATGATCTGGGTTACTGATAGTGACTGAAGAATAAAGCACTCCACACACTAAACAAGTACCTTCAACTTTGAAATAGTGCCATCGATTCTTTCATGTTTACCTGAAACACTAGACTGATATGGGAGCTCTTTCAAAAAGTTAGTTCTGCCAATGATACGCTTCACCTTCAGTGATTCTTTCAGACCGATACCTACACTTTGTATTCCTGGGTTGAGGTTATAAATCGCAACTCACTCACTTCAAGGTGAGTGTATAACATATCTTGCCCCCCCCCTCTCTATCTATCTATCTCTCCCTCTCTCTGTCTCTCTGTCTCTACCTCACTCTCTCTCCCCCTCTATCTCTCTCTCTCTCTAGCTCTCCCTCTGTCTGTATCTCTCTGTCTCTCACTCTCTATCCATTTGTCTCTCCCTCTATCCCTCTCTCTCTATATATATATCTCTCTATATATATCTCTCTATTTATCAATCTATCTCTCCCTCAATCTCTCTCTCTCTCTCACACACACAAACACACACACACACACACACACACACACACACACACACACACACACACAGGCAGTATTTCAGGCTTAATAATGAGTTGCTTCCATTCCACGTCTGAGATGACTGGTGAGGCCATAAAATGATCACAGACTCTGCCACAGATTCAACAGGAGATGCTCAATAGGATAGGTGTGTGGGTAATTTGGAAGGCAATGCTCTCTATCACCATTTACACCGGGCTTCTGTGTGCTCTTGACATATTGACTGAAGATTCTCAATGCCATCTGAAAAGCAACTTCATTATTTTAGGAGCTTATTGACAAGAATTTCCGCAAGTCAGTTGAACTGTTTTACCTTCTCAAGGAGGCTTTAAGAACATGCTTAGATTTTCTTTCTTTGTCTACCTGTCAATCTCTTGTTATGACAGAGCCTGGAGTAGAGTATCTGTCGTTAATGTCTAATACTGCCCATCAGATTTACTGAGTGTAATCTGAGTCTCAGTGTTGTGATGTTGGCAGAGAAAGCACACCGATGTTGACCGGTTTAATTTTTCAATGGATTTCGTAGATTTTGCAAAGACCTTAATGGTGACATCACTCTGATGCTGTGAGAGACCCACAGCTGTTAACCCATGTCTGAAAACTGTGAGAGTTCAGGGATCACTGCTAATCAATAGATCATGATCTTCCTGTGGATTCAAGGTCTTGGACTTTAAATGCTGTTTCTTGAGAAACTTTGAAGTAAAACTGCACAATTTCCTCAAAATTTCTTTTTCAAAGTTTCTCATTGCTGTACTGGACTTCACCTTCAACAAGTTTCCCTGAGGATCAAGCTAACCTACAAGACAAGTGTGAAGCTATTTAACCAATGTGGCCTTCTCATGAGATCCTGCGTCCTTCTACCATTAGTCTTTGAGCTCTACTAAACAGGCAGCACTTGCAAGCACTGTATTTGGAGGTTAAACTGCAGATTATTGTCACCTCATTCACTGAGGCACAGGGGAGAATGCTGCTCTCTGACAAGTATTGTCTAAACTGACACCTTGGAAAACATGGTCCTCATCACAAATCTTGGCTATGATTAATGAAGAGTAGTAGCTACGCAACTCTCCATTGCTTTTGGGGTACAGATGAATGAAACAGTGCTTCAGTGTTAACTCTATTCAGGTTAACAAAGAGCTTTACAGTGTAATGGAACCAGCTTAACAATGTGTGTTACAAAATGAAGATCAACCATTTTATGAGAAATGAAAGATGGAAAGTTGCTGATTGTATACTATACCAACTCACTTTTATTCATTCCAAGTACAAAATAAATTTTCTCACAAAAAAACAGAAGTCTTGGAGGGCCAGGCAACAGTTTATGTTACAGTAATGACATCCTCTCCAAATGTGATAAAGGGACCTATCTGCAGCCTTTAATACAGTTGACTGCATTTTCCTCTTCCAATGACTTGGCATTGTCCAACAAGGTGAGACGTATTCAGCTGGTTCCACACTGTTCAGCTATAGTTGAAGCAACACCAACAATGGTTTTGTTTCACATACTAGGATTATTACCACCACAATCCTTAAGGAGATATTCTTGACTCTATTTCTCACCCACTTGTTCTGTCTTGGTGTCATCATCCAAAAACATGAAATAATTTTCAAGACATTATGGTGACACAGAGCTTTATCTCAGTGCCGCCTCCTTTTTCCCCTCCACCTTCTCTCAGTTGAGATCCAGTGCAGAAGGGACAGAGAATTTGTGCAGCTAAATCCTGAGGAGATTGAAAACTGAATTAACCATGTGCACTCCTTCAGTTCCTGCCATCATGCCTTCATCACATAAGGGACTATGCACTGGTCTCCAAGCAGCCTAAGTGCCTTCTCACTTTGTGCACCTCCTAGGCCATCCATGTTTCCTCTTGAATTATTCCTCTTTGTCAGACCTGCTCCTGGAAGTTATTTCTTGCTAATGCCCCATCTACTCCTCTTTCTGTTCCACCACCTTCTGTTCAGTGTAACTTCTCTTCATTCTTCTCATCATGCTACACAGGAAGCAGCACACCATGGACCAGAGAGAGTGTCTGAGGATGCACACTCAGCAGACAATTCTTTCTTTTACAGCACTTCCAGGGAGATATAATTGTGAATATAAGCCAGTGCTTGAGGAGACACAAGAGAATGCAGATGCTGGAAATCTGAAGCATCACACAGTGGAACTGTCAGGCAGCATCTATGACAGGAAATGGACAGGCAACATTTCAGTTCAACTGAAGCATCGACTGTCTATTTCTCTCCATATCTGCTGCTTGACCCACTGTTTTCCACCAATTTCCTTATGCGCTGCTACAGCATTTGAATCGGAATCAGAATCAGGTTTAATATCACCGGCATTTGTTGTGAAATTTGTTAACTTTGCAGCAGAGTGTGTGCCTTCAGAATTCTGTACCCTCTTCCTGATGGTAGCAGTGAGAAGACAGCATGTCCTGGGTGATGACAGCATGGGCCTGAAGGTGAGAGGGGAAAGATAAAGAGGAATTGAGGGATGTCATTTACACACAGAGGGTGGGGTACATGGAACAAGCTGCCAGGGGAAATGGTGGAGGTGTGTACAATTACAGCATTTAAAGGATGTTTAAATGTCCCTTAAATGTTGTTTTTGTTTATAATGTTTAAACAATTAGGGTAGGAAAGGGCATCGGGCCAAACACAAGCAAATAATATTAGTGCAGATAGGCATTTGGGTCAGCACAGTCAACTTGGGCCAAAGAGCCTGTCGGTGTTGAATTGTTGTATGATTCTATTCATAGAAATCATCCATCTATTAACCTGCAGGCAATTAACAACTCATTTAAATAGTATACATACTGGGGCACCTACCTGCTGCTAAACAGTAGATTTTTTTTCCCCCTGCTTTGCCTTTGGCACAGTGTCAGGATCTCGTCTGCCAGAGCCACTGTCAGAGTTGCTCTCAGACTGACGTATTCTCTCGGCCTATGTGCGCCCTCCCTTCCATTTTACTGCTTAGTGTGAGCTGTGATACAAACATGCCCATGAGCATTGTTCGGAAAAAAAATGCTGTTGTAGGGCCAAGCAACTGGTCAAGTGGAGCTGGATTTGCTGCCCTTGGTTAAGTCTTTTAATTCATTGCTGTTTGTGGACAAACAGAGTGCCTGTCAGGTTTCTCTGTGTTACAACAACAGCGCTTTAAAGGTACTTAACTGTCTTTATAGCACTTTAGGACATTATATATCATGTAAACGGACATCCTTTCTTTAAGCAAAAGTGCATTCTTTATTTCTGTTGGAGGTGATACATGCTAAGAAACCCCAGTGGAGGGTGGGAGATTGTTAGGACAAAATCCTTTCATCACAGGGGTGAGCAAAAGTTAGCAGAAGGGGGAAAATCAAGGAGTGAGACAAGGGAGGGACCATAATGATGTGAGAGTGTGTGATTGGGAATGGGGCAGGCATTTCCTTGGATTAAGCTGCTGTTATCACAACTTGCTATCCCCCATTGTCCAGAAGAAAGGCAAAAGGTAATACATTTTCTATTAATTTTCTTATGCTCCAATGAGTTAACCCTCTATGTCGTACACTCAGTGTACAGCTGCTAAATATGACAACGTCAGCATTTGTCAGTTCAACCAGAGAATAACATTAATGAGAAAATGTTCAGGATGTTCGTGCTGCTATTCTCATTCTTCTGTAAAATCACAGCGTTATTAATTTAATGCACCAACTTCGGCTGGCCCCTTGTAATTTCCTTTGAAAGTATGAGGCTCTGATCGTCTGAAAGAAATACAAAAAGAATAAATTAGAGCAAAGGAAATAACAGGAAACTTAAAGATACATTTGGGGATAAAATAAAAAGAAACAATTAAGAGCTAGTAGTGGCTGAGGAGACCACTTGTGTGCCTCTACACACACCTCACTCAGTCCTAATTCAGAGCAGATATCACAGGCAGGAGGTACAGAAGGTTGAAGTCTCACACCGCCAGGTTCAAGGACCACCACATTCTTTGAACCATTTGGTTCTAACAACTGGCACTACCCTAATCACTAGTGTTTGAACACTATGACCACTATGACGACTTTGACCACTTTGTACCAAAATGGATTTATTTTGTTCTAATTGTGTTCTTTCTTGGAAAAACTTGGTGCGATTTATGTTTATCCTTTTTTTCTTGTGAATGCTGCTTATATGATTCTATGTGCCTGTGATGCTGCTACAAGTAAGTTTTTCATTGCACGTGAGCATATGGCAAAAACTTGACTTTGACATTGACGTCACCTCAGGTGCGGGTGATGAAGCTGGTTATTGGAAAGAATGATCTTTCTGCGATCAGCACCGAACAACTAAATTGTTAGACAAGTGTTTCAGAAATGATTGGATGTTGTTATATTTTCATTGTCAATTTTCCATATATTCCATCGGTAGCTGAACAGGATAGTGGGGATTGTGAATTCAACCATGTATTCAAATTTGAGAATTTGAATTCTCAAAAAATATCTGGAAATATAAAACAAGTTACAGTGAAAGTGAGCAAGACTTAAAGTGAAAATCCAGAGAGTAGATTGCTGTCTCTTAAACAGTGAAACCTACTGTGCTTTCTGGGTCAGGAGCATATGTGGCATGAGGAGTACTTTGAGAGTCTGGGTATTAGCTGGGCTGAATTATGTGATAAGGAGCAGAGATTCTGCTTTCTCTTACATGCTGTGGGACTTTAAATATGCACTCTGCCTCTTTGGAGCAAGACAGGTCCCACTCCAGCTGTGAGGCTGATTAACGTGTTTGCATCTGTTTGGTTTTGGAGGACTCAAGAGGCAGTTCCAAGAACAGGTTTGCGCTGGGGAAGACGCTCTTGGGAAGAAGATTCCTGTTTTTTGAAGAAGGTTTCTTGTCTCAGAAATTTTAAATATCAAATGTCTTTAGATGGCGGTGGTTGGTGGGGTTGGTGGTGTGGGTGGGGGGGGGCGGTGTTGGGGTGTACATTTCTTCTGGGGCCTCGCAGAGACTTTAGAGAGAAGTATTTTTTTCTCCTTCTGACCAAATCTAAGGTCAGTGCCCCACATTGGCTACTGAATTATGTAAGATCTGGGAAGTCTAACCAACTGCAACATAGGTTCAGTCAAAGGCTATCTGCCTTATTAAAATGCTTAAGTTATCAACCCCTCTCTTTTTCACTCTTCAGCTTATAAGTGTCTCTGTTGCCTAGAAGTTGGAATTTTGTTTTCAGATTTTTAGCAAGTTGACATCTGATCCAAACAGAGCCCAACTAGTTTTAGCTGTTAAAATGTCAGTTGTTAATGTAGATAACTGCAGTGAATTTTAGCTATGTAGATTTTTATGGAAAATGGATGTTTTGAGACAAACCAGTAGGGCCTTGGATAACTTAATTCTTCCAAGATACCAGGGTTAATTCATGCTATGAATGAATTAGTCTCATCCATTGACCTCACACGTACAAACGTTTGTACATTGTGAAGTCAAGATGAGACTTCTGCACCTGTGCATGCTTGGAAAATCTGACCGCACTTAATGTCAGACTTCACTCATGGGGAATGGCCCCATGTGCACCCCTACCGCCCCCCCAACATACTTACCTCTTCTGTCAGCTGTATCCTCTGTATTTATGAGGGGGTAGCAAATAAAGGGAATTTCAGAAACCTAGAGACTGGAGAATCTGGGTTTGTTTGAGAAAGTTGAGGTGATTTGTTAGAGGGTTTAAAATCCCAAATAACTTCCGACTGTTAAGGAAGAGAAAACTATTTCCATCAGCGAATGGGTTGGTAACCAGAGACAGAATGATTTCCTTGCAGAATGATTGAAAGAGTATAGAGAAAATTTATTTAGAAGGATTTTGCCAGAACTAGAGGATCTGAGTTATAGGGAAAGGTTGAATAGATTAGAACTTTACCCCTCAAGCACAGGGGAGAGAGAGGGGAGATTTGGATTTAGATTAGAGGTGTACAAAATTATGAGCATAGTTAATGAAGACAGGCTTTTCCACTGAGGATGGGTGTGACCAGAACTAGAGGTTATAGATTAATGATAAAAGGTGATGTATTTAAGGTGAATCTGAGGGGGATCCTCTTCATTCAGAGAGTGGTGCAAGTGTGGAACAAGCTACTAGAGGAAGTGGTGGACACAGGTTCGATTTGAACACTTAAGAGAAGTTTGGGTAAGTATCTTTGTACATGGACAAGAGGGTTATGGTTGGGGATGGGGTCTATGTTCCAATTGTGCGTCAATAGGACTCAACAGAGTTAACAGTTCGGCATGGATTAGATGGGCCTAAGGGACTGTTTCTGAGCTGTAATGCGGCCGTGCTCTATGACTCTGTGACTCTATAATGACAGGCAGAGGAAGTGCTGGAGAATGTTTTTTAACAAGGTGTTGCTGTGATCTGCAAGGTATTGTGAGCTGAGGTAAGTTTAGAAAGAATATTCTAAAAACTATTGAATAAATACTTGAAACTAATTATAAGATTACAGATCAAGAGCAGGTGAGTGGAACTAATTTAACTTTGCTTTAGGGTCAACCAATGCAGTGCTTTATCATTCTACAGGTCTGCGATTCTACTGCACAGAATCATAGATCCATTTGGCTGGAGACCTTGACCTTCCCTTCTTAGGTAGTATTCAGCAATTAAAGCTGACTTTCTTGCACTTCTGCTCTGTGAACATTGAAGTGTCCGATGAGGCCGAGATGGGAACTGCAGACTTTCATAGATGAGGCAAGAGGTTCAGGGGCAGGTGAGTAGTTTCTGAAGGAGTGCACTCTTTCCACTATTTACACAGGCTGTCTTTGTGGCCCAACATGGATTTGAGATTTCAATGTCATTCTGAATGCCTTTCTCTATCTTTAGATGTTATGAGCAGGAGCTCCCAGGAGTCAATTTGGATTTCAGGCATTTTCAAGGAAGTTTTGAGAACTGCCTGAATCGTTTCCTCCATCTACTTTTGTTATGTGAGTGTGTTTGCAACATGAAAACAATGTAGCTCAGTCAATTGAAGTAACTAAGGATATTCAAGACATTCTTAGCTGTGGATGTTGGCTTCGAGTTGGGGACGAAACTCCAGAAGCATGGACAACCCACCTCTAACCTCTACAGTGAAATTACATTAGGCATACATAGTTTGTACAGGACAATATTTAGAGGTCGAGCTCCAAATAATTATCCACTTTAAGCATGTGAGAAGTTGGACTTTACACATTCACAAGATTAAGATTGTATACCAAACTGCCTCACTGTTCAGCTTGGCCCTACAACGACAGAGGCTCTTGAAAACATGGAGAGCTTGTCACATCTTGGAGCAGCTCTCTGGAAAGGCAGAGTTATACAACAATGCCCATCAGTGCTCATGTATGACCTTTAGTCAACTGAAGAAAAGAGCATTTGAAGGTCTTGACCTGACATTTGGCATTAAATTCATGGTTTATTGGTTAATAGTCATTCCTGCCCACCAAATTGCTTCAGATACTTGAACTACCTCAAGGCATTGCAGAGATGTCACCAATACTGCCGCGACTAATCTTCGAAATCCGCTGGAGAACCAAGAGAATAGAATACTAAGTACGTTAAAGGCGTTCGGGCTCAGCTATTTAAAGTATACAGTATATCAATGACTGGATCAGGAAAGAAACCATAATATTTTTAACTTAGCAAATGACACAAAGCTGGGTACAAATGTTTGCTGTGAGGATGATACAAAGAGACTCCAATGTGATTCACAGAAGTGAGGTGAGTGAACAAATGCATGGCAGATGGCGTTTAATGTGGATAAATGAGAGTTATCTGCTTTGGTTCTAAAACAGAAAGTTAGACTGTGAAAAGGAGGTGCATCAAGAACCGAGTGTCCACAAATACAGTCACTGAAAGCAAACCTTCAGATAAAGCAGGCAGTTAGGAAGCCAAACTGTGTGTCAATCCTGATGAAGGCTCTCAGCTTGAAATGTCGACTGTACTCTTTTCCAGAGATGCTGCTTGGCCTGCCGAGTTCCTCCAGCATTTTGTGTGTATTAACTGAAATAAATGATCTGCCATGATCATATTACACATTTTGTGTGCCACAGTCCTGAAGAGACATTGGATTATGTTGAGGGAAAGAGAATTTAAAAGAAGCAAATAGGGGCAGTCGGCATGATTTGCATGCTACAGCTGTGTAGAGACATTGGATTAGGCATAATTACGCACTTTGCAAGGACCAATAAAAAGAAGATAGGCTTGCATGGAGTGACCATTGTGGGAGTGGCCATTGTGTGAGTGGGCTAGTGTTGGAGTGGGGAGTTGAAGCTTTGGAGAGGAGAGGCATAGGCCGTAGATAGACTGTTTTCATTATTTATTATTTCTTTCTTTCTTATTGCCCATATAGGGCAGTGGGGATGTCAACAGGATAATGGAGTGCTCCTCTGGCAGGATGTGAGAAGGCAGGGAGACCTCCAGTGTCCCTGACAACTACACTTGAAAGAAGTACATCCAGCTGTAGCTTCCAACAGACCATGCTAAAGAGTTGGAGCTGGAACTGGATGAACTCCAGATAATTTGGAAGGTTGAGGGGTTGATTGACAGGATACACAGGAAGGTACTTACACCCAAGATGCAGGATACAGGTAACTGAGTGACCATAATAAGGGGAAAAGGGGATAGGCCACCAGTGCAGAATACCTCTGTGGCCATTCCCCACAACAAAATTGAATACCACTTTGGAACTGTGGGGGGAAGACCCAGCGGAGGAAAGCCACAGCATTCAGGTCTCTGGCACTGAGTCTGGCTCAAAGGTTCAGAAGGGAAGTGGGGAGAAGAGGTGAGCTGTAGTGGCAGGGGTTTAAATGAGAAAATTTGTAGAGAGATCGCAGACTGTTGCAGGAAACATAAGATGGTGCTAGTGGGTGATTTTATCTTTCCATATATTCACTGGGACTACTATACTGTAAAAGTGTTGGATGGAAAAGAGTTTGTCAAATGCGTCCAGAAAAGTTTCCTTAATCAGTACATAGAAGTTCCAACTAGAGAGGGTGTAATACTAGATCTCCTATTAGGGAATGAGACATGGCTGGTGACACAGGTTTGTCTAGGGGAACACTTTATATCTAGAAATCATAATGTCATTAGTTTTAAGAAATGCGTGGAAAAAGATAGGTCTGGTCCATGAGTTGAGATTCTAAATTAGAGAAATGACAATTTTGATGATATCAGAAAGGATCTTGCAAATGTGGATTGAGACAAGTTGTGTAAGTGGGAGGTCTTCAAATAAGAAATTTTGAGAGTACAGAGTTTGCATATTAAAGTTAGAATAAAAGGCAAGGATGACTGATTTAGGGAACTTTGTTTTTGAGAGATAGTGAGGTCGTGGATAAGGAAAAGAAGGAGGTGCATAACAGGTTCAGGCAGGTAGGAACATATGAGGAGCTTGAGGAGCATAAGAAATGTGAGGAAATACTTAAGAAGAAAATCTGGAGGGCTAACAGAAGACATGAGGTTGCTCTAGCAGACACTTACGTACTGTCCATTATGCCACTGACGTTTAGGGTAGCAATGAATGCCCTGAACTGAACCCCAAATCTGGAATTTAATGTAGACAACTGTAAGATGTTGCACTTTGGGAGGACCAACCAGGGTAGGTTTTACATTATGAGAGGTAGGGTACTGAGGACTACGGTAGAAAAGAGGGATCTGGGAATACAGATTGATAATTGCTTGAAATTGTCACAGTTAGATAGGGTCATGAGGAAAGTTTTTGACACATTGGCCTTCATAAACCAATGTATTGAGTACAGGAGTTGAGATATTATGTTGAAGTTGTGTAAGACATTGGTAAGACCTAATTTGGAGCATTGTGTGTAGTTTGGGTACCTATGTACCTGCAGGAAAGGTGTAAATAAAAATGTAAGAATGCAGAGAAAGTTTAGATGAATGTTGCCAAGGACTTATGGACCTGAGGTATAGAGAAAGGATAAATAGGTTAGGATCTTATTCCCTAGAATGTAGAAATTTGAGGGGAGATTTGACAGAGGTACAGAAAATTATGAAAGATATAGATTGGATAAATGTAAGCAGATTTTTTCCACTAAAGTTGAGGAAGCCTTCTTCTAGAGATCATGGGCTAAGGTTGAAAGATGTAATTTTTAGGAGGAATATGAGGTAAAACTTCAAGTAACACACACAAAATACTGGAGGAACTCACCAGGCCAGGCAGTATCTATGGAAAAGAGTACAGTCAACGTTTATGTGCTACTTGTATTTCCAGCACCTGCAGATTTTCTCTTGTTTGAGATGAATAACTTCTTCACTTAGAGATTGGTAAGTGTGGAATGAGCTGCCAGCGCATGTGGTGGATGTGGGGTTAATTTCAACAGTTAAGAGAAATTTGGATATGCAACATGGATGAGAGGGATATGGAAGGCTATCTATGGTCCAAGTGCAGGTTGATGGGACAAGGCAGATTAATGGCTAGACACAGACTTAATGGGCCAAAGGGACTGTTTCTGTGCTGTAGGGTTCTATGACTCTTTAACTCAATGAGTCTATAGTGAATTATGGAGCATATTGAAAGTCTGGTAAACTTCTGCTCCTGTTTCTGTCTTTTTACATCTATGTTTCATTGTTGACCCAGGATGTCATGAGCAGAGGTCGTCATTTTGGTGTCAGTATTCTTATTGGTTTATTACTATTAAACAGATCAAATTATTACACAGTGATTTGAGCTAGAATAATGTAAAACAATAAAAATGCACAATAAAGTGTAAAAGCTACTGAAAACGTCCAGCTAGGCAGATTGTGAGGCCAAGAGTCCATCTTATTGTAAAAGAGGTTCATTCAAGAATCTGAAAGCTGTCCCTGAACCTGATTTTATATGCTTTCACTCTTTTGTATTTTCTTCCTGATGGCAGAGGGGATAAGAGAGAATATCCAGGTTCTTTGATTATACTCGCTGCTGTACTGAGGCAGCAAGAAGTATAGGCAGAGTCTATAGAGGGGAAGATCGTTCCTGTGATGTGCTGAGCTACGTCCACAACTGCAGTTTCAACAGGTCACATGCAGAGCCACTGTCATACCAAGCCATTATGCATCCGTACAGAATGCTGTCTATGTTACATCGATAACATTTGGTAAGAGCCATCGGGGATATGCCAAATTTATTTAGTATCCTGAAGAAGTAGAAGTTTTTCTTAGCAATGACATCAAAGCCTGGGCCAGGGCAGGCTATTGGTGATGTTTATTCCTAGAACTTGAAGTTCGCAACCTCAAGACAGTTGATGTAGTCTGGAACACATGCATCATCCCCCTTTCTGAAGCCAAAGACCAACTCTTTTGCTTTGTGGATATTGAAGTCAATGTTGTTGTCATGACACTATGTTACTAAGCTCTCTATCAGCTTCTTATACTCCAGCTCCTGCAATACAATAGTAACTGTACTTGCAAAACATTTTGGTGGCAATAAGGCATTTTTAGAACATCAAGAGGCTGTGAAAGATGTTATATAATTACAAGAGGCAGCCTAAAGCTCTACCACTGCAAAAGCAGCCAGTGAAACACCACACTGAGTTAATGGGAGGAGTTCATATAAATAAAAGGCAGATTAGATTCATACTGTATAAGATGTGGTGGAACGGCATGTGAAACTCTGAGGGGGTCAGCTCAGCTGACCATGGAAAGGATAATATTCCTCGTCAAGGATGAGCAACGAAGATGACATTGAGTACAGCGATTTAATTTGTGAGGGAAGGTTAAGCAAGTTCCAACTTGTCCTTTCCAGTAAAGAGGAGACATGGAGGTGATCTAATTTACATTTTGAAGATTATGAAGGAGATGGACGTAGTTGAATCAAATACCAAGGAATGCAAGTAATGAAAATCAGTGGGAAGTGCAAAGAGAAATTAGACAGATTTCCCAAAGGGTGACTTTGCAGGATCCATTGGGAACCATTGGAGCACATAATATGCCATTGATTTGATGAGCTCCACTCTCTGCTGGTTTGACAAGATTGGAGCATGAATCACAACGTAAGTCTGCAGCAGAATCATTGACCGATCTACCGAAGGGTCTACATCAGGTGGCTCACCAAAAACATGCCTCTTAAAAATGGCTTTAAGTATTTTAAAAATAAGAACTTGTTGCTTTTCTTGGAATGTTGGTATCACAAATTATAGAAATATATGACACGAAAGGTCAAAGTAAAAATTGTATATTCTAATCCTGCATACAGTCATAGCCCATTTAATTTTGTATATCTCAAATAGTCACTCCTCAGCCTCCTCTGACTGAAGGGAATTTAGCTCAGCTTAATTAGTCTCTCCTCCTTACTGAATCACTCCATCCCAGGCAACATCCTAGTGAATTTCCTCTAGACCCAGTACAATCCTATCCATCTCTTGGTTGGTATCCTTTCTGATGAAAATTGAAAATCTGTAGACGCTGGAAATTTGGTATAAAATAAAAAAAATGCTGGAAACACTCAGCAGGTCAGGTAGCATCTTTGGAGAGAAAAACAGAGTTAGTGTTTCAGATTGAAGAGTGATAATCAGAATCAGAGAAGTGAGAAAAGAAGTTAGTTTTATGTTACAGAGAATATGTAAAGGAAATGGCCTCAGAAGTATTTTATTCCTGGGAAAAGACTCCAGCATTTAACCATCTCAGGCCCTGTCATACTCTTTCTGTAATATAGTGACTCAAATAGGCTACAGTACTCTAGTTGAGGACTAATTGGAGTTCATACATGACCCTTCTCTAATTCTGTATGCCTTGGACAGAAAGATGAGTATCCTGTAACCTTCTTAACCATCAAATCAATCTGCCCTGTTGCTTTCCTATGCAATTTAAGATCTCCCTCTTCCTCAAAACTTCTTTGAACCGTGGGAGGAAACCAGAGGACCCAGAGAAAACACATGCATATCATGGGGAGGATGTACAGAGATTCCTTCCTGAACGGCGTTGAAATTGAACTCCAATGTCCAGATCACCCCAAGCTATAAGAGCCTTGTGCTAACCAGTACACTACAATGCTGTCCCAGTATTCTACTGACCAGTCTGTCATCTGGAAATTTTGTAAAATGCTTTAATAAAATCAAGTTAGAATAAACTAAGTGCACTACACTGAGTCTTTTTATCTCCATAAATATTGTAATGGTTTTCCAGATATAATCTTCTCTTCACAGATCTATGTTGACTATCCTTGATTAATCTGTGATTGTCTAAATGATGTATTATTGTCGTAGATTCTAGAACATAGACCAGTATGCAGAGGAACAGGCCCTTCAGCTCATCACATCCATGCCAAGCATGATGCTAATCTGTTTCGAGTTGCCTGCACATGGTCTGTATCTTCCGATTCTCTGCTTCTAGGACAATTCCACCTCGGGGTAAGGACTCTGATTATCTTCCCTATCTGTGCTTCGCATAACCTTATGCACCTCTGGCAGGTGCCATAGAGGCAGACATCAAGGAACAAATCCATACTGACCACCAAGCACCCATTTGCACTTAAAATATCCAATAGATATTTTTGATAACTTACACCTCATGAGCTGGCTATTGCTCCATCCATCCTTTAAATTTATTTTACATGTTGTTTCCAAATATGGAATCTTTCAGTCCTCTGACATCATGCCCTTGACCAAAGAAGACTGCGGAATGGTAGGTCGTCTTGGCTAATTCTTCTCTTGTTTCTCTTGACAACCTAGGGTACACATTAATCATGTTCTGATGAAAGATCATTGACCTGAAGTGTTTACTCTGTTTCTCTCTGTTAATTCACGAATGCTATCCGACCTCCTGTGTATTTCTGCCATTCTTTGTTCTTATTTTGGATACACATTATCCCAACCTGGAGATTTATAAATATCCAAATATATCAACTTTCTCTCAACTGTCTCACTTCACATTTCAAGTTCTCCTCTTTAACTAAAATGTGTGCACTCCCTCTCTCTTTCCACCTCTTTACATGGAATACCCTCTTATCCCTAATATTCTCTACGTATTTCTTTTCATACTTTTATAGAATGAGTCAGGTAGTGGGATTCTATTCTGAAGGACATATGAGATAAGGTTAGATCTTTCTGTTTTCAAAGCTCTTTTTTTCTCTTCTGTGCCAAGATGTCAGGGGCTGAAAGATAAGTTTCAAACACTGAAGGTCCCACATCTGACAGAAATCCTGCACTTGACTAAAGCTGACATCTGGCAATGAGTCAGAGAGTGCAGACTATCAGGGGGTTCCTATAGACAAGGAATATATAATGGGGCACAGCTATGCAGAGAAGATAGATCAAGATGACACCCAAAATGGACAGGCCGTTAAGATTAAAGATACCATTTCTCTTTTCTCTGTCTGTCTGTCTGTCTGTCTGTCTCTCTCTCTCTCTCTATCTCTATCTCTATCTTTTTCTGTTTTGAGGCTAATGAAGACAGAGAATATTGCATCCTCAGCTGTGAGCAGTGAGCAAAGCAGAGTCAGTTTGGATAGTAAAACATTTTTACTAATTTCTCCTGTTCTGTGCTTGCTTGTGCTCTTTCTACTTTATATTTCAAAGGGAGATTTGGGGGGAGCATGTTTATTATTTGTTTCATAATGCAGGGCAACCTAATGTCTCCTTATAACTCATTAGCATAGGCATACTGGCAGCACATCAGCAGGGCTCTGAGGAGGTTGAACCGTAGTATGTAAAGGCCAAGGCAATTTAGAAACACTCTGTAAGATGCAGGAAGGTATTGTTGAGCCAAAGACTACTTGATGGATGTTACAAGCTGGTGGCTTCTGTGGCTAGCCCAAAGAATGTCATTCCAGAGTCTAGAGCTGTGGGCTGATTAAATAAGGAGGAGGAAGTGATTGTTTTAAAGTGATGTTATGGTCAGGCATATGTTGTATAAAAATATAAACTGAGATTGAGGTAGGTTACGAGAAATTGTTCCAAGATAATTTGGTCTCCTCAGTGAGTTTATTAAAGCCAAGTTTTAAAAAGTGGGGATTTTCACAAGATCACAAGACAAAGGAGCAGAAGTAGGTCATTCAGCCCTTCTTTTAATCGTAATTTTTAAATCCTTCCATTTTTTCATCTCCTTCTTATCTCTAGTTTCCCACTGGCATCTGCCATCTTCTGCTTCTAATCATTACTCTCTGCTTCAGCTGTCCTCAGTTGCTTGAACCTTAAACCTTAGCTAAACACTCTGGGCTCTGTTACTCTCATTGTAACGTCTGTTTTGACCAAACTTTTTAGAATCTCTCCTAATGGATCTATATGTCGCCTAATATCAAATTTTGTTGATAGCTCCTTGTGAAACGTTTAGAGGTATTTAACATTATTTAAATGTAAGTTGTTGCTGACTAGGGTTTGAACTGGGTCAGAATGAGGTACAAGGACAATGAAGCACTGGAGATAAGCATCCTAGATGTGGCTGAACCCTGAAGCAAAGTCACATCTCATGATTCCACTCAGACAGCCAGTCTTGCTCAGCCATCCAATTAAACCCTGCTTTCCTCTCACCTCTACTGAAAACTATTCCTTCAGCAATTCCAGGACTTTACCCTGCCCCAAAAGTACATGAAACCCATGGATTGCTCCCTGTGTGGAGAAGAATTTCTGAACATCAATGCAAGATTTTGTTTTCCAATGTTGGAAGTCATGTCCCTTTATTTCATTGCTAAAGGATTGGGTTTTACAAATCCTTCACCACTTGTTGCTTTTTAAGTATTTTTATGAGGTTTTTCCATAGATGTTAAAAAATCACCTCAATTTCCCTCTTCCACAACACGTCTATTGACTGCCTGAAGCTTGCATTGGTTTAGTGCAGTTTATTCTGACTTGATGTCAGTTGGGGTTGACTGCTCAATGGAGCATCAAATCCCACGCTGGTAATGAACACATAATAAAGGCCAATACTGCAGTGCGGTTCTGAGGGAGTTCTGCAATGGTGGACTCAACATCACCCTGACAGGACAGTGAGGTGAGGCCCACTGCCCCAGAGATGATAGGGTCCCACAGTGTGATCTGAAGGTGAATGAGTATTACCTGATGTCCTAAACTGTATATTCCCTCAATTAAACATCCGTGATAAACAAGTGATCCAGACGTTGCGTTTGGCAGACTTTGCTGGGTTCAGATTGATTGCTACTTTCTCTGCATTAATCACCACAGCTTACTTCATCCAACAAGATCAAACTATATAAGACATTCATCTCAGAGGCACACAGCACGGAACAGATCCTCTGACCCGACTGGTCCATGCCTACCCAGAGGCTCAACCAAACTAATCCAATTTGCCAACCTTTGGCTGATAACCTTTATATCCATGTACCTATCCTAGGCCTGAGTCAACGTAGTAGTAGTAGTATCCAACTCACTTTGAAACACTGTTGTCTCAACCACTTTTTCTGGCAGCTCATTCTATATAAATACCCTCCTTCGTGTAATAAAAAAGTTGCCGCTCAAATTCCTATTAAATCTTTTGCCTCTCATCCTTAACCTATGCCCTCCAGTTTTTGATTCCCTGACCCTTGGATAAACATTGAGAGCATTCACCCAATCTATGCCCCTCATAATTTATACATTGTTTGTTTTCTCTATTATTGTACTGCTGCCACAAAGTAATAAATTTCACAAAATATGCCAGTGGTATTAAACCTGATTCTAATTCTGATACACATCTAAGAGATCTCAGTCTCCTTTGCCCCAAGGAATAACATCTAACTCTCTATATATCTCAGTCCCTCATGTCCTGGCAGCATCCTTGTACATGTATTCTGCACTCTTTCTAGCTTAACAGCATCTTTCAATAGTAGGGCAGCCAGAACTGAAAATAATACTCTTCCCTTCTTTATATATGATTTGCCTCTCAATTATTCCTATTCGTGATTAGTTCGCCTTCTAATCAATCTATGCCAAAAGAATATTTCTCTAGAATTCATTAGTCTCCATATTAACCCAGCAATCCCATTCAAAACTTAAAAGGAATCTATTAGAACACCCTTCTTCCTACTACAATGAGAAACCCCAGCCTGACCAGACAACCTTAGGATATTGGAACAGAGTGAGAATTCTTGCAAGAGCTCAGAAATTATGCTTATGATGTAATTTGATTCTTGATTAAATATAGATATTAAACCTGGAGTAAGTGAGCACTTAAATTGAGGCTTGCACAGATATTGGAATGGAAGGATCAGTGAAAAAAATTTAATAGTTTATTTTTCCAATCTTAAATCTGCTGGATTCATCTACAGTGGGGTAACCAGTTGAAAGTTTCCCCACTATTAAGCTTGGGTGTCTTGAATGTCACAAGGTTTACAAGCATGATATATGAAGACAATGACATTGTCCCAGTTTTCACGGCCACTCATACCTGAATGACTCCAATGGTCCTAATAGAAGTCCAAAATTGCATTGTCCATCTCTGCGAACTAAATCTAGACACAGCAATATCTTCTGGCAGGCAATAGTTGTCAGAGGAAGAATGGTGGATGAGAGTGACATGAG
Source organism: Mobula hypostoma (assembly GCF_963921235.1). Lineage (NCBI taxonomy): Eukaryota > Metazoa > Chordata > Chondrichthyes > Myliobatiformes > Myliobatidae > Mobula > Mobula hypostoma. Next base: position 38,953,276 of record NC_086114.1, read on the forward strand.
GAAGGACAATGGCTGCTGGCCAATTATCAAAACAAAGAGAATGTCAATGAGTGTGGCCAGCAAGTTTTCTGGGTAAATGAGTACAAAAGCTTCTCTAGGAAGTGGTAAATTTCATTTTGGGAACATTCCAGATTATGTAATTCAACCTGACACTAACAATCTTTTGAAGCTAGCATAATTTAATATAAAGTGCATTTCAACAGGACTTACATCTGCCGTGTTATGCAGTAGAGTACTAAGTGTGTTTAAGCTGTGTTTAGAGTGGATTTAATGACAAATTTGGCATGCCATGGGTTAACTCTGAAATAGGGGGTTGGGGTGTGACTAGACTCTACAATATGGAGAGGTGTCTGTTGTTGGTTGAATTTTTAGAAGTGTCTGAACAGCTGAATTTGAAGTGTGTTTGAAAGCAGGTTGAATCTTAAGAGGGGTTAATTGGGTCTACATCACTTTGTGGGGGAGAGCTCTTAGTGGGTTAAACTGAGAAAGTTCTGTCGTGGATTGATTTTTTAGTAGGACTTGTAGTGAGTTGCATTTGGAATGTGGCCACAGTGGGTTACCTTTCAATGAGTTCAGTTGTGGGTTGAATATGTTCAATCCCAAAGTGTTTTGAATTTGGAAAGAGATTTGTCATTGTTGAATGTGGAGTTGAGTTTATAACAGATTGAAATTGGATAGAGACTCCCACTGATTTGAAATTGGAAGTGAGGATTATCCATGTGGGTTGAGTGTGGACAAAGGTTTACATTTCTGGGTGTAGGGGTGTGTTTATCAAAGACTGAAACAGGGAAGCACTTTCCAGCCAATTCTACTTCATAGGGGAAGAAAAGAAAAAGTGATACATTTATTCATCCCAATCTGGATCATTTCATAATGAAACAATTATTCTTCATTGTGCAGTCATATCGGGAAATGATATGGCTTTGTGAAGGGCAGATCGTGTCTAACAAGCCTGATAGAGTTCTTTGAGGAGGTGACTAAGCATATAGATGAGCGTAGTGCAGTGGATGTGATCTACATGGATTTTAGTAAGGCATTTGACAAGGCTCCACACGGTAGGCTTATTCAGAAAGTTAGAAGGCATGGGATCCAGGGACGTTTGGCCAGGTGGATTCAGAATTGGCTTGCCTGCAGAAAGCAGAGGGTGGTGGTGGAGGGAGTACATTCAGATTGGAGGATTCTGACTAGTGGTGTCCCACAAGGATCTGTTCTGGGACCTCTACTTTGCGTGATTTTTATTAACGACCTGGATGTGGGGGTAGAAGGGTGAGTTGGCAAGTTTGCAGACGACACAAAGGTTGGTGGTGTTGTAGATAGTGTAGAGGATTGTCAAAGATTGATAGGATGCAGAAGTGGGCTGAGAAGTGGCAGATGGAGTTCAACCCGGTGAAGTGTGAGGTGGTACACTTTGGAAGGACAAACTCCAAGGCAGAGTACAAAGTAAATGGCAGGATACTTGGTAGTTTGGAGGAGCAGAGGGATCTCGGGGTACATGTCCACAGATCCCTGAAAGTTGCCTCACAGGTGGATAGGGTAGTTAAGAAAGCTTATGGGGTGTTAGCTTTCATAAGTCGAGGGATAGAGTTTAAGAGTCGCGATGTAATGATGCAGCTCTATAAAACTCTGGTTAGGCCACACTTGGAGTACTGTGTCCAGTTCTGGTCGCCTCACTATAGGAAGGATGTGGAAGCATTGGAAAGGGTACAGAGGAGATTTACCAGCATGCTGCCTGGTTTAGAGAGTATGCATTATGATCAGAGATTAAGGGAGCTAGAGCTTTACTCTTTGGAGAGAAGGAGGATGAGAGGAGAAATGATAGAGGTGTACAAGATAATAAGAGGAATAAATAGAGTGGATAGCCAGCGCCTCTTCCCCAGGGCACCACTGCTCAATACAAGAGGACATGGTTTTAAGGTAAGGGGTGGGAAGTTCAAGGGGGATATTAGAGGAAGGTTTTTTACTCAGAGAGTGGTTGGTGCGTGGAATGCACTGCCTGAGTCAGTGGCGGAGGCAGATACACTAGTGAAGTTTAAGAGACTACTAGACAGGTATATGGAGGAATCTAAGGTGGGGGCTTATATGGGAGGCAGGGTATGAGGGTCGGCACAACATTGTGGACCGAAGGGCCCATACTGTGCAGTACTATTCTATGTTCTATGTTCTACGAAACACAAGAGCCAACTTACATACAGTAAGGCCCCATAGTGAACATTAAGGGAGTGGCCATGTTGTCTGCGGGATAAAATAAATGCCAATAGACCAAAAGTAGCAGCGTTCTTTAATTGTACCTTGCTCTTTTATTACCTCAAGTGGACACACAATCTGTTTTTTTTATACAACATATGAAAGTCAGTGCACACTGTCAGCATTGCACCCCCTCAGAACTGCTCTGGGAACATTGGCTTGATTCAGTGCTTTAATTTCTGGGGTGGTTTGAACCCACAGTCTTGGAACCCACAAGCAATAATGCCACCCACTGAAATGAGATGGGTGCATTTGATCAGCAGGGCAATACATATTGTCCTGTTAATGTTTGCATTATGGAGGTGATGCCTGAGATCCAACATATCTCAAACTGACCTTCTCAGCCCTAATCCTACCTCAGCAATGGAACATTATGGACCCTATCTTGCCCTGCTAAGGATCTGAGTCCATTTGTGACTTTTTGCACTATTGCCTTTGTTTTGCACAGACTTTCTTTTTCTTTTCACTGTCTTTTATGATATACTGTATGTATAATTAATGGTTTGTGCAGAAAAAGGATAAAGGACTAATATAAGACTACAAAGCCACAACATATAGGAGCAGAATAAGGTCATTTGACCCATCAAGGCTGCTCCACCATTTCATCAGGGCTAATCCATTGCCCTCTCAGCCTCAACCTCCTCCCTTCTCCCCGTACCCCTTCATGCCCTGAATAATCAAGAATCTATGAGCCCCTGTCTTGAACATGCCCAATGACTTGACCCCCATAGAAACCTATAGCAACGAATTCCACAGATTCACCACTCTCTTGCTACAGAAACTCCTCCTCACCTCTGTTCTAAATGGATGTCTCTTTATTCTGAGATTTTACCTTCTTGATCTTATACGCCCCCACCATTGGAAACATCAGCTCCACATCCAGTATACTGAGGCCTTTCAAAATTTGATAGCTATCAATGAGATCCCGCCCCCCTCATTCTCCTGAATTCAGATCCAGAGCCAACAAAGGCTCCTCATATAATAAGCCTTTCAATCCCAAAATAATTATTGAGAAGCTCCTTTGAACTCTCTCTGATGTCAGCACATGCTTTCTTAGATAAAGGGCCCAAAACTGCACCGTGTGGTCTGACCAATGCCTTGCCTTATATTCCAGTCATCTCAAAATGAACGCTAACATCAAATTTGCTTTCCTCTCCACTAACTCAGCCTGCAAATCAAAATTTCGGGAATCCTACACAAGAACTCCCAAGTCCCTTTGCACCTCAGGTGTTTGAATTTTCTCTCCATTTAAAAAACTACTCTCCACTTTTATTTCTTCTACCAAAATGTATGACCATACTCTTCTCAACACTGGATTCCATATGCCATTGCTTTGTCCATTCTTCTAATCTGCCTAAGTCCTTCTGCAGCCTCTCCGCTCCCTCAACACTCTCTGCCCCTCCACTTATTTTCATATCATCTGTAAACATAGCCGTAAAGCTTTCAATTCTGTCATCCAGATCATTGACATGTCACGTAAAAAGAAGCACTCTCAACACAGACCACTATGGAATAGCACTTGTCACCAGCAGCCAATCGGAAAAGGCTCACTTTATTCCCAATCTTTGCTTCCTGCCAATCAGCCAATTCTTTATCGATGCTCGTATCATTCCTGTGATTATAATAAGGGCTCTTAACTTGTTAAGCAGCCTCATGTGTGGCACCTTGTCAAAGGCCTTCTGAAAATCCAAGTACACAACTCCCACTGATTCTCCTTTTTCTATCCTGCTCGTTATTTCTTCAAGGAATTCCAACAGATTTGTCAGGCGAGGTTTCCCCTTAAGGAAAACTTGCTGACTTAGGCCTATTTTATCAAATGTCTCCAAGTAGCCTGAAAGCATATCCTTAACAATTGACTCCAACATCTTCCCTATCACTGAGGTCAAACTAGCTGGCCTATAGTTTCCTTTCTTCTGTCTCTCCCCTTCTTGAAGAGTGGACTGACATTTGCAATTTTTCATTCCTCCAGAACCATACCAGGATATATTGATTCCTGAAAGATCATTAATAATGCCTCCACAATCTTCTCAGCCACCATTTTCAAAAACCTGGGGTGTAGACCATCTGGTCCAGGTGATATATTTACCTCTAGACTTGTCAGATCCCGAATACCTTCTCACTATAAATGGAAAATTCACTCACTTCTGCCCCCTGACACTCTCGAACTTCCAGCATACTGCTAGTGTCTTCCACAGTGAAGATTGATGCAAAATACTTTTTCAGTTTGTCCCCAATTATGACCTCTCCAACTTAATTTTCCAGTGGTCCAATATCTACTCTTGTCTCTCTTTTACTCTTTATATATCTGAAGAAACTTTTGATATTTCCTTTAATAATATTGCTGAGTTTATATTTGTACTCAATCTTTTCCCTCTTTATGGATTCTTTAGTTGCCTTCTGTTGGTTTTTAAAAGCCTCCCAGTCCTCTAACTTCCCATTAATTTTAGCTCCGTTATATGCTCTCTCTTTGGCTTTAATGTTGGCTTTGATTTTGTTTGTCATGGTTGTGTCAACCTGCCTTGAGAATGTTTCTTCTTTATTGGGATGTACCTATCCCGCACCTTCCAAATTGCTCCCAGAAACTCCAGACATTGCTGTTCTGCTGTCATCCCTGCTAATAGAAACATAGAAAATAGGTGCAGGAGTAGGCCATTCGGCCCTTCGAACCTGCACCGCCATTTATTATGATCATGGCTGATCATACAACTCAGAACCCCGCCCCAGCCTTCCCTCCATACCCCCTGACCCCTGTAGCCACAAGGGCCATATCTAACTCCCTCTTAAATATAGCCAATGAACTGGCCTCAACTGTTTCCTGTGACAGAGAATTCCACAGATTCACCACTCTCTGTGTGAAGAAGTTTTTCCTAATCTCAGTCCTAAAAGGCTTCCCCTCTATCCTCAAACTGTGGCCCCTTGTTCTGGACTTCCCCAACATCGGGAACAATCTTCCTGCATCTAGCCTGTCCAATCCCTTTAGGATCTTATACGTTTCAATCAGATCCCCCCTCAATCTTCTAAATTCCAACGAGTACAAGCCCAATTCATCCAGTCTTTCTTCATATGAAAGTCCTGCCTTCCCAGGAATCAATCTGGTGAACCTTCTTTGTACTCCCTCTATGGCAAAGATGTCTTTCCTCAGATTAGGGGACCAAAACTGCACACAATACTCCAGGTGTGGTCTTACCAAGGCCTTGTACAACTGCAGTAGTACCTCCCTGCTCCTGTACTCGAATCTTCTCGCTATAAATGCCAGCATACGGTTCGCCTTTTTCACCGCCTGCTGTACCTGCATGCCCACTTTCAATGACTGGTGTATAATGACACCCAGGTCTCGTTGCACCTCCCCTTTTCCTAATCGGCCACCATTCAGATAATAATCTGTTTTCCTATTTTTGCCACCAAAGTGGATAACTTCACATTTATCCACATTAAATTGCATCTGCCATGAATTTGCCCACTCACCCAACCTATCCAAGTCACCCTGCATCCTCTTAGCATCCTCCTCACTGCTAACACTGCCACCCAGCTTCGTGTCATCCGCAAACTTGGAGATGCTGCATTTAATTCCCTCGTCCAAGTCACTAATATATATTGTAAACAACTGGGGTCCCAGCACTGAGCCTTGCGGTACCCCACTAGTCACCGCCTGCCATTCTGAAAAGGTCCCGTTTATTCCCACTCTTTGCTTCCTGTCTGCTAACCAATTCTCCACCCACACCAATACCTTACCCCCAATACCGTGTGCTTTAAGATTGCACACTAATCTCCTGTGTGGGACCTTGTCAAAAGCCTTTTGAAAATCCAAATATACCACATCCACTGCTTCTCCCCTATCCACTCTACTAGTTACATCCTCAAAAAATTCTATGAGATTCGTCAGACATGATTTTCCTTTCACAAATCCATGCTGACTTTGTCCGATCATTTCACCGCTTTCCAAATGTGCTGTTATCACATCTTTGATAACTGACTCCAGCAGTTTCCCCATCACTGACGTTAGGCTAACTGGTCTATAATTCCCCGGTTTCTCTCTCCCTCCTTTTTTAAAAAGTGGAGTTACATTAGCCACCCTCCAATCCTCAGGAACTAGTCCAGAATCTAACGAGTTTTGAAAAATTATCACTAATGCATCCACTATTTCTTGGGCTACTTCCTTAAGCACTCTAGGATGCAGACCATCTGGCCCTGGGGATTTATCTGCCTTCAATCCCTTCAATTTACCTAACACCACTTCCCTACTAACATGTATTTCGCTCAGTTCCTCCATCTCACTGGACCCTCTGTCCCCTACTATTTCTGGAAGATTATTTATGTCCTCCTTAGTGAAGACAGAACCAAAGTAATTATTCAATTGGTCTGCCATGTCCTTGCTCCCCATAATCAATTCACCTGTTTCTGTCTGCAAGGGACCTACATTTGTCTTTACCAGTCTTTTCCTTTTTACATATCTATAAAAGCTTTTACAGTCCGTTTTTATGTTCCCTGCCAGTTTTCTCTCATAATCTTTTTTCCCCTTCCTAATTAAGCCCTTTGTCCTCCTCTGCTGAACTCTGAATTTCTCCCAGTCCTCAGGTGAGCCACTTTCTCTGGCTAATTTGTATGCTTCTTCTTTGGAATTGACACTATCCCTAATTTTTCTTGTCAGCCACGGGTGCACTACCTTCCTTGATTTATTCTTTTGCCAAACTGGGATGAACAATTGTTGTAGTTCATCCATGCAACCTTTAAATGCTTGCCATTGCCTATCCACCATCAATCCTTTAAGTGTCATTTGCCAGTCTATCTTAGCTAATTCACGTCTCATACCTTCAAAGTTACCCCTCTTTAAGTTCAGAACCTTTGTTTCTGAATTAACTATGTCACTCTCCATCTTAATGAAGAATTCCACCATATTATGGTCACTCTTACCCAAGGGGCCTCTCACGACAAGATTGCTAATTAACCCTTCCTCATTGCTCAAAACCCAGTCCAGAATAGCCTGCTCTCTAGTTGGTTCCTCGACATGTTGGTTCAAAAAACCATCCCGCATACATTCCAAGAAATCCTCTTCCTCAACACCTTTACCAATTTGGTTCACCCAATCCATATGTAGATTGAAGTCACCCATTATAACTGCTGTTCCTTTATTGCACACATTTCTAATTTCCTGTTTAATACCATTTCCGACCTCACTACTACTGTTAGGTGGCCTGTACACAACTCCCACCAGCGTCTTCTGCCCCTTAGTGTTACGCAGCTCTACCCATATCGATTCCACATCTTCCCGGCTTATGTCCTTCCTTTCTATTGCGTTAATCTCTTCTTTAACCAGCAACGCCACCCCACCTCCCCTTCCTTCATGTCTGACCCTCCAGAATATTGAATATCCCTGAACGTTGAGCTCCCATCCCTGGTCACCCTGGAGCCATGTCTCTGTGATCCCAACTGTATCATAATCATTAATAACAATCTGCACTTTCAATTCATCCACCTTATTACGAATGCTCCTTGCATTGACACATAAAGCCTTCAGGCGCTCTTTTACAACTCTCTTAGCCCTTATACAATTATGTTGAAAAGTGGCCCTTTTTAATGCTTGCCCTGGATTTGTCGGCCTGCCACTTTTACTTTTCTCCTTACTACTTTTTGCTTCTACCCTCACTTTACACCCCTCTGTCTGCACTGGTTCCCATCCCTCTGTTGTGAACTAACCTCCTCACGCCTAGCCTCTTTAATTTGATTCCCACCCCCCAACCATTCTAGTTTAAAATCACCTCAGTAGCCCCCGCTAATCTCCCTACCAGTATATTGGTTCCCCTAGGATTCAAGTGTAACCCGTCCTTTCAATGGCCCCTTCCAATCTACCCTGGCCAGCTCCTTTCTCATTTCTCTATACTGTATTTCCCTTTACTCCACTGTAATACTGATACATCTGACTTTAGCTTCTCCCTCTCAAATTGCAGGGTGAATTCTATCATATTGTGATCACTGGCACCTCAGGGTTCCTTTACCTTAAGCTCTCTAATCAATTGCAATTCTTTGCACAACACCCAATCTAGAATAGCTGATCTCCTAGTGGGCTTAACCATGAGGTGCTCTAAAAAGCCATTTTGTAAGCATTATACAAATTCCCCCTCTTGGGGTCCGGTACCAACCCAATTTTCCCAAGCAACATACACAAAATGCCACTGGGAGATCCTGCTTTCTCTGGCGGACAGAGCATAGGTATTCAGCGAAATGGTTTCCCAGCCTGCGCTGGGTCTCGCCAATATATAGAAGGCCGCATCGGGAGCACTGGAGGCAGTATATCACACCAGCCGACTCACAGGTGAAGTGTCGCCTCACCTGGAAGGACTGTCTGGGGCCCTGAATGGTGGTGAGGGAGGAATCGTAAGGACATGTGTAGCACTTGTTCCGCTTACAAGGATCAGTGCCAGGAGGGAGATTGGTGGGGAGGGATAGGGGGGATGAATGGACAAGGGAGTCGTGTAGGGAGCGATCCCTGCGGAAAGCAGAAAGGAGGGGGAGGGAAAGATATGCTTGGTGGTGGGATCCCATTGGAGGTGGCGGAAGTTACGGAGAATTATATGTTGGACCCGGAGGCTGGTGGGGTGGTAGGTGAGGACAAGGGGAGCCCTATCCCTTGTGGGGTGGCCGGAGGATGGGGTGAGAGCAGATGTGCATGAAATGGGAGAGATGCGTTTGAGAGCCAAGTTGATGGTGGAGGAAGGGAAGCCCCTTTCTTTAAAAATGAAAGACACCTCCTTCATCCTAGAATGAAAAGCCTCATCCTGAGGGCAGATGCGGCGGAGATGGAGGAATTGCGAGAGGGGATGGCATTTTTGCAAGAGACAGGGTGCGAAGAGGAATAGTGTTTTCAGAGATAGAGACAGAAAGATCAAGAAAGGGGAGCGAGGTGTCAGAAATGGACCAGGTAAACTTGAGGGCAGGGTAAAAGTTGGAGGAAAAGTTAATTGTCAATGAGCTCTGCATGCATGCAGGAAGCAGTGCCAATGCAGTCATCGATGGAGTGAAGGAAAAGTGGGGGACGGATACTAGTATAGTCTTGGAACATGGATTGCTCCACAAAGCCAACAAAAAGGCAGGCATAGCTGGAACCCATACGGGTGCCCATGGCTACACCTTTAGTTTGGAGGAAGTGGGAGGAGCCAAAGAAGAAATTATTAAGAGAATGGACTAATTCCGCTAGACAGGGGAGAGTGCTGGTAGAGGGGAACTGGTTAGGTCTGGAATCCAAAAAGAAGCGGAGAGCTTTGAGATCTTCCTGGTGTGGGATGGAGGTATATAGGGACTGGACATCCATGGTGAAAATAAAGCGGTGGGGGCCAGGGAACTTAAAATTATTGAAAAAATTCAGAGCGTGAGAAGCGTCACAAACATAGGTGGGAAGGGATTGAACAAGGGGGGATAAAACAGTTTCGAGGTATGCAGAAATGAGTTCAGAGGGGCGGATACCTCCTCTTATTTACACATTTTAATTCCACGTCCTATTCCCATTCTGATATGTCTATCCACGGCCTCCTCTAGTGTCAAGATGAAGCCACACGCAGGTTGGAGAAACAACACCTTATATTCCGTCTGGGTAGCCTCCAACCTGATGGCATAAACATTGACTTCTCTAACTTCCGTTAATGCCCCACCTCCCCTTCACACCCCATCCCTTATTTGTTTATTTATTTATTATTTTTTATTTTTTCCCTTTCTTTCTCTTTTTTTCTCCCTCTGTCCCTCTCACTATAACTCCTCGCCTGCTCTCCATCTTCCTCTGGGCTCCCCCCTCCCCCTTTCTCTCTCCCTAGGCCTCTCGTCCCATGATCCTCTCCCTTCTTCAGCCTTGTATCCCTTTTGCCAATCAACTTTCCAGCTCTTAGCTCCATCCCTCCCCATCCTGTCTTCTCCTATCATTTCAGATCTCCCCCTCCCCCTCCCACTTTCAAATCTCTTACTATCTCTTCTTTCAGTTAATCCTGACGAAGGGTCTCAGCCCAAAACGCCGCCTGTACCTCTTCCTATAGATGCTGCCTGGCCTGCTGCATTCCACCGGCATTTTGTGTGTGTTGCTTGAATTTCCAGCATCTGCAGCATCTGCATCTCTCACAGCTATCTGGACTATTCCTCTTCTCACCCTGTCTCTTGCAAAAATGCCATCCCCTTCTTGCAATTCCTCCATCTCTGCCGCATCTGCTCTCAGGATGAGGCTTTTCATTCCAGGATGAGGGAGATGTCCTCCTTTTTTAAAGAAAGGGGCTTCCCTTTCTCCACCAGCAACCCTGCTCTCAAACGCATCTCCCCCATTTCACACACACCCGCTCAAACTCCATCCTCCTGCCACCCCACTAGGAATAGGGTTCCCCTAGTCCTCACCTACCACCCCACCAGCCTCCGGGTCCAACATATTATTCTCCGTAACTTCCGCCACCTCCAACGGGATCCCACCACTAAGCACATCTTTCCCTCCCTCCCCTCTCTGCTTTCGGAAGGATCGCTCCCTACGCGACTCCCTTGTCCATTCGTCCCCCCATCCCTCCCCACTGATCTCCCTCCTGGCACTTACCCTTGTAAGCAGAGCAAGTGCTACACATGCCCTTACACTTCCTCCCTTACCACCATTCAGGGCCCCAGACAGTCCTTCCAGGTGAGGCGACACTTCACCTATGAGTCTGCTGGGGTGATAGACTGCGTCCGGTGCTCCCGATGTGGCCTTCTATATGTTGGCGAGACCCGACGCAGACTGGGAGATCGTTTTGCTGAACACCTACGCTCTGTCCGCCAGAGAAAGCAGGATCTCCCAGTGGCCACACACTTTAATTCCACATCCCATTCCTATTCTGACATGTCTATCCACAGCCTCCTCTACTGTAAAGATGAAGCCACACTCAGGTTGGAGGAACAATACCTTATATTCCGTCTGGGTAGCCTCCAACCTGATGGCATGAACATTGACTTCTCTAACTTCTGCTAATGCCCCACCTCCCCCTCGTACCCCATCCGTTATTTATATACACACATTCTTTCTCTCTCCCTCTCTCCTTTTTCTCCCTCTGTCCCTCTGACTATAACCCTTGCCCATCCTCTGGGCTTTTTCCCCACCTCCCCTTTTTCCTTCTTCCTGGGCCTCCTGTCCTATGATCCTCTCATACTCCTTTTGCCAATCACTTGTCCAGCTCTTGGCTCCATCCCTCCCCCTCCTGTCTTCACCTATCATTTTGGATCTCCCCCTCCCCCTCCCACTTTTAAATCTCTCACTAGCTCTTTCTTCAGTTAGTCTTGACGAAGGTTCTCGGCCTGAAACGTCAACTGTACCTCTTCCTAGAGATGCTGCCTGACCTGCTGCGTTCACCAGCAACTTTGATGTGTGTTGCTTGTTATCTGCAGATTTCCTTGTGTTTCCAATTTTCCCAATATACCTGCATATTGCCATTATCAGTGACTATCATAACATTGCCCTTTTGACATACATTTTCTATCCCCTGTTGTAATTTGTAGCCCACGTCTTTGTGGGCATGAAGATCTGATGTTGGCAAAGAGTAAATTCAGAATGGTAATCTAAAGTGTCCGTACAATTTTGTGAACTGGACTCCAAGTGAGGTCTTATTGGTGCCTTATAGAGCCTCAACATCACATCCCTGCTCCTATACTCTATTCCTCTAGAAATGAATGCCAACATTGCATTCACTTTCTTCACCACTGACTCAACCTGGAGGTTAACCTTGAGGGTACCTGCACGAGGACTCCCAAGTCTGGTCGCATCTCAGAACTTTGAATTCCCTCCCTATTTAAGTAATAGTCTGCCCATTTATTTCTTCTACCAAAATGCACAACCATACACTTTCCAATATTGTATTTCATTTCCCACTTCTTTGCCCATTCTCCCAATCTATCCAAGTCTCTCTGCAGACTCTCTGTTTCCTCAGCACTACCAGTCCCTCCACCTATCTTTGTATCATCAGCAAACTTAACCACAAAGCTATCTATTCCATAATCCAAATCGTTGATGTACAACGTAAAAAGAAGCGGCCCCAACACAGACCCCTGTGGAACACCACTGGTAACCGGCAGCCAAGCAGAATAGGATCCCTTTATTCCCACTCTCTGTTTCCTGCCAATCAGCCAATGCCCTATCCACGTATGTAACTTTCCCGTAATTCCATGGGCTCTTATCTTGTTAAGCAGCCTCATGTGTGGCACCTTGTCAAAGGCCTTCTGTAAATCCAAATATACAACATCCACTGCATCTCCCTTGTCTAGCCTACTTGTAATTTCCTCAAAAAATTGCAATAGGTTTGTCAGGCAGGATTTTCCTTTAAGGAAACCAAGTTGAGTTCTGCCTATCTTGTCATATGCCTCCAGGTACTCTGAAACCTCATCCTTGACAATCGACTCCAACAACTTCCCAACCACTGATGTCAAACTAACAGGTCTATAATTTCCTGTTTGCTTCCTTGCCCCCTTCTTAAATAGCGGAGTGACATTTGCAATCTTCCAGTCCTCCGGAACCATGCCAGGATCTATTGACCTTTGAAAGATCATTGCTAGTGCCTCCACAATCTCCACAGCTAATTCCTTCAGAACGCGAGGGTGCATTCCATCTGGTCCGGGAGATTTATCTACCCTTAGACTATTCAGCTTCCTGAGTACTTTCCCTGCCGTAATTGTGACTGCGCACACTTCTCTTCCCTGCCACCCTTGAGTGTCTAGTATACTGCTGATGTCTTCCTCAGTGAAGACTGATGCAAAATACTCCTTCAGTTCCTCTGCCATCTCCTTATCTCCCATTACAATTTCTCCAGCATCATTTTCTATCGGTCCTATATCTACTCTCACCTACCTTTTACTCTTTATATACTTGAAAAAGCTTTTAGTATCCTCTTTGATATTATTTGCTAGCTTCCTTTCATAGTTAATCTTTTCCCTCTTAATGACCTTCTTAGTTTCATTTTGTAAGCTTTTAAAAACTTCCCAATCCTCTGTCTTCCCACTAATTTTTGCTTCCTTGCATGCCCTCTCCTTTGCTTTAACTTTGGCTTTGACTTCTCTTGTCAGCCACGTTTGCATCCTTTTTCCATTCGAAAATTTCTTCTTTTTTGGAATATACCTGTCTTGCACCTTCCTCACTTCTCGCATAAACTCCAGCCACTGCTGCTCTGCCATCCTTCCCACCAGTGTCCCTTTCCAGTCAACTTTGGCAGGTTCCTCTCTCATGCCACTGTAATTTCCTTTACTCCACTGAAATACCGACACATCGGATTTCAGCTTCTCTTTCTCAAATTTCACAGTGAACTCAAACATGTTATGATCACTGCCTCCTAGGGGTCCCTTCACCTCAATCTCTCTAATCACCTGGGGTTCATTACACAATACCCAATCCAGTACAGCCGATCCCCTAGTGGGCTCAACAACAAGCTGTTCTAAAACGCCATCTCGCAAACATTCTACAAATTCTCTCTCTTGAGATCCGGTGCCGACCTGATTTTACCAATCCACTCGCATGTTAAAATCCCCCACAATTATCATAACACTGCCCTTCTGACAAGCCTTTTCTATTTCCTGTTGTAGTTTGTAGTTCTCATCACTGCAGCTGTTAGGAGGCCTGTATATAACTGCCATCAGGGTCCTTTTACCCCTGCGATTTTTGAGCTCAACGCGTAAAGGTTCTGCACCTTCTGATCCTATGTCACCTCTTTCTAATGATTTAATATAATTTCTTACCAATAGAACCGCACCACCCCCTCTGCCTACCTGCCTATCCTTCCGATACACCGTGTATCCTTGGACGTTCAGCTCCCAGAGACATGCATCCTTTAGCCACGTCTCAGTGATGGCCACAATATCATGCCTGCCAATCTGTAGCTGTATGACAAGATTGTCCACCTTATTCCTTATGCTGCGTGCATTTAAGTATAACATCTTAAGTCCAGTATTTGGTACTTTTTGCTTTGATTGCACTGCAACTCATCCCAATGGCTGCAAATTTGCCCCATCACCTACCTGTCCTTCCTGACACCTTTATTGCTCACTATCTTAGATTTATTTCTGTTTTCTCCCTCCTCTGCTCTACCATTCCGTTTCCCATCCCCCTGCCAAATTAGTTAAAACACTCCCTAACAGCTCTATTAAACTTTCCGGCAGGATATTGATCCCCTTCGGGTTCAGGTGTAACCCGTCCTTTTTGAACAGGTCATACTTCCCCCAGAAGAGATCCCAATGATCCAAGAATCTGAAGCCCTGCCCCCTGCACCAGTCTCTCAGCCATGCATTCATCTGCCTGATCCTACTATTCTTGCCCTCGCTAGCACGTGGGTTACTACCCTGGAGGTCCTGCTGCTCAGCTTCCTTCCAAACTCCCAGAAATCTCTCTTCAGGACCTCCTCCCTTTTCTTATCTATGTCATTGGTACCAACATGTACCAAGACAGCTGGCTGCTTATCCTCTCCCTTCAGAATATTCTGGACCCCATCTGAGACATCCCGTACCCTGGCACCTGGGAGGCAACATACCATGCGGATATCTTTATCAGGCTCACAGAATCTCCCGTCAGTTCCCCTGACTATGGAATCCCCTGTGACTACCGCATTCCTCATCTCCCTCCTTCCCTCCTGCACAACAGCCCCAGGCTCAGTGCCAGAGGCCCAGTCACCGTGGCCGTCCCCTGTCAGGTCATCCCCCTCAACAGCATCCAAAACAAGATACTTGTTGCTGAGAACCCAAATGTTCTTGTCCACAGATTCATTGTCTACTACCCTAATCTCTCCCTGCTTGAGTTCTTTCTCCTCAAATTTCCATGGCAGTTTCCTATCCTCAACTCCCATCTTGGCTCCCAGCTCTTTGCCCACCATTCCCATTAAAACGGTTGTAAATCTGCTGATGTTTCCACACCAATGGCATACTTCATAGATTCTTTCATTGATACTCATCTTCTCTTTTCCAGATTGTGGTAATCTCAAATTTCAGTTACTGGATTTGAACTGATTTTCATTTGCAAGGTTTGAAAACCCTTAAAAATATTTCTTAATCAATCAAAAAAGGAATCCCTTTTCCTGGCAGAAATTCAGAAGTTTGTCCTGAGGAGCAATTAAAAATGAGTAGTATCTATGAGTTGAAGGGAGAGATTTAGAAGGACATTTGTCGGAATGGAAAAGAAGATACATGAAGTAGAATGAGAGAAACTGAGGTATACAGTACTGTACACAAGTCTGAGGTACATATACATAGCTAGGTTGCCTAAGACTTTTGCACAGTACTGTAGTAATTTTATGCATTGCACTGTACTGCTGACATACAAAAAAATGAATTTCATGAGGTATGTGAGTGATGATAAACCTGATTCTGATATGGGTCTCTATTGAGGATTGAGAGTGGGAAGGGGGTAAGGTGAAGAAAATCTTGGTTGGGAAAAAGGAAAGGGAGAGGGGAGGGAGTGGGAAGCACCACAGAGACATCCTATAATGGTCAATAAACCAATTGTTTGGAATCAAAAGCCCTTGCTTGGTGTCTCAGGGCTGGGCGTGTCTGCACTCATGCCACCCCTCGCACACCTGGCACTCCCTCTCTGCCACCTGTCCTGCACTCCAACCACAGCGCTCTTGTCCTTCCAAGATCCTTCCCTCCTGCCAGATTTACAAACTTGCTTTCCACTCCATGTTGTCGAATACCATCTTGTGCAAAGGTTTTAGGCCCCCTAGCTATATATATGTGCCTAAGACTTTTGCACCTACTGTAAACGCTAGAACAATCCTCTCAAGCCAAATTCAAAGTTCAAATATCAGAATAAATTTATTATCAAAATATGTATATATTACATTATACCTTGTGATTTATTTTCTTGCAGGCACTTACAGGAAAATAAAGAATTACAATAGAATGAAAAACTGCATAAACAAAGACAGACAAACAACCAATGTTCGAAAGAATACAAACTGTGCAAGTAAAAATGATAACTGTGAACATGGGTTGTCAAGAGTTCAACACACCATATGCTTTACATATGTCTGTCATTGTCCATTCCCTCTGCTTGTAATCTGGTCAGAGTTTAAAACTAATGATACATCCATGTATCAGAACCAAGACCGTCTGGTATGTTCTGCAATGGTGACTTGGCATTGGCTACACCATTGGCAGAACTGTGACCTGACAATCCATAGCCATCCACTTTCCAGGGAACAGACCAACAATATGACATAATTACCCATGAATGAGTGGGAGTGTAGGACCAGAGGGCACAGCCTCAGAACCCAAAGACATCCATTTAAGATAGAGATGAGGAGGAAATTTTTTTTAGCCCAGGGATTCCCTACCTTTTTTATGCCATGGACCCCTATCATTAACCGAGGGGTCCACGGACCCCAAGTTTAGCTGCAGAGTGGTGCAGTTCATTGCTACAGATGCTATGGAGCCTGTCATTGTGTATTTTTAAAGTGAACTTTGACAGGTTATCGATTATTAAGGGTGTTAAAGGATAGGGGAGAAGGCAGGAGATTGGGGTTGAAAGGGATAATAAATCAGATATGATGGATTGGTAGAGTAGACTCGATGAGCTGAATGGCTAATTCTGCTCATATGTCTTATGGCATTATCTGAAAGTTATGTACAATTGAAATAAAGAGGCTGCAAATGTTGTAATGCACACAATGTGCTGGAGGAGCTCAGCAGGTCAGGCAGCATCTATGAACGGGAATAAACAGTCGACATTTCGGGCTGAGACCCTTCATCGGGAATCCTACACATTGAGTGTATTCCTCTAGATTTCCAGCATCTGCAGTACTTCTTATGTCCGCAAATGTTGTAAGTCTGAAACGAGGATACAAAATGCTGCAAATACCAAGTATCCATAAAAAAAAAGATGTTTCAGTATTATTTTAGGCAATAATCTGTGGGATTTCAATTTGCAGTTTGGGCAATGAAAGAAGACTAAATTAAAGACAGGAAACGATCAACTGGCACTATAAATTCACTCAGAAGTCGATGTGAAATCAGTTAGGCCAAACGGAAAACGTGACATAGAAAGGACACACACACAAACACACACGCATATACACACACACACACACACACACACACACACACACACACACACAATTTTTCAGAAGGTGACATGTGCTATTAACCTTATATCAGGCCATTTTGTAAATCAATGTCACTTGCAGCTAATAACAAGTGTAATCAAAGGAATTATGCAAATTTAATGTGATGCTTTTTGAATTATGCAAATATTCTCCAAATTTAATGAGTTCAGACACGTGCCCAAGCATAGCACAGTGCTGGGCTTGGTGGCAGTCTTGCTGACAGTGCTGCCTGCAAAAATCCAGGAGGCATCAGTGTTACTGTCGTTGTGGAAGAAAGCAATTTTCAAGGATTGTTTTTTTTCCCTTTATGATATATTCTCTCTCTCCTTCATCTGCACCTAATAGCTCTCTGAGTCTCTGATTCTAAATTACAAACCCGCTTCTCCAAATATTTCAGTTCTTTAATAACCAGAGGGCTAAGGCTACAGTGTGAGGCAGTGAACTGCTTCAGCGTAACCAAATGTTACAGAATAAAACAGCGTGTCATGGTACCATTTGACATGGTGAAATGAGATTAGACGAAATTCATTTCTAAGTGGTGAAATTACAGGGCCTTGCACCCAGAGCATGGGCAGTCAAGCGCGAACATGACATGTTTACGGAATGACCTGACCATTGAGGACCTGAATACACACAGTTGTCATTTTAGCTCATGTAAATGATAAAGAATTTTTTTTCTTTAATGGAGTCTGGTGTTGTGGCTCCTTCTCTACAATACATTACTTTTAGAAAGCATCTTTGATCTAATAAAGTATTCCCATGTTACATTGGAACATCATCAAATTTTTGATGCCAGGTTATATAAGGAGATATTAGTGATGACAATCAAAAGTTTAGTCAATGATGCAAAGTTCAACGAAAATCATGGAGAAGAGAGAGGTAGAGAGAATGCAGGAAATTACTCAGAACTTGAGATCTTTGCCAATAGAGAGCCAGTTATCAGCACAGGAGCAATTAAAACCAGAAGGGTTCCATGAGACTAGGGGAAAAGAACACAGAGAGATCTCAGAGTGTTTCACAACTGGAAGACAATAAGACTCTAAGACATGGGAGCAGAATTAGGCCATTTGGCCCATCAAGATAGCTCTGCCATTCAATCATGGCTGATTTATTATCCCCTCTCAATCCCATTCTCCTGCCTTTTCCCCATAACGTTTGATGCCTTTATTAATCAAGAACCTCTCAGCCTCCACTTTAAGTATACCCAATGACTTGGCCTCCACAGCTGTCTGTTGTAATGAATTCACAGATCACCACCCTCTGACTGAAGAAATTCCTCTTCACCTCTGTTCTAAAGGGATATCCTTCTGTTCTAGACACCCTCCCCCCCCCCCCCACTACGGGAAACATCCTCTCCAAGTCCACCTGCAGAGTTGCAAAGGATTTAGGATGCAGAAGGATTTGAAACCATATTGAAAATGTTAGCACAGAACCTCGCAAGTACATCTTAATGTTGATCTGCACCCTTATCTCCCCATTAAGTTTCTAAGGCAGTCACAACTCCAAATATGCTCACCTGACAATTTTGCTTTATTGTCACTTAACAAATTATTGCTTTCCTTCTCCCTTCATTTATGGAGCCACACTGGTAAACCATTTTTGTCATGTATTCCAAGCTTTATAAAGCTTGAACCATTATCAATCTACCTTGAAAAATGGCCGTAGGTTTAAAGAATCTCAGTCAAAAGGGAATTTTTACCAGACCTCCCAGATCTAACTGGAGGGAGTGGCTGCAATACTGCAGGCAGATCCAACGAAGTGTGTGAGTTAGCACTGCTGTCTTACATGTCAGGTACCTGAGTTCAATTCTGCCATTTGGCTCTAACTGTGTAGAGTTTGCACATTCTTCAGATAACTGGGTAATGTTTCCATTGGGTGATCTGGTAAGTTCCTGCTGTTAGTTGCCACTGTAAATTGTCTCTTTGTGTAAAATTAAAGGAGAGTTGATACACAGTGAAATAAGGAGTGATGAAAAGGAATTCATGGGTTTTCTCTCCTGGGAGCTAGCATAGATCTGTTGGCCTTAATGGCCTCTTTCTACGTTGTAACAAGTGAGCAGATAATTTGCACAGATTTATGCAGCCAGTGCGAGTTTGATGTCAACAGTGCACTGATTTTTTTCATGCACTATTTGGACACACCCTTTTCTAAGATGAATAGTTTAAGTTAATTGCCAACTTGAGGTCAATGGTCCAGTCCCATGCCCTGTATTAACAATAATTGTGATAGAAAGTTATCTGGACACTGTAGGGCTATTACAAGTTATGGTCATATAGATCTCCCTGCACCACACAGTCTTGGCATCATGTTGCATGGATGGAGTACCTGACAAGTTAGCTGGTATTTACAGTCTCATTAAAGGTAAGAGAATTATTAAGGGGCAAAAGTCAATCAGCTTTCATAATGAAGCTCAATTCACCACCATTCACTTAAGGACAATTAAGCATAAGCAAGGCATATTGGTCTTGTCATTGACACCCTGACTTTATAGAATAGTACCACACAGAAAAATACCCTTAGGTCTCAACGTGATGTGGACTAATGACATTAGTAATCAAATAGCCAATCAAACTAATCCTTCTGCCATATCCTTCCATTTCCTCTGCATTCATGTGTTATCTAAAAGTCTCTTAGGCACCTCTATCAAATGTATCTTTACTACCATCCCTAGCAGCACATTCCAGGCATCCACCACTCTTTGTGTGAAAAGCATGTCCCACATGTCTCCATTGAGCCATCCCCTCTCACCTCAATTGGATGCTCTCAGTTATTAGACATTTTGACCCTGGGAGAAAGATACTCTATCTATGCCTCTTATACGGTTATGAATTTCTGCCAGGTCTTCCAGCAGCCTCTACTGCTCTAGAGAAACAACCTAAGTTTGTCCAGCTTCTCTTCATAGCACATTTACTTTAATGTAGACAGCATTCTGACAAACCCCTTCTGCACCCTCTCCAAAGCTTCCACATTCTTCCTGCAATGAGACGACAACAATCAGAAATGAATTTATAAGGCTGCAATATGGTTTCCTGACTCTTGAACTCAATGCTTCAATGAATAAAGGCAAACATGCATATGCCTCCTTTACCACTCAAACTGGTGCAGTCTCTTTGACAAGGTCTGGATTTAGACCCCAAAAAGGTAATAACTGGAATAAATTACCATAGCCTCTGGTACCTCGAACATTTTCTTTAACTGGGTATTTCAAGTGGTTCCTACCTAGAATTGTGATTCCTAAAGTCTGGGCAACCTACATCTCAATCTTCCCTTTGAAAATTCACCTCTATCTCAGAAAGGAAAGCCTGCTTTGGGTTTTATGCTGTGCTTCTTTAAGGTATTACATAACAAGCAACCAGTAAAAGCAGACTTGGTCAAAACATAATAGTCAAAATTACTATTAAATGAATACTCTAGTACCAAAGCCCAAAGGTACAAACTGGTCAGTAAAAAGAAAAATGTGAGGATTCTGGAAATACAAACTGAAGATGGTAAAATAATCCCTCTCCTTAGATTGTGCAAAGGAGGAAAGACCAGGAAGAAGCAAGAAATAGCAAATTAAAGCACAAAACAAAGCAGATCCCAGTAGTGTTGAGCAATGGAACCAAACGAAGAAACATAATGAATAAAATAGAACCAAGAACAAACTTACACATAATAATCTAACCAATAGCTGCTATAAGAAGCAGAGCTAGCAGCATAGATTACTAGATTATGGACATTCAATCAGGCAACTCATAGAAGGAACAAGCAGGGTTAGACAGGCACAGGCATTGAACATACCAGAAGAATTATCAATGGTATTAGGCCAAATTTTCCTCAACAGATAATGGGCCACATCATTCTGACACTTCATCAACACTTCCACAGAGAACAACCAGAAACTTCTACCTCAAAGTAACTCAACTCTTGATTTCAGAATCTGTACATTAAAGAGCAGAATTCATAGATAATCAGGAAGTCAAATACTGGTGCATCTGCATTTTCTCTACGCCTCTGAACTTAGAATCAAGACGAAAGACAGAACACGGAGTCTGAGTGGAGAGCTGATGCACTTCACATCTGGCTCCTCAGCTTCATGACAAGTTGCCTAGTACATATGATGCAGCCTGATTCATTTCACTAGATTGTTGACCTTGCTAAGAAGAGTTTTGTGGTCTGTTTAGTTCACTTCTTAATTTTACCTCTATTTTTAATTAGTATGTATTTTATATGTGACTATATTATAATTGTTTTCTAATACTTATACTTTATTGTCGCCAAACAATTGATACTAGAACGTACAATCGTCACAGTGATATTTGATTCTGCGCTTCCCGCTCCCTGGATTACAAATATTAAATATTAAAAATAGTAAAAATTAGTAAATATTAAAAATTTAAATTATAAATCATAAATAGAAAATAGAAAAATGGAAAGTAAGGTAGTGCAAAAAAACCGAGAGGCAGGTCCGGATATTTGGAGGGTACGGCCCAGATCCGGGTCAGGATCCGTTCAGCAGTCTTATCACAGTTGGAAAGAAGCTGTTCCCAAATCTGGCCGTACGAGTCTTCAAGCTCCTGAGCCTTCTCCCGGAGGAAAGAGGGACGAAAAGTGTGTTGGCTGGGTGGGTCGTGTCCTTGATTATCCTGGCAGCACTGCTCTGACAGCGTGCGGTGTAAAGTGAGTCCACGGACGGAAGATTGGTTTGTGTGATGTGCTGCGCCATGTTCATGATCTTCTGCAGCTTCTTTCAGTCTTGGACAGGACAAATGAGCTTCTAAGTAAATTCATTACCTTTTAAAACATTTTTCATATCTGAGTGTTTTGTATACTATTGATTATCAGGCCCATTCATAAACTGTTCAAAGGCCTTTGAGAACATGCATTTGCCTGAAGGCCACTGAGACAATTCAGGGCAGAACCTGGGACCTGCCTCCTGAGGCCTAGTTGGTATGTTGTGGGATAGCACTAACTGCGCCGCAGGTGATGGCTTAATGCAGGGTGAATACTTACAGCAAGACAGTTGAACATGATCCAAAGACATGTTAATTACATTCACCATTACTAATGCACAAATCAGCCAACAAGTTCAGGAAATCAGTGATATGCTATAAGTTGTGAATTTTCTGGTCAATTTACACTGCTCTGCTATTTACTAAACATCAACAGCATCACAGTTGGTTTTAAGAACTTCCTAGATTTACACATTAATTTCCCATTTAATTCACTACAGAAAGTTAGGAGTGGGAATTAATGAGATGAAAATTAATTATACAACTTCTTCCATCCAGAAAGGGAGACATTTAAGCTGTTGAGCTTCAATCTTGCGGTATTAAATTGTTGTACAAGATTCTTAAACTAAATTAAATGCTTTACAGTTGTCCTTACAGTTCCTCACTGACAACACTGGCTATTTTTTTCCTTTCCCTCTTTCTATCTTTCCATTTTTCTAGAGCAGGGTTTCTCAACCAGGGTTCCGTGAGAGGTTGCTAGAGGTTCTGTGA
Source organism: Mobula hypostoma (assembly GCF_963921235.1). Lineage (NCBI taxonomy): Eukaryota > Metazoa > Chordata > Chondrichthyes > Myliobatiformes > Myliobatidae > Mobula > Mobula hypostoma. The sequence continues at coordinate 38,976,068 of NC_086114.1, forward strand.
GAGATTGTAATTAAAAGAACTTCATTTTTTGAACTTTGCACGATGCATGATGCTAACGCTCGCTGTGGTGGGCAGTGACCCAGCAACCCTGTTAGCAAACAACAGGAATTCTGCAGATGCTGGAAATTCAAGCAACACACATCAAAGTTGCTGGTGAACGCAGCAGGCCAGGCAGCATCTCTAGGAAGAGGTGCAGTCGACGTTTCAGGCCGAGACCCTTCGTCAGGACTAAACGTCAACTGTACTGCTTCCTAGAGATGCTGTCTGGCCTGCTGCGTTCACCAGCAACTTTGATGTGTGAACCCTGTTAGCAATCTCAGCCCAGTATGGCAGTGCGCAGTAGGAATATGATTGTTTGGTTGAGTCCATTCTCGGTTTTTGACACAAGATAGGGAAGGCCATTGATGATTGGTGGGCGCTGTATTGCACAGAGTGGAGGGGAGTAGGCTGAAAGGTGAACTGCAGGAGTACTTTCAAGAAAATAGTAGGTCAGATTTTGTTCAGTCTTTTGAAGGTGAAGAATGCCTCCAGAAGCTAATCTACTTGGCAGACATTTTTCATCATATGAACCAGTTGAACAAGTCTCTGCAAGGCCCTGGAGAAAATATTTTGACTTCAAGTGACAAGATTCTTGGATTTAAAAGAAAACTGAATCTTTGCAAAAATCATGTTGCAAAAGGACATCTTGAAATGTTTCACTGCTGTTTGGGCTTGACAGTGAAGAAGGATATCAGAAAGTCTCAAGTTTTATTGAAAACCACCTGAAAGAACTGCAGAACAAAATTGAACAGTATTTTTCCTCTCTTTCAACACAAGTGTATGACTGGGTGAAAGATCCTTTCTCTGAATCTTCTGCTCAGCTGAGAACTTGACTTTGAGAGAAGAAGAACTTTATGAGCTGCAGTCTGATTGTGCACTCAAGATGATATTTACTGATCTGTCCCCGGACAAGTTCCGGATTTCTGCGAAAGAAGAGTATTCTGCCATTCATAGGAAAGCAATGAACATTTTGCTGCAGTTTTCATCTTCTTACATGTGTGAGCAAGCTTTTTCTTGTTTAACAAGTATCAAGAGCAAGGATAAAAATTGTCTCATTTCAGTTGAAGGTGAAATTGGTGTGTGCTTATCTCAAGTTTGACCCAGAATTGAGTATTGTGCAGCGAAAAACAAGCACAGGTTTCACATGTTAGTCCTATATTTCAGCCTGATCATGTCACTTAGAAAGATAATGTTTTCTTCAAAATCATGTATAAAATTGTGTCTTAGGCTATATTTTATTCATATTGCTTTAGCTTATGTTTTTTAGTAACTTCACTATTCAATATTGTCAATAATTTTCATGTTGTAAATAGCATTAATTAAAATCAATTTATAACTTTTATTTAATTTAAATCAACCAAGCCTACCTTTAGAAAAATTACATCCTATTTTGGCTTAAGCCAAATATTTAACTGAAATTTATTATATTTGCCTTATGAGTTTTTAAAATTTATGAAAGGGAAAGAAAGAGATTAATTTCAAGAAAGGTAAGCTAAGCTTAACTACCTGTTTTTTTCAACAAAGGTTGGCTAAAAATTCGTACTCTACTCAAAGCAGCATTGACAATTATTTTTGGATTATTATATTACAACATAGTAATCATGCTAACGTACAGTAAGCTCTAGATATAATCTTTTTAATGCAGGGGTTTCCTGAGACCAGACAACTATTTCATGTGTTCCTCCAGGACAAAAAAAAGGTTGTGAAAAGCTGTTCTAGAGCAAGACACACACACAGTGCTGGAGCAGAACAGACAGCATCTACGGAAATGAATAAACAGTCAACATTCTGGGCCAAGACCCTTTATCAGGACTAGAAAGGAAGGGGAAAGATGCCAGAAAACAAAAGGTGTGGGTAGGGAAAGAAGGACAAACTAGAAAGTGAAAGGGGAAGTCAGGTGGATGGGGGAGGGGGAGATAAAGTAAGAAGCTGGGAGGTGAAAGGTAGAAAAAGAAAAGATGTGGAGAAGAAGGAATCTAATCGAAGAGGAGAGTGGACCATGGGAGAAAGGGAAGGAGGTGGGGCACCAGGGAAAGGTGATAGGCAGGTGAGTAGAAAAGGTAAGAGGCCAGTGTGAGAGGAGAAATTGATGTTCATGACATCAAGTTGGAGGTTACTTCAATGGAATATGAGATGTTGCTACTCCACCTTGAAAGTGGCCTTATCAAGGCAGAAGAGGAAGCCATAGACCAAAATGTGAGAACAGGAATGGGGATTGAAATTAAAATGGTTGGCCACCAGGAAATTCTTCTTTTTTTGTGGATGGAGTGAGGGTGCTTGACAAAGTAGTCTGCCAATTTATACGTTGGGTGTAACCAATGTAGAGGAGGCTGCACCAGGAGCACCAGATACAGTAGACAACCCCAACACCTAGGATTGTTTGGGGCCCTGAATTGAGATGATGGAGGAGGTGAATGGCCATGTGTAGCATTTCTGTCACTTTCAGGGATACGTTTCAGAAGGGTGACTGATGGGGAGAGTCAAATAGACAAAGGAATCATGGAGGAATGATGGCTGTGAAAAGCACAGGGAAGGGTAGGGGAGGTAAAGATGTGATGAGTAGTAAGATCCCACTGAAGATGGTGGAAGCTGCAGAGAATGATGTGTTCGATGCAGAGGCTCGTGGTATGGTGGGTGAGGACAAGGGGAACTCTATTCTTGTTAAGGCAGTAGGAAGATGGAGTGAGCATAGATGTCCTGGAAATGAAGGAGATGCCAGCATCAATGGTGAAGTAAGGGAAACCTCATTCTTTGAAGAAGGAGGACATCTCTGATGATCTGGAAAGGAAAGCCTCATCTTGGGAACAGCTGCAGAAGAGATAAAGGAACTCAAAAAAGGGAATAGCATGTTTACAGGAGACAGGGTGGGAAGATATACAGTGATAGACAAGATAGGCATAGGAATCGGTACTTTATTGAAGAAATTGATGGATAGATCATCTTCAGAGATGGAGACAGAGAGATCAAGAAAGGGGAGGGTGGTGTCAGAAATGGACAAAGTGAATTTAAGGGCAGGGTGGAAGTTGGAGGCAAAGTTGATGAAATTGACAAGCTCAGCATGAGTGCATGAAACAGCTCCAGTGTGGTCATCAATGTAGTGTAGAAAAACTTAGGGGACATTACCAGGGAAGACTTGGATCACAGATTGCTCCACATAGCCAACATAAAGGCAGGCATAGCTGGGGCCCATGCAGGTGTCCAGGGCTATTCTTTGTCTTTCTATGTTGAAGTTTATTCCTTCCACCTGACTCATTCTCTACCATTCTATTTTTTTCTTTACCGATCCTTTAATCCCACTGGTTAAGTACGTTCACCACAGTATTCTTTGTTCACCAGTTCTCCGATCCCTCTTTACTCCATTCTTCCAACAAATGACACTTGAGTAGAAAGGTTAATCTTGTTAGGGATTTTTCTGGAATTATGAAATAATGACTAGCATAATTATGGATTAATTAAAGTGAAAACTAGTCTTTAGGAAATAAAGCCTGTGAACTTCAACTACTATGATAAGGGTATAGAAACCAATAAATAGGTATGGAACATTCTGATTCTGTACCAGTACTTTGGGGTCATCAAAACCAATTGTGTGTAGGATATTCTGACTCTGTAATATTGAAACTACACAGGGGAAGGCAGTAGATGAATGTTCATCTTAATTGGCATTCATTGAAAACTGCTGGATGAGGACAAAGAAGACATGAAGTGCCATCTCCTATACTATCATACAGTTAAAGGCACCTGATGCACAGTTCAGGACGGGTCTGTATTGTCACTTCATATTCAGGCTAGCTTTACATTCAGGGTTATAACACTAACAACAGACGTATATTTTGGGTTGTCTGGAGTATCTGCTCAGATGAATTTTTGGACCAACCACCAGTATTGAATATTTCAAGGGGTTCTGCTAGTTGAGAAGTGCTGCAATTGCAAATATGAAATTCTGTAAAACTACCTGTCTATATTGAAGATGTTAAAGTAAGTGACTACAGCCATGGAAAGTATCGTTAATCATACTGTTGTTTAGTGTTTAAAAAGTATAAAAGATTTTGTGATGAGAGGAAAACTCGATTTTCCTCAGAAGATCTGTGGTGTTGGACAAAGGCTTTTATATCAGCAGCTGCAGTGTCTCTCTTGTGCCTGAGTCATAACACAGCTCACCTTTCATTCCAGCAAAAACGACTCATTGATCTCACATATTTCAAAACTGCAAACAGCCAGATCACAACATGGTCCCACTCACCTAAGCTAAAATTCACCTGCAGGATCAGAATAACTTTCCAAAAAAAAGTTACTGATCTTATATTGTGCAAATCTATGAAGCACACAGCCTGCCTCCTTTTCAAATACTAATTCCCACATCTCAGTTAAAACTTTAGTTGTAAGAATTAGTTTTTATCATAAACATTCTTGAAGCTTAATATATACATTAAAATTAAAATTAACTCCAGTGCAATGTTGTCCACTTCTATTGGACAACCCTCTTTCTGCCTTCCCCAACTGCAACCCTTTTTTCTGTTTTATCATTTTCTGCCAGGCAGACCTGGCTCCAGTTGCTATGAGGGATAAATAGACTTCCACATGGAGCTCTTGAGAATGCTAAGCCTCAGGGTGTTCCATATGCTGACACAGCTTCCATACAGCAGGACACTGTCACTTTAACAGTAACTAGATATCACAAAACACTTACTATGCTTTACTTGACTAATAGTGTTGTGCATCATACACCTCCAGAGGACCACTGCCAGGGAACATACTTGTCAAATGTTGCAAAAAAAAAAGCCAATAAATGAGTTTGGATGTTGGTTAACTGAAAGTATACCCCATCAATTGTATAGCCAGCTGTCATTACCCAGACAGAGAAACAAATGAAGCCAATTCCATTCTCAACGTCCAGCCCAATTCATCAATAGACAGAGGAGCCTGCTAAGGTCAAACATAGATTTCCCCTTCAGACATAAATAAAAGGCTACAACTTGATTTTTGTTTGTAGATAAATCAACTTCAACTACTGATTATTTGATGGGATATTTACATTCACTAAAAGTCACAGGCTAATCTGCAGTCAAGCTCTGGACAGAGCGCTGAGATTAACTGGGTGTTAAATGTTTCAATCATTGATGCCATTTGCAAGAAAATTGAATCAAAAACACACATTATGGCAAATTAATATATTTTAATCAAGCAAAAGGCTGCTGAGACTTTTTGCATTGCTAGCTTGCTCTTCAGCGAAACACATATTTCAATAATCTAACTAACACACTCAAAATGTTAGAGGAGCTCAGCAGGCCAGGCAGCATCTATGGAAAAGAGTAAACAGTCGACATTTCGGTCCAAGACTGGAGAAAAAAGATGAGAAGTCAGAGTAAGAAGGCGGGGCAGGGGGAGGAAGAAATACAAGGGAGTACGTGATAGGTGAAACGGGGAGAGGGAGAGGGATGAAGTAAAGAGCTGGGAAGTCAATTGGTGAAAGCGATAAAGGATTGGAGAAGGGAAAATCTGATAGGAGAGGATAGAAGGCCATGGAAAAAAAGGGAAGGGGGAGGAGCATCAGAGGGAGGTGATAGGCAGATAAGGAGATAAGGTGAGAAAGGGAAATGGGAATGAGAAACAATGAAGGACAGTGGATGACACTACCAGAAGTTTGAGAAATTAATATTCATACCATCAGATGGGAGGCTACCCAGACATAATATAAGGTGTTGCTCCTCCAGCCTGAGTGTGGCTTCATCGTGGCAGTTGAGGAGACCATGGACTGACATGTCGGAATGGGAAGTAGAATTAAAATGGGTGGCCACTGGAAGAACTCCTTTCCTTCCTCTGATCCTAGCTCTCATCCATGTTGGGTTTTCACCATTCCCTCTGACCTTTCCCTCTCTGAGGCAGAACGTTCCATCTTCAGTAAGGGCCTCACCTTTGTCCCCCCTGCACCTACACCTCAGTGAGTTTCGCGCCCATCATGATACTGAACTCTTCTTCCGCTGCCTCTGTCTCCATGTCTACTTCTTTGGCAAGGACTCTCCAGCCTGCACCAATTACCCCTTCTCCCATCTTCAACCCTCCTTCTTTTCCTAGACATCCCACTCTGGTCTCCTGCCTGCTCTGGATATTTTCATTGCTAACTGCTGAGGAGATATCACCCATCTAGACTTCACCAGTCCTCTCTCCAGTTCCAATCTCCCTCCCGAAAAAAAAGAAAATAAGCGAGATCTCCCAGTGGCCACCCATTTCAACTCTACTTCTCAATCCCATTTCGACTTTGGTCCATAGCCTCCTCAACATCTGCGATGAGGGACTCACTCAGGTTGGACGAGCAACACCTTATATTATGTCTGGGCAGCTTCCAATCTATTGGCATGAACATCAATTTCTTGAACTTCCGTTAATGCCCCCTCCCTTCACCATTCCCCTGTTCCCATTTCCATCTCTCACCTTATCTCCTTCCGTGCCCATCACCTTCCTCTGGTGGTCCTCCCCCTTTCCTTTCTTCCATGGCCTTCCGTCCTCTCCTATCAGATTCTCCCTTCTCCAGCCTTTATCTCATTCACCAATTGATTTCTCAACTCTTTACTTCACCCCTCCCCTTTCCCCAGTTTCACCTATTACCTACTACTTTGTATTTCTTTCTCCCCACACCCCGCCTTCTTACTCTGACTTCTCATCATTTTTCTCCAGTCCTGATGAAGGGTCTCGGCCCGAAACCTCAACTGTTTACACTTCTCCATAGATGCTGCCTGGCTGCTGAGTTCGTTCTGCATTTTGTGTGTGTTGCTTGGATTTCCAGCATCTGCAGAGTTTCTCTTGTTTGTCAATAATCTAACACTCTGTTTAAATTTAAAGGCATTTCTAAGAGTGGTCTGTCTATCAACGAGTGGAGGACTTTCTCAGCTATTTAAGTCTTATCATTGTTTCTCATTTTGTTTTCAAATTATTGCACAAATCTGCTGGAGATGGAATACTGATGTCAGTGGAAGGAATCAATGGAGGTGAGTTGGAATCTGAGAATCAGCTCCATCATGATTATTGCAAGTTCAGGTCTGTTTTGCTGTATGAGCTCATTTCCTTCTGTGCTTGCTTTGACCATCAGAACAGGAAGGAACAATCACACACCCCTATGTCTTCCAATGATCCTTTGGTCTCAGTATCTGAAGATAATGTGCAGGCTGTCTTCAAAGTGTGCAAATCCAAGGGACGCATACAGTCTGGACAGAGTACCTGGTCAAGTACTGAAGACCTGTGCTGACCAACTGACTGCTGTGTTCTTGGATATTTCCAACTTCTTGCATTGTCAGTGTGTGGTACCAATCTTTTTCAAGCAGGCTTCAATCATACCAGTGCCCAAGAAGAGCATGGTGACCTGTCTCAATGACTATCGCCCAGTGGCACTTATATCCATGGTGATGAAGTGTTTTGAGAGGCTGGTGTTAAAGCATATCAGCTCCTGTATGAGTGGAGACTTGGAGCTGCTCCAACTTGCCTACCAAAGCAACAGTTTTACAACGGATGCCATCTCATTGGCTCTTCACACACCCTGGAACATCCGTACAGCAGAGTCGCATACATAAGGATGCCCTTTATCGATTATATCTCAGCAATAAATGCCAGCATCCCCTCAATATTAATCAGTAAGCTCCAAGACCTGGGTCTCAATACCCACTTGTGCAATTTGATCCTGGATTTTCTCACTTGCAGACCCCAGTCAGTTCAGATTGGCAAAAGCATCTCCTCCACAATCTCCATCAGCACAGGAGCACTACAGGGATGTGTGTTTAGCCCCATGCTCTACTCGCTTTATACCTATGACTGTGTGGCTAAGTACAGCTCCAACACCATATACAATTTTGCTGATGACACCACTGTTGTGGACTCTATCAAAGGGGGTGATGAATCAGCATACAAGAGGGAGCTTGAAAACTTGGCTGAGTGGTGTAATAACAACAATCTCTCACTCAATGTCCTAAGGCAAGGAACTGATTGTAGACTTCAGGAGAGGGAAACCAGAGGTCCATGAGCCAGTAATCATCGGAGGATCAGAGGTGGAGAGGGTCAGTAACTTTAAATTCCTGGGTCGTTGTGGCTATCCCTCAAGGTCGAGGATGATGGTCTTCATTCTGCTGATCTATTTATGGGTTCTCAAGTGGCTTATGAGTCCAATCTTGGCTTTGAAAGTTCTTCCGCATTCAGGCCAGGTAGTTCCAGATGGCAGATCAGGCTTTGGTTGTTGCTGCCTCTCTTTCCATTTTCTTCTCTTTTCTTCTAATTCTGCACATCTGGTGGCTTTGAAAGTTGCTGTTCCTTCTCGGATGATGGATTGCCAGAGTTTCCTGTCCTTGGCATTGGTTTCCCAATTGTTGATGTCAATGTTACATTTCTTCACGTAGGCTTTTAAGACGGCTTTGAATCTCTTCTGTTGTCCACCTCTTTTACGTTTGCCTTCTTTAAGCTGGGAGTAGAAGCTTTGTTTCAGCAGATGTTCGTTTTTCAGTCGAACATGACCGCTCCATCTTAGTTAGTTCTTGATGACGTAGGCTTCAATTAGCACACTGACATTGGTTCTTCTATCTTTCCAGCTGATATTTAAGATGTTTCGAAGACATCATTGATGGAACTTTTCAAGTGCCTTCAGATGTCGTCGGTATGTTGTCCAGGTTTCTGATGCATACAGGAGCGTTGGGATTACCACTTCTTTGTACACTAACATTTTGCTGTCTGTTCGGATGTCACGATCATGAAAGACGCTTGTTCGGAGGCGTCCAAAAGCTGTTCCAGCGCATTTAAGACGATGTTGGATCTCGTCATTAAGGTCGACATTGGAGGAGAGATGACTTCCAAGATACGGAAAGTAGTCCACGTTTCCAGGGTTATTTCGCCATGTTGAATTGATGGTTCTATCTGATTTGTCCCTGTTGGTGACAGTTGGTAGATGATTTGAGTCTTCTTGGAATTGATGGTAAGTCCAAGTTTCGTGTATATACGGTTGAAGTCAGTCAGAATCTGTTGTGGGTGGTTTTCTGAAAGAGCTGTAACATTGTTGTCATCTGCATATTGGAACTCGAAGAGGGAACTTGTGGATATCTTGTTTTTGGACTTGAGACGGGCAAGATTGAAAAGTCTGCCATCTGTTCTGTAGACAATTTCGATTCCTGGGGGTAGGTCATCCTTGATAATGTGGATGATTGTTGCAATGAAGTTGGTGAACAAAGTTAGGGCAATCATGCATCCCTGTTTTACTCCTGATCTAACTTGAAAAGGCTCACAGTTACTGTTGCTGGCCATGATTGTGGCAAGCATGCCATCGTGGAGGAGTCTCAGGCTTTGAATGTACTTTTCAGAGCATCCATAGGTGGATAGGACATCCCATAGGAGTTCCCTAGATACCAAGTCAAAGACCTGTTCTGGATCCATCATACAAATATTATTGTGAAGAAAGCACGACAGTGCCCCTACTTCTGCAGGAGTCTGTGGAGGTTTGGCATGCCATCAAAAACCTTGGATGTGTCATGGAAATGGCTGGCTGCATTACGGCCAGGTATTAGAACACCAATGTCGTTGAGTGGAAGATCCTACAAAAGGTAGTGGATTCGGCCCAGTACATCACAGGTAAAACCCTCCCAACCACTGAGTACATCTACATGAAACGTTGCAGCCTCCATCATCAAATATCCTCACCACCCAGGCCATGCTCTTTTCTCGCTGCTGCCTTCAGTTAGAAGGTACAAGAGCCTCAGGACTCGCACCACCAGGTTCAAGAACAGTTACTACCCCTCAACCATCAGGCTCTTGAACAAAAAGGGGATAAATATACTCATTCTATTTCTTATGTTCCCACAATGAATGGTGTCATTTTAAAGACTTTTTATTTTATTATTTCATGCAAGTTATTTATTGCTATTTATTCACATTTGCATTTGCACAGTTTGTTGTTCATTGATCCTGTTTACAGTTACTGTTCTATTGATTTGCTAAGTACATCCGCAGGAAAAAAGAATACCAGGATTGTATGTTGTGACATGTATGCACTCTGATAATAAATTTTACTTTGAACTTTGAACTTGCTAAGATGGTCACTCTGATAAAAGCAATGCTTGGCTCTCCTATAAATGCCTCCTCAAAGTAAGACTCCAGTTATTTGACCCAGATAATTTCATTTGTCCCCACACATGTCGCACTATAATCTTTTTTTTTTCAGATGAAAAAAGGACTAAACTGAAACCAAATGTAAGTTGCTTTTATATATTAACTGAGCAGCAATTGGAACAAGTAATATTCCATCAGCGGAAGCTGCCTTCATTTGGTACTGCAAGATAACCGACATGTCACGTTCACCCACGTTAACAAATCTGAGAAAAGTAACAAACACATGCATTCTTTGTGGATTTTGTTGATTTTAGTCACAAATTGAAAATGGGACAGTAGCCAGTGGTATCCTAATATAATGCAGTGGGCAAACTATACCCACCCTATTTCTATCCATGTGCTTAAAGCTTGAATACTGGCAGCAGCTGGGGTTTTTGGTGAGACAAGGAATTGCAAGTCATTGTTGACTCATTCACTGAAGCATACAAAGGGAGAGGCTTTACTCTCAACATCCGCCAGAGACATTTGTTCTACCTAGTCTATTTTCCAACAATAAAAGTTCATTCCAACACCCTAGAAATTTTGGACAGCTTCCCATATCTTTGGAGCCACCTCTTAGCAAAGCCAGACATTAATGACAGTTTCACCGTTACCTTCAATGCACAGGCACAGTCTTTGACCAACTAAAAGGACAGTGTATGACACAAAACTCATGATCTATTGAAAAACAGTGAACACTGTCCTATATGTTTCTGAGTCAGTAGCATCTAGAGCAGGTATTCATAGACACTGACAGGATGACAGCAATGTTGTGTCTGCATACTCCTCTGAATTCATTGGCTGGATAAGTGACCCAATGCCAGGCTTTCCTTCCAGCCCAGCATCCCAACACTGAGGACCTAACTGCATTCAGTCTACTTCACTAGGCTGGCCATAATACTTACCTGTTCAACACTGAGATACATTCTAATCCATGCTCTATGACAGGAAGAGATTGCTAGGTGGAAAGAGGATTAGAATCAAGGATGTTCTTGAATTCCTCTTGAGGAAAATAAAACACAAAATCTCTCCCCCGATTCAAGCCCATGTTTCAGAAATACATGGAAGACTTCTGTGAATGCTGGAAAGAGTGTGGTACCTCAGAACCACTTTCTAACCTGCCATAACAAACATTAGCCCCCCCCCACCCCACCAACCCATGGTGCATTCTCTGGGAAGCACATTGGTCTCATCAGTCACCTCTAAACACACAGAACTGGAGTGATCATCCACTCAGATGGACCACCTCAGAAGATGCAGGGTCACAGCTGCATTTTTGGATAAATACATGGCATATGAGTTTAGATCCTAGGTTAGACAAGCTGCCATCAGTAAAATCATCTCTTTTTTTAACTCCATGGACCAATACATTTAAGCAATGGGTTCATGGACTCCAGGTTGGGAACCCTTGTCTTACACTGTTGAAAAACTTTGCTTGGTCAGAATCTTATATCAGAAGAAATCATGCCATCTTTATTCTGATTATTTTATAAGTGATTCCAATTCTATACCTAATTGTTGCACTGATTGAAGAAAAAAATACCTGCCACAAACATCACATGGGCACCTGGGTGTAGGTGATGTGTAGCCTGGTTGTCCATGACACTCAGATGCTGAGAGTTACATCGTAGATAAATTAGAGATATTGGACATATGGAATTAATGGTAGATATTTTTGACATAGATGTATGGCATGAAATACAACCAAGGAATTGATACTAAGTTTGGGCAACATCTAAACTATTAAAACAGTTAGACTATTATCTGTAGTTGAAAGCATTAGATTCTAAGAAGGAATTTGTATTTAAATGGAAAGTAAAGATCCAAGCGTGGGCTGAATTGATTATAAAGAACTGTTTAAAATATTACAGTATTTTCACAGAAATGGGAGACAATAAAAATCTTTAAAATTGTGAAAGGTTCTGAATTAGTTGGTTGTGAGAGAATCAATCAGAGTGGCAAAAAGTCATCATTACCATAGGAAGAACTGGCAGGGAAACCAATACCAATAGTCATGGTTACTGTTGGAGTCTTGGCAGGTAATAGAATTTTACTACAAAAGACATAGACCGATCGTGATATAAAAGGCATTTGGATAGTTATTTGAAAAAACTGAACAACAGATCTCTAAATTTAAGCATGACATAACATCACGTAACCATTGAGCGTGAGTAGGAGGAGCAGCATCCTTCCATTTAAGGAAGAGCGCCCTCCTAGCTATAAGAGAAATAAAAGCCAAAATATGCAGAACAGGTGTCTCCAAAATAAAGTCTTTTCCTCCAACAAGACCAAATAATGCGGTCAAAAGGTTAGGCTTAAAATTTACCTTGAAAAGTACCGAGAATGTTTGAAATACTTCCTTCCAATATCTTTCAGGGCTCGGACATGTCCAAAGCGTGTGAACTAATGAAGCTTCTCCATTATTACATCTATCACAGAGGAGATATATCCGAATAAAAATGAGATAGCTTATCTTTAGACATGTAAGCCCTATGAACCACTTTACGTTGTAAGAGGGAATGACGGGCACATAACAATGAAGTGTTCACCAATTTAAAAATTTCATTCCAAGTTTCCGCAGAGATTGAAGTCTGTAAATCTTGTTCCTAAAGATTTTTAGTTTTTGTCCATAGGAATATTTCTCATTCCTAGCAACGTACCATAAATATACGATATTGAACTATTATAAAATGGTTTCAGATTAAAAATTACACCTAATAAGTCCTTATTGGAACTTAAAGGAAATGTATATAGTTGAGAATGTAGAAAGTCTCTAATTTTTATACATTGTGGGGACCATTTCTGAGTTATTTTCAAAACCTTTAATTTGTTGTAAAAGTACAGATGGTGGCTAATAATACATTTTACTATATGATAACGGTTTTTTCCCCTTTTTTCTTGCTTTTCCTAACAGCACTGACTTTGGTAGTGGGTTTACATTTTTTTTCTGTATAACAAAATGATTATATTTCAAAATTATGACTTAATCTAATTTTTTATGAATACAGGGTTTTGTGATTGTAACTGCATTTTTAATATAATGTATTTGGTACTTTTTTTTCTTTTGAATTATGATATATATCTTCTTGTACTCTGTATTCCTTTATGCAGTAACTAATAAAAATATTGAAAGGGATAGTTATTTGAAAAGGAAGACTATGTTGCAGTGAGTGGGGGAGGCAGGAAGTACGCAGAAATGGGCCTTGAACAGACTACCAAACTTTGAGTTAGTGACAGCTCAGGCACAATGAGTTCCAGATTCAATTTCCCATCCACCTGTGGAAATCTGCATTATTCTCAAAAGTAAGTTTATTTTAGGATGAAAAGCAAACTGCTGGAGGAACTCATTGGGTCAGGCAGCATCTGTGGAGAAAGAGGGATAGTTAATGCTTTGGGCTGAGACGTTGTAATTGTAAGGATATTTACAGTAAACACAAGTGAAGATAGTTCTCCAATGATTGTAGCGTTTTTGAATTCCTGGTACAAGGTGGACTAAATTATTTTGCTGTGGCATTTGTCTACTCTTGACTGAGTTTTCCAACACTTTCATACTCACAGTTGTCAACATTATCATACTCATCTTGCCACTTCTTTAGCGTTTGTCTGTTTTTTAGCATTTGCTTACCAAAGTTGCGAGCTCAATGCTTGACCCAGTATGGATGGAAAGTGTGCAAGGAGCTGGCCAGATTTGAACCCAAGACCATTTGCCTCAAAATCCAGGTCTGATGCCATTACACCACTGGCTATCTCATACTCATGAAGTAGAATAAATGGAACTATAGAGGCATGAGCCAATATTTATTGAAAAAAATCAGATGGGTGTTAACACTACTATTGGGACAGGCATTAAAAGAAATTCATAGACATATAAATAGAGGTGTAAGCATGTAATACAGAGGTACCAGAACATTAAAAGAGATAAACTATGAATGGTTACATGGATGACATTAATAGAGTGGACAGACATTCAGAGGTAGTGTATAAATATTAATAGATATGACAGGAAATAAATGGAGTGAAATATCATGTATTGACAGAGAAATGGGGAGAGTTGTTAATAGAAGCATGAGGACAAGTGTTAAGGAGGAACAAGGACAGGTTTAAGTCTAAGACAGGTGAAGGGGGAAATATTAATAATGGCATGGGACAGATATGAATAGGTACTAAGGTAGATAGTCGTACCAGCATGGGACAGGTATTGATAGAGTTATAGGATCAGCAATTTAAAGGCACAACCAGCTATTAATACAAGTGTCAGGAAAACTATTAACAGATAATCAAAGATATTTAAATACAGAGTTACAGGGATAGGTATTAACAATTAAAATATGCAAATTATCAATAAATGTCTGAAGACAAGTATTAGCACAAATACTTGGATAATGACTAACGTGACTTAAGAACAATGTGCATACAAAGTGACTAAGGACACCTGAAGATGTTCTTACCAAAGACTTAGGGAACAGGAATTTAAATACATGAAATCTTAGTATTTAATAAAGAGATAAGAACAGGGAAGGTGCATAGCTGTGGCATATGTATTAATATTCAAATATTCATGAAGAAACAATAACAGCACCTATGGAGATTCAGAGACATATTAGTAGATATATTGATGCAAGCATTAATGTGACAATGATAGGGATTAATACAGAAATAAGACAGGAAGGGTGCCAAAAATAATGAAATGGGAATTCCTTGGACTGAGGAGAAGATATGTATGCAGATGTACTGGCGCAGTGTTAACATTGTAGGATTGAAAATGTTTGTATTAAAAATGTTTGGGATCAATATTCAAGAATAAATGGACATAAGATATATAGCGAAAAACATAGACAAATGTAGAAATGAGGGGATAGATATTTGACGAGGTATATAACAGGTGTTACTAATGATAGAGGAAGATCTATTGATGTTAGTAAGAACAATGTTTATAGATAAAAAGACAGCTATTAATACTGGTACAGGGATAGCTATTAATTAAGACATATTAAAAGAAATACGGTGACAAGAGCTAATATAGCTAAGAGAAAAGATAATAATATTCATGCAGGCTTACTCAAATCAGATTAATGGAAATATGAGAACAGAAATTATTAGAAATGTTGTAACAATAGATTTATAGTGGTAAAAGGATGTGACAGATATTAATAGAGATCAGTGGATAGGTACAAGCAAAATTCATGGTTAGCTGTAATAGAGATATGGGAAAGGATGAGGATTAATCACTGGGCTATAAGGGTGCATTACTTAGAGATACACAGACAGATACAGATATATAAGTATTAAAACAAAGAATGGAAAAAGGTGTGAATAGGGATATAGGAATAGGTATAACATATACATTTTGAGGGAACTGGGGGATACGGTGACAGGAATTTCTCAACACAAAAAACCTACATTTACAAAGTACATTTCATGACCTTTGTAAGTGCCATTGTATCTTGTAGCCATTGATTAACCCAGCCAGTAAATACGACTTTAGTGTCAACCCTCAAGCCAATATCCACATCATTTTGGGCAGGCCAGTTGTTCGCATGTCTAACATCAAATTCCCGAAACAGACACTCTGTGTCAGGCTCTGTCATGGGCAGAGACCTTGAAGCTATCAAAAGAAAATATACAAGGCTGTGTTCAAAGCCACCTTGCAAGCACAGAACACATCCACTGACTATTAGAATTCTCCGGCCACATGACATGGGGGAAGGAGCATTGAGGACAATATTGGAAATCTTGCAGCCATGCGTGGAACATACAGAAGCCCCGCATAAGGGAATGAGTACTACACATCTTCCAGCACCAGCCCTTCTCCTGCCTGCTGTTCCCACAGTGGCCTCATCAGTCACCCTGGAATCCAGACATCACTGTAGAAGTAATACATTCTCTATCAAAAGAATTCCCTCAGTAGTAAGAAGATTACATCGATAATTGCCATTGTCTTTATAGCCCTTATCCACTCGAATTTGCCTCAAGACAGCAAACCACTCCTCCTCTATAAACTCTATCGGCTCCATGAACTCGCTATTGCATCGCCTCACATCTATAGACTCTGTGTCCATCTGCTGAGGAGGGAGGAGAAGATGACGACACGATGCAGCCTGCATGGCCGCTCCGAATGATATCGTATGTGTTAACTAGGGGCCATGCACAATCCTGATTTGATGGAGACAACTGTGAGAAGCATGGAGGAACACCTGGAGAAACTTCTGAAATGCTCGCTTCGCTGCCGCTGCTACTGTGCGATCGAGAATCTCCGGAGATTAAGGCCCCAAATCCTTGGTTTTGCCTATTGCCTGTTGCCGGGGCCAGGGTCGAAGCGCTCGGCAGAGATGGTGCTCGGTGCTCAGTGCCGGAGAGCTGGTCGGAGGCTCGGAGTTTTCGGACAGACTCAGAGTCGGACTGTGGTCGGATGCCTCCAGGATGCTGCATCGGCAAGCTTGCGGCGCTGGAGGTTCACCGCCTGTGTGAGATAATGGCTTTTGAGAGTCTTTGAGACTTTTTATCATGCCCATGGTCTGTTCGTTATCAAATTACGGTATTGCTTTGCACTGTTGTAACTATATGTTATAACTATGTGGCTTTTGTCAGTTTTTCAGTTGGTTTGTCATGTGTTTCTGTGATATCATTCTGGAGAAACATTGTATCATTTCTTAATGCATGCATTACTAAATGACAATAAAAGAGAACTGCATGTCTTCATAATCTAATCTAATCTAATCTCCCGAGTAACTACAGATGCAAAAAAATCCATTTAAGATCTCCCCCATCTCTTCCAGCTCCACGCATAGGTCACCACTCTAATCTTCCAGAGGACCAGCTTTGTCCTTTGTTATCCTCTTGCTCTTAATTTATTAGTAGAAGTCTTTAGGATTCCCTTTTACCCTGTCTGCTAGAGCAACTTCATGTCTTCCTTTAGCCCTCCTGATTTCCTTCTTAAGTGTTCTCTTGCATTTCTTATACTCCTCAAGTACATCATTTGTTCCTACTTGGCAATACCTGCTATGCTCCTCATGCCTAATCAATCTTAGAGAGCTTTTCAAGGAAGTTACTAGATAAGTTAATGAAGGCAAGGCAATGGATGTTTTCTACATGGAGTTTAGCAAGGCCTTTGACAAGGTGCCATAAGGGAGATTGGTCAGGAAAGTTCTGTTGTTTGGCATTCAGGATGAGAGAGTCAATTGGATTAGACATTGGCTTCGAGGAAGAAGTCAGAAAGTAATAGTAATGGTGATTTCCTTGACTGGAGTCTTGTGACTAGTGGTGTGTCACATGGATTAGTTCCGGTTCTGTTGTCGTGCATCATCTTGATGATAATGTTGTTAACTGGATCAGCAAATTTGTGGATGACACCAAGACTGGGGGTGTAGTGGACAGCAAGGAAGTCTATCAAAGCTTGCAAAGGAATCTAGACCAGATGCAAAAAATGGGCTGAAAAATGGCAGATGCAATTTAATGCGGACAAGAGTGAGGTGTGCCTTTTGGAAGGACCAACCAGGGTAGGTCTTACACACTGAGTGGTAGGCACTGAGGAGTACAGTAGAACAGAAGAATCTGGGAATGCAGGTCCATAATTCCTTGAAAGAGGAGTCACAGGTAGATAGGGTCATAAAAAAAGCTTTTGGCACATTGGCCTTCATAAATCTATATACTGAGTACAGGAGTACGATGTTATGTTGAAACTGTATAAGACGTTGGTGAAGCCCAATTTGGAGTATTGTGTATAGCTTTGGTCACCTACTTACCTACAGGAAAGATGTAAATAAGATTGACAGAGTGCAGAGAAAATTTACAAATATGTGTGGGATATGAGAACCTGAGTTATGGGGAAAGTTTGAATGGATTACAACTTTATTCCCTAGAACGAAGAAGATTGGGGGTGGGTGATAGAGGTATACAAAATTATGAGGGGTATAAATAGGACAAATGCAAGCAGGCTTTTTGCACTGAGATTGGGTGAGACTACAACCAGAGGTTGTGGGTTAAAGCTGAAAGGTGAAATGTTTAAGGGGAACATGAGGGGGAACTCCTTCACTCCGAGGGTGGTGAGAGTGTGGGAGAAGAGCAAATGGTGGGTGTGGGTTCGATTTCAACACTTAAGAGAAATTTGGAAAGGTAAATGGATGAGACGAGTGTAGAGGGCAGGTTGTCGGGATTAGGCAGACTAATGCTCTGGCATGAACTGCATTGGTTGGAGGACCAGCTTCTGTGCTGTAATGTTCTCTGACCCTGTGACGTTAGATGTAGATCTATTAGCTCATTACAAGTAGATCTATTAGCTCATTACAAGTCAGCCTCATCAATTAATGTGGCAGGCTTACTTCAGAATCCAACTCAAGTCAACCACTTATCATCTGTGCAAAAAGCAGTGAGAAAGCTGTATCCTGTTTTTCCTTTATATGCATAAGAAAGAATCATGAGCTGAGCTTCCCAATTTAACTTCATCACTGAGTGATTGCTTGAAACTTAGCCAGAGTTAATGGGGACCTTAAAGAAAACAATGGCTCCTACATTTGCTGTACAATTGACATCAAGGCAATAAAGTGGCTCCTCGCAGCATGAGACAAAGTAGCATATCTGTTATTGCTACAAAAATCCAAAGCTAAGTTCCTCCAGCCTGTCTCTAGACAAACATAGGGTCATAAAGTAATTAGTTCTTGGTTGGAGTGGGTTGTAGAGGTGGCTATCTACATGTAGCATCTAAAGGAAGCACAAGAGTGACCGAGATATCAAGTCCGACATCATTCTGAAACTGACGTTTTGTCTGCTCGTCTCATTCAGTATTTGAAAAACCTCAAAACAAACTTATTTCAAGACACAGAGTAATTTTTGTGTATCAGGTATCTGAAGTTCCACTTATGCCTGAAGATAAGTATGGCTCAAAACTACAAGGTGTTTTCTTTGTATTCATTCAGAGATACAGCATGAAACAGTCCCATTTGGCCCAACGAGCCACACTACTCATCATCCCAGCTATTTAACCCTTCCCTAATCACAGGACAATTTACAATAACCAATTAACCTACCACCCGGTATGTTTTTGGAAGGTGGGAGGAAAGTAGAGCACCTGGAGGAAATCCATGTACTCCTGGGAAAGGCACACAAACGCCTTACAGAGGACACCAGAATTGAACTCCGAACTCCAATGCCTTGAGCTGTAATAGCATTGCATTAACCACTGTGTTACTGCCGTGAGGCCACAGTGGTATGGATAAGAGCCTTCAATGCATTTATTGTTCTTTACACCATTTTAACTTCTTTCACCTTTTTTTCTTTGCCTACTTTTCGTCATTAAACTCCACAAAATACAAGGCAAGAATTTTGGTCAAAGGGCTATTTATTATACTGAACTGTAAGTCACATATTGTAGAAACAGAGAGATACTGCACAAAAACAGGTTTTTCAGTCCATCAAGTCCATACCAGCCACCAAACATCTGTTTTTACGCAAGCCCCTCTTAACCCATTTATTCTCCCCACGCACGTTCCTAACAACTCCACCCACACCCCCACTGCAGGATTCTGTTGCTCATCTACACACTGTGGGCAACTTACAGTGGCTTATTAACCAGCCAACCTACATATATTGGGATAAGGGAGGAAAACAGAGCTTTCAGGGGAAAAACATCCAGTCACAGGGAGAACATGCAGACTCCACACAACGCCACAGACAGGATTAAACATGGGTTACTGAAGCCAAGTGACAGCAGATCAGTTAGCTGCACTACTGACACATGTTTCAACACATGTATTATATTTGTTTGTAGGATATATGACCATATCAAATTACGAGGTATGAAATCTTTATATCATAATATATGTTTTTAAAATGAGAGGGTATATTAATGATAAGCTGGTCTTTTATGTAATATGTTACATTCAATTCTAAGTTATGTACAATACTAATTCAAATATTAATCAACAAATAACATATAATCTTAAATTACAAAAAATTAATCATTTAAACAGCAACAAAATATTAAATCAGTATATATTTTATGAAATTATGTATAATGTGAATACTCCGATATATATTATTTTAATTTGCCTGTAAGGTTTCCATCACATTAAACTATCAGGAATCTAATATTTAAAATGTTTGGATATGAATTATAAATATTATATATCATATCAAACTCTGGAATAGTATAATATCAAACATGATGATCTCTGTTTTATCACATTCAACTATATGACTCATCATGCCAGGGAACTGCGTTTTTGCTAACAAACAATTTAATTTCAAAAGTACTGACAAATAAGGGAGATATGAAAACATTGTGCCCCCTTTGCAGGAAACAGCACGAACGATAGGCAAAAGCATAGGGCTAAAAGTAACATTTGTTCAGTGGCGTGGAAAATCTGCGAGGCTATTTCTTAGCCTTTCAGGGTAGATGTCCGTGACTCAAATCCACACAATCCTCTAGAGGAAATGAAACAAAGGGGCAGCAAAGGAAGTATGTTCTGAGTTTCGGCTGGATTTCCAAGAAACAAGAAGCCAGAGCAAAATTCTGTGAAGGGAATGCAAAAAAAAGAGATTTTTTTCCCCTGCCATTAGCTCCAGCGAGATGATGTGAGCTCTATGTGGTCTCTGGAAACTATTTATAGCCCTGTTGGAATCTTGCTGGGCTGCCCCTGATAGTAAAGCTAATGGGAGAGAATGGGTTGGAACGAGCTATTGTAATGACATCAACAGATAAGATAACAGCAAGAATAAATAAATGTTAACCATTTTCCCTTCAATGTCATTTGCACTTATTATCATTAAAGTCATTAATTCCACAAAATATATAAAAAATATCTTAAACAAATCGAGATGCATTTGACAGAGCCAGACCATGATTCCTGCAGTGTTTTACCATCTTCTACTTGGATTGTAGGTTTTAATTTTGCCCCTTAATTTTTAGCTGATGCTTGGCTGGTTTCAGTTTGCGATATTGGGAGGAATGCAAACACGACCTCACTTCATTAAACAGGAACAAACTGTAGAGAAATTGCACTTACTTATGGAAATGACTTTTAAACATGGAAAACATTACTTGCGCTGTCTATGCAGAAATTTCCAAGATCTATGTATATGCAATAAAGGTTGTGCTGTGCTAAAAGGCCTCTTAATTAGAGAGAAAGTGCTGGATTTAGTGGGAGTGTTGCAAGAGCAACAGCACGCAGAAATTATCTCTATATGATGAGCAATAACTCAATGTTGATTGGAGATTCAGTAAGTTTTTAGTTTTCAGTGGCTTTTCTCACTCATAAAGCATTCAGTTGCTTTGTTTCCTTCTGCTGCCTCCTTCCTTCTCCTGATACTTGCATGGTTCCAGCTCCACAGGCACCAGGCGATCCAACGCCACTCAACGGAGAATCAGCATCAGAATCAGGTTTATTCTCACCAGCACATGCTGTGAAATTTGTTAACTTTGCAGCAGCAGTACAGTGCAATATATGATAAATATAGGAAAAAAAAGCTGAAATACAGTAAGTAGATATATGTGCAAAAACAGTAATAAATAAAGAAAAATCATGAGGTAGTGTTCATGGGTTCAATGTCCACTTAGAAATCGTATGGCAGAGAGGAAGAAGCTGTTCCTGAACCGTTGAGAGTGTGCCTTCAGGCTTCTGTACCTCCTTCCCGACTGTAACAATGAGAAGAGGACACGTCCTGGGTTTTGGGGGTCCTTAATGTTGGACACTGCCTTCCTGAGGCACCACTCTTTGAAAATGTCTCAGATACTAGGGACGCTGGTACCCATGATCGGTCTGGCCAATTTTACAACTTTCTGCAACTTCAATCCTGTGGAGTAGCCCCTCCATAGCAGACAATGACGCAGCCAGTCAGAATGCTCTCCACAAAGTCGTGGTTGGTTAGCTTATTTTGCAATTCATGACAATATAAAAAGAGATTATTTTTCCTATCGACTCTACTCCAGCTTTCAAATCAATTCCATTTTCCAGTTACTTTCCTGCCACCTATCTTCACTCACACACACACATTAACTGCTTATCAGTTTCCTAGTAACTACTTACACCAAAGAGTAATCTACAAGTCAATTAAACATCTTCGGGATATGGGAGGAAATCCAATCACCCAGAGGAACCCCACATGGTCACAATGAGAATATACAAACACCGCACTGACAGATCTGAAAGTCAGGATCAATCTTACATCACCGGAGATGCAAGGAAGCAGTGCTACCAGCTTCACCACTGTGCTGTTAATCAGCAGCAGTCCAATCCTGCTTTCCATTGTCTGGTATTCAACAGTGGGGAACATGAGCAACATGCCTCCTGTCCACACTTTTCTTCCTAACATTAGATCGGGGACTTTCTATATCTTCCAGCCGATGATTCTCGAGAATTTTTCGAATTCATCGAAAACCAGTTGTTGGAAATCTGAATAAAAGCAGAAAGTATTGAAATTAGTATCCATGAAGAGATAAGAAAAGGCCCCCAAACTAAAACATGAGCTCTGTTTTGCACTCCGGAATTGCTATTTTCTGTATTCAGTATCTCAAACATTTTCTGCTTTGATTTGTCCAAATCCATGCCTGCTTATTCTTTAGAGCTATTTGTGCCCTTCTCCATGAGCACACGCCATAGTCCATATATACGCAGAGTCTTCAAACATCCATAACTTTTCCATTCATGATAAATTGAGCACTAACCTTGGCCTCTGTACCTCCCTCTACAACTGGATCCTTGACTTCCTTGCTGGGAGATTATAGTCTGTGTGGATCAGAGGTAACATCCTCTCACCATTGACTATCGACACTGGCGCACCCCAAGAATGTGTTCTCAGCCTCCTGTTCTACTTTCTCTATGCCCACGACTCAAACACCATCTATAAATTTGCTAATGATACAAAATGGACACTGATGGCAGAACTTCAGATGGTGATGAGGAGACATACAGAATCGAGATAGATTAGCTGGTTGAGTGATGAAACAGCAACAACCTTGCAATCAACATCAGTAAAACCAGGAACTGATTGTGAACATCAGGAAGGGGAAGTCAATGGAACACACACCAGGCCTCACTGAGGCATCAGAAGTTGAAAAGGTGAGCAGTTTCAAGTTCCCGGGTGTCAACAGCTCTGAGGATCTATCCTGGACCCAACATACTGATGCAGTTACAAAAAAAATGCACGGCAGCGGCTATATTTCATCAGGAGTTTGAGGAGAATTGCTATGTCACCAAAGGCACTAGCAAATTTCTACCTTGGAGAGCATTCTAACTGGTGACATCACTGTCTGGTATGGAGGGGCCACTGCACAGGATCAAAAAAAGCTGCAGAGAGTTGTAAAGCTAGCCAGCTCCTTCATGGGCACTAGCCGTTCCCAGAATTCAGAATATATTCAAAAGGTGATGTTTCAAATACGCAGCATTTGTCAATAAGGGCCCCCATTACTCGGGCAATGCCCTCTTCTCATTGCTACTTTCAGGGAGGAGGTGCAGGAGCCTGAAGACATATACACAATGCTTGAGGGGCAATTTCTTCCTCTGCGCCATCAGATTTCAGAATGGACAATAAACCCATGATCACTAGCTCAGTATTTTCCCTCTCCTTTTGTTGTACTTATTTAATTTAGTTTTGTTTATACTGTACTTTTTGCAATTTATAATTTTTATTAGTATGTATTGCAATGTACTGCTGTCACAAAACAACAAATTTCATGGCAAATGCTGATGCATTAAACCTGATTCTGATTCTGATAAATATAGACAATCTCTTCAAGAAGAGCTTTGATGCTAGAGTTTAAGCTGAGGCTCTGTTTGTGCATTCAGATGATTGTAAAAGGATTAATAAGACTTTTCTGAAGAGCAATAAATTACAAGGCAATATTCTGACCAAGATTTATCCCTGAACCACAGGTTAGCTAGGTGATGCTGCAGCAATGCTGTGGCTTCATGATGCCAGTAATCCAGGTTTGTTCCTGAACGTAGATTACTGTCTGCATGTTCTTCTTGTAAACACATGGATTTCCTCGGAATGTAATTGTTTCCAGCGACATTCCAAAGAAATGTAGGTGACTTGGTCGCTATAAAGAACCTCGGATTTCTAAGTGACTGGAGGAAACTTGCAGTAGCTGATGGAGATGCATGAAAACGAATAGATTGCAGAGGTACTGGAAAATACATAGGTAGAGTTTATATTGTGCTCGGAAATGTCTTGATTCGCCCTAATTTTGGCAGCTCAAAGAAGCTTCCTCTACTTGGGATTCTGTGGACTCTGTGAACATATACATACAGAAATTATGAACAGATGTCTTTGTGCCTGGAACCATCTACAAACTGCTGAATTAACCCTGAAATGAATTTTATATTCAAAGTTAAGGATTGCATAAATAAACAAATAATTAGAACATCCAGCATGTGAAAAGCAAGTGTTCTCATTTTCAGTTCTTTAGGAAACATTAACGACTGAATGTGCTTGTAATTGGATTGTGTTTAGCTCGTTTCAGGTTTACCTGGTTTTAAACAGGGAAGTGCAATGTGGTAAAGTCAGTGGCTTGCTTTCAGAAGCCTCTCACACGTGTTTTAAAACATTTATTTTATTATATATTTTATGTATTTTTATTTATGGAGATACAATGTATGCACCTCTCATCTTCCCTTATCACAAAAAAACAATAGGTAAGCTTGAGGAAGGATTACAAGACCCAGGTATAAAGTGTAACACCAACTCAACACAGAATTATATGGACCAAAAGCTGCATGTGGGTTGCATGCCTGGCTTGATGTACTGTCTGTCTGGTTTTCCCATCCATTGATTAACAAGAAAGATTGTCGAACACATTGTTTCCTTACTGCGATGGTTTGCAATATTATAAAGATGGTAATTCTCTTCCTACTTTCATCCAACAAGGTACTCAGTGGATAATAGGTCTAAAGAACACTTTTGGCATAGAAACAAAACACAAAGAGGCCATTCAATCCTTCCAGTCTAGTCTATCTGTTCTCGCCAGCCAATTTCTTTCCTCATTGACTTTTGTTAATTGCACATTAAGTTCTGATGTCACTTGTGATACACAAGTCCTGACTTCCTGTAGCAGTATGGAACAGACAGTTGATACTTTTATTATTATTGTGCTCTTTATCTTATTCTGTTTTTTTTTGTCTGACATTGAACCTGGAGCAACAATTATTTCATTCTCCTTTGCACTTGTGTACTGGAAATGGCATTAAACAATCTTGCACCTTGAATCTTGAATCTTGATGCATGCCATTTGGGAAGATGAATAGGAACTGTTGTGCCTGTGACCAGTACCATGCATGGTGATTTAACAAAAGCTTAGTGACTTTGTGAACTGACTGTTCATCCACATTTTGGTTTATGATTTTATCTGGAATAATGACCTCACATCCTGTTTATTCCCTCTTCATTCCCTTTCACTGGGGAACCTCCCTTCGATATGAACATAAAACATAGAATATTACAGCACAGTACAGGCTCTTTGGCCCAAAATGCTATGCCAACCCTTCAACTCACTCTAAGATCAATATAACCCTTTTCTTCTACATAGCTCTCCATTTTTCTATCATCAATGTGCTGTTGATGTAGATCAGGTCCACCTTTCCCTGGAAGAATTTCAGATCCATTACATTTTATGCTGAATAGGGGCAGCAGCTAAATGGTGCAATCATATAACTTAGGACCAGAGAGAAAAGAAAAACATACAATTTAGGATAACTATTCAACTTTTAGGTGTGGCCATGGGATGTCAAGAACCGGGTTTGACTGTGATGCCTGTTCTGGTGAAATATTCCACCACTCCTCAGTCTGAAAGGCAAACTTGGGAAATGGGATAACAAGGATGCTCAAAACTCAGCAGGACTTGGGACTGCAGGAAGACAGTACAAGGAAGTGAAAATAAGGAAGAGAAAATCCGGTGAAGACAGGCTTCGACTTAACGCCATGATTTAGCCTGATGCACAGAATTATGTGAGATCACATAGACAAACAGCACAGATACAATCCATTCAACGAACTAGTCTATGCCAGAATTTATGTTTTACTTGATTTCCTCCTAACCAAAATCTATCAATGCCATCGCCCATCAACCACTCTCCAAGAGAATGAATACCATTACTCTTTAAGTAAATCCATTTCTTTTGCCCTCCTTGCTGGGTTTCTACATGACGACTTGATGTGGAAGTTCCTTCCCATTGATTAAAACGTTCCATCAAAACCCTTCATCAACATTACAATTTGCCATCATGGACCACTTCTGACTCCTTTTTCCAAAGCATTGGAATTTCTCTTACAAACATCACATGGGAAAGCCTCTGCAGAAATCCAGTCCCCATCCGTTACCAACTAATTCCAAGCATCAAAGGAGATTGCAAAAGTGACTTCCTGGATTCCTAGAATTTAAAAAAAAATAATAAATTTGTTGCAAATACTAATAGCTGATTCACATCCGCTCACTCTTAGTTTCA
This sequence comes from Mobula hypostoma, assembly GCF_963921235.1. Classification (NCBI taxonomy): domain Eukaryota; kingdom Metazoa; phylum Chordata; class Chondrichthyes; order Myliobatiformes; family Myliobatidae; genus Mobula; species Mobula hypostoma. Next base: position 39,002,653 of record NC_086114.1, read on the forward strand.
CTTCTCCTTTTAGAAATCAGAATAATTGAAAATATCAGGCGTTGTCAGCTAATTAGCCTTCTGAGACCCATGCAGCAGAATTTTTATATGACTCTCCTTTACACCATAAGGATAACATTTTCCAATCTATTTAGAGAATACTGATTGTAACAAAATGACTTATGTTCATTTAATTGCCCTTTTTTTCCCTGAACATTCAGTGTAATTATACATCTCACAGCCCCGGTTGAGGGATGAGGACACACACATCAACTCCAGACTGAGATTCCGGATGGAAAAGAAAACCTGGCACTGATACAAGACTTTGCAGTGTCTCAGGATATCTCTTAACTGCTGAAGTACTTTTGAAGTCCAGCCACTTTTGCAATGTAGTAAATTATTGGCGGGCCTGTGTAGTGGTAACATGGAGGACAAAGAGAGGTGGGATGTAAGCTAATATTGTCTGCTGTTGCTGCTGTCTTTGGGCAGCCCCACATGGGCTGAGTGCAGTTAACCCCAGGAAAGTTTTGGGTAAGGACAATTGCATGACACAATGCTGCTGTACCAGTATTGTTTGGTGCTGTCTTTGTGTCTGAGAGCTGAGGTCAGTACAGAAGTTGACACTGATTATTGGGATGAGCTTCTGAAACAGAGAGCTAAGTAAAGGGAGGCAATGATTCATAAAAATTCATAATTACATAACATGGAAATAGATCTTTCAGCCCAACTCATCCATGCCAACCAATATAGATAGATAGATAGGTAGATAGGTAGACATACTTTATTGATCCTGAGGGAAATTGGGTTTCGTTACAGTTGCACCAACTAAGAAAAGAGTATAAATATAGTAATATAAAACCATAAATAATTAAATAATAATATGTAAATTATGCCAGATGGAAATAAGTCCAGGACCAGCCTATTGGCTCAGGGTGTCTGACCTTCCAAGGCAGGAGTTGTAAAGTTTGATAGCCACAGGCAGGAATGACTTCTTATGACGCTCAGTGTTGCATCTCGGTGGAGTGAGTCCCTGGCTGAATGTACTCCTGTGCCCAACCAGTACAATATGTAGTGGATGGGAGACATTGTCCAAGATGGCATGCAACTTGGACAGCATCCTCTTTTCAGACACCACCGTCAGAGAGTCCAGTTCCATCCCCACAACATCACTGGCCTTACAAATGAGGCCAGTCTAAGTTAATCCCATTTGCCCACATTTGGTCCATGTTTCTCTAACTCTTTTCTATCCATGTAGTAACCCACATGTCTTTTACTTCTCCCTGCCACCTCCTCTGGCAGCTCCTCCCATCTACCCACCAACCTCTGTAAGAAAAACTTACCCTTCAGATCCTTTCTAAATCATTCCCCTAAAAGATAGCTTTACTCTGTACCTTTAACTTATACAGATTAACTTAATGGTTGGAACTAAACTTCTCCGCATTTAGCCCACAATTTTCCGGCGGGTGGTCTATAGCATTTCACGACACCAAGTCAGGAGATTCACACTGCATGCATGCAACAAATTGAGGATATTATATAGGCTGTGTGAGAACAGCACTGTGTAAGAGTTTTCAGTCACTCAGGTGAAACAGTGGCCTGGAGATTCAAGAGAGCGCAAATGCTGAAATATGGAGCAGCAGACAAAGCAGGAAGGGAAATGCATCATCCATGTTCTGGGTTAAGACCCTTCATCTGGACCAAGTGTGTTGAACAGAGGCTTGTTGATTTTATTGGGATACTTGTATAATGTGAACATTACCAACAAATCCCAGCACGTATTGCCCCTCCCTGAGCAGTGGGCATGGGGGTGATTAGAAAACAAGTTCTTGGGCTGCTGCACTCCTTCTGGTGAAAGTATTCAGCTGTTCGGGGGAGTAAAATAAAAATAGGAAAATTTGTGGAATTTAACAACAGTTTGCTAAAATAAAAGTTTTGGCCACCCTGAAGCAATTTGATGGGGGTGGGGAGGGGGGAAACAAGTGAAAAAAGCAATTGGTATTTTCCCCCAGAAATCCTTAGCTTTATTTGTCACATCAACATCAAAACATGCCGATGAAATGCATTGTTTGCATCAAATCAACTCACTGAGGGTTGTGCTAAGCAGCCCACAACTGTCGCCATACTTTGGGCGCCAACATATCACGCCCGTAATTTACTAACCTTAACCGCACATCTTTGGAACGTGCAAGGAACCTAGAGCACCCAGAGGAAACCCTCTGGGTCATGGGGAAAACTTACCAATTCCTTACAGAGAATGACGGGAATTAAACCTTGATCTGTGATCACTGATGCTGACTGCTAACTGCTACACTACCATGCTATATCTAGGTGATACCTTGGCTGTACTATATTGCGTTCTGGGATGAGTGCAACTGCCTTGCTCTGTGCAAGGCCATTTGAATCCAAACTAACAGACACCTTTTTTGACTCATTGTAACTTTACTGCTTCACTTCAGCATCATTTTTAAATGTGCAGGAGTCACAGGAGGTGTGATGAATAGGGCTGAGGGAGTGGAGCCTGTTTGTTTCCCTGAAGCAGAGCTGTCCCTTGGTGATTTATTGACCACTCTTCATTGATCACTAGGGGATGGGGAATACACACCTCCTGACTGTCATTTCACGCCTTAAATCTTCTGAACAGGGCTTAAAAGCAGATGTGGCAAGGACCAATTTCCATGCCTGTGTTCTCACTGGGAATTCTCCAGGATGATCTGCATCTATGGTAAGATGTAGAATGAGACAAATTCCCTCACAATGGAGATGTCTAAACCCAGAGCACATAGGTTCAAGGTAAGGAGTAAGAGGTTTCAAGGGGCTCTGACAAATCTTTATACATTTGGAGAGTGGTTGCCGTCTGGAATACACTGCCTGACAAGGTGGTGGAGACAAGTATTCCCACAATATTTTATAATAATCTGGACAAACTAAGTGCGGCAAATGGGATTAATATAGATTGGTTCTTGTAAAGCTGTGGCAGCAGTGTCTGTACAGTTCTATCAAATATTAGCCATGGAGGCTGTGGGATTACTTTGGTCATTTTGGTATTTAACATGCTGGTCTGAAGAGCCTACCTTTGTCCTATATGATTCAATAACTCCATGATACCATAACAGCTCTTTTTAGCCAGTCATCCTGGTTAGCTGATCTGTAAATTACTAACTAGCTGTCCAACTCCTATAGATTATGATGTTTTTAAATTGCAAATAAACCTGGCCAGTATTTGAATTTGTATAGAATGGTGGAGTGTCATGTATATTTTCTGATATATGAGGTAGTATCTAAACTGCACACTCCTCAGTAAATTTTGATAAAGGTCGTTTATTAAAACTAGATAATGTTAGCTCAGAAAAAGATTCAGTCTGCTCTCAGAAGCCAGTAAAATGGTGTAAAGGAAATCTCAGACTGCACTGGGGTCATCAGGTGAATGGCTCCAGCATAAATGACACAAAATGAATAATCTCTCTATTGTTGTCATTGCATGCTTGAAACATTTGCTGCAGTATTTGCAGTTTGCATGGATGATCCCTGGCCAAATTACAGCCTTTAAACTTGTTGGGATGATGCCTAGCATCATATACAATGTGCCATGCGCATTATTTCCTGTTAACGTACTTTTAGTCTTGCTGAGTTCTGAGACAGTCATCACTCCCCTACTGCTTTAATTGGAAACTAAGGAAAATTCTTCTTGCCTTTGATGAGGACATTATGTCATCACCTTAGGCCTTTTCTATTTTTTTCTGTTCCTGGTCTCAGCTCAGAAAATGAGACATTTCAGAATTAATAATGTCTGATTCAAATTTTTAGGTAGTATAGCTGAGCTTTGCCAGGGGTGACTAACACTTTCTCCCCTAATCCCATACCCTTGGTACATCATGCTTGATGGAACTATACAAGCATGAATACCATAGGGATACATATATGGAGCAAAATAATTATCAACTAGTTATTTTTAGCTAGGATTTTATTTATGCGCTTCCTGTGTTAGGAGCATGTGTAATTATTTAGTAGGTTGCAAAATGTTTGTTGAGTTTATTGCTCTTTCAAAATTGTCCTTGAGAATTTGGTGTTGAGTCTTCTTCTTGAACAGCTGCAGTCCTTCAGGTGAAGGTGCTCTCAGAGTGCTGTCGAGAAGAGAGTTTTGAGAAAAAAAGAACCAGTGGTATTTCCAAGTGAACACATTGTGCATCTGGGAGCGGACCCAGCAGAGAATGGTATTCCCATTTGCCCACTGATCTTGACCTGTTTGTTGGCAGAGGCTGCAGGTCGGGAGTGCTACCAGAGGAGTTGTGCATTTTGTAGGTGGTACATATCGCATCACTGTGCACCAGTAATGGTGAATGAGTGGGTTGTTTTGTCCTGGATGATGCTGAGCTAATTGAGAATTGTTGGTGCTGCAAGGAGGATATTTCATCATGTTCCTGCCTTGTGTATATAGATAGTTGAAAGGCCCTGGGCATTAACTGATACGTTACTCATCCAGTATACCCTGCCTGATCTGGTCTTGTAGCTATGGTAATCATGTGTCTGGTCCAGTCGAGTTTCTGAACAATGGTAACCCAGGAAGCTGAATGTGAGGTGGCGGTGAGGGTCCCAATTAAGTTTCAAGGCTAGGTTATCGGTCTCACTCTTGTTGAAGATAGTTAGTACCTCCCAATTTTGTGTCTATAACATGCATTCATCGAAAGGAAAGTGCTTCCATTTGCTTCCATTGTTGAGAATTCCATTGGATCAACCCTCTTCCCATCCAGTCACAACATATAAGATATACTGGTGACCAATCTCTTAATCCAATAGATTGTAGTGTTACAGAATCATAACAGCACAACCTGGGCATCTGAGCCCATCAAATGTATTCTCATTACTCGAAGACAATACAATAGTTTCCATTCTCTTGCTTTTTTCCTCTGGGTAAGTAAATGCATCCCTCCTACATATCCACTCTCCTACAGAAAACCCAACTTTGAATCCTTCCCAACACCAGTTTCACCTTCTATACCCCCCTATTTCCCAGCTCACAATATTTCAAGACTAAAATACACTGTATCTTGAGAAAATCAGCTGCTGGAGGAGCTGTGGGACGATAAGGGAAGGGGCTTCACATCTTGTACAATCGTCCTCCTTTCAAATACATAGTGATTCTACTGTGGATTGTCCAGTGCTGGAGTAACTTTGTGGCCACTTTATTAGATACACCTGTACACTTGCTTATTAATGCAAATATCTAATCAACTAATCATGTGGCAGCAACTCAATGCATAAAAGCATGCAGACGCAGTCAAGAGGTTCAGTTGCTGTTCAGATCAAACATCAGAATGGGGAAGAAATGTGATCTAAGTGACTTTGACTGTGGAATGATTGTTGGTTCCCGACAGGGTAGACTGAGTATCTCAGAAACTGCTAATGTCCTGAGATTTTTCTGCACAGCAGACTCTAGAGTTTACAGAAAATGGTGAGAAACAAAAACAAAAAAAAAAAAATCAGTAAGTGGCAATTCTGCGGGCAAAAATGCCTTCCTTGTTAATGAGAGAGGTCAGAGGAGAACGGTCAGACTGGCACAAGATGACAGGGAGGTGACAGTAACTCAAATAACCATGTGTTATGACAGTGGTGTGCAGAAGAAAATCGTTGAATGCACAACATGTTGAACCTTGAAGAAGATGGGCTACAGAGAAGACCACAAAGTGGACACTGAGTGTACGCTACGGAGTGGACATCCTGTAACCTTATTTCAACATCTCTCAAGAAGCTTGCACATGACCCTGGTGGTTTTTCTATGATGGAGTGAGATAAAGGCACTTTTATAACTCAAACATATTAGAACATTACATAACACTGGGTGGGGCACATCTGGGGCAATATGTTGAATTCTGATCACCACACTTTAGGAAGAATAAGGGGTTCCTGGAGGAGGTACAGAAAAATCTTGTAGGATGGTTCCAGATGGAGCTGCATGAATAGGCTGGAGAAACTGGGGTTGCTCTCCTTGGGCAAAGCAGGTTGAAAGGAGATTTAACAGGACATTGAATGATCATAGCGGTTTCAGAGAGGGTAAATAAAGGGAAGATGTGGCCAATCGAGGACAGTTCAAGCAACCAGAGCAACAGATTAGAAATTTTGAGCAATAGACACAGAAGAAAGTTTTTTTTTCCAAGTCAATTATGATGTTGACCTCACTGGGTGCAAGTATAAAGCAAACAATCACTCCAGCAATAAAGGAGATTTCAATAAACATTCCACAGAAATTGTAGGTACATGATCGAAGAGATTGATAGGATTGATGAGACTGTTCTCCCAGGAGCTGGAAAAAGAATGTATGAGCTGAAAGCCTTCCTTTATGCCAGGACATTCACAATGAGTAACAGGGCCTTAGAAAGTGCCGTTGAACAAAGATCATGGTCTCCAAGTACATAGTTCCCCAAAATGGGAACATAGACAGACATAGTGGCAAGCAAGGAGTATGGCATGTTTGTCTTCATTGGCTGAGGCACAGAGTATAAGAGTCAGCACATCATGTTACAGCTGAGCAAAACATTGGTTAGGTCAAATTTAGAGCATTGTGTTCAGTTCTGGTTACAACACCCTAGAAGGGATCAAATTAAGCAAGAAATACTTCATTAGCTCATTGTGTGCCATGTTGTATGATGTGGGCCATCATGGTCTTCCCTTGACCATGATTGTACTTGGCAAATTTTTCTCCAGAAGTGATTTGCCATTGCCTTCTTCTGGGCAGTGTCTTTACAAGGTGGATGACCCCAGCCATTATCAATACTCTTCGGAGTTATGTGGCGTCAGTGGTCACATAACCAGGACTTGTGATATGCATCAGCTGTTCATATAACCATCCACCACCCGCTCTCATGGCTTAATGTGACCCTGATTGGGTGGAGGAGGGGGGATAAGCAGGCATTACACCTTGCCCAAGCTTAACCTGCAGGTTAGCAGAGGGAAGGAGCACCTTACACTTCCTCTGGTAGAGATTTATCTGCACCCAGCACCCACATAAAGAGTGCAAAAATGATTCACAAGGATGTTGTCTGGATTGGAGACACTGAGCTGTCAGGAGGCATAGGACAGGCTAGGTCTGTTTTCCCTGGAGTGAAGGAGACTGAGAGATGACAATAGCAGTATACAACATTATGACAAGCATAGATAGGTGAGATAATGGTTGTCTGTTTTTCATTGTAGGGCTATCTAAGACTAGAGAACATATGTTTATGGTGAGAGAGAGAAGGCTTAAAGGGAATTGAGGTATATATTTTTCATGCAAAGAGGAGCTGCTGTCTATAATGAGGAGGTGTGGTGGCAGAAACAATTAAGAATCATCTAGACAAGCAGTTGTATAAGCTGGGCATAGATAAAGTTGCAACTAATGCAGGAAAATGGTATTAGTATAGAATGACATGGTGGTCACCATACAGACTGTGTGCCGACGGTACTGCTTCTCTGCTGTACAGTTTTACGACTCAATAACTGTGACATTGTGAAAAGTGCTCTTGAGATACAGAGCCTGTTTTCCCTTTTTGATACCAGGCTAAAAACTAGGAAGACATGAATTCTGAGACATAAATTCTAAGCATGTGGTAGTTAAAGAGTTTGTACCGTTAAGGAAATAACAAGGATAATAACACTTGAATTATAAAATCCCAACCAGTTTATTGATACCCTTCCACAAATGGTATGGTAAAAGGGCCTGAGAGGGAGGATTCAAAGTACAGAATCGCAAAAGTCCTCCTCTGGTTGTAGACTTGGCCAGTTCCATCATGGGCACACACCTCCCCATCATCGAGAACATTTTCAAGAGGCGATACCTCAAGAAGGTAGCACCCACTACTAAGGACCATCACTATCTGAACCATGTCATCTTCTCATTACTAGCATCGATTAAAAGTCCAGGAGCCTGAAGACCCACAATCAATGATTCAGAGACAGCTTCTTCCCTTTCACTATCAGACTACTGAATGTCCATGAACATCATCTCATGGTTCCTTTTTTGTATTATTTATCTATTTCTAGTAAATTAATTACTAATTTATAGTAATGCTGCCACAAAATACTAAATTTCACATCATAAAAATCTGCAATAAGAAAGGCACAACTTTGTCAACCACTACCTTCACTGGTTCTAATTCTGAACACATTGCTGATGTGTGATGACTTATGAAAAGACAGTACGACACCTGTTACATAAATGACCTCTCTACTAAATTTTGGAAAATTAGAGTTGGATAAAATTTTGTATTTAATGATATTGACATTAAGGGGGCTAACATCCAGTCATTCACGGACCAAAGTTAGTGGCAATGGGAGTCCAGTAAATAAATCCGGCATCCTCTGGCCTGAATATGCGAGCAGAACAGTAGGCTGCACCTGACACATTGCAGCTTGTGCAGGCTTCCTTAAACCCTGGCTCATGGTTCCTTGATATGCTGCATGAATATAAAGTGGAAAAAAAATCCATGACAAATCTCCAATGTCTAAAAGACTTCATTGACAATCAATGTGAGTGTCATTTTTACATCACAGTGAGTCTGAGAGTGTCACACAAATCATTGAAGAGAGGGGAGAGGGGTGGAATTAACAAAAATGTAAGTACTGTTTGAAATAACTTAGTAGAAATTAAATTAATATTTTAATCTGACACTTAGAAATATTACAGTGCACTTCATCATTTTAATGGAGACTTAATACTGAAGATGATCATAGCCTTTGCAGCAGACTTTAATTTAGATATTTTCTTGTTTTAATGGGCTGCATACATTTAATGGTGTTAAAAATCCAACTGATTAATGTGATCACATGCAGACCTCACTGGAAGCTCTGCCAGTGCTACAGGGCACATGGTGATGATGGGAACACTGCCTACCGAGGTAAACTTTCAGGGAGATCTAATGATAAACACCAATCAAATGGGCTACACAAATTAAACTGTACCTAAGTAAAATAGATGTGAGGAGACCTCATGACTCCTTGAGGTTGCTCCATCATTCAATATCATGGCCTTATCTCACACCCATGTTCCCTTCAATCTCCATCCCATTTGATTCCCTTGGTGGTCAAGAATCTATCAATCTTGATCTGAATAAACATGGGAAGAATTGCAAAGGATGAAGTGGAATGAGTATAGATAGGTATGTGATGGTCAGCAGAGGTATGGTGGGCTGAAGGACCTATTTTTGTGCTGCATGACTCATGTGACTCCATGGCCTAGTTAATGAGGTAAGAAATCTACATGAAATGCTGTCGCAGGAAAGCATCGCCCATCATCTGGGACCCCCACCGCCCAGGACATGCTCTCTTCTCATTGCTGCCATCAGGAAGAAAGTTCTGGAGCCTCAGGACTCATGCCCTCAGGTTCAGGAACAGTTACTACCCCTCAACCATCAGGCTCTTGAGCCAAAGGGGAAAACGTCACTCTTCACTTGCCCCATCATTGAAATATTCCCATAACCAGTGGACTCACTTTTAAGGCCTCTACACCTCATGTTCTTGATATTTATTTATTTCCTTTATTTATTGTTCTTGATATTTATTATTATATTTTTCTTTTTGCATTTTCACGGTTTGTTGTCTTTTGCAAACAGGATGAAAACTCAAATTGGTGCATTGATTCTGTTATGGTTGTTAATCTATAGATTTATTAAGTATGCCCACAAGAAAATAACTTTGACTCTCAGGGTTGTATATGGTGACATATATGTACTTTGATAATAAATTTACTTTGATGTTTGAAATTGCAGAAGTATTCCTCTAACAGAGAGGTTTCTCTCTTTCATAATCCAATTAGCTGGCACATTTTACTGGGATTATGTCTCATGTTCTAGATTTGGGAGCAGGAGCAGACTCTTAGCCTCTGCACTGTTAACACCACAGAAGCAAATACACTCCAGTGAGGAGGACAATCCCACTCACTGAATGGTCCATCTGCAAAATAAAGCTGCTTTATACCAAGATACAATCTAAGACTGCTTCAGCATTTAATACAAAGATTTATCAGATTTAATGCAAAGATTGGTGAAGGTTGAAGGAAACAAATTGCCTCCAGAGTGAAGTGGGTTCTGGAGCTCACTGCCTCAATTAGTGGTAAAGCTAATTATATTTGAAAAACAACTCAGTGAGCTTTCATGTAAACTACTTGGACGTAATAGGACAAGGTAGCATTTACCAGCTGGTGCAGACATTTTGACCCAATAGCTACTTTCAGTATCATGGACTTCCACTTAATTTAATTTACGGTTTTGCGATTTTACAGTTTATAATCCATATGGGATCTCCACAGACACTCCATAGTCAAGAACTGCTTGCCCAATACTCCAAGCACATTGCAATAAGGAGTAACTTTTCATTTACTTTTAAGCTCTTTACTATATCTATAGTACATAACTTTTAACGTCTCATCAACATTCACACTCCAATCTCTCTGTACACTGTCACATAATAATTTCTGAGCATTTTGAAAAAAAGTTTTGCTGTTGTTCCATCTTATTGGTGCGCAAGAGTAATTGATGCAAGCATGAATTATTTTAGTTCTTTAGAAAATATTTAACTTATTTTATAAATGCTAAATGTGTCTGTCAATGGCAAAGAGCTGTGTTTAAAAGGTCTTAGTGATTTAAAAATTAAATAATTCCACAGATGAATAAACACATTAAAAATGCCTATTCTTTGTATAGGAGTTGTTCAGCACAGAAATGGGCCTTTCAGCCCACTGTGTCCATGCTGACCTTTTTGCCCATTTACACTAATCCCATTTGCCTGAATTAGATCCTGACCTTTCTTTACCTTGCATATGTGCATCTTAAATGTAGTAATTCTATTTTCTTCCATCATGTCCTCTGTAGGAAGTTTCAGATATCAAACACTCCTTGTGTTAAAAAACTTATCAATAGACTCGCCTTTCAAACTCTTCCCTCTCACTATATTTTCTTGTCTTGATACCCCTATAAATGGTAAAAGTTTTTGACAGTACATGCTATCTATTATTTTCATAATTATATATTATTCTAACTGGGCACACAGCCGTGGCACCCACCCCTTGTTCCAAGGAGAAAATATCCAGCCTATACAATCTTTGCCAACAGCTTTGGATGCTACGATGGCATATCAGTTTGCATGACACTATTACAGTTCAAGGCGTCGGAGTTCAGAGTTCAATTCTGACATCTGTAAGGAGTCAGTACGTCGTCCCCGTAGAAAGCGTGACTTTTCTCTGGGTGTTCCAGTTTCCTTCCAAGCTCCAAAGGCATATCAGTTGGCAGGTTAGTTGGTCATTGTAAATTGTCCAATGATCAGGCTAAGTTTGAATGAAGGGTTGCCAGGCAGCATGGCTCAAAGGCCTATTCCATGCTGTATCTTTAAATAAAATAAATAAAATACAGTCCTTCAATCCTAGTGAATCTCTCCAGTGCAACCACATCCTGATTTTTCACATGTTCATAGATTGCCAGTGAACGATTAAGGCACATAAGACCTCAAGAGATAGGAGCAGAATTAGGCTATTTGGCCCATCAAGTCTGCTCTGACGTATCATCATGACTGATCCAATTTTCCTCACAGCCCCAATCTTCTACCTTCTTCCAGTATCCCTTCATGCCCTGACCAATCTGCCTTAAGTATACATGAATACTTGGCCTCCACAGCTGCCTGGAGCAAAGAATTCCACAGATTCACTACTCTCTGGCTAAAGAAATTGCTCCTCATCTTAGTTCTAAAATGACACCCCTCTATTCTGAGGCTGTGTCTCTGATCTTTCCCACCATAGGAAACATCTTCTCCTCATTTCTCCGTCTCCGCCGCATCTGCTCTCAGGATGAGGCTTTTCATTCTAGGACGAGGGAGATGTCCTCCTTTTTTAAAGAAAGGGACTTCCCTTCCTCCACCATCAACTCTGCTCTTAAACGCATCTCCCCCATTTCATGTACATCTGCTCTCACTCCATCCTCCTGCCACCCCACTAGGAATAGGGTTCCCCTGGTCCTCACCTACCACCCCACCAGCCTCCAGGTCCAACATATTATTCTCCGTAACTTCCGCCACCTCCAACGGAATCCCACCACTAAGCACATCTTTCCCTCCCCCCCTCTCTCTGCATTCCGCAGAGATCGCTTCCTACACAACTCCCTTGTCCATTTGTCCCCCCCATCCCTCCCCACTGATCTCCCTCCTGGCACTTATCCGTGTAAGCGGAACAAGTGCTACACATGCCCTTACACTTCCTCCCTTACCACCATTCAGGGCCCCAAACAGTCCTTCCAGGTGAGGCAACACCTCACCTGTGAGTCGACTGGGGTGATATACTGCGTCCGGTGCTCCCGATGTGGCCTTTTATATATTGGCAAGACCCGACGCAGACTGGGAGACCGCTTTGCTGAACATCTACACTCTGTCCGCCAGAGAAAGCAGGATCTCCCAGTGGCCACACATTTTAATTCCACATCCCATTCCCATTCTGACATGTCTATCCACGGCCTCCTCTACTGTAAAGATGAAGCCACACTCAGGTTGGAGGAACAACACCTTATATTCCGTCTGGGTAGCCTCCAACCTGATGGCATGAACATCGACTTCTCTAACTTCCGCTAAGGCCCCACCTCCCCCTTGTACCCCATCTGTTACTTATTTTTATGCACACATTCTTTCTCTCACTCTCTTTTTTCTCCCTCTGTCCCTCTGTATATACCTCTTGCCCATCCTCTGTGTCCCCCCCCCCCGTCTTTCTTCCCGGACCTCCTGTCCCATGATCCTCTCGTATCCCCTTTCGCCTATCACCTGTCCAGCTCTTGGCTCCATCCCTCCCCCTCCTGTCTTCTCCTATCATTTTGGATCTCCCCCTCCCCCTCCAACTTTCAAATCCCTTACTCACTCTTCCTTCAGTTAGTCCTGACGAAGGGTCTCGGCCTGAAACGTCGACTGCACCTCTTCCTGCAGATGCTGCCTGGCCTGCTGCGTTCACCAGCAACTTTGATGTGTGTTGCTTGAATTTCCAGCATCTGCAGGATTCCTGTTGTTTGCATCTTCTGCTCATACACTCTTTCAAGGCCTTTCATCATTCTATAGGTTTCAATGAGGTCACCCCTCATTCTTATGAATGCTAGTGAATACAGGCCCAGAGCCATCAAATGCTCTTCATATGAAAAGCCATTCAATCCTGGTTTCATTTTCATGTATCCTTGTTTGAAGCTTCTCCAGTTTCAGCACATTCTTTCTAAGATAAGGGTCCCAAAACTGCTCACAATACTCCAAGTGAGGCCTCACTAGTGCTTTACAAAATCTCAACATTACATCCCCGCTTTTATATTCTAGTCCTTTTAAAATGAATGCTTACATTGCATTTGCCTTCCTCATCATAGACTCAACCTGCAAATTAACCTGTGAGGGAATCCTGTACAAGAACTCCCAAATGCCTTTGCACCTCAGTTTTTTGTATTTTATCTCCATTTAGAAAATAGTCACCCCTTTCATTTCTTCTACCAAAGTGCATGAACATATACTTCCCGAGGAACGTACACTTCCCTACACCTCTTCCCTCACTACCATTCAGGGCACAAAACAGTCCTTGCAGGTGAGGTGACACTTCACCTGTGAGTCTGTTGGGATCATATACTGTGTCGTGTGCTCCTGGTCTGGTCTCCTGTGTATCAGTGAGATCTGACATAGATTGGGAGATGGTTTCGCTGAGCACCTACACTCCATCTGCCAGAAAGAGCGGTATCTCCTAGTGGCTACCCATTTTAATTCCACTGCCCAATCCCATTCCGATGTGTCTATCCATCGCTTCCTCCACTGTCATGATGAAGCCACTCCCAGGTTGGAGGAACAACACCTTATATGATGCAAGGAGCATCGATTTTTCGAACTTCCGGTAATGGTCACACCCCAGCCCCACCCCCTTCATCATTCTCCATCTCCTTTTCCCTCTCTCACCTTATCTCCATGCCTGCCCATCAGCTCCCTCTGGTGCTCCTCCCCGCTTTTCATTCTTCCATGGCTTTCTGTCCTCTTCTATCAGACACTCCCTTCTCCAGTACTGTATTTCTTTCACCAATCAACTTCCCAGCTCTTTACTTCACCATTCCTCTTCCTGGTTTCACCTATCACCTTGTGTTTCTCTCTCTCCTCACCTACCTTTTAACTCTACTCTTCATCTTTTATTCTCCAGTCCTTCTGAAGGGTCTCAGCCTGAAACGTCAACTGTACACTTTTCCATTGATGCTGCCTGGCCTGATGAGTTCTTCCAGCATTTTGTGTGCGTTACATATACTTCCCAACATTGTATTCCAACTGCATTTTTTGCCCATTCTCCTGATTTGCCTAAGTCCTTCTCTAGCCTCTCTGCTTCCTCAAAACTACCTGTCCCTCCGATTATCTTCATATTGTCTGCAAATTTTGCAACAAAGCCATCTTTTCCATCATCCAAATCATTGACATATAACGTTAAAAGGATCGGTCCCAACACAGACCTCAGTGGAACATCACTAGTCACTGGCAGTCAACCAGATAAGGCTTCCTTTATTCTCACAATTTGCTACCTTCCAAGCAGCCACTGCTTTATCCACGCTACTATCTTTCCTGTAATACCATGGGCTCATGGCTCGTTAAGCAGTCTCATGTGAGGCACCTTGTCAAAGGCCTTCTGAAAATCCAAGTACACCACATCAACTGATTCTCCTTTGTCTATCCTGCTTATTATTTCTTCAAAGAATTCTCACAGATTTTTCAGGCAAGATTTTTCTTTGAGGAAACCATGCTGACCACAGCTTCTTTTATCATGTGCCTTCAAGTTCTCTGAGATCTCATCGTTAATAATCAACTCCAACGTTTTTCCAATCACTGAGGTCAGACTAACTGACCTACAGTTTCCTTCTGCCGCTCTCCATTCTTGAAGAGTGGAGTGATATTTCCAATTTTCCAGTTGTCTAGAACCATTCCAGAATCTAGTGATTCTTGAAAGATCATTATTAATGCCTCCACAATCTCTCCAACCATCTCTTTCAGAACTCTGTGGTGCACACCATCTGGTCTACGTGACTTATCTGCCTTCAAACTTTTCATTTTCTAAAGAACTTTCTGTCTAGAAATGGTAATTTCACACACTTCATGACCCCTGACACCTGCAACTTCCACTATACTGCTCGTGTTTCCTCAGTGAAGACTGATGCAAAATACTTATTCAGTTCATCTGCCTTTTCCTTGTCTCCCTTCACTACTTCTCTGGCATTGTTTTCCAATGGTCCAATATCCACTGTCACCTCTCTTTTACTCTTTATGTATCTGAAGAAACTTTTGGTATCCTCTTTAATATTATCAGCTAACTTACTTTCATAATCCATCTTTAGCTTCTTAATGACTTTTTAGTTGCCTTCTGTTGACTTTTAAAAGCTTCCCAATCCTCTAACTTCCCATTAATTTTTGATCCATTATATGCCCTCTCTTTGGCTTTTAGGTCGGCTTTGACTTCTCTTTTTATTGACAGTTGTGTCATCTTCTCTTTGGAATACTTCTTCCTCTTTGGAATGTATATATCCTGTGCCATCTGAATTGCATCCAGAAATTCCAGCCATTGCTGCTCTGCCATCATCCCTGCTAGTGTTCTTTTCCAATCAATTCTGGCCAACTCCTCTCTCATGCCTCTTTAATTCCCTTTATTCCACTGTTATGCCGATACTTCTGACTTTAGCTTCTCCTTCTCAAATTTAAGGGTGAATTCGATCATGTTATGATCCCCACACCTTAGGGTTCTTTTACCTTAATCTCTCTAATCCATTCTGGTTCTTTGCATAGCGCCCAATCCAGAATAGCTGATCCCCTAGTGGGCTCAACCATGAGCTGCTCTGAAAAGCCATCTTGTAGGCATTCTAGAAATTCCCCCTCTTGGAATCCAGCGCTAACCTGATTTTCCCAATGAATATTGAAATATGCAATGAGTATTGCATATTGAAATCCCCCTGTGAATATTCTAACATTGCCCTTTTGGCATGCATTTTCTACCTGCCATTGTCATTTGTAGACTATATTCTTACTACCGTTTTGCGATTGGTTTCCAACTCAGATCATCTATTTTTACCCTTGAAGTTCGTTAGCTCTATCTACAATGATTCAACCCCTTCCGACCCTATGTTGCCTCTTTCTAAATATTTGATTTCTTTAGAAAGAGGTGACATCAGCCAATCTAAAATGTTATAGGCTTATCCTTCAGAAATTTCTCCTGAAAACAATCAGTTTCTCACATCTGGCACATTTAGCGGATCTATCTTCAAGGTCTCAGGATTGCACGTTCATCTGTCTTCAGAATAGTAACTGCTGTATCAAAATGTTAACATTTAAAGATAAATACTATTTCAAAGAAATAATACCATGAGGTAATTTCTACTCTTCTTCTTTTGCATAAAGCACAATAGACATGTCTAACATTCTCTTGATCATTAGTCATTACCTCCTCCTTGCAAGCAAGGTCACTGTCAGTTGTGTGATATTTCAGAGCCTTGGCATGGGATTTTTTAAAAATTGAAAATCTTCTCAGGATAGCCCACATTCCGTATATGAGATCCTGACCTCCAAGAGAGGAAAGTGAAGCATTTAAATAACATCAGTACTTTGATCCGAATCATTTTTCTTCTAATTAGGCTTATTTATTTTCTTTCCACTGTAACATGATTTTGCTTATCTGTAAAGGAGTATATTGTGGATATCTTCAGTCTCAATGTTATGTCACAACTTAATTAAAATATATTAGATATTATCATTGCACCGTGTCCCTCATTCCTTTATATCTTTCTTTCCTTCCTCCCCCATTACATTCACCACCTCAGATCTCCTAACTTCAAACATCACACTGAAAACAGACCTACCACACACTGCACTGGAGCAGGCCGTCTCGTGCCAAGAAAACATTCAGATTCCTACGCAGAATAAATATTATTCAAGTTGAGTGAAGACTCAAGCAGTTCTACTCCTGGCATGATGTCATGGCAACAACCTTTCCTTCAACGTCAACAAAACAAAAGAGATGGAAATGCAGTGATGCACATGCAACGCTGCTGATGTACAGAGGATGGAGAGCTTCGTGTGCCCAGGAGTGAACATCACCTATCCTGGTTTAACTACGTGAATACCATGACCAAGAAAGCACACCTGCACCTATATTTCCTCAGGTAGCTATATAACTTCAGCAAATCCCCACTGACGCACCCTAATTTTTATGGATGCGCCATTGAAAGCATCCTATCTGGATGCATAATGGTAGGTATGACAAACGCTCTGCCCATGACTGCAGAGGATTGTAGAAACTGCTTAGCACATCATGGAATCCAGCCTGCCTCCATAGATTCTGAATACATTTCTCACTGCCTGAGTAAAGCAGCCAACCCGACCCACCACAGACATTCTCTCTTCTCTCCTCTCCCATTGGGTAAAAGATACAAAAGTCTGAAAGCACGTAGTAAGAATTCCCAGGACAGATTTTACCCAGCTGTTATACAGACTATTGAATAATCTGACATTCAGTAGTCTGTGCTCTAAAAAAAGATGTACCTATGTAAAATAAAATGGACTCTTGACCTCACAATCTACTTTGTTATGGCCTTGCACTACAGTGCACTTTCTCCGTAACTGTAACACTTCGGCATCCTGTTATTGGTTTCCCTTGTACTAGCTCAGTGCTGTGATGTGATGAAAAGATCTGTATGGATGTCATGCAAAACAGAAGTTTTTACTGTATTTCGGTACATAAGAAAATAATAAACCAAATTACCAGTTTACCAATTTGCTCATTTGGGCCACAAAGGTTAGAAATATTAATTGGCTCCATTTTTGGAAATTTCACCAAGTGATCTTGTGGCACCAAATAGCCTGTCTCCACCTATCACGCCTCAAGATGTCCATTTCTTTTTTGTGCCACTTGTATTGCTATTCACAAAGGTTAAAAAGCTTAGAAATTGCATTGTGCTGCATACAGTGTGGATTTATAGTGTTCATCAGGAGAATTCTGAACATAAACAATAATCCGAATGGAGAGAACTTGCCTTCCAACCAACCTTCCCCTAATATTCCAAACTTCACCTCAGTTTTGCAACCTTTGTTGCTTCTCTGAGATGTTCCTCAAGACCGCACACAATTCAGGCCACTGACCTTTAAATCTTGCATTGCCTCGCACTCCAATGTTTGGGCTAGCAGTCATTAATTTCCATAAATCTTTCTCTAAAACGCCCTAAGTTTGGGAGTGTCCTGAGAGACTTCACAATAAAAATATTTTTAAATGGATTTTGCCATTGATATTATAACATACACTCGGATGGTTCAATGTAACTGGCCTGACAGCAGGGAGGTTTGGTCCTCTGCCCAGTTTTTAAAAATAGAGAATTAAGTTCCATTTGGTGTAAGTTTCTTGTTAACTTATTCAATATTATATTTTATAATTTTGTCATTATCTGTTGAATTCTAGTAATTTCTCTGTCCTTAAGCTTATGAGTGCCTCTGGCAACTTTATAATCCTTTCCTTCAAATGAAGTCACAGCGTTATAAAGTCATAAAGCACAGGAACAGGCCCCTTGGCCCATCATCTCCGTGATAACCATTTTACCCATTTGCCCACATTAGGACCGTATCCTTTCATGTCTTGCCTATTTAAGTATCTGTCTAAATGACTCTTAAACAATGTTGATGTGTTGGTTTGAGACCCTTTATCTGGACTGAGAGAGTAGAGGGGAGGTAGGCAGCATAAAGAGGTGAAGAGGCAAGGTGGGGCAAGAGATGGTAAGGTATAGGTGGATCCAGGCGAGGAACAGTTGATTGATGGCTTGTGAGAGGAGGAAGGGTGAGATAGCAACAGAGGCCGGGAAATGATAGGAAAAAAGCAAGGAAGAACTGCAGATGATGGAATCTGATAGTGAGAGGAAGGTGGGGAGTGAAAACAAATAATGGAGCAATGGAGAGCATACAAGAACAGGGGGGAAAGAGACCAGAAAGAGTGTGCCAACATTGGGCAGACTGATTGAGTGAGGAAGGGAAAAGAAACTGGATTATGGAGAGCTACATTCGGTGGGAGGGTGGTGGTAAAAAGAGTGTTTGTGGGAGAATCTGGGTAGATCAGAAGAAGGGGGAAAGGGACAGATGGAGAATTCAATGTTTAATTGGCCATCAGATTGCAGACTCCCAGGTGAAATATGAGACGCTGGTCATCTAAGAAACAAGAGAATATCTGCAGCTGCTGGAAATCCGAGCAACACACACAAAATGCTGGAGGAACTCAGCAGGCCAGGCAGCATTAATGGAAAAAGTACAGTCAACGTTTCGGGGCGAGGTCATCCAGTTCATCCAGTTTACCAGGTGGGATGTTTGGCCAGGTGGATTCAGAATTGGCTTGCCTGCAGAAGGCAGAGGGTGGTGGTGGAGGGAGTACATTCGGATTGGAGGGTTGTGACTAGTGGTGTCCCACAAGGATCTGTTCTGGGACCTCTACTTTTCGTGATTTTTATTAACGACCTGGATGTGGGGGTAGAAGGGTGAGTTGGCAAGTTTGCAGACGACACAAAGGTTGGTGGTGTTGTGGATAGTGTAGAGGATTGTCAAAGATTGCAGAGAGACATTGATAGGATGCAGAGGTGGGCTGAGAAGTGGCAGATGGAGTTCAACCCGGAGAAGTGTGCGGTGGTACACTTTGGAAGGACAAACTCCAAGGCAGAGTACAAAGTAAATGGCAGGATACTTGGTAGTGTGGAGAAGCAGAGGAATCTCGGGGTACATGTCCACAGATCCCTGAAAGTTGCCTCACAGGTGGATAGGGTAGTTAAGAAAGCTTATGGGGTGTTAGCTTTCATAAGTCGAGGGATAGAGTTTAAGAGTTGCGATGTAATGATGCAGTTCTGGTTAGGCCACACTTGGAGTACTGTGTCCAATTCTGGTCACCTCACTATAGGAAGGATGTGGAAACATTGGAAAGGGTACAGAGGAGATTTACCAGCATGCTGCCTGGTTTAGAAAGTATGCAGTATGATCAGAGATTAAGGGAGCTAGGGCTTTACTCTTTGGAGAGAAGGAGGATGAGAGGAGACATGATAGAGGTGTACAAGATAATAAGAGGAATAGATAGAGTGGATAGCCAGCGCCTCTTCCCCAGGGCACCACTGCTCAATACAAGAGGACATGGCTTTAAGGTAAGGGGTGGGAAGTTCAAGGGGGATATTAGAGGAAGGTTTTTTACTCAGAGAGTGGTTGGTGCGTAGAATGCACTGCCTGAGTCAATGGTGGAGGCAGATACACTAGTGAAGTTTAAGAGACTACTAGACAGGTATATGGAGGAATCTAAGGTGGGGCTTATATGGGAGGCAGGGTTTGAGGGTCGGCACAACATTGTGGGCCAAAGGGCCTGTACTGTGCTGTACTATTCTATGTTCTATGTTCTATGTTTACACTTGGCCTCAACCTGGCAGTTGATAGACATGTCGGTGTGGGGATGGGGAGGGGAATAAAAATGGGTTGCAGTCTACATCAGTAAGTCCAAGCATAGACGAGGCATATGCTTTGCAGAGTACCTGCCCTCTGTTCATAATGCCACCTGGAACTGCCAGCATTGGCAACCAAACCTAAAGACAGGCAGAGGTTTGAATATTCAACAGAAAGCTGGCTATAATCAAATTTTTTACTGCATTTTGATCATTGTTTTACTTCGGAACTTCCAAAGCTTGTAAACACATCTGTGTAAGTGGTCCTTTCACATTAAGTATTTTTCTATCATTTTTCTGAGAATGGAATGCATTCCTTATTTTAAAATATGGGATTTATTTTTAATCTCATTATTGTCTAATAACTTCTTCTTATGCAGGATAGCAGTGACTGTAACCAACAAGTCCCATGTCCCATATCACATCTGTGACACAGGATGACCTGCACATGCCTAGAGCCTAAGAGCACAGTAGTTAAAACAAAGGTGACACAAGAGAGACTGCAGATTCTGGTAAATTGGAGCAACACACCAAAAAATGCAGACAAACTCAATATGATTGGCATTGGACATGGAGGGAATTGGACTGTTGACATTTCAGGTCAGGACCCTTCATCAGGACTAGAAAGAAAGTGAGGAGATAATGAATAAAAGGAATTGAAAGGAAGAGACAGACAGGGTAAAAGCAGTTGATAGTGGATCCAGGTGAAAGGAGGGTGATAGGCAAGTAAGGAAGGAGAAGAGTGGGAACAATGTAAGAAGCTCAGTGGTGATAAGTGGAGGTGACAAAGGGCTTAGTGGAAGGGGATGATGGGAAGGGACAAGTGGACAAGGGAGTCACAGAGAGAGTGATCCCTCTGGAAAGTGAAGAAGGGAGGGGAGAGTGTGCCTGGTGCACCTCCGGTTGGAGATGCCAGGATCTGCAGTGAGTGTTTGGTGATTGTTCACAATGATAAACAAGGTGTTTGAGGTAACTATAAAGTAAATGATCTGTGGATTTGATTGTTCTAAAAAACTTGAATGGCACTTATTGCATGCTCACTGTAATTAAAAATGCCTTTCAACCTACAATTTATTTTAAAGTAGACTTAATTAGTTGAACATGATGTCAATTTGTGCTCAATAGCCAATGAGATGAAAAGCCAATTAATAATGAATCGTTGTGTGGAACATTGACTGACATACGTAATAGGGAACTTATCAACTCACCCTTAAACAGTGCTTTGGAATCATTTACCCTTGGCCAATGGATTCTTGGCTTCCGATATCTAATCTAAAATCGACTGTAATATTTTACTAAATAACTGCAGCTTGGATATGGGCGAGTAATGGTGATGGTACTTCAGAAAGTAAATGGCAATTTCCAGCTTCATTCCTTGGAACGTAGAAGATTGAGGGGAGATTTGACAGAGGTATACAAAATCATGAGGGGTATAGATAGCGCAAACCCAAGGCAGGCTTTTTCAGTCGAGGTTGGGTGGGGCTATAAAAAGTCACGGATTAATTTTTAAGGTAAAAATTTTTAAGAGGATTATGAGGAGAAATGTCTTCAATCAGCGGGTTGTGAGAGTGTGGAACGAGTTGCCTTTGCAGGTGGAGAATGCAAGGTCAATTTCAACATTTAAGAGAAATTTGGATAGGTAAATAGATGTTGGGGTGTGGAGGGCTATGGTCTGGGTGCAGATCAATGGGGGTAGGAAGTTTAAATAGTTTAGCATGGACTAGATGGGCTGTAGGGCCTGTTTCTGTGCTGTACTTTCCAATGACTCTATGATTATGTATCTTTGCTGTTCCTGAGGCATGTTGACAAGGCTCCACTAGTACTGCTGGTTAGTGGAATTGGGTTTGATTCAGTTGAGTGGTTCATTAGGCTATGTCAGAGGGCAACCAACATTTAACCATATTACTCTAGGGTGGGAGTTACAAATGTAGAGAGGAAGTGTAAGGATAGGAGATTAATAAACCATTTTTGACTTTAGTACGGCTTCATGATCACTTTTACTACTGCATTTTCTAATCAGGATTGTTAAACAGAATTCAATCTGCCATCATGATCTTGTTTAATACTCAAGTGACATAACCACCATACTGTATCAAAATGACTCTAGATATGAAATATAACAGAGCAGTTACACTACTACTGATGTCTTTTAGTGTTTAAACTTTAAAATAACTCCTTCCAATAACATCAGCTATTTTAATAGCATTCTATTTTTTCAGTTTCTGAACAGTTAACAAAAAGTCAGTTACCTGGTGGAAGGTTGTGCCCGGTGTCTGTTTTAATACTGTCATAGACTCATACAGCATTGCAGCACAGATGCAGGCTGTTCAGCCCATCTAGTCTGTGTTGACCTGTTTTTGAAGGAATGGCCTTCAAAGAATGGTAACTAATGAGCTGGGGAGCTCACTGGACAGTGATAGTTGTCCCCTCCCACTCTTCCCCACCGTTGTCATGCTGATGCTGAAAAACATTTTCTCAATGCAAACCTAGACTTTAGAGATGAAATCTCTTCGAATTTGTCCTTTAGCTGCAGCTTTGCCCCTTATTAGCCTGTGCCTCCCCCTACCTGGTTCCCCTCATGCATCTCACCCAAGCAGCCAACTTCCATTTGCCAGCATACTCAGAGCATACCAGCTGATTAATGGCTCATGATGAGTAATCCACCAAAGTCACATTCTGTTTCCAACCAAAGATCACATATTTCAATGCATATTAGTGAATAAATACCCAGGCTTGGTTTTATACAAAAATGTCATAATGCCTCCAGGACCTGACTGATGGAGCTGGAGCTAGTCGTAGCACATACATCATCCTTGGCTGTGGTCAGATGAGTAGGCAGCGACTCAGACTGGATGCTCTGCTCTGTAGACTTGACAAGTGCATATTGATGCAAGAGATTATGCAGTTGCTGGAAATCCAGAACAACACACACAAAATGCTGGAGGAACTCAACAAGTCAAGCAGCATCTATAGTACTGTGCAAAATTCTGAGGCACATATACGTATACATACATAGCTAGGGTGCTTAAGACTTCTGCATTGTACTCTATTGTCAATGTGGAGCAGACAGCAAGTGTGTAAATCTGGCAGGAGCAAAGGATGTTGTGAATGGCTAGTGTGGAGCACTGTGGAAGGGGTGTGGGACAGGTGGCAGAGAAAGAGAGCCAGGGTGGGGGTTGGTGCAGGTGCAGACACACCCTGCCCTGAGACACCAGGCAAGGTCATGTGATTCCAAACAATGGTTGCATTGATCATTACAGAATGTCTCTCTGGTGCTTCCCGCTCCCTCCCCTCTCCCTGCCCCTTCCCACTCTCAGTCCACAATAGAGACCCATATCAGAATCAGGATCATCATCACTCACATGTGACATTTTATGGTAGCAGTACAGTGCAATACATAAAATTACCACAGCACTGTGCAAAATTCTTAGACACCCCGGTTAGATATATGTGCCTAAGAAATATGTGCGAGGTACGGTGTGAAATGAATGAACAGTTGACATTTCAAGCCGAGGCCCTTCATCAGGATTGGAAAGGAAAGGGGAATATGCTAGAATGAAAAGATGGGGGAGAGGGGAAGGAGGACAAGCTAGAAGGTGAAGCCAGGGTGGGTGGGAAAGGTGAAGGGCTGGAGAAGAAGGAATCTATTAAGAGAGGAGAGTGGACCATGGGAGAAAAGGATACCCTGTATGCCAGCAGAATCTATTATCTCTTTAAGTAGTATCTGTTAGATGACCTTGTTTTTATCAACTCACCGTCCTCTGAGAAAGTTCAAAGCAGACCCATTTAGAGTTCGGCTCACAAGGTCACTCACATACAAGTGTGTGTGCCTTTAATCTAGAATTGGAATGTCAATCAACAATATAAAGAATCCCTGGACGTTAAACATCATACATATATATTTAGCTGGATATTTGATTAGTTATTGCCTTCCATCACATAAAGGATGACTAAATCTTTTGATATTGCCTCTTTAGGGTTATTAGAATCTGAATTTAAAACTTTTTGTAGTTTTGGTATCAAAGAGATTCCAAAGGACGGACACTAAATCATTCACAGTCTGGGACCCTGCTTTTTTTTTAATTACTAAAATAATTTTTACAAACATTGAATTTGCTGACAAGAATTTCTTTTGATGTTGTGCTATGTGTTGATCGCTCCCAGACTCATGAACTCCCATCCGCTGAGGTAATCTTGAGGAAACAATTCGACCATTGTCCATATTCTATCACTTACTTGCTTCAATCTGCTGAGCCTAGTATTTCTACTGCAGCAAATACTTTGCTGATTTATATTTACAGAAGTTTCAGTCGTTCTTTGGCCCCTAGAATGTGCTGCATTGTTGAAAATGCCATCTTTCATTCGAGATCAATTCATCCACTGTCCTCACAGATGGGTGCGAGAGCATCCAAAGCACAACTAGCAGGAAGATTAGTTTTGTCCTCCATATTGTTCCTCCAGTAATCAGCACTGAATCAAAGCCGAAAATGTAGATTATCCATTCGTCATCACACAGCAGTTTGTGGGATCATGTTGTATAAACTTGACCGCTGTGTTTCTTATTACTACATTTCAGAACAGTTAATTGTCTAAATAGTGCTGTGAGTCATTTGAGTTGCTTTCCAGGTCACTTATCATCTTGGCATAGTTGAATGATGTGTGAAATATCGGATGAATATTCTGCAACTTCCTCCCTACTACCGTCAAAGACCACAGTGGTTCAACAAAAAAGCTCACCCCCACCTTCTCAATGTAATTGTGCACATCCAGAAGAAGTTAATATGACAATTTATTTTATCTTCTACAAACCAACTTGCCCTTTCTCTTCTAACATACACTCAGTTGCCATTTTATTAGGTCTGGTGTTTGTCCATTGTGTCCGCCAATGATAGGATAACCATGTGGGTGAGTTTTCAAAGTGGAAAAGCCATCGCAGTCAGGCAGTTCTACTGTCTTAAAGAAGCAACACAAGCTGGTATCTTCCTTGGTTCAGTGGATGACCATGCTGCCTTCTTTGCCTTGTCATGCCCGTCACTCTTCATGGGGCATGGCAATACCACCTGCCTGGCAGTTGGATCTCACTGTAGATCTCATCCACCTGGTCTGCCAAAGCTACTTTGCATGCTGTGACAGGCGTGTCGCTAACTCACTGGGGTATGAGGCTGCCAGCTGCTCTCTCTTGGTTTAGCTTGCCTGTCGAAGAGGTGTACTGGGATGCGGCCTCTGTTGCGTGCAAACAGGTACTTGGAGTCATAGGTGACAGCTGAGTGCCCGGTATGGACCAAAGGTGAGTGAGCTGCCGTAGAATGGACTCAACAAGCCTGTTCACCAGAGGTGCTATCCCTCCCTGGATACGTTATACACCGCTCATTTTATTAGGTATACCTGCTCAGTTATGTGAATATCAAATCAACCAATCGTGTGGCAGGAAGTCAATGCATAAAAGGATGCAGACATGGTACAGAGGTTCAGTTGTTGTTCAGACCATGTATGAGAATAGGGAAGAAATACGAAACTAAGTAACTTTGACCATGGGGTGGTTTAAAGTACCTCAGAAACTGCTGACCTCCTGGGATTTTCTAGAGTTTACAGAGAATGGTGTGAATGACATCCGGTGAGTGGTAGTTCTGTGGGCCAAAATGCCTTGTTAATTGAGAGAGGTCAGAGGAGAATGGCCAGACTGGTTCAAGCTGACAGGAAGGTGACAGTAACTCAAACATGTGTCACAACAGTGGTGTGCAGGAGCATCTCTGAATGCACAAAATGTTGAACTTTGAAGTGGATGGGATACAGGTGCAGAAGAACATGAACTCACATCCACTGAGTGTATGATTTAATGGTGCTTCCATACATGATTTCACCAGAGACTGCAGATAAAGGTTTTAAAATTTATTTCCAGGTCATGGCCTATTATGTTTACGTAGCCACTTTGTGCTATGTGAATCGCTTGTGCGGGTGAATCAGTCACAGTTCTCTGCTCTTTGCCCGGTTGTGCAAGTTTTAATGACTCCAGGCACAAACTCCCATAGATCAAGTATGTTCAAAGTTCAAAGTAAATTTAGTTTCGAAGTACATATATGTCATCATATACAACCATTAGATTCATTTCCTTGCAGGCATACACAGTAAAGCCAAGAAACATAATAGAATCTCAGACCACACCCAACAGGATGGAAAGGCAACAAATTATACAAATTCAAAAATAAAAATAACTAAATAAGCAATAAATATTGAGAACATGAGATAAAGAATCCTTGAAAGTGAGTCCATAGTTTGTGGGAACAGATCAGTGATGGGGTGAGTGAAGTTGTGTCAAGTTATCCCCTCTGGCTCAAGAGCTGATGTTTGAGGGATCATAACTGTTCCTGAACCTGGTGGTGTAGGCCCTGAGGCTCCAGTACCTCCTTCCTGATGGCAGCAGCGAGAAGAGAGTATGGCCTGGATGGTGGGGGTTCATGATGATGGATGCTGCTTTTCTGCAAACAGTGCTCATTGTAGATGTGCTCAATAATAGGGAGGATTGGACTGGGCCCTATCCACTACCTTTGTATGATTTTCCATTCAAGGACATTGGTGCTTCCATACCAGGTTGTGACACAACCAGTCAATTTACTCTGCACCACCCATCTACAGAAATTTGTTTTAGATGTCATGCCATTTCTCTCAAATTTCTAAAGAACTAGATGTGCTGTTGTGCTTTCTTTGTAATGGCACTTAGGTGCTGGGCCCAGGACAGATTATCTGAATGATAACACCCAGGAATTTATAGTTGCTGACCCTCTCGACCTCTGATACTGTGACGAGGACTGGCACATGGACCTCAAGTTTCTTCTTCCGTTGTGAATATTCAGCTCCTTGTTCTTGCTGACATTGACTGAGACATTGTTGTTGTAGCACCATTCGGACAGATTTTCAATCTCCCTCCTAGGTGCTGATTCGTCACCACCTTCGATTGGATCAATGGCAGTCATTACTGGACGATGAAAAATTTGTGGCAAATGAAGTTTAAAGGAACATTGTAATTTCAGCAGCCTTTATAACTGTGGAAGTGGGAAACCAACATTGTGAAAAAGCATGGGCAGAGTCTCCACCAGTTAGATGCTGGAGAAAATCATTCCAGACTATAAATACAAATTGCAAATGTAGTCAGTTGTAATTGCTCCTTAATCTTCTGTGCCTAGCCAGTGAAATTCACAGTAGAGTAACCAACTGCATTTTGTTTGACAGGTCTACTGAGCGTCTCTTTTGAACTGTAGCCAAAGTGAGGGAAACCCCAGTTTTAGAGCTGAAAAATATCATGAACAGAGTTTCTTTCAGCATGTGCTGTGCTCTTTTCAATATCCATGTACAGTCCATACAATCATAATAGTACAACAATACAGCAATCTGAAACATTTTTAAAAGCCAGGCGAGGACTTTCTGTACCTTGGTAGCAATGCATTGTAAAATTATCCACATTAAAAATTTGATCTCTTCCTTCCTGCAGGCTGATCCAGTTATCAAATTGTTACTTTACTAAAGTTATTCCTGAGATTTCTAGTGGTAAACAATGTTGATGAAGTTCCAGTGCATTAAGATTCAGTGAGAATAGATTCAGCCTGGCACACTCTCAGAAATCAGACCAAGGGCCATAAAGACTAAGCACAGTAGAATGTAACTCAAGCACTGGTATGTCATGCCTGTGTAGTACATTAACCATGCAAACAGTTCACTGGGCAGTCCTCGAGTTGGCACATTGCCGTAAAAACAATGGCTTGGGCAACATTCCAGTCCAGGTTAATGGGGTGAAAGTTTCCCCTCTCTTTTGGCTGCAAAAGTCCCTTATGAAATGAGTTGGGCCATTGTCAACCTTGCTTCTGGTGATCAAGAAGAATACTCAGTTACTTGGCTTCCGTTGGGAATTATACAAACAGCTAAATCTGTCCCAATGCCTCAGGTGGATGACTGCTGGCTGACCTTAGGCATGAAGCACATTACCATGATAGGAGAATCTTTAAAAATATTGCTTTAAAAAAACTGGGTGTGAGCAAAAAGTGGTGGGCAAATCTAGTAGGAAAAAGCCAATTGCAATTCATCAGAATTTAACAATTATCACAAACACTTCCAAAGAGATTGAGCAAAAGGCTGCACATTGTTCAATTTTAAAAGTAAGTATTAATGCAACCATTGCACAAATGCGGCTGAACAATATTTTGAAGAAGTAAACATATTGAACTAATTCTGGGTGGGTGACTTCAATTCCCATCACTAATTGTCTTGGTAGCATTGTCTAAACTTGGCTCTCTGATATGTTCTGGAAGAAGGCATATTGGGCTATTCTATCTCACAGCAGATGCGGGTATAGCAGATCTCAACAGTATTCACAGAATTGACCATCAGGGATATATCATTTTCATTCTATCATGTTGTGTAACACAAATCTGTTGCGAAATTAGGCACGTTCAGACCTGCTACAGCGGCACAGAGACCAATGTTCAGTCCTGAACTCAAGTGCTATTTGAATGGCATTTGCAGCTTCTCCCTGTGACACTGTGGATTTTCTCCAGGTGCTCTGAGTTCCTCCCACACCCCAAAGATGTTAAGTTTAGTAGGTGAATTGGCCACTGTGAACTTTGCAGAATATTTAGCAGAGTAGTACAGTCTGGGGGGAATGTGCAGAGAATAAGAAATGGAATGAATGCAGGATTAGAGTAAAAAAGGTGATTGGACTTGATGGGTGAAGGGCCTTTTCTGTGCTGTGCCACAGGGGTCCCCAACCTTTTTCGCACTGCGGACCGGTTTCATATTGTCAATATTCTTGCGGACCGGCCGAACGGGGCGGGGGGAGGGGAAGGGTTGTCAACGAACAAGAGTAGCAGTCAAATACGCTGGGTTTCCCCGAGATAGACTACAATGACGATGAAGCCTTGCGCGGTCACCAGTGCGCATGCGTAACTTGCGCATGCGTGTACAATTTTTTTCTTACCGTTTTTGGCGATTCTGTTCGGGGGGTGGGGGGGATGTTAATCACGACCGGAATACAGATGATAATTAGCTAATACACTCAATTTCGTTTCTAAAAGGGTTTATCTAACGAATTTAATATTAAACACACAGTGCATATTTTCCTCGCATGAATATAGTGATAAGTCAATTATCAGGGGAGGACAGGGGAACGAAGTAAATGTTGAACAAACTTCCAGTAGAAGTGGTAGAGGCAGGTTCGATATTATCATTTAAAGAAAAATTGAATAGGTA
The DNA here is from genome assembly GCF_963921235.1 of Mobula hypostoma. Taxonomy (NCBI): domain Eukaryota; kingdom Metazoa; phylum Chordata; class Chondrichthyes; order Myliobatiformes; family Myliobatidae; genus Mobula; species Mobula hypostoma. Next base: position 39,032,304 of record NC_086114.1, read on the forward strand.
TATGGACAGGAGAGGAATGGAGGGTTATGGGCTGAGTGCAGGTCGCTGGGACTAGGTGAGAGTAGCATTCAGCACGGACTATAAGGGTAGAGATGGCCTGTTTCCATGCTGTAATTGTTATATGGTTGTATAAGTCAATAGCATCATAACATTTTAAGTATCGTTTGGATATTAAACACGCAGCACATATTTTCCCCGTATGAACATATAAAACCATTGCAACACACCAATATCGCTGAATCAGTGGGAGCCCTGGGATTGTTTCCCTGCAACAAGACTGTCCTATTCAAGGGTGACGAGAGACAGCGATACTCGAATGGGGATCCTGATGTCCAGTTTATTCCGCAATTTAGTTTTCGTTGCATTCATTGCAGAGATATGTTGGAAATGGAAGCAACATTTTCAGTGCTTTCGTGGCTATCTCAGGATATTCAGCCTTGACTTTGATCCATAATGCCGGCAGAGATGTTATGTCAAACATACTTTTCATACCCGCCGTCATTTGCAAGCTCCAGGAGTTGATCTTCTTCCCGCGCTGAAATGGATGACGCACGGGTAATGAGCTCACATGCATAATAGCTCAACAGGGGGCGTGACAGGGAATGAGGAAAGGTGCAGCTGACTCATACCGCCAAATCATATCGCTTCCTCGCGGCCCGGTAGCGCATGCTCTGCGGCCTGGTACCGGTCCGCGGCCTGGTGGTTGGGGACCGCTGCTGTACCACATCATCAAAACTCAACATCTGAGAGGTTCTTCAGAGTTGCAACAAAAACTAAACTATTTTTTCCCAAATGCTGTGATTTTGTAGTCTGGCTATTCCTCATTCTACAATTAATGTTAAAGCTGGAACCAACACTAACTCATTGAAAGGTGTTTATCAGAAGCAGTCTCAGATTTGCCTAAAAATGAGGTGTTACTTAGTGAAAATACAGTACAGGGCTAAATGAGGCTGAATTTTGTAGGCAGATCTACAATCAGAAGACCTGGTATAATTTTTGAAGTCCACTCATATACAAAAGTGAGCAATTAAATGGAACTCAAAATCAGATGCTGGAGATTTGAAATTTTGGGGAAACCTCAGCAGGTCAGGCAGCATCTTTGGAAGGAGAAACAGTTACTGTTTCATGTCTGGGGCTTTTCAACAGAAGAGGTAATCAGACAACATAAAAATGAGAAAATCTGCAGATGCTAGAAATCCAAAGTGACACACATAAAATGCTAGTGGAACTCAGCAGGTCAGGCAGCATCTAAGGAAATGAAGTTTCAAACCAAGACACTTCATCAGGACTGAAAAGGAAGGGGAAAGATGCCAGAATAAAAAGGTGGAGGGAGGAGAAGGAGGATAGCTAGAAGGTGATTGGTGAAGCCAGGTGGGTTGGAAAGTTAAAGAGCTGTCAAAGAAGGAATCTGATAGGAGAAAAGAGTGGACCATCTCCACCATCAATATCAAAGGGCCGGTGTATGAATGCAGTCATTGAAGCTGATGCCATTACAACCATCTTCTCTCTTCCTATTTCCACCCTACAGGATATCAGGAAGTGAGGAAGGATATTGGATATAGCAAAGGATTTGGCATCAATCAACATCCCATGCTGTAATGCTGCAGCTTTGTATACCAGAACTGGTTGTACTGTTAGTCAAATCTCTCGTATTTATACCAGCACTCTCTTGACACTGCGGAAAATTGCTCCAGTGCGTCCTATAAACCAATAGCAGCATATATCCAAGCTCTCAACATCCATCTCCCAAACTTCAGCAGTGTCAGAGGTGTCGCACAGCAATTACGGACCAAGAACCTCTTCAAAGACGCTCATTTTGGATTTTACCATCACCAGAGATGAGGACTCCATGGTTACATGGAGTCATGATCCAAATATGAACAAAAGAGCTGAGTCCTAGAGATGAGGTGAGAATAATTGTCTTTGACATCAAGGTAGAATTTAATCAAGCTTATGAATCTGTTGGCAGTGCCGGCAACTATTGTGTACTTCTATGGCAAAATCCCTATTTATTCCACCAAACTAAGTTTCAATTCTGAAAGGCATTATCATTATCTTCATATTAATTCATTTCAATATGAATGTATGACTATAGACTTTGGATTATTCAAGCTTTGCCAGACCTTCATAGCTAATTAATAGAATATGCTTCTTCATTCAATAATTTGTTATAAATATTACACGCTTCCCCAGTCTTGTACCTGTTGCTAACTTCAACAAATTAAGGTGGTGGTGGTGCTTCATATTCAGGCCATGCTGCTTTGTTTGGGCTTGGTTTGCAACCCAAAATGTTCTCCTTATCAATCACCTGCCAGTTACCATTTCCGATCCATTTCTCATTATCAATATTCAGCACAAATATGAATGCCTTGCTTTAAACTTCAATGATCGCGGCTCTAAATACAATTTTGAATGAAACAAATAATAATTCATTTGAAAAGAAATAAAATGTAACAATCTGTAACTTCCATCTGTTTAGAGTTTTAATTATCAGGGATAAAAATACATAAAACCGAAGGATGGACTATAACAGCATAGAGAAAAGGAGTTGAATAGATTTTTTACTCAATTAACAATTAGAAATTCTACATTTGAAATGCACCATGGCAAGTTAGGAAATTCAATCCAATAATTTCAGACAAAAGCGAACAGTACATCAACATTTTTATTTCCTTCCTGTGCGCAAGCTATTGGTAACTATATCAGCAGTAAAAGCAAAGAGAATGCAGGACTTTCATTTTACTGCATTATGCAGACACTGTTGTCATCTAGGAACAATGTTTGCCCAAACCTAGCAGATAAAATTGAGTTGACCTTGTTGATTGACATTAGTTGGGAGAGGAATAGTGACCCAGGGAAAACTCCCTGACTCTTCAGTAAACAGTATGATGAGTGAGCAGATGGACCACTATTTAATAATTTATCTGATATAACTACAATGAAATTGTAACCTGGACATCATGCTTAGGTATCCTGAGTGCAGTGTAATCTAAGTCAGGTTCTAAATTCAAAAGTGAGGGCTTTTATCAGAAATTATTGGGTTGAGTTTCCTAACTTGCCATAGTAATTTTCAAATGTAGAATTTCTAATTGTTAATTGAGTAATAAATCTACTCAACTCCTTTTCTATACGCTCTTACAGTCCATCCTCACAGGATCTTAAGAGGCTGCAGAGGGTTGTAGTCTCAACCAGCTCCATCGTGGGCACAACCCTCCCCATCATTGAGGTTATCTTAAAGAGGCGGGGCCTCAAGAAGGTGGCACCCATCACTCAAGTCCCTCACCATCGGGGACATGCTTCGTTCTCATCACTCTCATCAAAAATGAGCTACTAGAGCCTGAAGACACACACCCAGCGACTTAGAAACTGCAGTGACCTCTCCTGGCCTGTGCAGGGAGCCAGAGAGTATTGGGCTCTGAGGTTTTTAGAGCACCTGAATTGGTTAATTGATGTTTAACGAGTATCGTTTATCCCTGGTGCTTTCCATTTGATCTTGTTAAGTTTATTCTGACTGGTACAGGGATTCCATATTCTGGTATTATTTAAGCAGATACCTGATTAGCGCTTATCCCGGGGTCCCAGTTTTGAGAATGTTACATCTCGCAGTGTCGCTCGACCGAGCCACTGTTGTTTTGTTGGAACTCTTCTCAATAAACGACCCCCCCCCCCCGGCCATCTTTACATGGGAGTCTGTCTTTCCTCTGGATTTGGGTTCAGTCTTTGCCAGCATACACTGTGAGATGAAACAGCTTCTTCCCCTCCACCAGATTTCTGAACGGTCCATGAACCCATGAACACTATCTACTTATTTCTTTTTTTGCACTATTTAATTACTTGTGTCAGTTATATTATTTTTATGTCTTGGCACTGTACTGCTGCTGCAAAATAGGCTTCTTGTCACGTAAGTCAATCATAATAAATCTGATTATGATCCCAATTCTACTACCATGGAACCACAACTACAACAATGCATAAAAGTAGCGATGCATTGAACAATGAACACAAATGTACATGATAACAAATACAGATAGCATGAAGAATGACTATATGATGAGGTTTGCTGAATGGTGGTTACTATGTCCTTATAATAGAATTGCATAAAATAAGCTCGAGGAACCAACAGAAACACCACATCAGTTAATTTTACTGTAAATTAGCAACAACACACTAATGGTGATTTATTTACTTATTTACAACTAGATATATCACATGCATCACACAGTGAATAGTGAGTTATATGTAATTATACACTAGAAGATCAATATATTTGCTCAAAACACAGTTTTGTTCTTTGCTTTGATTGCGAACTATCCGTGTGGTTTACTGGACTGACAAATGCACTCAGCTTTGCCACAGAGTACGGATCAACTTTGTTCACCATACAGTAGATATTTACATGTACTAGAAAACTGAATAACATGGTCGTAGTTTTACGAGGAAACAGAGGAAGAGTGGAAGTAAATGTAACTGGCTGAGCACCTGACCCTCTTTCTGCCACCTCAGGACAAGTAAGTTATTTTTATTAAGTTTGAGGAACAGAGCAAGTTTTCCTTTGTAAGAACCATAACATTCAGACAATAACATTACATCAGGATTTGCTTTAAACTAAGAGGCAATTATGATCCAAGTTTAAACATGTTGGTTTGTAGCATTTTGAAATGAAGAACAAAGTCCTTCTAATGTTATTACAGAACAGAAAGAAGCAGAGGAGTGCTACAGGAATCACATGACTCATACTTTATTGTATTATGGCATGGAAGGAAATCACTTGGCCTATAACATCTCAGTCGATCCCATCAGTCCTATTATTTAGTTCCCTGTCAATTCTCCCTTATTAATTGACAGGCATGTCTTTGAGATGTAGGAGGAAACTGGAGCATACACTAAAAGTTTACTCAGTAACAGACCGAATGCAAACTACACACAGTCAAACCGAACCAGATTTGATGAGATCACAACTACCAACACTCAACAGTGGGAGGTAACGATGCGACGTATCCAAGTTCATTGACCGTACGAAGTTGGGTTAAGACTTGAGCTGAGGGAAGAGGTAAAGTTTATCTGAGTGGGCAAGTAGTTGATGGATAGAGTGTAACATTGAAAAATGAAATTGACTCTAGAAGGACAAATATTGTTTAACTGATGAGAAACTAGAGTTGGGCACATGATGGGTTCATTGGTTGATATTATGCAGGAAGTAAAAAAGTAAATATGGCAAGCAATTAGAAAGACAAGTAGAATGCTCATCTCCATTATGGCAGTGGTGGATTAAAAGAATAAGTTATTCTTAGTGCATCAGTACAGGATATTGGAATATCAACACTTGAAGTGTATGCAGTTTTGTCTCTACCCCAGAAGAACACACTTGCCTTGGCAGGGATGCATTTTGGTTCTGATAGGCCCATTGCTGAATGTCTGCTGTTGCTGTCTCCCATTTCCCATTCGTATGTTCCAACTTCTCAGGTGAATTCCTGCTCTAACAAGAGAGGTTAAATGGGATTTGGCTATACACTCTGAGGTTTAGAGAATGAGTAGTGATTCCTGAGTTGCTTTTTTTCTACTTCAGTTGAACTCATGCACATTCCTTAATTTTACCGAAAAAGTTGCTTGCTGGGCCATTTCAGAGGAATCACTAAATTTGGCCTGGAGTCACATAAGGGCCAGCCTGGGTTAAAAAAGGCAGGCTTCTTTCCCTGAGGGACATTAGTGAACAAGCTGTAGAAAGGTTATGGGCCAAGTGTTGGAAGATAGGATTAACATGGTTGGCAGCCCTGTTGGTTGGAATCCATGGCCTGCATGGCATATTTCCCTACTGTTATGCTCCATGTTATGCTCAGTGTTGGGAATACCAGCTCCCCAATCCAAATTTATTCAATTATTTGAATTTGTATTTTGCAGTAACTGTAGGGTTTTATTTCTAGCCAAAGCTCTATATTAGGTCTTTGTTCAGTATCAATCCAGCAGCTCAATCATATGAGCATCATTCCCAGATACACTGCTGCAAGGAATTGACAAAATAAGTGCTGAGAATTTGTTCCTCTGGTTGGAGTATCAAGAACTAGAGGAATTTGGTTTGGATATGGGAAGATAGGACTGAGATGAAAACTTATTATCTGAGAAAAATGTTAATGTTTAAAAGTCCCAGCAAATGTCTAATATCTCTTTTTATCTCCCTCTAAGATTAGAGCATTAACAGACACCATGGACATCAAGGGATTTGGAAACAAGTGGTGAAATGGACTTTAAAGGATTGATCATGGTCTTGTTAAATTAAATCGGCTCCATTACTCCGCGCTGATTAAAGCGGCGAGCTAAAATTGTCGAGGATGAGAGCGGAAAATGAACAGATGTTCAGCGCCATCTGCCTGAGTTTGACCGGTCTCCGTCTCTTCTCGCTACTACTGTTGAGTGGCTGGTGCAGGAGTCTTGGGTCACACACCACCATGTTTGGGAGCAGTTGTTGCCTTGCTGCCACTGGGCTCCTGGACGGGCTTCGCTTGCCTCAGCGGTGAACGGGTTCCACAGCCGTGGGCTTACTTTCGGGGACACTGCAGTTCATGTTCCCTGTGCTTTGGTTGACTTTTTTTCACTATTTTTGTGATTCGATCAAGGCGCCTCAGTAATGAACTGAATCTGCAGCTATGGCCTGCAACAATTGGCACTTAGCTCAGCACTGAATTGGGTCCATGGTTGTGGTCTGCAGCCACTGGGCTCCTGGACCAGCTTCACTTGACTCAGCACTGAATAGGCTCCAGGGCTGGGGACTCACTTTCAGGGACTCTGCAGCTAATAGTCTGTGTGATATTTGCTTACTTTTTTATTGTTTGCACGATTTCTTCTTTTTTTCATGTATTGTGTGTTTGATGGTCTGTGTGTGTGTGTGTGTGTGTGTATGTGTGTGTGTGTGTGTGTGTTTTAAAGGGTTCTATCGTGCTTCTTTGTTTTGTGGTTTACTGCAAGAAGGTGAATCTCACCATTGTGTACATTATATATACTTCGATAATAAACGTACTTTTAAATTTGAACTTTGAATTTCAGAAGCAGTGTTAACTTATGCATATATTCTCATGTCATTAATCTGTTATAACTGAACAGGTTGCAGAAGATGTGAAAGGTAAAAGCCAATCTGCAACAGTAAAAGTAACAATAGAGGCTTTGATATATTGCAGCATGGAGAGGGACCATTTAGACCACATGTCTCAGAAGAGTGCAACATAACCAGAAAGAGAATGGAAGGATTGTTTCACTGCCAGCAAAGAGAGTTGGTCAGGATGCAAATCTACCATTGTCTGTTTCTATACGGCCATATGACATAGGAGCAGAATTAAGCCATTTAGTCCATTGAGTCTGCTCTGCCATTCCATTGTGGCTGATTTATTATCCCTCTCAACCCCATTCTTCTACCTTCTCCCTATAACCTTTTATGCCCTTAGTAATTAAGAAAATATCAACCTTCGCTTTAAATGTACCCCATGACTTGGCCTCCACAGACATCTATGGCAATGAATTCCACAGGTTCACTACCCTCTTGCTAAAGAAATTCCTCCTCATCTTTGTTGTAAATGAGTATACCTCAACTCTGAGGCTGTGCCCTCTGGGCCTAAGCTCACTCATTATAGGAAACATTCTCTCCACATCCACTCTATCTAGAGCTTTCAGTATTCAATAGGTTTCAGTGAGATATCCCTTCATTCTATTAAACTCTAGCAAGTACAAACTCAGAACCATCAAACACTTCTCATATGTTAACCCTTTCATTCCCAGCATCATTCTCCTGAACTTCCTCTGGACCCTCTTCAACGCCAGTACATCTTTCTTAGATAAAGGGCCCAAAATTGCTCACAATGCTCCAAGTGCAGTCTGACCAATGCCTTACAAAGACTCAGCATTAGATCCTTGCTTTTATATTCCAGTTCTCTCAAAATAAATGCTATGTTTACATTTGCTTTCATTCCTCCAACTGAACCTACAAGTTAACCTCTAGGGAATCCTGCTCAAGGACTCATAAGTCCCTTTGTACCTCTGATTTCAGAATTTTCATCATGTTCAGAAAATATTCTATACCTTCATTCCTTCTACCTAAGTACATGTTCTTGCACTTCCCAACATTGCATTCCATCTGCCATTTCTTTACCCATTCTCCTAATCTGATTAAGTTGTTCTGCAATGTCATGTTTCCTCAACACCACCAGCCCCTCCAGCTATCCTTGCATCATCCACAAACCTGGTCATAAAGCCATCAGTTCTGTCATCCAAATCATTGACATATAATGTGAAAAGATATGATCCCAAAACCAACCTCTACAGAACGTGACAAGTCTCCAGCAACCAACCAGAGAAGGCCTCCTCTATTCACACTCTTTTCTTCCTGCCAGTCTGCCAACCTACTATCCATGCTAGTATCTTTCGTGTAATACCAAGGGCTCTCATCTTGTTTAGCAGCCTCATGTGCGGCATCTTGACAACTGTCTTCTGAAAATCCAAATAAACAACATCCATTGACTCACCTTTGTCTATCCTGCTTATTATTTCTTCAAAGAATTTCAAAAGACATTTTGCTTCATTGCTGAAAAATTCCAAACCCAGCATCACTTTTCTTTATATATTATCGCTATCTCCTTCAGGCTAAAGTTATTATTTGTCACTGGAGACGAGGGCAATAGAACATCAGGACTCTGCTCTCCTTAGCTCTGCTACAACCCCTCTAAATTGACAGTAGAGTAACATAAATGAATGATAAGAATCTCCCTTCCAAGCTATGTGGGAGTGGAAGGTCTTCCACGAGAAGACTTTCAGTCTCTTTGAAGAACATTCTTGGCTTTGTTTGTTGTTGTACCATCAGTAACCACTCATGCAGTCAATAGGAAGTATGTTGCGATTTTGTTGTGGATTGCAGAGGCAGCTGTGAGTGCAGTGGGTGACTGTTAGATTCAAGGTGAGCTTATTATGTGTTGCTTTAAGAAGCCAACAAGGTAACAAGGAACAGTATGCTTTAACATGAATTCTGCATTGCTTGACTTTAATTCTACTCCAACAGTATTGCAGTGGTAACTACATGTACCTCGGGACGTCCTGTCTAACACTGCAACAACGCATTCATGGACTTGATAATCACATTAAAAATTTTATTTTCTGAATACTTTTGGGTGTATCTCATGGATTTTGGGCTGCTGATTATGAAAATCACCAATAGAAGTCCCTACCCTGCACCATTGTTTTGTAATTGCCTATATTCATTACTAGACAATGGGGTGACCCGTTGGGGCACCCGTTCAGAGAAGGGTAGTGCAGTCAGAATGAACATTAAGTTTTCCTGAATGCTATTGGTATCACTTGGCTTTGGAAACTGAAGTAGAAAACCTCAGTTTATTAAAGAAGAACAACGCGTAGCAAAGCAAATATAGCTGCTCCTCATTTAACGAAGGACACTTTTGATGGCATCATTTCTGGTTTATCTGCCACCCTTGTGGCTCTCGTTGTCATTCTGGAGATGTGCAGCCCTTTCATCCCCCGTCACTTCATCTCTTCTGCTGTTTGTTGTCTGTCTCTGATTCTGGAGACTGCATGCCTCTCCTCCTCTGTCTCTTCTTCTCTCATCTTTTTTTTTGTCCTGACTCTTTGATCCTGGAGTCGTGCGTCCCTGGCCTCATCCGATTCTTGTTCTCACCTTCTCCTTGCCGCTTTCCGACGGCATTTGGCGTTATCTCTTGACCATAATGTCCCCCTTCCCTTTCCACGCGGCATAATTAGGCTGACCATTTCTTTTACCCTAATGCTGGATAGAAGATACGAAGCACTAACATCAAAGGATGCTGATTATTCTCGATGATGTGGTTGGCGCTCTCCTAAATGGGCATGATAGTCACCGCTGTCCTTTGACTGCAGCAAAGGGTTTTATGGGTGTCTCGAAATACATCATTACAATAAGATTTAATTATCTCTTATCGATGGGTGGCAGTTAGATCTGTCCCAATCCTGCACATGCTGATGGTGATTGGCAGAATGTGACCCCTCGAAATAGAGCTGCCCTGCCCTTTTGCTCCGGTAGGTGTCGCTGCTGAGGCTGGCCGTGTGCATGCGTCAGGCTGTCGCGTCCTGATTTCCATGATGAGGTATCGGCTCTCGGGTTAAAAGGGAGTCTGTTGATTGTTGCAAATGAGCAATTTTATACGAATACATAACCCTGAATTTTGCCTGCATTCTGTAAGTTAACGCATTTTAATTTGATTGAGCCAAAAAAAGTGCCGCTGTAATGCACCGTTTGCACTAATTGGAGATCACAAACAGACAGACAGAGCATGAGAGTTTTAGTAGTATATAGATTTCAATTCATAATCCGTCAATTAAAACATTGCCCACAAGGTACGCTGTAAAGTTTTTGTATCTTCCCCAGGCATGTCTCGCAAGCTTAGGTAAACTGGGCGCTGCATGGCAGGATAGGTTTTAGAGGACTATGAAAGCATCATGCACACACTGTTCTGTTCATTACGTTTACATGTATATCAACTTGTGATCACATTGATAGTCATGCCCTATGCACATAGCATATTGGGCATACTCATTATAATAAACTAATTGTGTTTTCAGGAGTACTTGTGATAGCAAACTGTCTTGCCAATGCTGCAAAAGCTGTGATACTTCCTGTTATATTTGTAGTGAGTATGACTCCTCTTATTCAGAAAACCTATGAGTCTACTTTGGGTGTAAGGTTGGCGACCAGGACAAAGCCTGGGCTCCTCATATTTGTTGCATTCCCATCTACACTTCATCCCTTCAAACCTTAGTGCTGTCAGTGAAGAGTGTAGTGAAAGGTTTCACTAGGACATTGCGATCATGGAGAACCGGTATCACGGCAAATGGAATCCGTCAATGCCAGCTGATTATTGTTGGACACTTAAGTGAGAAGCCTCAGACACTGAGTACAAATGAAAATCATCAACAAAACATTTTTAGCTTAGTTGAACTATTGCAAAGTGTCCGTACTGTTAATGCAATTAAATGCATAATATTTAATAAAAGTTAATTTCTTGTTTCTCAAAATTTCTACGTGATACAGTAGTCTAAAATTATATAAGTATTTATCTTCATATAGTCTAGCAAAATCACAGAATAATTCTGAAGAAGCAACAATTCCAAAAATATTTCTTGTCCAATGTCATCTGGGGAAATAGGCAGCCAAAAGATGATAAATTCTGTGGACCACCATTGTTTTTTATGTCACCATACTCGATGAACCTCCATAAACACAACGATCAACATATTACATGGTGTAAGACACACATACTTTACACGAATGTTCTGTAATTCTCCATGATTTTGTCATCAAGTTATACATCACTATTACATACCTTTCTCAAACCATGTGTTCATTCATTCATAGCATTCAACTCTTTCCCTCTGTTATAGAGGGTTTTCTTCCTCTGGAGCGTCAGAGGCTGAGGAAAGATCTGATTGACATTGACCACTCTCCCCAGTCTTCTCTCAAAAATTGGATCAAAAGTATTGCTGTTAGTGGAAATTGGAATAAGACTCATAGAAAGACATGGCGAGTTAACTTTTTGCCCATAACCTTCCATCTGAAAAAATTCTCTGTCCTCATTAACCTGAAGCATTGAATCTGTTTCTCTCCCCACTGATGCTGACTGACCTGCTGAGTGCTTAACACTTTGCTTCTATTTTGAGAATGAGACTGTAACTTGGAGTATTGTGTAAAATCCTGATTGCCACATTACAGGAAGGAGGCTTTGGAAAGGATGTAGGAAAAGTTTATCAAGATAAGAAGAGGTTGGACAAATTTGGGTTGTTTTCTTTGGAGGGCAGACCTGATGGAAGTTTCCCAATTATGAGAGCCCAGATAGGGTAGACAGCCAGAATCTTTTTTCTAGATGAAATGTCAAATATGAGGGGACATCCAATTAAGGGCAGAGGGGAAAATTTAAAGGAGATGTTCACAGCATGTTTTTTACACGGGGTGCAGTAGGTTAGATGCCAGGAATAGACTGCCAAGGACATTAGTGGAATCACACACAAGGCATCATTTAAAAGGTCTGTAAGTAGACACATGAAAATGCAAGGAATGGGTAACATGCAGGCAGAAGAGATTTAGTTTAACTTGGCAATATACACAAAATACTGAAGGAACACAACAAGTCAGGCAGCATCTATGGAGGGGAATAAACAGGTAGCATTTTGGGTTGAGACGGTAGTGTGGTGGTTAGCACAACGCTTTACAGTGCAGGCGAGGTGGGTTCAATTCCCTTCACTGCTTGTAAGGAGTTTATATGTTCTCCCCATAACTGTGTTGGCTTCTCCTGGGTGCTCTGGTTTCCTCCCACAGTCCAAAGATGTACCTGTCAGTAAGTTAATTTGTCATTGTATATTGTCCCGTGATTAGGCTAGGATAAATTGGGGGATGCCTGGGTGGTGTTCCATGAAGGGCCAAAAGGGTCTATTCTGCGCTGAAGCATTTGGTCTGAAACATTGGCTCATTATTCCCCTCCATATTTGCTGCCTGACTTCCTGAGTTCCTTCAGGATTTTGTGTGTGTTGCTCTAGATTTCCAGAGGCCCTTGAGTATTTTAATTTGGCTTTCTGTTTGGCACTGACATCATTTCTTGAGTAGCTTGTTCCTGTGATATAGAATATGTTCTATATTTTATATTCTCAGCAGTTACTTTTTATCTTGATTTTCTGCAAGGTATATTTCAACTCTGTGTTGGGTGAAATGCAGATATGAAGGACTGATTTTCTTGGAAGTTCTCATTTTACTGATTATGTTTGGGCACCTTTACCAGGATGCTAAATCAGGTTCGCTGCACTGATTTTCTATTTCAGCTTTTCCCACAAATTTAGTGGTGTGACATCTTCTGGGCCATGTTCTGGGCTAATCAGGGGATATTAGCTGGTCTCTACACAGTATCCACTTGCTTTGATGTGGCACAGTGAATGAGCCACACAATCTAGCTTCACTCATTTGTCATTGAGGCCTCTGCTTTCCATAATGCCTTCAGCCTGATTATTTTCAGATGATAAGCAGCCAAGCCACTTGCCTGCTGAACAGTTTCCACAGATCAACTTTGGCCAGAGAGAATGTTCAAAACACAGAACACTGGACTGAATCATGTGGACTGAGAGCTGATGGTTCCAAAGGCGATCATCCATTCACACCTGATCGTGCTTCAGGTGGCTGCCCCACCATGGGAATCACAGGACGCACATTGGTGACCTCCTGAAGAGAGAGTCCCTGTATACTCTCCCTGGTCCTCGACTTTACGCCAGGGAAGCCTGTTGTGTAATCATTTGAGTGGAATTGCTGACACACTAGAAAGTGCAAGTAAACATTATTTTACTTATAGAGATGTAAGTGTTTATTAAACCTATGATTTTAGAGTTTCCTTTAATTATTTTTAGTGCTTTAATGTGTTTTAACTTTACTTATTTCTAATTTATTTGGTGATATTGATTTTTCTGAATTATTTAATTTGTATAGATTTAAAATGCATCTGACGGTCAGTGATCTGGGTGTTGGGTGGAAATAATAAGCCTTAAAGGCCACTGTGTCACCACCGGATGTAGGGTGTCAGCCCACCCATCCCTCCATATCCAGAGTAGCAAATCATCCTTCCAAATTCTCCTTGATGTATCTGGAGAAGATGGCTGAAGGTCTGTATGCAGAAACCAAGGATGTCGGTGGTTAGGTGTGAGGATGGAGTGAAGGACTGGTGTGGTTTGGTCTGCGGCCTAAGTCAGAGAGTGATGTGCTATGGTGTGTGGGCTGAGTCAGAGAGTAGTGTGGCTTGGTGTGCAGACTCATTCAAAGACTGGTGTGGTTTAGTGTGTGGCCTGAGTCAGAATGGTGTGACTTGTTGTGGGTAAAGATTCAGTGTGATGTGATTTGGCGGGTGGACTTGTTCAGAGACTGGAGTGGACTGATTCAGAGTGGTACGGTATGGTGTGTGGACTGAGTCAGCGAGTGGTGCGGTTTACTGTGTGAAGGGACCAGAGACAGGAAGCGTGATTCACTGTGCAGCTGGAGTTAAGGATCAGTACACAGCTAGGCTTGGGAGCTGATGACCAGAGTCTTCCTCAGGTTGCACCTCCAAGTGGCAGAAGTGCCAGTCCCCAAATCACAGAGTGAAAACTGTCTATCTAGTGACACAGAGGATTTGATCCTCGCTGTGCAACAGCTCCAAGAAAAATGCACTGACCAGCATGGTTTCCTTTTAACATCTTAATGATTATGACTTCATTAATCAGGAAGAGCTATTAGGCAATTGAGGGAAAGGGAATTTGAAGAACAGAACTTGAGAGGTGGCATAAAACTTGTGATCTACAATGCAGCAGTGAACATCCTTTATCAAATGCATAAAGATAGATGTGGGAGCTAGGGGAAATGAATGAATTCTTCACATTGGTATTCACCGTGAAGAAGAGCATGGATGATGGTGAGATCAGGAAGGGGCATAATTCTAATCTAGGGTAAAGAAAGAAGATGTATGTACTGAGAAACATTAAGGTTTGTATGTTCCCAGAATACTGAGTGAGATAAGGGAGGAGATTGCTGAGGCCTTATCAGAGATCTTCCTATCCACCTTAGCCACAAGCAGGGTCCTGGAAGACTGGAGAATAGCCAATATTGTTCCTTTGTGTAAGAAAAGCAACAAGGATAGTCCAGGAAATTACTGGTCAAGGAACCTCGCATCAGTGGTGGGGAAGTTACTGTAGAAGATAATAATTCCAAGGGTCATGATTTAGACTATAAGACCATAAGACATAGGAGCAGAATTAGGCCAATTGGCCCATTAAATTTGTTCTGTCATTCCATCATGGCTGATTTATTATCGCTATAAATCCTATTCTCCTGCCTTCTCCCCGTAACCTTGGATGCCTTTACTAATCAAGAACCTATCAACCTCCATTTTAAATATACCCAATCACTTAGCCACCACAATTGTCTAGCAATGAATTTCACAGATTCACCACCAGTTGGCTAAAGTAATTCCTCCTCATTCCTGTTCTAAAGGGACATCCTTCTATTCTGCAGCTGTAACCTCTGGTCCTAGACTCCCCCACTGTAGGAAATATCCTCTGCATCTCCTCTCTGTTTAGACCTTTCAATATTTGAGAGACTTCAATGAGATCCCCCCCTCAATCTCCTAACATTCTGTGAGTACAAGATCTACGTGCATTTGGGTAAACAGAATCATTAAGGTTAGTCATTTTGACTAAATGTGGGGGATATGAGATTTTGAGGAGTTGATTCATATGATTAATGACAGTAGGATGTAGAACTTATTAAAGCATTTCACGAAGTTCCTCACGGTGGGATAATCTGGAAGTTTAAGTCACTTGGGATGCAGGGTGAGGTGGAAAGTTGGAGACAAGATTCGTTTGGTCATAGAAGACAGAGTGTAGTGATGGAGGATGTTTGTCTGACTGAAGGTCTCTGACAAGGTATTCTACAACCATCAGTGTTGAGACCTCTGTTGGTGAGATGTAAAATAATCTGGATGAAAATATGGGTGATTATATTAGTAAGTTTGCAGACAGCACAAAAATTAGTAGATTTGTAGATAGTGTGGAATGTTGTCAAAGGACACAGCAAAGTAAGATCAGATGGAAACTTGGGTTCAGAAATTGACAATGGAGTTTAATATGAACAAGTGTGAAGCAATGCATTTTGGCCGGTCAAATGCACGAGTACGGTATGCAGCAAATGGCAGGACCCTGAAGAGCATTAATGTGAGCAAAGGGGGTTTTTAAGATGTGAATGCATTGCTCCCTGAAAGTGGTAGCACAAGTAGATAGGATCATAAAGAAGACTTACAGCATGCTTGTCTTCTTCAATAAGGCTATTACGTTTAAAAGTAGGTATGGCATGTTTCAGCTGTGTAAGACTTTGGTTTTACCACACTTGTAGCTTCATGGGCAGTTCTGGTTGCCATACTATTGGAAGGCTTTGGAGAGGATGCAGAAGATGTTTCCTGGATTGGAGAATATCAGTTGTAAGTAGAGGTTGTACGAACTTGAATGTTTTCTCTGGAGCATCAAGAGCTAAGTAGTGACCTGACAGGATTATATCAAATTCTGAAAGACCTGATAGGGTAAATTGTCAGTCTTTTCCCAGTGTTGAACTGTCAAATACTAGAGGGCATAGGTTTTAGGTGAGGAGGGGGGAAATTTAATGGAGATTTGGGGGACAAGTTTTCAATACAGAGAGTAGTAAGTGTTCAAATTGTGCTATCAGTTGTGGAAGTAGATAAGTTAGCAATTTTTGATAGGCATTTCAACAAACAAATGAAGAGGTGCAGAATGGAGGGATATGGACTGTGGGTAGGCAGATTGTCAGATGGACAGAATGGCCTGCTCCTGTGCAGTGCTATTCCATGTTCTTTGTCCTTCTGTAAACATTGCAGTAAATCTTATTTTGCAGATTTGGACACTTTCCCTTCATCGAGGTATTTTAATCTCTACTTTAACTTGTTGAATGTACATTTTTAAAATCTAGGCTACAAACTCTCTGTCTCCTTTGTTGAGATATTTTTCTGTTGTCTTTTGTCTTTATAATATACACAACTGATTTTTCCTTTTTAATTAACTTGCCTATAACTAAACATAAGAATGAAATGTGTGACATAAACAAATGGAAGTATTTGTCTGTTCACCTTTTCATTGTATCCTAATTCAGTAATCAATTAAGCCAGTGCAGCTATGTGACAGGAAGCTGTTACTTTGTAGACAGCCTTTACATTTTGTTCCATCAGGGAGGAAGTGCAGGAGCTTGAAGATACACACCCAGTGTTTAATGAACAGTTCATTGCCTCAACCAGCAGATTTCTGAATGGTCCATGAACCCATGAATACTATCTCACTATTCCTCTTCTGAACTATTTTTTTAAACTTGTGCATAAATAGTAACTTATGGTTCTGTTACTATTTATTATTTATGGTGCAACTGTAACGAAAACCAATTTCCCCCGGGATCAATAAAGTATGACTATGACTATGACTATGACAATGACTCTTTTGAACTATTTTTTTAAACTTGTGCATTTATTTGTTGCAACTTATAATTATTTTTTATGTCTTGCACTGTACAACCACAATGAAATAACATTTTTCACAGCATAAGTACAGTACTGTGCAAAAGTCTTAGGCACATATAGTGTATATAGCTCAGGTGCCTAAGACTTTTGCACAGTACTGTATTTGTCAATGTGGAGCGTAGAGCAAGTTTGTAAATCTGGCAGGAGCAACTGATGTTGGTAATGGTGTGGATGAAGTGCTGTGGGAAGGATGTGGGACAGATAGCAGAGAATGAGTATAAGGGGCGGGGGAGTGGCGTGAATTCAGACACACCAAATTCTGAACACTAAGCAAGGTTATTTGATCATTACAGAATGTCTCTCTGGTGCTTCCCGCACTCTCCCCTCTCTCTTCCACTTTTCCCAACCATGATTCCCCTCTCCCTGTTCCCTTCTCACTCTCAGTTCACTATAGAAACCCATGTCAGAATCAGGTTTATCATCACTCACATGAGTCATGATTTTTTTTTGTGGCTGCAATATATAAGTACGGAACTGTGCAAAAGACTTAGGCGCCCTAGCTATACATATGTGCGTAAGGCTTTTGCACAGTATTGTATGTCAGTGATTCTCATTCTGGCTCAGTCTTCCTAACGGCATAATTAAACAGAACTATCAAGTCATGGATTCATACAGCACAGAAACAGGCTCCTCAGCCAACCAAGTCCACGATAATGTCCAAGTACTCATTTACATCAGTTCTACACTAACTTTATTTTACATCTTCTCACATTCTTGTTAACTCCAGTGGCAATTTACAGTGGCCAATCAACCTACCAACTAGTACATCTTGGGGATGTCGCAGAAAGCCGGAGGAAACCAATGTGGTCACAGGGAGAGCTCGACACAGAACACAGAAATTTCAAAGGCGTCATATCATGAAATTTAAATCTTTGCAAATATTTTTCTTTATGTTTTGATAAAGCTCAGATATAACATCTTTATCAGGTAGTTCTATGACCTTATTTGAACTTTTACAGACTATGATTATTTGGTTAGGATAGCAGAGGGAGGGAAAATAGTGTTGTAACATAAATCAAAGTTTCACAGAAGGAAGAAGCAGATCTGAAAGGCTGAATAATCCCAAGCACAATCTGTCTCTTCCTTTGTTTTTTTTTCATCTCTGTCACTGTAAGATGTCACCTCAATTCCCTGGCAAAGAGTGTTGCCTAAACATGGTGTGAATGACTTAAAACCCATCTTGGCTTTGTCACCATAACTTTTCTAGGGTTTCAGTTGCACATCCAATGACATTATAATGGGGAAGTAAAAGTAATTGATGGAAAATCCCAGCCGATAAGGACATGCCAAATGAAATATACAAAAGAACTTGCTCTACCTTGTAAATGCATTCCAGAGGCTCAAGAAGAGTCAAAAGGAGCCATTGAGACTCATTTGGTGCTGTACCATTCATTGTTTATGATTCTCTTATACATGTCTCAAGTCAACACCAGCGCCTCCTCTGGTATGGATGTGTAATTAAACTCTGAATCATCTTTGACCAAATTGGTCCACTTTATCTCAAGTACACTAGGGCCAACTGTCAGGGTTTCTGCTAAGTAAAACCAGTCACCAATTGATTGTGGGTCTCATTGCGTTTCAGCATTGTGGACTGAGGAAATTACTTTGGATCTCTGTCCCAAGTCTGTCTCCAGTGAGTGACTTTGCACGGCAATGTTAGTTGGAATAGCACACACAAAATGCTGGAGGAGCTCAGCAAGACAGAAAAACAGACCTTGATCTTCAAGCTCCCTTTAACTCTTTTCTTTCTCCTCATATGCTTTAGATTCCTTTATCCTGGAAAAAGACTGTACCAATTCAACTTATTTTTGCCCATCAAGATTTAATGAAACCTTACGCTCCAGTGGAAAATAATACCTGCTTATCCAGTCATTCCTTATAACACAAGGCCTCCAGTCCTGGTTATCCTTGCAATATCAGGCAGAGTTGGGCTAGATATTATACTTTGTTGGTGTTACTATTCTCTGACCCTGTGCATAGCTTAATTGATTATCATCAGATGTGCTTTCCTTTTGGATAATGAGGGAACTGACTGTGTCTAATCGGTGGCCATCCCTTCAAGTCTCATGGGTACAATTGTGCATTGGAGTGTAAGAATTATCTGCAAAGAAATAGGGAAAATTTTACCCCTTTCCACAAGTCAAGCCTGGAACTTTGCAAAGTCTGATGAATCTCACAATTCAGGTCAAAGGTGGCTGTGCATCAACACAATGCCTTCATGGATTCCCAGTGCACTTCTCAGAACTGAAAACCTGCTTTTTAATTTCTGAGATGTAACCTATTTCCATCTTTACATTTCCGTTCTCAGAATTAGACTCACAAGAAAGTACACCATAGCAAAGAAAAACAGAAAATGCTGAAAACCTTCAGCAAGTTAGGCAGAATCTGCAGGAGGACAAACAGATTGCATATTTTAGGTTGAAGTGTTCTTCACCATGAAATGTTAACTCTGTTTCTCTTTCCATGGATGCTGCCTGACCTACTGAGTGTCTTTGGCACTTTCAGTTTCTGTTTCAGATTTCCAGGATCTGCAGGTCCTGTGATTTCTGATTTTAGTAAAAAGTCGGCCAAACAGTCCTTTCTCTTGTGGTCTGCGTACAAATAAGTTGAGTTATTTAGAATCTCTACTGAAAACTGAAACTTGTACTGAAGATTGCTGTAGAATATTATTACTCCAGTGATAGTGAGATTTATTTATTTGAATGAGATTTAACCCGGGATAAAAGATCTTGAATTGTATGTGACATGAGGTCAGTTTTGCTTAGCTGTAATAATATGGAATATACTGTAGTTCTTCCATGTTGGCATATTTTTATTGTTTTTTAGTATGTTGAGGCTATCCCTATGCTTGCGATCTGAATGCTCTGCAAATTGAATATTCACTTCCAAAATGTTTGGGCACTAGACCAGTATTTTATTTTTATTTTTAGGAGGGGTGTAGAGACAAGGACTGTTTGTGAAGTAAATGTACCATTTATAAAACATTAATAGATGAAGAGCAGAACGATACACAGTTACTGACATTCCACATAACTCTCCCATCCCACTTGAAGCTGGCAAATGACTTAACCGCCACCCCCACCCCTCTAAAACCATTCTTTCATCCTCCCCCTGTGGCCAACTCTGCCGCCTCTCACTCCTCCGACCCTGGGAACTTGGCATCAGCACTCATTGCCCTATCCTGCCCTTCTCTCCCCCTCTGATGTCGAGTGCCAAGTTTCCCTCGTACTTTTCATCAGAATTCAATTTCCTCTGTGAGTTGAAAGCAGTAAAACTCTTACTTTTTTTTAAACACCAGATTTCCACTTCCTATATGATGGATGAACAGCACTCGGGGTCTCTCTGCCTGTCCATCATGCCCTGCGATTAAAAAACAAGAATTGCCAGCTTTCTTACTCTTGTGATGCGTCAAACAACTCCATTCATCTCAAGGAAAAAACATCATTTATTTTGCACTTCCCAGATAATTTACTTTTTTTCTACAGGAATTCTCCATTTCCCTATAAAATGAAAATTCATCTAGAATTACATCTTATGTCATCATTATGTTTATTAAGCGTGGATGATGTATATGAACAGCGCTGGCTTGCTGCTGAGTGCTTAATGATGCATAAGATTAAGCCCAGGCTCTCAGCTGTGCTGTGACTCCCCTCTGCTTCCCGTGCTGCTGGGGCATGCTGGGAGAACAAGTTGAATGGCCACTAGGTGAACACTGGCATCTTTTTTTCTCCCCTTATTGGCACAGGTGTCTGTCGTGCACTTTACCTTTTGCCTCTTCTACCTTCTACTCCACATAAAACAATACAAGGACCCACTCCTCTGCCAGGCACCTTCTCTCCCTCTTCTGAGTTTCTCTCTCTCTCTCTCCCTTTCTAAAGCCTGGCTGTTTTACTTCTGCACAGCAGCAGCAGTCTATGACAAAAAACATTATCCTTCTGCTGCTAAACAATCCAATAAACCTCTCCACAGGGAAGAGGTTAACCTCTAGTCTCTTCGACTGATGCTTTCCAACTCACGTGATTCCTGCCACAGTAAATTCAAATCATTAGTCTCTTCACCCCATCAAAAAACTTCTATTAGTAATGGAGACCTCGCCGGAGACCTTCTGCAGAGAGCACTGCCTTCCCAATTCCCAGTGGAAAAATTCTGCGCAAAAAACTAATTCTACTTTTAATAATCTGTCATCAGGACCAGAGGCAGTCATAAATTATATGGGGAGCATGTGTGAGAGCGAGCTGCAAGAGGGAAATCAGGGGGAAAAAAAATCAAAGCCCGAGTTTGACAAACTTTCGTGAAGATAAATAATAACTTACAAACAGGATTAGTTGTAAAGTCACAGGCGAGTGCACAAGTGGAGCCATGCAATCAGCCTATGCAGAATGAAGAATTTACAGCTACACCTGTCATTAGTTTTCCTCTTTTTTTCATGCATCACACCTTCTTCGCAATAGTCATGCTCATTCTATTGTCTGCGGTACCGGAGTGTGTTAACCCTTGGATGTCACACTTCCGAGAGGGCCATCGGATGGGGAGGTTGCTTTCTCTGTAAGCTATGTACAGCAAGCGCCTGGTGTTGAAAGGGCCAGCAGCCGTGGGCTGTGCTCTTTGTTCCTTTGTCATATCTCACTAAATTATTGACATGCATCATAATCGTGGCCTTCTATCAAGTGTGGGCTAAACAACAATCTCCATTAGCCGACAGGCAGTGTGATAAATGCCTCTCGCGATGGAAAGGAATTGTGTGGAATGAAGAAGCATGTACCAACAAGTCTTGTCAAGATTTTATTGATTTAATCATCTACAGAACTACATATTCTTGGTTATCCTACCATGTACATTGGGTGCAGTTTACAGTTGTCGACACCAGGGTACTTTTCCTTGTTGGTTTAGTTGATGATGTATGACCTAGAAATCTTCTAAATTTACACTCACACACACAGGCCCATGCACATACGCACACACAAACACATACATCCACACCCAAGCAATAGGCACGCACACATTACGCATACAGGTGATGGATGGCAGTATATTTGTGTGGCAATTCACACAACCTGCCACAGGAGCTCAGCAGGTCAGGCAGCATCTATGGATGGGAATAAACGGTTGACTTTTTGGGTCAAGAACCTCCTTCAGAACTAATGAAGGGTCTCGGCCTAAAACCTCGACTGTTTATGCCCAACCATAGATGCTGCCTGACCTGCTGAGTTCCTCCAGCACAGATTTCCAGCATCTGCAGTACCTCTTGTGCCTAGTATATTTTTGTATGCATGCACGCTTTGTGCAAATATGCGGTTTTCTAAGTTCATATATTTTGTGCTGTTTTGGTTTGTGACTCACATTCACACAAAAAAAGATAATCAGGGTGAAGAAAGGATGACTGTTGCATTGGTGGTCACACAGAATTGTGACTGTACTCACAGGGAGTTACTGTGACTGTCAATTGACCATTCCAACAGGGAATGCCAGTAAAGTTCAATCTTAATGCAAATGTGACGCCCACCATGGAGCCTCACCTTTTCTAGCACATCACTCACTGTGTCCCCTTCCCCCTTACCCCAAACCCCAATCCCTCAACTCTCAACATCACCCAACATTTATTAACTTTGTGATATGGGGTTGTCTGCTCTGTGGAAGTGCTAATCACAGTATTGCTCAGTGTGGTGTTATCCATTAAGAATTCACCAAGTGATGTGAAAACGAAGAACATTATTTACATCATGTAGTATCCATTCTTGTCCTGCTTAAGTAAACATTTCAAAGTGCAAAGAGGAGGGAAACGTCTGGGTAACAGCACATTCTGTTGGAATTTTGTTTTGTGAGTTACTGTTGATCCTGGGAGGTTGATCATGAAGAGCACTGCATCTAAACTGATCCTGTTTCCAGCTGAAATATTTCCATATCCAGTAACGTCACAAAATACTAATCGCATTGACTCTCACTAATTTATTAAGGTACTGAGAGCAGTTACAACAATGAGCACCAGACAACTCAAACACAATGAAATCACCAAAATCATAGATTTTACCCATAATCACAAAGTCAGCTTTTCCACACTTCCTGTTTGCCTTTCTGTGTTGATGTTGTGTCGCTACTAATGGCAAAATTATCAAATACCTGAATTTACAAGCACCTACCTATCTACACATTTTCCTTCCTTAAAGGCAATTAATCTCCGATTGAACCCATGAGCTACTTAGACCAGTTGGGATTTGTGAATGAACACATCTGGTTCTTAGCTGTAGAAAAGCTATGTCTGAACATTGAAAGCTCCATCCAGCTTATTCCAGGTCATGGCACTCTACATGTCCACCAGAGTAAAGGACAGAGGGGAGATCTTTAACAGAGAATTAATAGTCCCAGCCTACAACCTTTCTATTTTCAAACCAAAAGAGAAATATTCACCCTACCCTCCATACAACCCAATGTAAAAAATATCCTTAATTTTCTAGTACTTGTCTCTTAGTTCTCTATGTTTCCCAGGAGCCCAGGGTTCACTTTATTTTAAAATTTATTCATGGGATGTGGGATTTGCTGGTAAGGTCAACATTTAGTGATGTTGAGCTGAGTAGTTTGACTGTAGATTTAAGTTAACTACATCGCTGTAGATTTTTGATATGGAAATACAAATAGAAAACGTTGGAGGCATTCAGCGAGTCAGGCAGCATCGGTGGAAGAAGATATTGAGGTCATATTTCATTTCAGTTACCGCTCAATTGAACATAAAACTGATATTTTTGGTATTGCCACTTATGGTCCTAAACCATGCAATCCAGTGATATCAATCCTTTGGTTTCTGTTTGATTTGCTAGCAGATTATGCAAATCAGGTTGGAAGTTCAACTGAGTACCACTACCCTGACTCTGAGCCAGCACCTGTGAGTGGTATGTGCGTAGAGGTAGGTAATCAATGTTTGATGGTCCCCAGACTGTTAATGTAGAGAATAGAGATATGTGTGAGGCTAAGCCCTGCATGCCAATACGATTGGTAGAAAAGAAATAATGTGTTTTGAAGGACAGAGAATAGATCTACATATGTTGTATTCTCAGTGTGCTATTCTATCACACAGAAGAATATTGTGAAAATTTTTAACTTCTTTTAAGGCTATGCACATTTTGGAGATGATGCAGCAGAAGACTTGTCTGAGATTGGCACCATCGCAAACCAAGAAGCTGGATCTAGGCTGCGAATTCCATCAAAAAATTAATTCTTCACTGGTACCATCCACAGAACACTGGTTGTAGAAACCACTGATGTTTCTGTTTCTGTGACAAAAACGGTACCAAAAACAGGCAGGAGAGTATAGTTGATCTCCAATGCAATATTTAGTTGGCAGTGAAAATAAACAGCATCTCCTCCAGGTAATTTTTTTTAAAATATTTGAGCTGTTTTGATGAGTGCCTGAGATCCGGTTGGCATGCTGGAATATTTGGGATCCTTATGTTGGCCAGCTAATCCTTAAGGAGCTCAAGGAAGGGTTTGGTAACTTATAGCATCTCTCAGCAAGTGGCCACACAGAGCAGCTACCATTGAGCAATGCATTAACCTCACCCACCTGTTTGTTACACAACCCAAGCCTAACTATAATGGAACATCTCACCAGGCTTCTTCATTTTTAATTACTCCAGACTTAAATTTCAAGCTTTCTGGGTGTTTGTAGTTTGTTGCATTTACTTGGTTCCTGATTGCTCTGCTCTTGACTCATTTAGTAACTCCATCAGAGACAGATAGTCAGCACTGACACAAACATCAATGAGAACATGCACTCTGTAACCACTTTAGTAGGTACCTCCTGTACCTAGTAAAGTAGCCACTGAGTGTATGTTCACTGCCTTCTGCTGCTGTAACCCATCCCATCCACTTCAAGGTTCAACATGCTGTGCATCTAGAGATGGGCCACTGTTGTAACACCTGTTACTGGAATTACTGTTGCTTTCTTGTCAGCTCAAACTTGTCTGGCTTCTCTCATTAACAAGGAATTTTCACCCTCAAAACTGCCACTCACTGGATGTTTTTATTTCTCACATCTTTCTCTGTAAACTCTGGAGGCTACTGTGTGTGAAAATCCCAGGAGTTCACCAGTTTCTGAGATACTCAAACCTTCCCATCTGGCACCAGCAATCATTCCGTGGGCAAAGTCACTTAGATCACATTTCTTCCCCATTCTGACATTTGGTCTGAACAACTGAACCTCTTGACCATGACTGCACACCTTTATGCATTGAGTTGATGCTACATAATTGACATATTTGCATTAATGAGCAGGTGTACAAGTGTACCTAATGAAGGGCCACCGAGTCAAAGGAGAAACCTAGGTTGAATAGGATGAAGAAGGGATCTTTCTCTGCACTCAACAGTGAACTTTATAAGATTGCTTTGCAGATAGTGGAAAATATTAACGTGAACTTGAGGCCAATTGCAATGGAAGAAGCATGTGAGAGGTTGTGTGATGAATATTAAAAAGCATTGAAAGATACAATGATTTGGGTTGATGTTGCTGGAAGTCAGGGACAAGGAGAACAATTAATTAATACAACCAGTTCAATAGTTGCATCACAGATTAGATTGGCAAACTATTCTTTCACTTAAAATCAATGTTCTATGCCTATGTCTCTATAATTTAAGTAGATTAAGTTACATTATGAAGATTGAGTTTGGTCAGCATTAGTTCAGAATATAATATATTCATGATGAATTTGATTGATTGATTGATTGTTTGGCTGTTCATCGTATCCAATGATGACAGATTTGTTTAGTTCTTCTGTTGTGTATTTGAAGGTGGCTGTTGAGTCCAAGTTGTGAGCAACATGGATGTCCATAAAGAGGACATGAATATTTTCCTGATTCTGGTAGTGGAGCCATTGCTATAACTTTCCTTCTTTGTCAGGCAGTGACTAGTTTTGCTCAATGCCTCCCCTCGAGGTTGTTCTGAGTGATTGTAAGCAAGGCACACTAGCCACACTGGTCTTGTGCATTCTGCTCTAACCATTTGGGAACAAGTATAGCATGTGCAATATTAGCTTTCATGCAATCTTTAAAAGTTTTACAGGGCCTGCATCGATTTCACTTGCCTCATGAAATCTCATCATGCAATAGCTGTTCATGGATCCAGGAATCCGTCATGCTTATGAGGTGCTTTGTCCTACGAACATGCTGTCAATGATCATGGTCCCTGCACTGTCAAGGACCTTTAAGCTTGTGCCTTGGTCCTGCCAATGGATGCTAAGGATTAACCACAGACTATGCATGTGCATACCACATTTAAGGTCTCTGACAGTGTAGTTCTGCACCCAGGTAGAGAGCAGGTCACATAGCACAAGAGCCTTCTCACATGTTTGCTTCACTCTGATTGAAATGCTGAATGGCTCCGAGGCATCTCTGTTTGAGAGGACATGGCCAGTTATACCATCCTGACTAACTTAGTCAGCATAATATTGGCTAACTCACAGAAAGGTCAAGAAGATGTCTGTTTGGATTTGGAGTATCAAATGCGTCATGATTCCGATAGAAGCTATGGCTGATGCATTGATATGTTCTGGTGAACAACATGTTTTCATCAAAGAGGACAAAAATTATATGAAGAGCAAAACTCAAAAAGGATATTCTGAAGTAATTTTGGGGAAGCATCAACAGACATTCCTACACAATCTGTTTATGAGCTTTGTATGATAATTGTAAAATCTGATATGTTTCTGCACAAAAATCGACCAGTCCACAGTAGTAGATTTACCTCTTTATTGGTAAATTTGTGAATAATTTTGTCATGGAGAGTTGGCGTGGATTTCTAATAAGGAACTCACCATGAAGTCACACCAGTTCCGGGCTTCAGTGAGGTCACCATATGGAGTAGAAGTTCTCTTTAACTATTAATGGGCCTGTCTGTAACATTATTAGTTCTGTTGTGTGGAGCACTAAATAACAGAACCAGAAGTTTTATGCACTAGTGTGTGTGTGTGTGTGTGTGTGTGTGTGTGTGAGAGAGAGAGTTTGTATTCTGTATATACAATACTGTGCAAAACTCTTGCCACATATATAGCTAGGGTGTCTAAGACGTTTGCACAGTACTGTGGTAAGTTTATGTATAGCACTGAACTGCTGCTGCAAAACAAAAACAAGTTTCATGACATATGTGAGTGATGATATACCTGATTCTGATATGGGTCTCTTTTGTGGACTGAGAGTGGAAAGGGTCAGGGAGAGAAGAATCATGGTTGAGCAAGAAATTCTGTAATGATCATAAACCAATTGTTTGGATTCAAATGACCTTGCCTGGTATCTGGGTGTGCTACCCCCTCAAAACCCAGCCCATGGAACTCCTTCTCTGACACCTGTCCCACAACCATCCTGTGGCACTCCACCCTTACCATTCCCAATTTCTTCTGCCCCCACCAGATTTACAAACTTTCTCTCCATTCCACATTGACAAATACAGTACTGTGTAAAAGTCTTAGCTAATATATATATATATATATATATACACGTGTTTAAGACTCTTGCACAGCACTATATGTGTGTGTGTTATAAATATATATATATATATGCTGATTCTCAGATTTAAACTCATCCATAACTCTCCTGATTGGCTAGATTGCTTGAAGTAAATGAACTAAAAAGCCTAAAAGGCATATTTCCCTTTAGTGTATTTGTACATCATAGAATGAGCAAAGGGAAGTTGAGACAAGTTAATGGAAAAGTGCAGTGCTCAGTAACAAAGCAGATAGCTAGAAATAACAGAGCAGCCAATTCTAATCCTTCATTCTCCTATAAGTGCACATCACACCTACATTACAAAAAATCATTTATCTTATAAATTCCTCTCTGGTGTCCCCAGCACAGCATTCCTGGAAAACCTAGCATGATTCAAATTATATTTTTCCTTGTATAGTGCATGTTTGATTGGGTTGCCTCAATAATATATATCCCTTGATGTTATGATTCAGTTTAACTGTAATAAGTCTTCCCACAGGCCTTGTTTGGAACATCATCCCCTTTAGGATCATTCTCACTGACCAAATAAAAAAAACTGTCCCCCCAAAAAAGTTCTATGCCTGTCTTTCTTTCCACAGGCAACGGATTAGACAGTAATGGAGCAGCCTACCAGTAATGTGGTTGATTTCTACACAGTGACTCTCTGTAGTAGAGTCAGTCAGGAAGGTCAGAATTTTCATCAAGTATTCTATTTGCATCTAAAATTGTATGTACATGAAAAATGTGGTAGTGTACTGCACCAACTTGGAGAAGCAGATGAAATTCTGTAAAAGTCTGATGTACACTAACCTTTGCAGATGGTGTAGCTATTGCTGAAAAATGGATTGCTTAATAAAGCATATCATCCGACATATTTGCTGCTTGGCTAGCCAAATAGAAGTTGTTTTTTGCACAAATTTCCTTGTCAAATTTGTCAATGTTCATGTCATTTTTGTTTTAGGTCACAGAACAAGGTACAAATTCTTGGCATATCTACTGGTTCCAAACCAATTTTGGCTGTTTCTTGAGAATGAACTGATTTTTTTTTTCACATTGGGAGCAAGCTTGGTACAAAGCAAGAAAATGTGAGGATTTTTTTTGTTGTGGCTGGAATGATCTCATTTTGTGTGAGGATAGTCACGTTGTCTGTGGGAAAGAGAAACTGGGCTGGGTGATTAATAGATATGTCAGCAGTATTCATTATTGATAGCACCTAGCATTAGCTCAATCAAAAAATTCTGGGCTGATGTGTGTGTGTGTGTGTGTGTGTGTGTGTGTGTGTGTGGTGTATATGTGCCTATGTGTGTACTGTTTCTGTAGCATATTTGTGCCTCTGTGTGTGTGTATGCGTCTGTGTTTGTGCAGTCTGTCCTTTAAAGCATCTTCAAATTTCCATCATCTGAGTATTAACCGTTATGTTGTTTTCTCCACCACCCCATCCTAAATGCACAAATACACCCCCTCCGTCCCCATCTTTTCCTTCAGAACTTTGCTGGTGAGCCAGAGATTTATAGCAATGCTGGGATCCCTCTTACTCCAGTAATAATTCATGCTATGTAAACAAATGTTGTAAAATGTCACTTCATGTTTGCTATTAATATTTAAATTAATAACACAAATTTCTGTGAGCGGTTACTGCCAAAATTTGCCGCAGTGCACACCACAGTTGCTAACACAATCAATCAAACCTGCACCTGATGCGTACAATAATTAGAATATCATTTTGTTTGCAGGAGGCACACCTTAACACACTTTGCAATTTCTGTTCAGATTTTATTTGATGATGACATCGAGTTAACGGTTTTGTTGGGTGACTTTAAATCAGAGGCATTCATATATTGTTTTTATAATGTCCTTAGAATCTTCTTCTAAATATGGACCAGATAATTAAGCATGTTGTGTATGTATGGATGCCAAATGTGGTGCCAGCATATCTTTCAGACCCCTCATCCTGCCCAGCTTCCCTCGAAAGTGCTTAGCCGGGGGTCATGATATAAAGGCAATCTTGGCAAAGGTCAGTGAATGTTAAAAGTCTGGCCATGGGTGAATCTGATCTATTTAGAAGATATATTGAGAAGCTCATGCAGTAGTACATAGTTATACGCATACAGAGATGTTCGCACAGGCATAGACATGTTGATGGAAGGTTTGTACAGAGTTACACGGATGCACGGATACGCAGAGCTATTTACAGATGGACAGAGGCCCACAGACACACAGGCACATAGAGCAGTTTACTCCCTGGCTGTAGAAGAGGAGGCCTGAATGATATTGGCTTTCTCCACCCATCGCCCACTGCTGAACCAGTGTAGCGTGAAGGAGGTGTTCAGTTTCAGAGGTATGCTGCGCCAAGGGCCAACAGGATCTCACCAGTGAGCAGAGAGCAAGAATGGCTCAGCAGAGAGTTTGACTCCTTCCACAACTAGCATTACCTAGGTCTCTGCTTCCGTCAAACAACAAAATCAGCCAGGTGGAAGCTATGCATTGTGACTGACAGTACTGCTTGACTTTAACTTCCATTCTGTCCAGTTTCAATGCAGCACTGAGCATTAAAATTAGATGAATAGTTTCTGGCATGCTTTAAGGTGATGAAAAAAGGATATTGTTCAACATTTTCCCCCATTTTTGAAGCTAGGAAACAAATTAATATGTTCTTTATTTTGCAATGAAGGTGGTACTAAGAAGAGGCTTGCCTGACCCACAGGGTTTGCTTTCAGACAAAGAGGGAACTTTCTAACCACTTGATGCTCTTGTACCTAAAAATCCATTGACACCCCACCCGGTATACTCAGCGTAACTGGGAAGCCACAGAAAGAACTAAGCTTTACACAATTCATTAAGCACTTTCTGAAGCTGTGCAAGAGTCAATATTCATCAGGATTGTTAAGGATGCCAAGACTTCTGTGGGTGTGGCAGAGGCACATCTTCTGGAACAGAGGAAGAATTTAAGAGATTTTATCATTTTAGTAAAGTAAAGGGAAAGAGTGATGAGAGCTTAAGTCTATGACTTGCATTTGTTTGAATGATCACTGGACCATACATAGAATAAAATCTAACTTGTCCTTGCGTTAACCTTAGGAAGAAAAGTCAAGAAACATACACGCATACAACATTGTAAAAAGTCATTGTGAAGTCAGATTACATTAATGTGAGGTGAAGTACCTTGTTTGTGCATTCCATGCCTGACTCAAACACCAGAGAATAAAATTTCCTGGTTCCCCAGTATTGTTTAATCCGTGGCAAGCTCATCAAAATGATGTCAATCTCTGCAATGCATGAAGTCATCATCATCAAGATTTTCAAACATATTGAAAAGAAGAAGAAGGTGAAGAAAAAGAAGAAGAAAGAAGAGGAGAAAAAGAGGAAGAAGAGGAAGAAGAAGAACAAGAAGAGGAAGAAGAAGAACAAGAAGAAGAACAAGAGGAAGAAGAAGAGGAAGAAGAACAGCAGGAAGAGGAAGAGGAAGAGGAAGAAATCTGATTAAACTATTAAGACCATGTTTTAGAGGAGCAATATTAGGCCACTCAGTGCAGCAGGACTGCTGTGCCATTCAATCATGGCTGATTTTTAAACCCCATTTTCCTGTCTTTGCACTGTAATTTTTAACCCCTTTACCAAACAAGAACCTGTTAGTCTTTGCCTTAAATGCACCCAGTGTCTTGGCCTCCACAGCCCTCTCCAGCAACTAATTCTATAGATTCATGACTTTCTGGCTGAAGAAGTTCCTCTCCATCTCAGTTTTAAAGGGATATCCATTTATTCTGAAGCTCTCTAACTAATGGGAACATCCTCTCCATATCCATTCTTTCAGTATTTGGCATGTTTCAATGAGAAACCCCTTATCTTTCTGAACTCCATTGAGTATAGACCCAGAGACATCAAACACTCCCCAGATATTAAGTTTTTCACTTCCGGGATAATTCTTGTAAACCTCTTCTGGGCCCTCTCCAGGGGCAGCATGTGGGGTTACAAAATTGGTCACAATATTACTAATATGGTCTGGCCAACACCTTATACAGTGTATGAGCAGTTAATTTCAATAAAGACCAAAGGGAAACCTTAGGTATCCAAAGGGGATGAATTATCTTCAGTTCTTTCTACAGATGCTACCTAATCTGATATTTTCCCAGTATTTTCTGATCTTATTTTAGGTTTGTAATATTTTAGTTATTTTTGGATTTTTAATCAGTATACTTCTCGGAGCTGAAGATTAATCCACCTTTGTTCATCTGACTCTGTGATGCAGATGTGATTATTTTTGCTCTGGTGGGTAATTGCCTTTCCTTCCCGTACTTGGGTACAGTACCCTAACCGTAGTAATGTGCACAATCCTGAGACTTAGGAATGATGCTCCATGGCTTGTACAACGAGCTCTCAGTTGTCCTCCTTCTTTTTCCTCGTTGCAAGTGGCATTTTGAAACCCCGAATGAAGATGTAGGAGCAACACACACAAAATGCTGGAGGAACTCAACAAGCCAGGCAGCATTTATGCAAAAAAGTACAGGATGACGGTTCAGGTCGAGACCCTTCGGCAGGACTGGAGAAAAAAACGCTGAGGAGTAGTTTAAAAAGTGGGAGGAGGGGAGAGAGAACCACCAGGCGATAGGTGAAACCTGGAGGGGGAGGGATGAAGTAAAGAGCTGGGAAGTTGATTGGTGAAAGAGACAGATGGCTATGGAAGAAAGAAAAAGGGGGAGGAGCACCAGAGGAGGCAATGGGCGGGCAGGGAGATAAGGTGAGAGAGGGAAAAGGGGATGCGAAATGGAGAAAGGGGGAAGGGGTGTTGGGGGGCATTACCAGGAGTTTGAGAAATCGATGTTTAATACCATCAGATTGCAGGCTATCCAAATGGAATATAAGGTATTATTCCTCCAACCTAAGTGTGGCCTTATCACAACAGTGGAGAAGGACTTGGATTGTCATATCGGAATAGGAATCAGAAGTGGAAGTAAAATGGGTAGCCACTGGGAGATCCTGCTTGTTCTGATGGACAGAGCGTAGATGTTTGACGAAGTCGTCTCCCAATCTACATTGGGTCTCACTAATGTACAGGAGTTCACACCGGGAGCACCGAACACAGTAAATGATCCCAACAGATTCACAGGTGAAGTGTCGCCTCACCTGGAAGGACTGTCTAGGGCTCTGGATGGTAGTGAGGGAGGAGGTTTAGGGGCAGGTGTAGCACTTGTTCCACTTGCAAGGATAAGTGCCGGGAGAGAGATCAGTGGGGAGGGACGAATGGACAAGGGAGTCACGTAGGGAGTGATCCCTGCAGAAAGCAGAAAATGGGGGGGTGGGGTGGGAAGGATAGATGTGCTTGGTGGTGGGATCCCATTGGAGGTGGCATTGGAGTTTCAGAGAATTATCTACCGGATGCAAAGGCTGGTGGAGTGGTAGGTGAGGACAAGACAATCCCTATCCCTGGTAGGATGGTGGGAGGATGGGATAAGAGCAGACATGCGTGAAATGGAAGGGTTGCAGTTGAGGGCAATGTTAATGGTGGAGGAAGGGAAGCCCCTTTCTTTGAAAAAGGAGGACATCTGCTTTTCTATATTTCAAAAAAAAATTGAATGAGGTGTGAAAAATTAGGAAAGACCCAGATAGGGTAAACTGAATTAACCTATTTCCCTTGGCAAAAAGGTTGATAACTAAGGGAGAGAGATATACACCATTTGGTAAAAATATTAGAAGGGGTGGTGAAGGAATATATCCCACCACCAAGCATATGTTTACCCCCCCCCCACTTTCTGCTTTCCGCAGGGATTTCTCCCTATGCCACTCTTTTCTCCATTCAGCCCTCCCCACTGATCTCCCTCCTGGCACTTATCCTTGCAAGTGGAACGAGTGTTACACCTGCCTCTAACTTCCTCCCTCACTACCATCCCGAAACAGTACTTCCAGGTGAGGCATCACTTCACCTGTGAGTCTGTTGGGATCATCTACTGTGTTCAGTGCTTCCAGTGTGGCCTCTTGTAAATCAGTGAGGCCCGACGTGGATTGGGAGACCACTTTGCTGAGCAGCTACACTCGGTCCGCCAGAACAAGCAGGTTCTCCCATTGCTATTCCAATATATCCATCCGTGGCCTCCTCCACTATCGTGATGAGGCCACACTTAGGTTGGAGAACAACACCTTATATTCCATTTGGGTAGCCTCCAACTTGATGACATGAACATCGATTTTTCAAACTTCTGGTAATGACTCCCCCAACACAACCCCTCCTTCTCCATTTCCCATCCCCTTTTCCCTCTCTCACCTTATCTCCTTAAACACCCATTGCCTCCTTCTGGTGCTCCTTCCCCTCTTTCTTTCTTCCATGGCCTTTTGTCTCTTTCACCAATCAACTTTCAAGCTCTTTATTTCATCCCCCACTCCCCAGGTTTCACCTATCAGCTGGTGGTTCTCTCTCCCCTCCCTCCACCTTTTAAATCTACTCCTCAGCTTTTTTTTTCTCCATTCCTGCCGAAGGGTTTCATCCCGATACATCGACTGTATTTTCTTTGCATAGATGCTGCTTGCCCTGCTGAGTTCTTCCAGCAGTTTGTTTGTGTTGCTCGGAATTCCAGTATCTGCAGATTTTCTCATTTGTGATGAAGCTGCTGGACATCAATTTAAGGTTGGGAACTTGAGACTCATGCTTCTGGTTTGGGAATAGTATGAGAAAATTTTGGCAATGCCACCTTGAATAGAAGTGACTGGATTGTAACCAATATTGTATAACAAGCAGAAGAGAGAAACACCATCTTTGAAACATGGCTTCATATAAAATCATAGAAATTACAGCCAGCAGTGAGGCTATCAAGTCTACGTTGACCACGTCAGCCAAAATGTCATCTGTTTAGTTGCTCCTACTTTCCTCTTCTCAATCCTTCACCTTGTAATTTATGACTGTTCATGTGTTTATCCCAGTACTTTTTCACCAATTCTTAGCTAAGGGATTTTGCCTCCATCACATTCTGTTGTGGTAAGCTCCAGATTCTCTTCCTTTATTTGGTGAAAACATATTCCTTCAACACCCTTTCTCATATATTTTTACCAAATAGTATATATCTCTCTCCCTTAGTTATCAACCTCTTTGCCAAGAGATATAGGTTAATTCTGCTTACCCATCTCGGTCTTTCCTAATCATTCACATCTCATTCAAATCTCTTTCTTTTGTAATATAGAAAACAAGTCCTTTCTAGTCATGTATTGTGCACAACCATAATTCTCAACTCTGATTACATCCTTATAATTCCCCCTTTGCATTCCCTTCTGTGTGATCAGGCCCTAACAGTAGTTTAGGGAGAGGAAATACAAACAGTATTTCCAGCTCTAACATTTGTGTTCCTTGCCTCAGCCAACAAGGGAAGCCAAACCTAAACCACCTTATGCCAACCTAAGACAACGTGGTGAACACTAGTTTAGAGTTAACACACACAAAATGCTGGAGAAACTCAACAGGTCAGGCAGCATCTATGAAAAAGAGTACAGTCAATGTTTCAGGCTGAAACCCTTCATCAGGACTGGAGAAAAAAAGATGAGGAAAATCACAGTTTCTCCAATCCAGATGAAGGGTCTCGGCCTGAAACGTCAACTGTACTCTTTTCCATAGATGCTGCCTAGCCTGTTGAGTTCCTCCAGCATTTTGTGTGTGTTGTTTGGATTTCAAACAGCTGCAGTGTTTCTTTTGTTTTGTGACCAGTTTAGAGTTAGAGGCTAAGACTGGGGAAATTATATTGGGGATAAGGAACTAGCAAAGTAACTATATGTAGTGTTGTATTTTCACAGAGATGGATACAGAAAAGTTCATAGGAACACTGGAGGACTTTGAGAGTAAATGATGAGCTCAAAGAAATTATCATTAATAAAGAATTAATGTTGGAGAAATCCAAGGGTTTTGATGGAAATAGCTATAAAGATATTGAATCTCATTTTCCTAATTTCCATAGATTTCCGAATGGTTTCCACAGATTTGAAGATAGCTAATATATTTCCTGTATCGAAGAAAAGGTCAACAGAGAGGAAGAATAAACAACCTTAGATCAGTTAAACAAACATCATAAGGAAAAGGTAGAATCTATTATTAGGGTAATATTGACAAAACACATGAAAATTATGAATATAATGTTTAGATTCAACATGACTTCATGAAAGTAAAATGATATTTGACAGTTCTGCTGCAACCCTTTGAATTGCAATGAGCTGAGTAGATGTGGTGGTGGTGGTGATGGGGAGATAGGGGATCAGCTAATGTGATGTGTTAGGATTTTTGAGAAGTGCTTGATAAATCTTCCTCTATTAAACTTCTTCCTGTGTTGTCCACTGACTTAAAACCATTTCTCAGTCTTGCCTTCTGTTGCTTACAGATGGAGTCTTCTGTAACAGAGAGGGAGTTCAGAAAAGGCTTACCTATTTAATTCCAGGGTTTGTAGGCTATCCATATGAAGAGAGGTTAAGCAAACTGGGTTTATTCTTACTGAGTTTAGCAAACTTCAATGTGATAGCATTGAAACAGGTTAAATCTAAATGTGGCTTGTTGATAGCTGGGAT
This sequence comes from Mobula hypostoma, assembly GCF_963921235.1. Lineage (NCBI taxonomy): Eukaryota > Metazoa > Chordata > Chondrichthyes > Myliobatiformes > Myliobatidae > Mobula > Mobula hypostoma. Next base: position 39,068,408 of record NC_086114.1, read on the forward strand.
GTCTAGAACCATGGATTAAGGGCTCAAAAATAAGGAGTTGGCGATTCAGGACAATGCTACAGTCAAATATCTTCATCCAATAGGTGCTGAATTTTAGTAATTCTATACCCTTGAGAATGTGCAGGCTCAGGGATCAATAGCTTTTTAAATATTGAGGTAATTGAGGGATTGAGTTTACTGTGGGAAAGTGGGACTGAGGTAAAAGATCAGCCATGATCTTTTTCAAGAATGGGGCAGACATCAAGGGGCAAAAGACTGAGCCTGTCTCTATATCTGATATTTTTATCCTGAACAAATTCGTCCCTTAACTAAACAGCTTATATGTTTTTTGTGTAATCTTGCATTGGCAAGTTTGTGGCTGCATTTCCTATCTTATAGAAATAATTAACATATGAAATATTTAATTGATTGCAAGACATTAGGACATCCTGGAGTTATATAAGATATAAAATTCTTTCTTTCTTACAAAGACTTTTCTTACCACAGACTCCACAGTATTATAGATTCATCAATATACAAATTAAAATTCTGCTATCCTACGATAGATTCAATGAGCCACACAAAGCCTTATGCTATGATAACATACACTATCACAGACCCCATCACGCAGGATACTTAGCCTTGTTCAATTTTACTTATGCATCATAGATGCCATCGATTACATTGTGGCAAAGATTTAGCCTTTCAAAGGCGCCATCCTGTGAACATTACTATTTGAGGGAACATAGATTTTACTACATGGGAAAATATTTTGCTAGACTACAACCAAAACCAAAGATTACTGATCAAAATTCAAGACTCTTGTACATTTTCACATCTATTAAAGGAGAGCCATTCTTTTTCAGGGATAACATCGTCCAAGCTGTCTGACCCCGATAAAGAATCAAACATCTGTGCTCTGTGGAAAATTGGATCACCTCACTGTATCCTTCATAATCTGAAGTAAATGTACCCATAAATAGATGAACACAGGGTAAGACAATTAGCTACAATAATTTGTCAGGCCTTGTAACCATTTAAGTGAAAAAAAAACATGCAAGGAAAAGCCTTTCTCATTGAGAAAACCCAAGTATTTGAAGACAGTCTGATGAGACTATTTTGTACTCATCTACATTCTGACAGGTTAAAATAATTGCACAAATAGGCCAACGGAATGGATATAGGCTCCTTAATCACAACAGTTGTTTGCATACTGTTTAATGAATGATGTTCTTTTTAATCTTCATTACTATTCTTGGAGCCCATGACATGCTTACAAACTAAAGGATAGATTAATAAACTCCCCCTTTCACAGCATGGAGCAGTTCTTCTCTATTTCTTCTCAGAACATTCTGCAAATCATAATAGCGCTTGTCAATCACAATAAACAGAAGTGGAGAAAGTTCAGAATTATCACATTTAACTCTTTCCTTCCCCAAAGCTTTCCACCTTCCTTTCCTGGAATTATAATGTCACAGAATGAAACAGCCATCCAAAGCCATTTCCGCATGTTTGACCAATGGTCTCAGTCTGAGGGATCACAAAGCTAGTGTGCCAAGCTATGGAGTCCCAACCATAATGTTGCTGCTTTAAGACTGATCTGCTTTTAGTTATCTGCCCTTTTATCTATTCGTGTGATATAGAATGGAATGATATTGTTTCTTGTGATAGACCCTTAGGCAGCTCTCTCTCAAAAATAAGTTGCTGTGTTACATAATACCAACACAGGTGGAAATAACAGGACAATGAATTTCACCAAATGAAGGCCATGTCATCCATACTTCAAAAGAATAACTCTCAGAAAAATTGCTCACTCATAAATTCAATATTGGCTTTGGCTGAGTTAAGGACGTCCTTGTCTCTGTGTCAAAAGGTTATGAATTCAAATTCCACTACAGAAGCTTGAGCAGAAAGATCTCGGCTGATATGCAAGTGTAGTACTTATGGATCTCTGCATCAATTGGACATGCCCTAAGGTTAAAGAAAATTTCATCTGAGAACCTCCAAAGTGGACATATAAAATCCATGGTACAATTTTGACAGAGGACGACAGTCCAGTCCTGATATGTATTCATTTTACAATCAGAGTCATAATAAAATAGCTTTGTATCGATTTCACAGTTGTAATAATAAAAAGTTGTCTTTGTCTGCAAGCTTTGCATCAAAAAATTATAACAATGTAAAATAAAATATCACAGATGCAGAAAATCTGAAACAAAAGCACAAAATGCTGTAAGCACTCAACAGATCAGGCAGCATCTGTGATGAAAGGAACAGAGTTAACTTTTCAGGCTGGTGGACCTTCATCAAAACTAAACAGCAGTTTGGATGAAAATAAAATCCTGAAATGTTAACTCTAGTTTTCACTCTGCAGGTGCTGCTTGACCTATTGAGTATTTACAACATTTTATATAAACTAACAGCAGACTTGGGGTTATGGTGTATGCATATTTTAATGCATAGTAATTCCTGCCAGTCATTCATACTCCTCTATCATCTATACATTTCTGTAGGTTCTGCATTGTAACCAAAGTGTTTGTTTATTTGTAGACTAGGTTGTATAATTATTATTAATTTTTTTTCTCTCTCTTTTTTTTCCCTCTGTCCCTCTCACTATACTCCTTGCCCATCCTCTGGGATTCCCCCCTCCCCCTTTCTTTCTCCTTAGGCCTCCTGTCCATGATCCTCTCATATCCCTTTTGCCAATCACCTCCAGCTCTTGACTCCATCCCTCCCCCTTCTGTTTTCTCCTATCATTTCGGATCTCCCCTTCCCCCTCCCACTTTCAAATCTCTTACTATCTCTTCTTTCAGTTAGTCCTGACGAAGGGTCTCGGCCCGAAACATTGACTGTACCTTTTCCTATAGATGCCGCCTGGATCAGCCATAATCTCAAAGAATGGTGGAGCTGGCTCGCTGTGCAAACACCTTCTCCTAGTTCTTCAACACACATAAAAATTGCTGCTGAATGCAGCAGGCCAGGCGGCATCTATAGGAAAAGGTACAGTCAATGTTTCGGGCCGAGACCCTTCGTCAGGACTAACTGAAAGAAGAGATAGTAAGAGATTTGAAAGTGGGAGGGGGAAGGGGAGATCCAAAATGATAGGAGAAAACAGAAGGGGGAGGGATGGAGTCAAGAGCTGGACAGGTGATTGGCAAAAGGGATATGAGAGGATCATGGGACAGGAGGCCTAAGGAGAAAGAAAGGGGGAGGGGGGAATCCCAGAGGATGGGCAAGGAGTATAGTGAGAGGGACAGAGGGAAAAAAAAGAGAGAGAGAAAAAAAATTAATAATAATTATAAATAAATAACGGATGGTGTACGAAGGGGAGGTGGGGCATTAACGGAAGTTAGTGAAGTCGATGTTCATGCCATCAGGTTGGGGGCTACCCAGACGGAATGTAAAGTGTTGTTCCTCCAACCTGAGTGTGGCTTCATCTTGACAGTAGAGGAGGCCGTGGACAGACATATCAGAATGGGAATGGGATGTGGAATTAAAATATGTGGCCACTGGGAGATCCTGCTTTCTCTGGCGGACAGAGCATAGATGTTCAGTGAAACGGTCTCCCAGCCTGCGTCGGGTCTCACCAATATATAGAAGGCCGCATCAGGAGCACCGGACACAGTATATCACCCCAGCCGACTCACAGGTGAAGTGTCACCTCACCTGGAAGGACTGTCTGGGGCCCTGAATAGTGGTGAGGGAGGAAGTGTAAGGGCATGTGTAGCGCTTGTTGCCATCCCTCCCCCTCCTGTCTTCTCCTATCACTTCAGATCTCCCCCTCCCCCTCCCACTTTCAAATCTCTTACTATCTCTTCTCTCAGTTAGTCTTGACGAAGGGTCTCGGCCCGAAACATCGCCTGTAACTCTTCCTATAGATGCTGCCTGGCCTGCTGCCTTCACCAGCAATTTTTATGTGTGTTGCTTGAAATTCCAGCATCTGTAGATTTCCTCATGTTTGCGTCTCCCAGTTCTTCTATTCTTTTCCCTTCTGCAAATTGTCATATAAATATTACGCAATGTTTCATAAGGTTAAGCGAGTAAGTAAATATTAATAACCTTAAAATATTCTCCAACCCCGTTGGTAGGAGATAATGTTAGGTGTGTTAATTATAATTCAACCAGATTAGTATTTCAAAAAACTTCAAATGTAACTTTCGTTTTTAAAGTGGTTATTTATTTACTTACTTCAATTTCTATTTTAATCTTACGTATTAGCGCTGATTTTCAATTTGGAAGATATAAACTGCTTAAACTATTGATTGAACACACTGACACATGGACTGTTGAAAGAATTTTGACTGGTTGCGCCATGGTTGGCTTCAATACTTCAAATGTGCGGGACTGTAAGAAGCTGAGAGTCCTGGACTCTGCCCAGTATATTGCGCGCACATCCCTCTCTGCCCACCAGTATTATCTACTGGAGATACTGTCTCAAGAAAACCACATCCATCAACGAAGATCTCCACAATCCTCACAAGCCATCTTCTCACAGCTACCATCAGGAGGGAGATATATCTACCAGGTTCAAGAGCAGCTACTTCCCTTCTACAATTTGGTTTTTGAAACAGCCAGCACAACCTTAATCATTACAGTTTAGCAACACTGTGACAACTGTAAACGAAATTAGACTGTGTTTTGTGTTGCAACTGTGTTGTTTCCTCTAAAAATTGCATTTAAATAATGTTCAATTTATGTTTTTCCAGTGGATGATGCTTATCTGATGCTATGTGTCACCATATTTCATTACTCCTTTGCATAGACATACTTGTGCATATGACAATAAGCTCCACCTTGATTTTGATTTTGAAAACTGAGTATTATTTCTCTTTCTTCCTATCTACTAAAATCCTTCAGTGTGATTTGTTTGCTCTTCCTGTTTCTGATTGGGATTAATGTAGGTCTGGTGTCAGTAAGTGGTCAAGGCCAGTGTAGACTCGATGAGCTGAGTGACTTGCTTCCGTGTTGTATCCCTCTGTGACTCTGTGCTTCTCGATATTGTTTTTGGTGAGCATCAGCAATTCCCTTTAACTGATGGTTGACAACAAAAAATCTTTGACAAGGCGAAGCCAGTCATCACGAGATCTTTGTAGTCGATTTTGTTAAAGGTCAACCTGCTGCCATTTTATGCAGACTCTGTGACAGCAGATGCTGGGATCTGGAGCAACACACAATCTACTGGAGGAACTCAATGGGTCTAGCAGCATCTGCGAGACAGACAGAGTTATCAGTATTTCAGGCTAAAATCCTGCATCAGGATTGAAAGTGGAGATGGGAGATGGCCAGTAATTGAGAATCTTCACTTTGCCCTCCTCTTACCTCACTCCTATCAGTCTCTCTTCATTCTTTTTTTCCCTTTGTCTGCCTCTGTCTATCACCCACCTGCTACTGGCACCCAACACTACCCCAGCTCCCCTCTCCTACCTGGCGCAAGCTGCCCCTCTTAGTCTAACCATCATCTCAGGCTCCTGTCTCACCATTCCCCTTCTCTTCTCTCACTTCAATACGGATTGCTATTCTTAAAGAGTACCTACACTTCAACAACAAACCATTGAATGTGAGAGGAGACGGGAGAGGTGAATGACAGTTCTTTGCACAATTCCATTGACTATAAACAGCTATGGGCATCTGAGGTCGCAATGTGCCTAGATACATATTGTAAATGTCTTCCTTTCTTCATTTGCTGTGCTTGAATCTGAAGTTGTCGTATTTGTCTCTATCACAATCTTACAAAAAGTAATTTATAGGGCATGATTGCTTTTTGGTATGTTCTGACGATATGATGAGAAATTAAATACATATCTTAATGCCTACAAAACAACTCAAATAGATGTTACTTAGAGCAATTTCTTCTTCTTAACTTGGTGAGCTTTAGTGCCTTGCAGAATAGAAACTTCTGTGACTACATTTGGTTCTTTGTTATGAAATAAGAATGCAACACAAAAAAAGGAAGAAGAAAAAACTAATTTCCATTCAAGGACACCACAGTGCTGTAGCTAGTGGAGCCATTACCTCACAGTATCCGAGACTAGGGTTCAAACCTGGCTTCAGGTATTCTCTGTTATGCCTTTTACGCACACTTTGAAAGGGAGAATATAACTACAGCTGCAAAGATCCCCGCTGCACCCGGTGACCCAGTGATCTCTGACTCGGAGGCCGATGTCAGGCTGTCTTTCAGAAAGGTGAACCCTCTCAAAGTGGCAGGCACCAAAGGATTACCTGGTAAGGCTCTGAAAACAGGTACCAACCAACTGGCAGGTGTATCTAAGGAAATTTTCAATGTCTCTTTTCTACGGCTGGAAGTTCCCACCTGCTTCAAAAGTGCAACAATTATATCAGTGCCCAAGAAGAGCAGCGTGAGCTGCCTTAATGATTGTCATCCAGTAGCATTCACATCTTTGAGTGGTTGTAATGGCCAGAATCAACTCCTGCCTAAACAGGGATCTGGACTCACTGCAATCTGCATTTCGCCGCAATAGGTCTACGGCAGACACAATCTTAATGACTCTTCACACAGCCTTAGATTACCTGGACATTGCAAACAGCTGTTTGTTGACTATCTCAGCATTTAACACCATTATTCCTACAGTCCTGATTGGTAAGCTATGGAACCTGGGTCTCTGTACCTCCCTCTGCAACTGAATCCTTAACTTCCTCACCAGAAGACAACAATCTGTGTGGATTGATATTAATATTCCTCCATGCTGACAATCAACACTGGAGCACCTCAGGAATGCGTGCCTAGCCCATTGTTCTACTCTCTCTATACCCATGACTGTGTGGCTAAGCATAGCTCAAATACCATCTATTTATTTGCTGATGATGCAACCATTGTTAGCAGAATCTCAGATGGAGATGAGAGGGCGTACAGGAGTGAGATATACCCGCTAGCTGCATGGTGTCGCAGCAACAACCTTGCACTCAACGTCAGTAAGACCGAAGAGCTGATTGTGGTCGTCAGAAAGGATGAGATAAGGGAACACTAACCAATACTCAGAGGGATCAGAAGTAGAGCGAGTGAGCAATTTCAAGCTCCTGGGTGCCAAAATTTGAGGATCTATGCTGGTCCCAACATTCTGACAGGCAGCATCACTGTCTGGGTATGGGGTGGGGGGGGGGGGCGGTGGAATGCTGCACAGGATCGAAAGATGCTACAAAACACTGTAAAATTAGTCAGCTCCATCTTTGGTACTAGCCCCTGTACTATCTAAAACATCAAGGACTGGTGTCTCAGAAAGGCGACGTCCATTATTAAGGACCCTCATCACCCAGAACATGCCCTCTTCTCACTGTTATTGTCAGGAAGGAAGGAGGTACTGAACCCTGAAAGCACACACTCAGTGACTGAGAAACAGTTTCAGCCCCTCTGCCATCCAATTTCTAAATGGACATTGAACCCTTGAACACTATTAATATTTGTTTTAATATTTTGGTTTTGCACTATTTTTAATTTAACTAGTTAATATGCATATATATTCTTATTGTAATTGATATACTTACTTTTTTCTGTATTATCGTGTATTGCATTGTACTGCTGTCACTAAGTTAACAAACTTCACGACATACGCTGGTGATATTAAACCTGATTCTGTGTGGAGTTTGTACATTCTTTTTGTGATAACATAGATTCATAGAGTCAGAAATAATTACAGCTGGGAAGCAGGCCCTTTGGCCCATCTAGTCCATGCTGAAACCATTTAAACTGCCCACTCCCAATGGCTTGCACTGGGACCATAGCCCTCCATATCCCTACTATTCATGTAGCTATTCAAACTTCTCTTAAATGTTGAAATCGAGCTCGGATGGGCCACTTATGTTGGCAGCTCATTCCACACTCTCACAACCCCCGAGTGAAAAAATTTCCCCTTAAACTTCTCACCTTTCACCTTTAGGTCATGACCTTTGATTGTAGTCCCACACAACCTCAGTAGAAAAAGCCTGCTTGCATTTACCCTATCTATACCCCTCATAATTTTGTATACCTGTATCAAATCTCCTCTTATTCTTCTATGTGCTAAAGAATACAGTCCAAACCTATTTGATCTTTCCTTGCAACTCCAGTCCTCCAGATCCAGCAATATCCTTGAAAATTTTCTCTGCACTCTTTCAACCTGTAGGTAGGCGACCAAAACCACACTTAATACTCCAAATTAGGCCTCACTAACATCTTATACAACTTCAACATATCATTCCATCTTCTGTTCTCAATACATTGATTTATGAAGGCCAATATTCCAAAAGCTTTCTTTACAACCCTTATCTACCTATGACACCACTTTCAGCAAATTATGAATCTGTATTCCCAGGTCACCTTATTCTACCACCCTCCTCATTGCCCGACCATTTACAGTGTAAAGCCTACCCTGGTTAGTCCTATCAAATTGCAAAACCTCACACTTACCTACATTAAATCCCATCTACCATTTTTCAGCCCATTTATTCAGCTGATACAGATCCCCTTGCTATGATAGCCTTCCTTACTGTCCACTACAACCCCAATCTTGGTGTCATCTGCAAATTTGCTGATCCAGTTAAACACATTATCATCCAGATCATTGATTATAGATGACAAATGACAAAGGACACAGCAACTATCTTGCAGCACACCATTAGCCACAGGTCTCCAGTCAGAGAGGTAACACTGTGTGGCTTCTCCCACAAAGCCAAAGTCTAATATGGCTTGATACCTGATCCTGAATGCTGAGTGACTGAACCTTCTTGACCAGGCTCCCTTGCAAGACCAAAGTCCATGTAGACAACATCCACAGATATGCCTTCGTTAACTTTCTTGGTACCTTCCACAAAAAGCTCTCTAAGATTAGTTACCTACCACACACAAAGCCATGCTAACTATCCTTAATCAGTCTATATCTATCCAAATACTTATATATTTGGCCCCTTAAAATACCTTCCAATAACTTTCCCTCATAAGATTAATTTGGCTGCTTCAATATCCTACCATATCCCAATGAATTACTCTTTGGTAGCTTAATTGGGCACCTTATATATTGCTACTCATGTGCAACTGAATGGTAGAACCTGGGAGGAGTCAATGAGAAGGTGGGGTTAGTGTAGGATTAATGCAAACAGCTGACTGATGGCCAGTGCCAGACATCTTGATTTCGTGCTATCTCTCTCTCTCTCTCTCTGACTCTATTTGCCTGCTCCACTATCCTATAAAGTTGACCAGATCTTGGCCTCAGACCTACTATCCTGTTTTTTCCATGTTAATCTTGGCTCCACTACATATCAAAAGTTTCTCCATCTCCATCTGGACAATATTCAATGATTTATCCTACCCAGCTATCCGAGGTAGAGAACACCAATAATATATTCCAGAATTTAATCTGGGCAAGTGTGAAGTGTTGTACTTTGGGAGATCAAACACAAGGGGAATGTATGTAGTAAATATCAGTACCCTTAGCAACATCAATGTCCTAAAAGTGGCCATGCAATAGATAGGGTGGCAAAGAAGGTGGGTGGAGAAGTGTCTCAGCCTGAAACATCGACTTCTTGTTCATTTTCATAGATGCTGCTTGACCTTCTGAGTTCCTTCAGCATTTTGTATGTGTTGCTTTGGATTTCCAGCATTTACAGACTTTCTCATGTTCGTGGGTGGCATGCTTGCTTTCATGATTCAGGCTATTGACTACAAAGGTCAGGAAGTTATGTTACAGCTGTATAAAAATTTGCTTAGGCTACAGTTGGAGTGTGTCCACAGTTCTGGTCACCCCATTACAGCCACATTTGAGGAGCGTGTAGTCAAATGCGTGAACATAAAGAAGAAAATGGTGGGATTTTGATCATGTGTGGGCAGATAGGCTTAGTTTCATTTGGCATCATGGTCCAGCACAGACATTGTGGGCTGAAGGGCCTGTTCCAATGCGGAACTGCTCTGTTTTCCATGGTATGTTCTATTTCCTTCTGAGAGTAAAACAAAATCTCCTCATCTCCAACTCACATATGCAAACCCTTATTCTGAAGCTATGCCCCCATGTTCCAGATTTCCCTCAAGGAGAAACATCAACTGGATATTTACTCAATGTCAAGCAGTATATATACTTAAGAAAAATCATTCTTCTGAACAACTACAACTTTCCCTCTTATGCAATCTCTTCATTCTAGTGAGTCTAATGTAAACTACCTCTAACCCAATATTATTCTATTCTAATTAAGGAAATCGAATAGTACACAGTATTCCAGGTGTGGCCTCATCAATGCAGCAAGGCTTCCCGTTTAAACCTCATCCCTTTTGCAATGAAGACTCTATTTGCTTTCCTAATTACTTGCTGCCCCGTAATGCTGACTTTCTGTGCTTCTGTACAGAACATATTATCCAAATAAATGATTTTATGAAAAGGGACTTCTGTAGGATCAATTTTATTTGCTTTTAAATTATTCCATGCCTGGTGGGGGGGGGGGGGGGAGTTAAGGAAAATAATGAAATGCAAGTTTTTTTCTTTAGTTAACAGTCACAAGAAGTAATCTAGCAACTGCACAGTACAATATCTCAGTATCCTAGTATCATTGTCAAAACCGCTAAAGATAATAATGGAACACTTACTGTGCTCTTCATGGTCTCAGGACAGTACAGAGGTTTGCAGTCAATGAAGAATCTTTACTGTGTATTCACGATAGCAAGGGAGCACAGCTGTCAATTTTTATAAGGCGAACTGTGATAAACAGTAAAGGAGCAGTGTGATCCTCTGTTCAAGGTTTTAGTCTAAGAAAATCAAAAACAATGGAACTGGACTTTTCATCTCTGACCCTTTAATATACTATATATTTCAAAGGGCAATTAGTGCCTCACCTGAAAGCATGCACCTTTGATAGGATAGCACAATCTCACTGCAGATGGCACAGTGGTGCAGCTACTTTCACTCATTGTGTAACTGGACGAGTTAAAAAGCTTCCTCCATGACCAGCCACCATCCCTGACTCTGGCATCCTGCAATTGTCACTCATATACCCATCCACATCCTTCTGATCCCTCCTGCTAAACTCTATCATGTGTCCCTGCCAACAATGTTCCTCACTGCTGTGACCAGTCTCACTGCTACCATCAGGAATAAGGTACAGGAGCCTAAGATCCCACACCACAAGGTTCAGGATCAGTTATTACCCTTCAACCATCAGACTCCTGAACCAGCATGGACATCTTCACTCACCAGAACACCGAACTGATCACTGAACACAACCTATGGTCTCACTTTCAAGGATGCTACAACTCATGCATTCAGTAACATTCGTTTGTTTCTTTTTTGGTGTGTGCACAGCTTATCTTCTTTAGTACATTGATTGCTCATCAGTCTTTGGTTGTGTGTGGTTTTTCAGTGATTCTGTTGTACTTCTTTGCTCTACTATGAATGTCTGAAAGAAAATGAATCTCAGGGTAATATTTGGTGACATACTGTATATGTGTTTTGATAATAAACAAACTTTGAACTTTGAACACACTTCTTATTGCATCTGCATATGACAAGGGAACATTGAACTGTTCAAGAGGAGGGGCACCACTCCTGTGCTTGTGATCATGCGTGCCAAGCACCATGTTAATGAGTCATGTGCCAACCTGCTCCCATTAGTATTGGGCAGGGAGCACTGAGATATTAAAGTAGAGCAACTGATTTCCTTTTGCTTCTAAGCAAAATTTCTAAAGATTTTCTCCTCACATCCTGCATTCAACAACGACCTGTCCAAGTGGGTTGTTTACCACACCAGAGCTTACAGGAAGAGGGCATTCTCAAATTCCCTCCTTATGAAAAAGCTGGTGAGCTGGGTGAGCTCTGTGCCAGCAAAAGCAGCTGCTTACATATTGAATGAATCCAAGGAAAATATTCATTTGCAGCTTCCATGGAGAATAGATGATGCCCAACTTCAGTTTTATAAGTAAATGGCCATGAAATGTTACTACAGTAGATGTCTTGATGGTTACGACTAACTAACACAACTTAAACTGCAGACTTCATCTGGCAGCCCTGTCACTGATGCAATATTACATGTTTGAAGATGGTTCTGAAAGGTCTCTGAGGTCTTGTCTCCTGTTATTCCAGTGCCCTTGTGTGAATTCATAGCTTAGTTTTATCATGGAGATGTTTAATCCTGAAGAGGCACTCTTCATCCAAGCCTTAAATATATTCACAATTAATGACTAATAAATTACACTTCGGAAATCAGGCGGACAACATTTAGAAATTCTTTGTATATCAAAAGTCTTATTAAGCAGATTCAATTAACCAGATCTTTTGATGAAGTGTATTAAATCAATAGGCCTAGCAGATGTCCTCAGAGTAACAGGCTAAATAAGATGTCCTCACTGGTGTCTTGTGTATGCAGTCAGCCTTCCTGCACTTCATAGCTAGTTCTAATTGACATTAATTATCCTTTCCGTTAAGAAGCACAACATTTATTTCTAAATTTTTTCTAAATGAAATCTCAATGCTGTGATCGTTGTGAGGCATTGAAGTGAAAGTTCTAAAAGGAGTAATGGTATCTACAAGTGCTGATAATAATACTGGAAAATAATTCAGATTGCAGTTGCTAGAATATGAAATAAAAAGAGAAATAATGGTAGAACTCAGCCAGACAGGAAGCATCTGTGGAAAGAGAAACCAGCCACTGGTTCAGGTCAAGGACCCTTCATCAAGAAAGGCTCATCAAATATTACACAGATTTTTCATACATCCATAATCTACTACAGATTTTATGGGTTTTATATGATATTTATATCTCAAATGAGAAAAATGAGATTTTATATCTCAAGGAATCAGGTATTATATATTGACCTTAGCTAGGAGGAGGCTCACAGTGTGTAAACATGACAAAAGGCCAGTTCTCATGCTATATAACTCCTCAATAAGCATTGCAGTAGATTTGAAAAGATGACATATCAGAGTAGTAGGAGGGTTGCTGAGTGTATATGTATCACTGATCAGTTGAGATGTTAAACCAAAACTTTATCCTTCCACTTAGATAAAGGCTGAAGAACCGAAAATGCTTTGTCCCCACTTTTGTGCACCTGCTCCTTAGATTTACCTCAGAGATGGTACTGGCAAAAGCCATGGCTATAATTTGATCTCTTCAGATATGGTAACAGGCTCTCTATTTAAAAACCAGTTATAGAATTGATGGGATAGAACTGAATGTAGAGCAGCTTGCGGTCCAGATTAGTGCTTAAGCTTTTGTTCCTTGAGGAGGCTGATCTTCTAAGTATTGTCAAAGAGCTGGTGTGCAAGTTGTTTATACAGAAAAATAACAGCAAGAACCCCAAAATGATTTGTTTTATTTATTGATTCATGGGATTTGGTGTCACTGGCATTTAATGACCATCCCTAATTGCCCTTGAGAAGAAGGAAGAAAAAGCACTGGGTCCTATGTAGGTTCTCTCGTAGTGACATACACTTCCACATTCAACCAGGGAATTAGTTTTACAGTGCAACCAACAAGATTTTTGATTTATCGTATGTTATGCTGAATTATCTTGTCCTGTTGATGTTGTACTTGCCCCACAGATACTCAGAACTCAGACCGAACCAGTGTATATTTGACCTCTACTTCCACACACTCACCATCAGCAGATATGTGGACAGTGTCATGTACAGATGATTGAAGCGATAACTGTGCCTCAGCTCCATTCTGCTCATGATCCTGACCTCTTCGGTGAAGCACAGAAAATAGGAGCAGGAGTAGGCCATTTGGCCCTTCAAACCTGTTCCACCCTTCAGTGTGATCATGGCTGATCATCCAAATTCATTTTCTGCTTTCTCCTCATATCCCTTGATCTCTTTAGCCAGACGAATAATATCTAATCCCATCTTAATTGTATCTAGTGATTTGGCTTCCAGTACTTTATGTGGTGGAGAAGTTCATTTGTTTACCTCTCTCCGTGAAAATAGATTTCTCCGTATCGCAGCATTAAATGGCTTACCCCTTATCCTTATACATCGATCACTGGGCTTGGTCCCCTTGGTTATCAAGAACTTATTTGCTGCATCTAATCTGTCAAGTCCTGTTAGTATTTTATGGACTTCCATGAAACTTCCTCTCATTCTTTTAAACTCTGGCGAATATAAGCCTCATTGACCCCACACTTGTTCACATGTCAGTCTCGTTATTCCAGGAATCAGTTCAAACCGTACAGCCCAAGTAACGCTAGGTAAGATTCAACTTTGTCAAATGATCAGGGAACTAGCACTAACCATATAAAATAAAACTGATATCAATTCTACACAGTCCATAGAACATACCCAAATTATTTAAGAATCTAAATTATTATTTATTACTGGAGAGAGTTTGTTCAAACATTTTCTAACATGACTGTGAACTCCCCATAAGCAGATTGATATATTCCTATTATCACTTTCTTTCCTGTACCTCTCTACCTTATCCAAATTCAAACAAAACATCCTTTAGCTATGAGGTGGAAGGAAGAGAAGTGCATGCTGACGGGAGGCAAGAAGTGAGGTAGGGGATGTTTATGAAGCATAAACATGAAACTACTGATCTCTTTCTATACAGTGAATTCTATGACAAGTAGAGCAAAAAGCTAGGTTTACACAGGCTGAAAAGAGTTCAGACAGAATAATCCAGAAGTCTTGGAGGTATTTGAGACTGCAGATGCTGGAATATGAAGCAAAAAGAAGTAAATTGCTGGAAGAGCTTAGAAAGTCAAGAAGCATCTATGTAGCAAAGGGATGATCGACATTTTGGCTTGAGACCTTGCATCAGGACTGGTCAATGTTTCAAGTTAAGGCTATCGTCCGTAGGATTTTTAAACTGGGGTAACAATATATGGAGAGCTACTTCATAGGTCTTGTATGAATGTCTCCTTTTCCTTCTGGCTCATAAATTTTGCAGAGTTCTCCTCCCTGAATCTGTCTGTATTTGTGTACAGCTGTTGGGTTTCCTGTGTTCTCAAAGCCTGTTGAAAACCTGCAAGGCTAGTGGAGCGAAGATACAACATAGAATAGTACAGCACAGGAGAGGCCCAAGAGTCTACAAAGATGTGCTGAAAAATTAAACCGTTAATTAAATGCTTAACCAAACTAATCCCTTATGCCTACACAATCAAGTTCAAGTTCAGATTACAAACATTCAACCGTACACGTTCTGCCAAACAAAACAGCGTTTCTCCGGACCAAGGTGCGCAACGCAGTATGTACAACACACGCACATAACATATAAAGTAATATTACCACAAATAAATTAGCACATAATAAGGTGCATTTACAACACAAGTTGAAAAGTAAACAGTATAACTCTACTGGTGCTTCATATGTGATGAGACCTGGGTGGTCGCAGCGAGTTCAGTAGTCTCACAGCCTGGGGTAAGGAGCTGTTTCCCATCCTAACAGTTCTTGTCGTAATGCTGTGGTATGCCCTGTCTGATGGTGGAGGATGGGAGGAGTTATTGACAATGCTAAGAGCTCTGCATACATAGCACTCCCGATAAATATCTGGGATGGGTGGAAAAGGGAGACTCCAATGATCTTCTCAGCAGTCCTTGCAATCCTTTGTGGAGACTTGCGGTCAGATGCCTTGCAATTCCTGTACCAGACAGTGATGCAGCAGGCCAGGCCTCTGTCGATGGTGCTACTGTAAAAATTGGTTAGAAAAGGGGTTGGGAGAGCCTCACTCACCTAAAAATCCTCAGGAAGTGGAGACGCTTCTGTATCTTCTTGACCAACGAAATGGTGATGAGGGACCAGGTGAAATTCTCTGTTATTTGCTCTCCTAAAAATGTAGTGTTCCTAACTCTCTCCATGCAAGAGGCTTGTCTATGCAGTGAGGAGTCATCAGCCTGCATCGTCCTAGAGTCTACAATCATCTCTTTGGTCTTGATCTTGTCAAGACTCAAGTTTTTATGCTCTTACCATTTTACCGGATGCTCTACCTCCTTGCTGTATGCCATCTCGTCGTTGCTGTTGATGAGGCCAGCCACTGTTGTGTCGTCAGAGAACTTGATGATTCAGGTTGAACTGGCAGTGCAATGATGCGTCAGCAGCATGCACACCGGCGCACTGATCAGGGAGAGTCAGGCAGTGCTGGATGTCAGCACAATGGACCTAGAGATGCTTCTGCCATACCTCTCCGCTCTTTGCTCATTCATGAGCCCATCTAAGAGACTCTTGAGCACCTCTGTAGTAATTGACTCCACCACCACTCCTGGCAGGGCACTCCAGGCATGCACCACTCTCTGTGTAAAATACACATCCTACACGTCTCCTTTGAACTTATCTGCTCTCACTTTAAATGCATGCCATACCATGCATCAAATGTATTAGACATTTTGACCTGGGAAAAGGATAACAGCAGTCAACTTTATCAATGCCAGTCATTATCTTACCAACTTCTGTCAGGTCTCCCCTCAAACTCTGCTAATCCAGAGAGGACAGCAAAAGCTTGTTCTTAGAACATATGCCCTCTAATCCAGGCAACATCCTGATAACCCTCTTCAATACCCTTGCTAAAGCCTTCACATCTTTCCTATATTGGGGCAACCAGAATTAAATGCAGCACTCCAAATGTAACTTAATCAGAGTTTGATGAATCCTCAAAATTAATACACAACTCTTGAACTCAATGCCTTGAATAATAAAGATGAGCATGGCAGGTGCCTTCCTTGCCATCCTATTAGCTGTGCAGTCACTTTCAAGGAGCTTTAAACTACAACCCAGGGTCCCTCTGTATTGATATTGGGATCGGTTTATTATTGTCACATATAACAATATACGGTGAAATGTTTGCCTTGCATGTTGTCCATACAGATCAAATCATTACACATTGCATTAAAGTAGAATTAGGTAAATATAAAATGCAGAAATAAAGTGTAACTACTACCAAAGTAAGTACAGTACAGATAAACAATAAAGAGCATGATCATAATGAGTTCGATGGTGAGGTCAAGAGTCCATCTTATCATACAAGAGGCCCATTCAAGTGTCTCATTGTGATGTGTTGAGCTGTATCCTCAGCTCTCTGCAGTTTCTTGAGCTCATATGCATCACACTCTTCAGCATTGTTTAGGGTCTTACCATTAACAATGTACTACCTATTTACAAACGTACATTTGATCTCCCAAAGTGTAACACATCTTATTTGGCAAGACTAAATTCCATCTACAAATTCTCTGTCTATAACTGCAAATGATTTATAAATATCCCACTTTATCTTTAGGTAATCTTTTACACAATCCACAACACTACCAATCTTTTTATCGTCTGCAAACTTACTAACCCACCTATCTAAATTTTTATGCAGGTCATTTACTGTATCTGTGTTGCAAATGCCAGATCTCCCAGTACAGATCCCTCCATCACACTACTAGTCACAGACCACCAGCCCGAATAAGTTCCATTGATCATTACCTATCTTCCATCAAAAGTCAGATCAAAAGTATTGTTGTTTGTGGAGCTGAATAAGGTCAGGTAGCACTCATAGAGAGGGTTGGTGAATTAGCCTTCTGGTCCATGGTCAAATCTGAAACAATACTCTGTCCTTATTAACCTGCAGCATTAAATCTGTTTCTCTCCCGAATGATGCTGACTGACTTGCTGAGTGCTTAACATTTTACTTCTATTTTGAGCCTGAGACTGACATTTAGTGTATTGTGTGACATTCTGGTTGGCTCACTATAGGAAGGATGTCATTAAGTTGGACGGGGTGCAGAAAAGATTCATGACAGTATTGCTGAGGCTGGTGGGCTTGAGTTATAAAGAGAGTTGGCTAAGTTGTGACTTTTTTCTCTGGAGCATAAGAGTCCAGTCAATGACCTTTTGGAGATCCATAAATCACAAGGGGGATAAATAAGTTAAAGTAAGGGAACCTAAACTAAAGGACATAGATGAAGCTGAGATGGTAAATCTTTAAAGGGGACCTGAGAGCAAGCTTTTCACACAGAGGGATGATGGATTTATAGAACAGCTGCCAAAGGAAGTGGTAGAGGCATTTATAAAGATAGGAAAGATTGAGATAGATATTGTCTAGACGCAGGCTATTGGGATTGGTGTAGATGGGCATCTTGGTCAGCATGGATGAGTTACAATGAAGGTCCTTTTTCCATGTTGTAATACTCTATAAATCAATAAAATACTTTGATTTTAAACAGTGACAGAGGTTCCTATTGGAAACAAGGGTGCTGGAAAGACTGAGCACAAATGAACAGGGTTAATGCAAAAGCACAAAAGGATACAGAAAGATGTTCTCCAGGCATGGTGAGGAAAGACTGGGTTAGGGAGGATCTATCAGAAGTTGAGAAGATGCAGGAGCAGTATCTGGTCATTTGGCCCATTGAGCACAACACACAAAATGCTGGAGGAACTCAGCAGGCCAGGCAGCATCTAGATAAAGAGTACAGTCGATGTTTTGGGCCGAAACCCTTCGGCTCATTGAGTCTGCTAAATGAAATGATGAGTGGTGATGAGCATTAGCCAAGGAACTGACCTCCGTGCTTTGCCTCAACATTTATAGGGAAAGTGGACAATGGGGATGTGGATTATGTTATAATGTGTCAATATTATACAAAGGAGATATGGGCATTGAAATATGTTCAGGATCGATTTAGTAAAGTATTATTGGAACTGGTTGGTTACAGCTAACGGGAAAGATTAAACAATGTGTGCTCTTGCTCTCAAAAGGAGATAGCCTGGTGGAGTCCTTCAAGATTATAAAGAATATCCATTACAAGAAAATGCGCTTTCATAGATGGGAAAGACCAAAACTGTGGCCTATTAATATAAGGTAGTCATGAATAAGGAATTCCTATTGGACCTTTTAATACTTTTCATTACTTTTTTATACCTTTTATTGAACCATTTATAATACCTTTTGGACTGAAGGCCTTTGTATGGGAGATATGTTGAGGTAGTGCAGAATAGTTAAAAGAGATAATTGTGGATGAAGAGAATGTACTGAAGAAACAAGTTTCAGTTAGACGAGGCAATGGCAACAGATCATTGATATCCTTGCAAAACCCAAACAATGATTCCCATCGGCGCATCATTCTGAAAAATTCTCTGAAAAGAAATCATGCCAAAGGAGCTGGGAGTCAGTGATAACACGGGGAATTATAAATCAGTCAGTCAGCTCAATTGTTCATAAGTCACTGGAGTGTGCAATATGGGATGAAATTAAAATCCATGCAGAGACCAGAGCTAATCAGCATAGTTAACTCAAATTTCTAAGGGGCAGACTGTGATTGACCAACCTCATAGAAATATTTAAAGAAAAAGCAGGAAAGCAGATAGAGGAGATGCAGTTTCAATAGATTTCAAAAAATACTTAATAAGAAGTCACAGACTCGAAGGCAGTGCAATACGTACATCTTTGAGCCCGTGACGCCTTATTAAGTACATTAGAATTAGAAGGAGATGTGGCCACAGGGAAACAGCAGAACAGGGGGATGAAAGCAAGTGATAGGGTTAAAGAAAGGTCATTGCATCACGGGGATGCGGTGAGCATCGCTCCCCTCCAAGATACATGTTGGAGCTGTTTCTCGTCATTAAGTCGGAAAAATTCAATTCTGGCCATCATCGGTAAATTCATGAAAGATTATACTTCACCAAAATACCATCTGTAAACAATGAGTTAGATGGCATGAATGTGGACTAAAATTATAAGAATTGGGTGGGATCAAAAGAACTGAAGAGTGAGTAAAGGACTGGAATTAATTTAGCAGAGTCATGTGGCTATCAGTGTTCTGCAGGGTTAGGTGTTGGGGCCGCATCTTTTCACATTATACAGTATGTTAATGACTTGAATGATGGCACTGAAAGTTTTATGGCCAAGTTTATGGGTGGAGGGGCAGGAGGTGTTGTGGAAGAAAAATAACTTAGACAGGTTATGGCCATGAACTTTAGTAGAAGGAATAAGGTGTAGACTACTCTCTAAACAAGGAGCAAGTTTAGAAATCAGAGGTAAAAAGGGACTTCGAAGTCCTCATGCAAGATTCCATAAAGGTTAACTTGCAGGCTGAGTCAACAGTAAGAAAAGCAAATGCAATGTTGGAATATAAAAATAAGTATATAAACTAGCAAAACTGGGCTGAGAAGTGGCAGATGGAGTTCAACCCAGATAAGTGTGAGGTGGTTCATTTTGGTAGGTTAAATATGATGGCAGAATATAGCATTAATGGTAAGACTCTTGGCAATGTGGAGGATCAGAGGGATCTTAGGGTCTGAGTCCATAGGACACTCGAAGCTGCTATACAGGTTGACTCTTTGGTTAAGAAGGCATACGGTGCATTGGCCTTCACCAATTGTGGGATTGAGTTTAAGAGCGGAGAGGTAGTGTTGCAGCTATATAGGACCCTGGTCAGACCCCACTTGGAGTACTGTGCTCAATTCTGGTCGCCTTGCTATCGGAAGGATGTGGAAACCATAGAAAGGCTGCAGAGGAGATTTACAAGGATGTTGCCTGGATTGGGGAGCATGCCTTATGAGAATAGGTTGAGTGAACTCGGTCTTTTCTCCTTGGAGTGACGAAGGATGAGAGGTGACTTGATAGAGGTGTACAAGATAATGAGAAGCATCGATCGTGTGGATAGTCAGAGGCTTTTCCCCAGGGCTGAAATGGTTAGCACCAGAGGGCATAGTTCTAAGGTGCTTGGAAGTAGGTAAAGATGAGATATCAGGGGTAAGATTTTTACGCAGGAAATGGTGAGTGCGTGGAATGGGCTGCTGGCGGCAGAAACGATAGGGTCTTTTAAGAGACTCCTGGATAGATACATACAGCTTAGTAAAATAGAGGGCTATGGGTAAAACCTCGGTTGTTCTAAGGTAAGGACGTGGTTGGCACAGCTTTGTGGGCCGAAGGGCCTGTATTGTGCTGTATGTTTTCTATGTTTCTATAATGCTGATGTTTTATAAGGCATTTGTCAAACACTTGGAGTATTGTGAGCATTTTTGGACCTCTTATCAAAGAAAGGATGTGCTGGCAATGGAGAGGATCCAGAGGAGGTTTATGAGAATGATCCTGGGAATGAAAGGGTTAACATATGAGGAGCATTTGATGACTCTGGGCCTGTACTTAATGGAGTGTAGAAGAATGAGAGGGATCTCAATGAAACCTATCGAACATTGAAATGACTAAATAGAGCGGATGTGGAGAGAAAGTTTCCTGTAGGTGGGGAGTCTTGAACAGGAGGGCATACCCTCAGATTACATGGCTATCCCTTTGGAATAAAGATGAGGAGGAATTTCTTCAGCTAAATTGTGGTGCATCTGTGGTATTCATTGCTACAGATGGCAGTGGAGGCTAAATCTCTGGGTATATTTAAAGCTGTGGTTGGCAGGTTCTTGATTAGTGTAGGCACCAAAGGTTACAGGGATAAGACAGGAGAATGGGTTTGAGAGGAAAAATAAATCAGCAATGATTGAATGGTGGAGCAAACTCGATGGACTGAATGGCCTTGTTCTGCTCCAATATCTTATGGTTATATAGTCTCAAGTGGAGAACAAATCTAATTTTAATTTATTTACTTATTGAAATACAACGCGGAATAGGCACTTCTGGCACTTGGTGCCACGGCACTAGCAATTCCCCCGATTTTAACCCTGTCTCATCACAGGGCAATTTACAATGACCAATTAACCTACCAACCCATATGGCTTTGGACTGTGGGAGGAACCAGAGCATCTGGAGGAAACCCGTGCGGTCACAGAGAGAACGTACAAATTCCTTACAGGTAGAGGGCAGGAATTGAACGCAGGTCACTGGCACTGTAAAGCATTACGCTAACCACTATGGTACCATACCATCCCAAATGGTTATAGTTTGTATACTTTAGAACAGTGGTTCCCAAACATTTTTGGGTTACCACCTACTTGGCTTCCAGACCACATTCCCAGCACCCCATCTCCCATTCCGGTCATCATATAAACAATTTTGATTTATGATGCACAGTGAAAGAAAATAGGAACTGCAAATTCAAAGCAGTGTACAAGTAATTGCAGAAGTATTCAAATCTATTTAAAGCTAGAAATAAAATTATTTACATATTTAATTACAGTAAAAACAATTTTCATCAACAATTTTAGAGCATACATTAGCAGTTCAACTATTCACTACTTCATTGATTTTCACATTTCGGTGAGATCACACACACCACACCCCTGGAATGTCGAATAACGGCCAGTCGCGGAACCCTGAGAACGGGTTCCATTCCTGCAAAGAACTGAAGCCTGAAACCAAGGAGTGTTCATAATTTCATTGCCTCAATTGAAAAAACTTTTTCACACATAATGCACACATTGGCTGCTGTTTGTTGCTTGGTTCTAGTATAAAATCCATATTTCAGATACTCCACTCTACACTGTTCTTCTTCTGCCATTTTCATTATGGATGAGCCATCACAATCAGTTGCCAATTACTTGAATACAACCTCCAGCATTGTGATCAATAAAGGAGAAAGTTATGATGTCATCATAGCTCAGGCAAATCCTGACTCTCTGCTCGAATGTACGTAAAGTGGGGCAGCGATATCTTGGTTGGGACATGGGCTACAGAAATACAATTAAGACCATTCGAAATGGCAGATTCTGTATCCTACCCCATTGAACACCATAGCCTACTCACAGGAATTGTGTCACTGCATGATTAGAGTATGGGAATCGTACTAGCTAACACTGTATTATTGTGGTCAACGGCAATAATTCATGGGCTGATCCCAAAAATAACACCATTTCTTCAGTCCAGGTTTCTCATGATACGCCAAATGCAGAAATGTTGCATTGCTTTTTAATGCACTTCGAGAAAAGTCTAAGAAAACAGTGGGTTATTTGTTTCTTCTCCCTCATAAACAGATACATTCTGGCTAGGCATATTTTCACCAGTGTAAAAATCATTTCACTGCTCATAAGTGCGACACACAGCACTAACATCAAGAATCTAGTTTGCTATGAAAAAACAGCGGGCTAATGTGGTTCCTGCATACTGCTGACATATGGGATAATTAACTCAAGATGCTGATTCCTACCCAATGCCTCAGTTAGAACCGTTTGGCAGAAGGAGCATGCTTCTCACCTGATTTAAATGGTAAAAATTGCAGCATGCTGCTGTGCAGAAGGACTTGGGAGTGCTTGTGCATGAATCGCAAAAGATTGGCTTGCCAGTGCAGCAGGCTATCAAGAAGGCAAATGGAATGTTGGCCTTCATTGCTAGAGAGATTGAAGTTAAAAGCAGGGATGTTTTGCTGCAACTGTATCGGGTAATGGTGAGGCCGCACCTGGAGTACTGCGTGCAGTTCTGGTCTCCTTACTTGAGGAAGGATATACTGGCTTTGGAGGTGGTGCAGAGGAGGTTCACCAGGTTGATTTCAGAGATTTTGAGGTTAGACTATGAGGAAAAATTGAGTCACCTGGGACTATACTCACTGGAATTCAGAAGGATGAGAGCAGATCTTACAGAAACATATAAAATTGTGAAAGGGATAGATAAAATAGGGGCAGGAAAGTTGTTTCCACTGGTAGGTGAGACTAGAACTAGGGAACATAGCCTCGAGATTTGGGGCCGTAAATTTAAGACAGAGATGAGGAGGAACTGCTTTTCCCAAAAAGTGGTGAACCTGTGGAATTCTCTGCCCAATGAAGCAGTGGGGGCTAACTCAGTAAATATATTTAAGAGAAAGTTGGATAGATTTTTGCATTGTAGGGGAATTAAGGGTTGTGAGGAAAAGGCAGGTAGGTGGAGATGAGTCCATGGCCAAACCAGCCCTGATCTTATTGAATGGCGGAGCAGGCTCGAAGGGCCAGATGGCCAACTCCTGCTCCTATTTCTTATGTTCTTATGTTCTCTCCAGATAACCCTGATACAATATCACTCCAGTCTGGAGGATGGAAGGGGAGCCAGCCAGTAGTTGTAGATACCATCCTGGCTCAATAAAGGCTTGGGTTTTTTAAAAATGATAATGGTGACAATGACAACAGATCACAAATTAATGGAATGCTATTTCAGCTTTTTCATTGGAAAACTTCCTGAAAAGAAAGGTGGAATGAAATTGAGGAAGGATTATTTGTCTGATCCAAATGTTGCAAAACATTTCACAACTAATGGATAAATTATCCATCATGTTCCATAGACTAAAATACACTCAGTAACCACATTATCCAAATATCTAATCAGCCAATCATGTGGCAGCAACTCAGTGCTGAAAAGCACGCAGACATGGTCAAAAGGCTCATTTGTTTGGACCAAATATCAGAATGGGGAAGAGATGTAATCTAATTGACCTTGACTGTGGAATGACTGATGGTACCAGATGGAGTGGATTGAGTATCTCAGAAACTGCTGATCTCCTGGATTTTCACACACAACCGTCTCTAGGGTTTAAAGAGAATGGTACAAAAAATATGAAAAAAATCCAGTGAGTGGCAGTTCTGTGGGTGAAAACACCTTGTTAATGAGCGAGGTCAGAGGAGAGTGGCCAGACTGGTTCAAGCTGACAGGAAGGCAACAGTAAATCAAACACATGTTACAACTGGCTGCATCATGGCCTGGCATGGAAACACCAATGCCTTTGAACAGAAAATCCTACAAAAGCGAGTGGGCTTGGCCCAGTACATAACAGGTAAGGCCTCCCAATCACTGAGCACATCTGCATGAAATGCTGTCATAGGAAAGCAGCATCCATTATCAGAGATCCTCACCACCCAGTCCGTGCTCTTTTCTCATTGCTGGCATCAGGTAGAAGATACAAGAGCCTCAGGACTTGCACCACTAGGTTCATGAACAGTTACTAGCCCTCAATCATCAGGCTTTTGAACAAAAAAATTACACTCACTTGCCCATCATGTTCCCACAACCAGCGATCTCACTTTAGGATTCTTTATCTTGTTGTTTCATGTTCTCGTTATTTATTGCTATTTATTTATATTTGCATTTGCACAGTTAGTTGTCTTCGGGTAGATCTTCCATTGATCCTGTTGTAGTTACTGTTCTATAGATTTGCTGAGTATGCCTGAAGAAAAATTAACTCCAGGGAGATATGGGTGGCATACTTATACTCTGATATTAAACTTTACTTTGAACTTTGGTGTGCAGAAGTGTATCTCTGACTGCATAACATGTTGAACTTTGAAGTGGATGTTGTACAGCAGCAGAGGATCACACCGAGTTCCACTCCTGTACTTAATAATGTGGTCACCTAGTGTATAGTTAGAACATGCATCTCTTATTATGACTGTGATTTGGTCAGTTCAGTCTAACTATTTTTAACTTGTTTCTCTGGAATAAAATGTGTGGATTATTAAGCAAAACATATAAATATGACTTGCCTTAGTAACAAGATACAAGAATGTGTGGTGGTGATACACAGTAGTATTGCGAGTAAGCATACTCACAGCTCCAGAGACCTGGGTACAATCGTGCCTCCGGTGTTATCTGTTTGGAGTCTGCAAACCTGGCCATAAAGCCACCAATTCCATCATCCAGCTCGTTGACCTGTCGAGCACTACAGTAGGGAAACACGCCCTTTGGCTTATCTAGTTCATGCCAGCCTGGTCCTTTGCATGTGTGTCTATTTACTTATGTTTGTGTTTTCATGACTTCATGTATGTATATCTTTGTCTGTCTGTTTTGTGTGCATTTGCTTGTGTGTTTGTGCAAATGCTGAATAGGTATGATGTGTAAAAGCATTCAGCCCAACTGTAAGGTGTCTCCTAAGAAGATAATCCCTGAGACCTCAGTCTCATGCTGCATTCCGTGGTAGAACAACGTATTGTACTTTTAAATAAAGGGTGAGCACTGATTTAGACTCTGGGGGGTTGGTGGTGGAGTGTGAAGTTTTTAGAAGTGAACAGAAATGATTTATCCAGAATGAGGAAGTGGGAGCCTGAGGAATATAGTGGCGGTTACACATGCACACGTGACAGATATTTTTTCAGCGTTCCCACAAACCGCATTGAGCTGGATGGGCGGCCACTGTGCCTGTGGCAATGGCTGTGGGAGAGTCAGCTTAAAAGTTCAGCCAATTAAAATAACTCACAGCCTTGCTGGCAGAATCTTAGAATAACCCCGAGAAAAGCTCTGAGACAAGGCATAAAAATATAAAAGGGGAAGCTGAAGCTGTCAAGGAATAGTCAGTACACTCAGACCGCACTTACTCACCAATAACTGAATTACCTTTGCCCAGTCTTACCCAACACTTCCTTGGTGCAAACATGAACCAAAGAGCTGAATTCCAGTAGTCCAGTGAAAATGTCCTTGGCATTCAGACTGAGTGTGGCTTCAAAGATTCCTGGGAAATTGACGTAAATAGACATCAAATGGCAAAAAAGTAAGGTGGCTGTCATTAACACAAGAGATTTGCAGATGCTGAAAATCCAGAGTAACGCACAGAAAATGGAGGAACTCAGTGAAATAAATAGCTGATAATTCTGCCCATGATGTTTCTCTTCATAGATACCGCTTGACCTGCAGAGTTTCTCCAGCATTTTATGTGTGTTACCTAGGTGATTGTTATTGCTGGAGGTCAACCTTTCCCATACACCGAACATCACTATGTTCCGGAGGGCAGTGTCCCAGATCCAATCCTCTTTAGCTGCTTCATCAATTTCCATCAAATGTTTGCTGATGATTGCATAGTGTTCTATTCCCTTCACAACTCGTCAGGAAATGATGCAGCCCATGTCTGCATGCAGCAAGTCCTGGACCATGTTACGTAACGTGCTGTTAAATGGTACAGGACACCCACTTCACAAAAGTGCCTGCAATTGCCATCTCCAAGAAGGGAGAGTCTAAGCATTTATCCTTGACATTAATACTGTCCATTCCCCAACCATCAACATCCCAGGGAAAAGGCCCGCAACGGGATCACTCTTCTAACTACTTAGTTTATACTGGGGTAGAATAACTGGCTTGAACTAGGGAAGGAGAGAAGACGAGAAGAGTGGGAGCTTCTGGCTGCTTCTAGTTGTGAGACCAAATGGAGGGCGTCATTGTCATGAGGACAAGAGATGGGAGAAGGCGCTGACAGTCAATGAAATGTTACACTACGAGGGTGAGGGCATATCAAGGCATCAATGTGATTGTTGCTCTCTCAGAAAAAAAGCTCACCTGTGACATCAAAGGAATGCGAGCCTCCTTAATGGTTCACTCCAGAGAAAACCGTTTGCTACTCTGGAATCACATTAATTCCTTGTGCAAGTGCACACAATACGGTATCACATTAACAGTGTCATCATTCCAAATGATTGGAATCACTCTTCATCGCCAGTTGTCTCCCTAGGAAATTATGTTCTACATACAACAACCACATGGTTAATTAATAAAGTGTGCATAGAATTCCCATCACTCTTAGTAGGTTAACCAACAAATCAAAGACCATTGTTCAGCAATTAACAATATACTGAGATGGTGTAACTCTTAGTGCAGCAGCTATGTAGCTCAAAGCTCCAGTTACCCAAATTCAATCCTGACCTTCTTTTCCATTTCTATGGAGTTGTTATATTTACCCTGTAATGCCTGAATATTCATGTTTTTGTCCCACATCTGTGATTTGCCCCTCATTTAAAGGTGGTGACATTAAAGGCTACAGAGACAAGGACAAGAGGTGCGATGGGACTATTCAAGTGATGGACCATTGTAATTACAAGTAGGTAACTCCACAATAGGATTCCCAGCTTGTAATGTTTGACAACGTTTAATTACATAACATGGGCCAGCTCATTTTATACCCTCGTAAAGGCTCTTGATTGTAACTGAGACCTTGAAGCCTCTGTGAGCACCCATACACAAGTCCTTCGTATGCTAAAGTCGAAATGCAGTTTTACCAAGTCACTTTAGGAAAATCAGTTCCCTTTCCTTGGGACTGAGTTCGTTCACCCTATCTTATGTCTATATATAGCTCTATAAATTCATAGCTCAGCCTTCCACTCTCCAAGCAAAAAGGTTTGAACCTGTGTCAAATATGTGCTTAAAAGGTCTTGAGGTATGAATTAAAAAGCGAGGCAGAGATACAAAGAGATTTGGGCAGGGAATTCCTGAGCATAGAACTTCAATGGTTGAAAGTAGAGCTGCCCATATTTGAACAGCTTGAACTGGGGAAGTAACTAAAGTTTGAAAAATGCAGGGCTTTCTCAGGAAGATAGGGTGAGCAGTGGTGCAGAATTTGGGTGAGAAGAGAATACTGAGGGATTTGTAAAGATGGATGATAAAATTGGGATGTACCTTGACTAGGTAGCCAATATGCGTCAATGAACACTGAAGAACTGGGTGAATGGAACTTGGTTGAACATAAAGCGGTTCAAGTTCTTCACTGATGAAGGAGAAAGCACTGAATTGTGGTCAATGTGCAATTAAATCCAACATATATGTCATGGTCAATGTGTTGCTCAGTAATGTGAGGTGAGGGCACCTTGCCTTAGATAGCAGCGAACTGATATCACTTTATGAGCCTTCAATCTAACATATCATCCTCTGCAACTTCTACCATCTTCATTAGGATTCTACAACCAAACACATCATTACCTCCCCTACACTCTCTGTTTTCCACAGGGATGGCTCCCTCTGTGATTCCCTTGCTCATTTGTCCCTCCCCAGCGATCTCTCTGCAAATCACTGCAAATGACACAAATGCTATACCTGCGCATTTACCTCCTCCATCACCTCCAATCAAGGCCCTAGACAGTCCTTCTAGGTGAGGCAACACTTCACTGTGAATCTGTTGGGTTTTTTACTGTCTCCAGTGCTCCCGGTGTAGCCACCTCTGCATTGGTGACACTCAGCGTAAATTGGGCGACTACTTTTTTGATCACTTCTGCATCATCCGCCAAAAGTGGAATTTCCTGGTGGCCAACCATTTTAATTTGGATCCCCGTTCCCTCTTCAACATATCAGTCCATATCTTCTGCCATGATGAGGCCACTCACAGGGTGGAGGAGCAACACCTCATATTCCATCCAGGTAGCCATCGATTTCTCCTTCCAGTATTTTCCCTCCCCTTTCCCTCTTCTACTATTCCTCACTCTGGCCTCCCACTTCTTCTCCTCCCCTGCCTATATTCTCACCCTGGTACCCCTTCCCTTTCTCCCATGGTCCATTTTCCTCTCCTATCAGACTCCTTCTTTTCCAGCCAGTTGCCTTTTCTAACTATCATCTCCAGATTATTACTTCACCCCCTCTTCCCCATCCACCTAGTTTCTCCAATCATATTCTAGCTTGTCCTCCTTCCTCTCCACCCACCTTTTTTATTCTGGCATCTTCTCCCTTCCATTCCAGTTCTAATGAAGGGTGTCGGCCCGAAATGTCGACTGTTTATTCATTTGCATAGATGCAGCCTCACCTGCTACTAAACCTGTCGATTTCCTCCAGCACTTCCTGTCTGTTGCTCTGAATTGAAAATTCAGGCCACTCTTCTCTTAGTGTCCCACCGGGTTACACTGGGTCACACCTCACACCCCAGTGAGTCTGCTACTGTTCCTCTGCCCTACATGAGAAAGGGTAGATGATTTCCACAGACCTTTCACCAGTAAAAGATTCATTTTCATTAAACAAGTGTAAAAGAGAACTGATCGATACTTCAGATCCTATGCAGCACATAAAAACCTCAATAAATTAAAAAACTCTGTTGTTTATTTAATATTTGAGTAATATTGTAGATATATTGTTGATTAAGCATTTTTGTTTGTTTAAATAGTTAATTTCTGGTTATTTGGAAAAGTATGTAATTGTCACACCACCATGTGCACCTTGCTTAAAGTAAAAATAAAACTAAGATACGTTATTCTGGCTCCATGTTTTTGCTTTCAATTCATTTATGGTTTGGAGTTACAAAACTTAACAATGGTAACGAGGTATTTTTAAAACAAACTGAAGACGACTATTTGCCCAGTGAGGCACAGCAAGACATTCAAGTTTTAAAAAAGTGCACCGAGAAATGGTTGAGTAAAAAGAAAAGTCTTCTTCAGGAACAGACAGAAACTGGTGACTTTAAAAAAAGTAGAAAACAGACAAATTCACAGGTTCATACACAATGAATACTGGGTGATAATAAACATTTTTAAAAAGAAGTGTAGGAATGGCTGACTACATTGGCAAGATTAACTAGTGTGATTACACAACAGATTACAGGATATTGTGTACTGAGTGAATTGAGCAATATTTTAAAGCAAATGGAATAGCTGATGAGAAGTGAACGCCAATTTTGCTGAGTGCATTGTATTTAAAGGCATACAATTTGCTTAGAAGTTTGACTGCTCCAACCAAACCAGCCAAAATGAGTTTTGCTGATATCATGAATGTAATGCAGGAGCATTTAGAACCAAAACCAATGTTAATTGAAAAATGCTTTAGGTTTCATAAGCAGAATCAAAAGGAAGGGAAATCTATCACAGCTGACATGGCTGGATTGAAGAAATTGTCTGAGCTGTCAGTTTGATAATGAGTTTAATGATGCACTGAGATATCATTTAGTTTGTGCAATCTTACAAGAAAGTATTCAAAAATGGCTCCTAACTGAAGTATAACATACATTTAAAAGAACAGTTGACATAGCTGTGTCAATGGAAATAGCAGACAGTGACACAATTCAGTTGCAGGTAAGAATAAAAGTAACCACGAACAAAATTACAAAATCCACACAGAAACTGGCTTGGCCAAACTAATGTTGTTACTGTTGTGGCAGGGGCTCACCTTCACCAGACCAATGCAGATTTAAAATTGAAACTTACAGAAAATGTAAAAAAGTAGGACATGTACAAAGAGCATGTTGTGCAGACAAAAATAAGTGGACTGCACAGGGAAGAGAAAAAGCTAAAATGTCAAGTTGCAATTTCAAAAAGAGTGCTAATATACATGCCGCTGATGAAAAATCTGATAAAATTTGAGAAGATGGCGGCGCGCCTGCGCGTGCGCAGCCCTCCGGTGAAAAATGATATCGTATCTGTTAAATAGGGGCTGTGGACAATTCTGATTTGATGGAGAATGGACGTGAAAGCACAGAGGAACATCTGGAGAAATTTCTGAAACGCTTGTTTGCAGCTGTCGTTACTGTGTGGTCGGGAATCTTTCGGAGGGTAGGCCTCAAAATCCCCGGCCTTGCCTGCTTTTGGAGAACGAGAAGGAGGTCGAATCATTCGGACAGAGATGGCGCTCAGTACTCGGTGTCGGACAGCTGATCAGAGCTCGAAGTTTTCGGATGACTTAGAGTTGGATTGTGGTCGACATGGCAGGGAGAGTTTTTCTTCCTTCTTCCTTCTGCGTGAGATGTGGGACAGTTGAGAGACTTTGAACTTTACTGTGCTCATGGACTTCTTCATCAAGTTATGGTATTGTTGCACTGTTGTAACTATATGTTATAATCACATGGTTTTGTCAGTTTTTTCAGTCTCGGTCTGTCCTGTGTTTTGTGATATCACACTGGAGGAAATATTGTATCATTTCTTAATGTGTGCATTACTAAATGTCAATAAAAAAGGACTACGTGTCTTCATAATCTAAAAAAATGAAAATGACACTGGCCTGAATAGCCTTGAGATTTACAATATGAAAACTAACTATAGACAAGCAACATGACTTACACCAGAACTGAACAACAAATTAATTTAAATGGAATTGGACACTGGCTCAGCTGTTCCAGTCATTCCACGAAATAGGCATTTAAAAGATACTAAAATCCACCAGTTCCATGCCACATCCCCATAAAGGAGAGTCAACCGAATGCACATTAAGAAAGGGATTGTATGATGCCACAATGGTGTTCAGGGATGGGCAGAGTGTATAGCAATAGGCTCAGCACACAACTCTGGGCAGTGGGGGGGGGGGTCGGGGTGGAGCATGTTGAGGATGATGGGGAGGAGGAGTTTACATCCTGACTACCTGAGATTTGGACCGAGGAGTAGAAGTTTGTTCACCAAGGTTTGTAGGAATATAGTGGTGAAAGCTGAACAGAAAAGAGAACTGGGCACTGTCATCACATGTCACTGGTCTTTCTGAAATCAGTGTGCCCCTAGGGTGCCTGTTGTTCAGCCTAGGGTGGTGGGCCAGGACCAGTTCTGAAGGGATCAGCATGCAATGTTCACACAAGGCCTCTCTGGCAGTGCTTATACAAACAACTGATGCAGTCATTTCTGAGCTTGATAGATTTGGTGCTGTCAGTAATGCAACTGCTCCAAACAGATAACATGGAATCATTAACTCCTTTGTCCCATTTAGAAATCTCAGCTCTGATCTCTATCAGCCCGGATAGGTTACTGACAGGTCACCGTCCACTGATCAAGGCAGAATCCATGCAGATGACAAGCAATGGTGGGTTCATTTAACATCGAGATCACAACTATCCTGGGAAAGGTGTCACCAAAAGCGGAATTCCAAAGAATATACTGATTGGTTCTGCTTAAGGCTATTGTAAGTATAAATGAAAGCAAATGGCTTCTGAGTAGTACCAATGCTTCCATGTTCTTAAAAACTATTAAGAGTCTCCCTCATTTGATTTGTTTGACTGAAAATGTTGCATAGATTGTCCAGCTGTGTGAGATGATTTACTGAGCGTATCCTTCATTAAAGATCGTTCAGATAATGCGGCAGGTAAGGTATGAATCACTTTAGTTTGTACAGCTGAAACAAGATTACAGTAAAGGGTAGCAGAGTAAAGCTGTAGTTGGCACTACTGTCTCACATCTCTAGGGACACAGGTTCCGTGCATGTTGTCTGTAAAATTTGCATGCCAGCTTCCTGACTGCATGGGTTTCCTCTAGAATTCATCTCAGATCCTAAGGATGTGTTGCTAAGTTAATTCATTACTGTAAATTGCACTAGACGTAGGCTATGACAAAAAGGTCAGTTGATAAACACGTGTATAAGAATTAGTTGCAGGGGTACAGGAAAGAAGGAAAGGGAAATAGAGCTAGTGAGATTGTTTCACCGGGAGCTAGCATGGACCCAATGGACATAGCAGCCTCCTTTGTTTTTCAAAGAATAAGCAAAGATAACTTGAGGATGGAAATAACAGTCACCCCCCCCCCCCATCTTAAATTTGTCAGGAAGTCTGGATGCCAGTCCAGATGCAAGGTCTTGACTGAAATGTGACTACTTCTGTCTCTCCGGAGTTCCTTCAGCAGTTTATATCATGCCTAAGAATTGTCAGTTTCCTGAATATTTCAGTTCAAAGCTCAAAGTAAATTTACTATCAAAATACATATATGTCATCATATACTACCCTGAGATTCACTTTCATGCAGATGTTGACAGTAGAAGAGAAAAGTACAATTGATCAATGAAAAAAAACTACACACAAAGACTGATAAACAACCAATGTAACAAATTGTGCAATAAGTAAAAATGAATATATAGTACAGAGAACATGTGTTAGAGAGTGCTTGAAATTAAGTCCATAGGCTTTGGAATCAATTCAGAGTGGCGGTGAGTGAAGTTATCCACACTGTTTCAGGAGCCAGATGGTTGAAGGGTAATAACTATTCCTGAGCCTGGTGGTATGGGACCTAATGCTTTCTGATGGCAGTAGCGAGAAGAAGCAGTAATACTTCCTTATCTCACAAGGAGACTGTGGATTCAAGTCCTCCCTTTGTGATAAGCCCGACTTTTTAGCAGATGCTTCAGAGTTTCAATACGGAATGGCTGTGCTTCTGGGTTTTCATTATTTCCAAGGTTGTCAGGAATAGATATCATTGATGAAAAAGGGAAGGAAGTAGTGACCAATTCAGACACAGAAGGACAAACAATTAAACAATCAATGTTTTATGTGTTGTATTTGGCAAGGTATTGATATTATTGGGTTATTAATTTGGCAGGCTGTTGGATAACTTTTTAATCAAACCTTTTGCCTTTTTGTCAGAATTAATTCTTCAGGAACTGATATTTACCTGAGAGGGAGACAATGCCTTGGTTCATTGTTGTACCAAAACTTGTTGCAGTGAAATATTAGCTGTGAATTTAGGCTTGAATCTCTGGATCTTAACCACTGATCCACTTCTCAATGGCATTGAGCCACAGTCCCGCTTAGGGACATGGCGATGATGAGCAAGTTCTTCCACATTAGGCTGGCTACTAAACTGACCAAACCCAATGAAAACCTGAAAGCAGATAACATCAGAGCCCCAGTTCCATCCCAGTAATGAAGGCTGGGATGTGACGTGGATGTGGAGCCTGCTGAGAGAATCTTTATAAGGAGACCTGCATTGGCTGTGGAATTGGATACATGCGAAGCATGTGCATGTTGGAAGTGGGCATCCAGAGGTACAACAGCCTAATGCTTACACAATGGTTCTATAGAATGAGCACTATGATTGAAACATAGAAATATATTTGGGGAAATTTGATGATCTGTGCATTGCCCGAACATAGAATAACCAGCTGTTATACTGTGGAAAACAATTAATTCATTTGGGTCCTTCAGGAAAGGTACCTTGCCTGAAGTATCTGATTGTGCCTGTAGTATATAACTCCAGTGCAACAACTTCTTAAAGACTTCTCAACAACTTGAAATGGACAATAAAGTCCGCCTAAGCCAACAATGTCAATATCTTGAGTGCAAATAATCAGTAAAATTAAACATAAATTTCAAAGCAATCTACTTACGAAGATTTTGTGGACTGAAATTTAGAAAGAGCAGAAAAATAGAAGAATGTTTAAAGAGATAGACAGTTCCCAAAGATATGCACAGCTGTCACATTATACTCCTCTTCCACTGTATGTGGGCACTACATCTAATTCATTTTGTTGATTTCCTTTAAGCCTCAGTGGGTGAGGGGATTGATCATCACTGGCTGAGGTCAGCAAAGATGGCCAAGTTTGCTGGTGATACTTAGATAGGTGGAGGGACAGATAGCTTTAAAGAGGCAAGTCATCTGCAGAAGGACTTGGACAGGTTAGAAGAATGGGCAAAGTAGTGGCAAATAGAATAGAGCATCAGAATTGTGGGGTTATGCACTTTGTAATATAAAAACGAGCATGTACTATTAAGTCTTTTTAAGACATTAGTCGCACTTGAAATATTGTGAGCAATTCTAGCCCCTAATTATAAGGAAGGATGTGTTGGCCCTGGTGATGGACCAGAGGAGGTTCACAAAAATGATTCCAGGAATGCAAGGTTTACATATGAAAAGTGTTTATATCGCTGGATCTACACTTGATGGTAGATTAAATGATGAGGGGAGATCTCATTGAAACCTGCCAGTTACTGAAAGGGCTGGATAGGATGGTTCCTTCAGTACCAGAGTCCAGGAGCCAAGGACACAGACTCAGAATAAACGGTCCCTTTAAGACTGATATGGGAAGAAATTTCTTTAGCCAGAAGGTGATGAATCTGTAGAATTCTTTGCCACAGAGGCTTGTTGAAACCAAGTCATTAGATATATTTAACATTGGAATGTCAGCGGTTGATAGGTTCTTGCTTGGGAAGAGGGCTAAGGATTAAGGTAAGAAAGTCAGAGAAAGGGGTTGAAAAAAGTGGCCATGATTGAATGATGGAGAAAACTCAGTAGGCTGAATGACCATATTCTGCTCCTGTATCTTATGGTCATATGAATTAAGATTTTGAAGGCGCAATCCAAAGGGTAAGTGAATGAATATGCTCAAGGTTATACATGGTGCATTGGCAAGCATGACAGAAGTACCAAGGAACATGGAGAAGTGTCGCACCATTCTTGGAACCATCACATCAGGCGGCATATTTCAGGTGGGCCTCCTTTCTGAACTGTGGGCACCCTGTGCATTACATCCTATTCTGGTTTAGACAGGAAATTACTTTCACTAAGAGCTGGATGGCAAAATCATTATGAGATGTCGAGAGGTTGTGAGAGGCAAGTTTCTCCATCACTATTTTCCCATATTGAATACAATATGACAATGTACAACAGAAGCTATTATTTTGAAAATTATTTCAAAGTTTTGTTTTGAGAAAAAAATATCTTATTTAATCCCATAATTATAATGGAAAGTAAATATAGCTGCTGATCAGGAGCTAATGGGAAATGTGGAGCAGCTCACTGCTATTAAACCCAAGTTGGCAATCCATCCATATTTGTCATTAAACATTTTGTTGGATAAATAATGTGGATAAATGAACCAGTCACATTTTCCCAGGATAATGTATGTAAAATGAGTCAATGACAAATTATCAGGGAACATCCACTTTTTTATATAAGAAATTGATGTTTTTTTTTTACAAAGAAACATCCAATCGAAAAATATCTCAATAACAAAAGGTGGGATGATCTGACTTCATCATTTTTGAAAATAAAGAACAATTTGGATTTATGTTCTCTCAGACAACCAGGAGATTTCTAGAGCTAATGAAAGGCTGTCAGTTTTGCAGAGCAGGAAATTTACAGCCAATGTGTGCATGACAAGAAGCTACAATCAGCAATGTGATCATTGGTTTTAGTGGTTATGACTGAAAGGTAAGCATTGACTTTGATCTTTCTGAAAAAGTGTCACTTGATGTTTCACACCTACCTCAGGTACCATGCAAGCACTCATCTTAAGATCTCGTCTGAAGGATGGCAACAAAATGTGGAGTTGAGAATGGGAGGGTGGAAAATTGCAGTCACATGGAATTGGCTGGCACCAAAAGACCGGGAGGGAGGAGAAGATGACGGCGCGACGCAGCTCGCAGCGGCCACTCTGGTGGTGATGTCTGTTATTTGTCAACTAGGGTGCTGTGCATAATCCTGATTTGATGGAGACGGACGTGAGAGCACGGAGGAACATCTGGTGAAACTTCTGAAATGCCTGCTTCGCTGCTGCTGCTACTGTGTGGTCCAGAATCTCCACAGCAGAAGGCCCCGAGTCCTCGGCTTTGCTTGTTGCTCGGTGGCCAGGGCAGGGTCGAAGCGCTCAGCAGAGGATGGTGCTTGGAGAGGCCATATCGGAGGGGCTGGTCGGAGGCTCGAAATTTTTGGACGGACTCAGAGTCCGCTGTGGTCAGTGCTTCCAATGGTGCTGCATCGGCAAGTTGGTGGTGCTTGGAGGTTCATGGCAGGGAGAGTTTCTCTCTTCTGCTGCCTGCGTGAGATGATGAGTCTGTCGGGACTTTGAGACTTTTTTTACCATGCTCGTGGTCTGCTGTTTATCAAATTATGGTATTGCTTTGCACTGTTGTAACTATATGTTATAATTATGTGGTTTTGTCAGTTTTAGCCTTGGTTTGTCCTGTGTTTTCTTGTGATATCATTCTGGAGGAATGTTGTATCATTTTTTAATGCATTCATTTCTAAATGACAATAAAAGAGGACTGAGTGTCCTCATAATCTAATAATCTAATATCTACTAGCCTTCCCAGAGCACCATCGTGTCTGGTACACAAGAGGCAGAACAGGAGCCCAGACCAGAAAGAGCCATTATTATTTTATAAAAACTGAGTGAGATGGTTAAATATTGAAATTAGTTTATTATTTTCACCTGTACAGCGATACAGTGAACAATCTAGTTTCACCAAGCATCCATATAGGTGATTTCAAAACATGAGCACAAGCTAAAGGCAACAGCAGAATGCTGAATATTGTGTTACAGTTACTGTTACAATGGAAGTGCAGCAGAGGTAGAAAATGAGGGGCAAAGGCCAGGATGACGTAAGTTGTGCTGAAAAGAGTTTATCATTAACATATGCGGCCAACTCAAGAGACTCTGTCTTAGATCATAAGACATAGGAGCAGAAATAGGCCACTTGGCCCATTGAGATGGCTCCACAGTTCCATCATGGTTGATTTATTATCTCTCTCAACCCCATTCTGCTGCCTTCTCCCCTTAACCCTGACTAATCAAGAATCTATCAATCTCTGCTTTAAATATATTCAATGACTTGGGCTCCACAGCCATCCGTGGCAAGGAATTCCACATATTCACCTCTCCCTGGTTGAAGAAATTCCTTCTCACAGCTGTTCAAAATGGACAGCCCTGTACTCTGAGGCTGTGCCCTCTGGTCCTAGCCTTGCCCACTCTCAGAACATCCTCTGCACATCCACTCTATCTAAGCCTTTCAATGTTTGATATGGTTTCAATGAGATCTCTCCCTGATTCTTCTAAACTCCAGTGAGTACAGACTCAGAGTCATCATAAGTTAATCACACATTAATCCTTTCAGTTCCAGAATCATTCTTATGAACCTCCTCTGAACCCTCTCCAATCCCAACACGTCTTTTCTTAGATAAGGAGCCCAAAACTGCTCACAATTCTCCAAGTGCGGTCCGTCAAATGTCTTATAAAGCCTCAGCATCATATCCTTGCTCTTATATTCTCAGCCTCTTAAAATGAATGCTCATATTGTATTTGCCTTCTTACCACTGACTCAGCGTGCAAGTTAACCTTTGGGGAATCCTGCACAACGACACCCAAGCCCCTTTGCACTTCTGATAATTGAATTTTCTTCTCATTTAGAAAATAGTCTATGCATTTATTCCTTCTACCAAAAAACTTGACCATACACTTCCCTAGTCTTATTTAATCTACCATTTATTTGCCTATTCTCCCAAACTCTCTAAATCCTTCTGCAGATGCCCTGATTCCTCAACATGACCTACCACTTCA
The DNA here is from genome assembly GCF_963921235.1 of Mobula hypostoma. Classification (NCBI taxonomy): domain Eukaryota; kingdom Metazoa; phylum Chordata; class Chondrichthyes; order Myliobatiformes; family Myliobatidae; genus Mobula; species Mobula hypostoma. Next base: position 39,106,862 of record NC_086114.1, read on the forward strand.
CCTATCTTTCTATGGTCTGCAAAGTTAGCTAGAAATTAATCAATTCCGTCATCCAAATCATTGGCATATACAGTAATCTTAAAAGAAATGGTCCCATTACAAGCTCTGTGGAACTTCACTTATCACCAGCAGCCAACCAGATTAGGCCCCTTTATTCTGGCTTTTTGTGTCCTGCCAATTAGCTAATCTTCTATCCACACTAGTATCTTTCCTGTAATACACTGGGCTCTTGTTAAGCAACCTCACGTGCATCACCTTGTCAAAGGCCTTCTGAAAATATAAATAAAGAACATCCACTGACTCTCTTTTGTCTATCCTGTTTGTTATTTCCTCAAAGAATACCAACAAATTTGCGAGGTAAGATTTCCTCTTTAGAAGATGATGCCAACTTTGGCATATTTTATCATGTACCTCCAAGTACCCCAAAACACATCTTCAATAATAGACTGCAACATCGATCCAACCTCTGAAGTAAGGCTACCTGGCCTATAATTTCCTTACTTCTGCTTTCCTTCCTTCTTAAAGAGTGGAGTGAAATTTGCAATTTTCCTCCTCAGGAACCATGTCAGAATCTAGTGATTCTTCAAAGATCATTACTTATGCCTCCACAATCTCTTCAGCTACCTCTTTCAGAACCACAGGGTGCAGTCCATCTAGCCAGGTGACTTATATACCTGCTGGCCTTTCGCCTTCCCAAGCACCTTCTCCTTAGACACAGCAACTACACTCACTTCTTCCTCCTGATACTCCCGCATTTCTGTGAATTTCCTAGTATCTTCCACAGTAAAGACCGACATGAAATTCTTATTAAATTGATCCATCATGTCTCTGTACCCCATTACCACCTCTTCAGTGTTATTTTCCAGCAGTTCGATATCCACTCTCACTTCACTTGTACACTTTATCTATCTGCAAAAAACATTTGATATCCTCTTTGATATTTTTGACTAGCTTATCTTCATACTTCATCTCTTTGTGGTTTTTTTTGGTTGCCTTCAGTTGTTTTCTAAAAGCTTCCTAATCCTCTATCTTCGAGCTAATTTTTGCTATTTTATATGCCCTCTCTTTTGCTTTTATGTCATCTTTGATTTCCTTTGTCATCCACAATTGCCTCTTCCTTCCCTTAGGTGCATCTATCCTGTGCCTTCCAAATTTCCCCACAGGAACTCCAGCCATTGCAGTTCTGCAATAATGCTGCTTGTCTCAACTTCCAATCAACTCATGCCTCTGTAATTCCCTCTACTCCGCTGTAATACTGATACATCTCACTTTACCTTCTCTCTGTCAAACAGCAGGATGAATTCTGTCATATTATGATCATGGGCTCCTAAGCGTTCCTTTACCTTAAGATTCCTAATCAAGTCTGGTTCATTACACAACACCCAACCCAGTTCTGATGAACGGTCTCAGCCTGAAACATCAACTGTTTACTCTTTTCTATAGATGCTGCCTGACCTGCTGAGATCCTCCAGAATTTTAGTATCTGTTGCTTGGATTTCCAGCATCTGCAGGTTTTCTCTGGTTTGTGATTGGACCCAATCCAGAATTGCCCTCCCCCCAGCAGCCTCAAACACACAAGCAGCTCTAAAAAGCCATCTCATATGCATTCTACAATTTTTTTCTCTTGAGATCCTGCATCAACATGATATTTCCAATCTACTTGCATATTGAAATCCCCTGTGACTATTGAAACATTCTCTTTATTACATGCCTTTTCTATTTCCCGTTGAAATTTCTGTTCCACATTCTGGCTTCTGTTTGTGGGCCTGTATATAACTCCCATCAGGATCATTTTACCCTTGCAGTTTCTTAACTCTACCCCAAGGATTCTACATCTTCTGATCTATTTCACTTCTTTCTAAGGATTTAATTCCTTTTTTTCACCAGCAAAGCAACCCCACCCGCTCTGCCTACCTGTCTGTGATTTCAATAAAATGTGTATCCTTGGATGTTAAGCTCTCAACTATAATTTTCTTTCAGACACGTCTCATTAATGCCCTTAATGTTCTACCTGCAAATCTCTAACTGCGCTACAAGATCATCTACCTTATTCCATATACTGAATGCATTCACACATAATACCTTCAGTCATGTATTCATCACCCTTATTGGTTTTCCCCCAGGTTACACTTCACCTCATCCTGCTGATTGTAATTTTGCCCCATTATCCTCCTGTCCTTCCTGACAGTCTCACTTCACACTATATCAACTTGTATACCAACTGCCTTATTCTCGGCCCTATCACTTCAGTTCCCATCCTCCTGCCAGCTTAGTTTAAGCCCTCCACAATAGCCCTAGCAAACCTACCTGCAAGGACATTGGCCCCCTTCAGGTTCAGCAGTAACCCATCCTTTTTGTACAACTTATACCATGATCCAGAAATCTGAAACCTGCTCTTTGCAACACATCCGCAGCCACTCATTCATCTGTACCTTCATCCTATTCCTGCCCTGACTAGCATGTGGCACTGGGAGTAATTCGGAGATTATTACTTTGGAGGTCCATTCCTTCAGGTGTTTCCCTAGCTCCCTATACTCACTGTGCAGGACCTCCTTCCCCTTTCTAAAATCGTCCTTTCGACGTATAATGTCTTCCATTAATCTGTACTTGTTTATCACACCAGAGCACATCTATGCTAGTGGAGACAGGGCAAGAATACGGTTTGTGGGTGCATTAACTCTATCTTATTTTCTTTCCAAGTAACACTGTCTGTGAGCTGGTCTCAGTTGCCTGGAGGGGATTTTTCAGGATATGTTTATCAGTAATATTTTTGATCGCCCTTCCTCTCCTTACCTACAGTATAGGAAAAGGAGTGTGCAAGGCCTGACATAATGATATTCTGGGGAGAAGTGATAGCCCAGCTTTTCTTTTCACAATGGCCACTTCTGTATGAATGGGCTTTCAACTGTTTCATTCTCAGCACACCTACACCACATTGCATATTCTGCTTTACTCTCTGTGATGGTAGACAAGAATCCACAACTTGAGATTCAGCAGCAGGAGATCTACCAACGAGCCACAGCCAACAAGTAAACGGAATAGTTGCCCTCTGGCAGATTTCACAGTTGGGTGTACCTCGCAGAAAATGATAGCAACAGAGGTGGGTTGGACGAGGGTCTACACACATTTAGGTCTGTGAACTGAGAACCCCAAATTAAATGCAAAAATCTGCTGGTGCTCAAAATTTTAAAACAAAATGCGAGAGTAACTCAGCATCATAGGCAGCATCTGTAGACAGAGGAGCAGAATTAGTTTTTCAAACATGAGAAAATTTGCAGATGCTGGAACTCCAAAGTAACACACACGAAACGCTGGAGGACCTCAGCAGGTCAGGCATCATCTATAGAGAGAGACACAGAATTAATTTTTCAAGTCTGTGATCCTGATGAAGGAATGTATGTACTTTAATTCTGTGGCCCTTCCATAGATGCTGCCTGACCTGCTAGTTATTTCTAGTTGTTTTAATTTGAGCTATGTGCTTGTGAGAACTGGAGCTCCGGACCTGCTAGGTAAGGCTGTTATCATGTCATCTTAATTTTAATAAAGAGCATGACATTGTAATTTTATCCATAAAACAGAGAAGGTTCTTGATTCTAATAAAGCAGAGACTTGGTTGAATTTTTTTTTGATAGGTTACAGAAAGGAAGAATGTTTCCACTTGTTAGTGTAATATCTTAGTTGATATCTTTACTGTTATGCTGTAGGTCTTTCATTTAACAGCTCTGAAAGAGCAGTCTGTTCTGCTTTCAGCCTGTTTGGGTTACTGTTGAAGATAAGGGATGATGTGGAATATGCGCCATCCAATTAGGAGGAGGTTTTCTTGGTGAGGGACAATAGGGTTGGTCTTGGGTTTTTGTCTGGGGCAGATGAAGAGAGAAGGCACTGGGGAGAACCGCTCATGGAATACGATCCGGTGGGAGACCCGTTTGTCCGAGATGGATTGCAAGCTATGTTCGGAAGGTGGCATGAGCTTTCACGCTGACTGAGGGCCCAGCACGTGAGTGACAGAGAAGTTCAAGATGACGGCTTGATTAATATGGGCCCTTTTCACATTCAACTGTTTAATTAAAACAGGCCCTTTACTTTTTGGTTTTCTTGACTAACCCTTTAGTTAAGATTCATAAATACAATTCCTTTAATTGTATGCAGTGTACTGTCTGTTATTTCCTGGCACTAATTTGTTCTTTCTTTCTTTTTAAATCTTTTTATTGAGTAAGTATACAAAAAAGGTAAGCCATATAAACATTAATACAATGTTAAAGTATAATAAAATTCCAAAAGATAACAATACCAAAAAGAAAATACTACAAACAATGTAATTTAAGCATAAGAAACCAAGATAACATAATAGTATACTAGATTTTATATATATCAATGGAAAAAAAGAAAAAAAAAACCCCCAAAAAAAACCCACCGTGCAACTAACTAAAAGCAAAGCAAAGCAATGGGCTAACTTGAAACCAAACAGAGTTAAACTTAAAATCACGTCCTCAATCCCGACCTCCATTAAAACAGTGAAAAAAAAACAAGAAGGGTAAATATTACATTAAATGAAAATATCGAATAAAAGGTCCCCAAATCTGTTCAAATTTAAATGAAGAATCATAAAGGTTACTTCTAATTTTCTCCAGATTCAAACATAAAATCGTCTGAGAAAACCAAAAAAAGGTAGTTGGAGCATTAAGCTCTTTCCAATGTTGTAAAATACATCTTTTCGCCATTAAAGTAAGAAATGCAATCATTCTACGGGCTGAAGGGGAAAGATTACTAGAAATTTTAGGTAGTCCAAAGATAGCAGTAGTAGGGTGAGGAGAGATATCTATATTTAATACCTTAGAAATAATATTGAAAATATCTCTCCAAAAAGTTTCCAAAGTAGGGCAAGACCAAAACATATGAGTTAAAGAGGCTATCTGCCCCGAACATCTATCACAGAAAGGATTAATATGCGAGTAAAAACGCGCTAACTTATCTTTGGACATATGTGCTCTATGCACCACTTTAAATTGAATTAGGGAATGTTTAGCACAAATAGAGGAAGTATTAACTAATTGTAAAATCTGCCCCCAATCATCCACAGAAATGGTAAGCCCCAATTCCTGTTCCCAATCTACCCTAATCTTATCAAATGGAGCTTTCCTGAGTTTCATAATAATATTATAAGGCACTAATTTGTAACAGGGTAGCAAATTACACAGCAGTCACACAAACCGGGGTCTGGGTCGGGAGAGCCATCTCAGTCTCATGAGTTTGGCGGGACCGGAGACTGTTTTCCCTAGACTTGCTCAGCCAAGGAAACGAGAAAAAGCAACCCTCAGAGTTATGAATATAAGACAGTCACCAACATACCCAATGGGTATTTGGGAAAATGTAGAACTTATTCCCTCAGTAAGTGATTGATGCTAAGCGCATTAACACATTTTAAGGGAAACCAGGTGAATTACCGAGGGGGAAAAAGTAAAGTATCTTTTGTATTTTGTATTTGAAAATAGATAGTTAGTGCAAGGCAAACTGTTCTAACGCTCTTAAGTCCTGGCCCCAAGTAGAAAGACTCAGATATTAAAGTTAAGATCTGAGGGTCGTGTTCATGAAATATTTAGCAGATCAGACACTTTCTGTAGAGAGAGAAATGAGTTATGTTTCAGATTGATGAGCTGTCTTTTAAAAAGCTCCGAAATTTTAACTTTGTTTCCTTACCCCCAGATGCAGCTTGGCAAGCTGAGTAGTTCTGGTAATTTCACTGTTTAATTCAGGTTTCTAGCATTCACAGTTTTGTATTTTTCATCAGATTAATGTAAACAGGCCCTGACTCCGTTGAGAGAAAGGAGTAAGAACGCACTATCTGTGAATTTACTTCCTAATGCCTCATTTCACTATGCCATTCTGCACCTCTCCACATCCTCTCCTCATTTAGAGTGAGATCTCCTGGCTTGGTCTCATCAAACTGAGACAGAGGGGGCAACACACATCAAAGTTGCTGGTGAACGCAGCAGGCCAGGCAGCATCTCTAGGAAGAGGTACAGTCAACGTTACAGGCCGAGACCCTTTGTCAGGACCCAAGAGGGGGCTCTGCCAGGGTATGCTTTCAGTGATATTTCCCTGCTTCTTGCTTGCAGTAGGTTACAACTAGGGAAGAGGTGAGGATGAGGACTAAGCGTCTAGTTATAATATTGAGTCATTCGGTTTAGATCAAGTTTGATGAGCCAGTTTTTTTTTAATTTGGTGATTACAAAGATGTACACACACACACACAAACTGTCCAGCGGAGATCACTGGAAAACCATCAGGAGGGATAAACCTTCCTTTTCCTGGATCAGAGGATTGCAGCCATCTGCGGCTATATAATCTTCAGCTAAGTCTAGGAATCTGGGAATCAAGCTCAGGACCTTCCTGTCCCAGCATCAGTCAATTTTCAGTCTAAATAATACTTTGAAGAGCCTAATCATCAAATATGGCAAGAATCTTAGATATCATTATTGTATAATGTAGGCTGGGCTATACTTAAAAAGGCAGAGAAGAAGCTATCATTTCATATTACAGAGATACGGTTAAACACACAGTTCTAATCATTCCTGCTTTGTCTCTGACTGTTTACCCATGAAATGTCCTTTTGCTGACAGTTATGAAAGGTTGTAATTTTTAATAAAGCACAGAAAATTACACTTATTTTGTTAATAGCAATTACTCTGAGATTTCCCCCTTGTCAATTGTTTTGATCCGATTCTTAATGCAGTTTTTAGCAACCTTTTCAAATTCAACATTAGTATAATTGATACACAGGTAATTGATAATGTTGCCATGAATAATGTCGGTAATTTTCTACAAAATTCCATTTTTTAGCCATCTGGGCTCCCTAGCACTTCAAACGACACCCCTGAGATTTGAGGCAATAGCGGTAATTATCCACAAGTCATTTAATTTTTTTTCTGAAGTGTTTAGTGTTTAGCAGTTTCACATTAGAAGCTGCAGAGAAGCACTTCCCTGTTTTAATAGAGTGAATCGTTTTGTTAGTTTATGGCTTTATGCTGCACTTGTTTCATTTTTAATATAAAACTATTCTTTGGTGAAACAGTTAATTCTTTTCTGTTTTTCTGTATATGTAAAGTGGTTTGTTAAAAGTAAGTGCTAACAATGAGCCTTTATTTTGATTCTCAGAGATGGAACTGAGTTGGTCATGTGAATGAGAGTGTGAGCATTAGTGTGAGTATGAGCTAAATGTGAGTGTAAATGTAAGTGAAAAAAGCTAGGTGTGAAGAATTCTAAATGAAATCCCAGTCACCTTCACAAAATGTGTCCTCCCTACCACAAATAACTCAAAGCACTGGAGGGAAGCTAATACAGTTATTTTTGCAAAGCCTCAGCATCCATTGGCATAGTGAGTGACAGAACATCAGGGACTTCTCCCAGAACAGCATCACCAGCACTTAGGATTTAATTACACTCAGCCAGCTCCAATAGGTGTGGCTAGCCAGAAAAGACAAATGAGACTAGTCTAAGTGAGATTCTTGGTTTGCATGAACCAGTTGGGCTGAAAGGCTTGTTTCCATACTGTATGAACCTATGTCTCATTACTTAATAACAGAATCTCAAAACAGGTGGAGTACTCCAAATCCCACCACTACAGGAAAAAAGACTGTGAGTATGTTTTCAAACCTTCCTTGCAAAACGAAACATTTTCATTGCCTTGTGGGAATCTTTGGCCCATGATCATGTATATGAAGCAAAGGATTCTGAGAAGGACTGAGAACTTTCATCATGAGCAAACAGAGCAAGTGACTGATGAAGGGCAAAACATGGCAAAATACCCAGCTGCCTGCCCTGTCAGGTGCTTCCTGCCTATGGTAGAGTCTGCAGGTCCCGTGTTAGCTTCATACACCAACCCAGGTGCCACAGAATGGGGTGGAAGCAAGTCATCTTTTTACCCAAGGGACCTTCTAAGAGAAGGATTTCCATTGATGGTGTTTTGTGGGGAAGTATTATTGTTACCAGGGTTCTTATGAAGATGCCATGTTTGCAATAGTCACCATGGATTCTCTCCTCACTTGCAGATTCTACTAGACACTGCAAGTGCTTGTATGGGTCAGTCTTGGCTCAGCAGGAGTTCTGTCAGCCAACAGCTTTAGACATCACATGAGATACATGGACCTGTAATGAAAGTTGAAAGAAGGTGCAGGACTACACCAAGGCTGCTTTGTAGGAAAAGTTACCTCTGAGGTGGGGCCTTCAATTAGGTACAGTCTGAAGAAGAAGAATGGACTTGCAATGGGCAACAGAATGTAGCTCCCTACTGTAGTAACTCCATCGCATCTCTTCAAAAGTATACCACTTTTTGGGAAATAGTATGTGAAAGTTTCTTTTAAGTTATTAATCTGGTCTTCTATGAGCAACAGCTTTCCCTCCAGTCAATGGTTCAGTTCAGTTTCTACAGATACTCTATTTGGTCAAAGGGCAACTGCTGATATCTATTTAGCAGGAATAGGTCCAGGTTCCATACGGATCACTTAATTAAATTCCATATTTTTCCAATATTTGGGAAGATATGGGCTGAGCTAATCTGCCTACCCTGACACCAGAAATTGCCAGAAAGCCCATTACCCACTACTTCAACATGCATATTCTCCCCCCCACCCACCCAACTCAATCTTAGCACCGCTATCAAATTCAGAAATCTCTACAAAGCCTGCATGCCTTAGTACACTCCTTGCAATATTAGCCTTCTTCTGGAATTACTCATTTTGTTGTCACTGCTCTTACTCTGTAGATTGACCTTGACTGAACCTAAAGTCACTTCTCATTGAGATTATATCTCTTCCAGTTAATTTATTCAAGAGTATGTTCTTTTTTTCAGCACAAGTTGCCCTCCATATGCGTGTAAGGGCAGCATTGCTGCATTTGAGGGTTGTTTCCCATAGCATCTGTGAAGTCAGAAGACTGGGGATTATTTCTTTCAATGGGAAGTGTATCTTTTAGCTGGCCATTTATTGAAAGAATATGTTGATTAAGAGTTTGAAGAATTCTCTACAAAAGACTTGCAGAACCAGAATGAAAGTAAGTCATGGTTGATCCCAAGGGACTGCCTACATGGAAGAACAAGCATCACCAATAATTCTTATTAGCTCTGTGAGACTGAGTCACAGAACACATCCAAATACATGGCAGGAGACATGCAATTCTGTAATTCCAGAAGGGAATGTGTGTGAGCTAGAGGAAATCAGATCTTTTTTAAGAACACATTCTTTGTTTTTATAATCTATTTTCCATTTGAGAACTAAATCAACCTCGTTCTCTTTTTAATATTCTCAGAGCTCTGCCCTTGAATGAGCTTACGTATTTGAGCACCAGCATCTGTCCGTTTACAAAGTACAGAGTTTATCACACTCTCTCCTTCCATAGTAGTCCTCCTAAAGTTTCACACGTCAGGGAGTTCAACCTGATCTGCTATGCTTCAGTCCAGTTCATCACTTTGATAATGCCATCTTGAAGCATCCAGCAACCTGCAACAACATTCACTGCATTGTATCAGAAGCAAATTATATAATTCTGTCTCCTTCGTCTCTGTAGAGGTACTTCATAATATTTCCATCAAGTGATAGACACATCCCCGTTTCTTGGAGAAGATTACTTATCTCAGGAATTAGGAATAGAATATAATTATCTGACCCTTCAAACTTGCTCTGTTATTCAAAATCATGAATAATTGTGCACTTCAGTTCTCATTTCCTCGCAATCCCAAAATCCCTTAATATCTAAACATCTAGCAATCTTAGTTTCGTTATGGGTTCCTTATTATATATTATCTATAAAGCTTTTTTTTTCCAGATTTTTTCCTCCATGTAACTCAGAAAAATAATTGTCAATAGCCTACACAACCACAGACGGCATCCTATCCTCATCTTGTCCAAGAGTTTATGGATAAAAGTCCATACCAGAAGTTATGGTCCAGATTTTAGGGTGTATTGATGAGAAAGCAAAAGGAAATTTCTTCACATGTGTAATTTAACTCAGGAGTTCCAAAGCTGTTATCAACACCTCAGCCCTTCTCATTGATTTACAGATTTCCCCAGCATCATCATAGTAAAGAAATGAAACAACATGAACGTCATGTGTTTGTGAACTATTCTTACTGCAAAATACTCTGAAGGTGAAGCGTCTTGCAATCAAATAAGTTCAAAAGTAAATTTATTATCAAAGTACATACTGTATATGTCACCACATAGAATCCTGGGATTCATTTTCTGGTAGGTATACGCAATAAATCCAATAACCATAACAGAATCAACAAAAGATCCCACCAACAGGGGTGACAAATGCAAACGAAAAAAACACATTAATAATGGTGCAAACACAAGGAATTTTGCAGATGCTGGACATTCAAGCAACACACATCAAAGTTGCTGGTGAACGCAGCAGGCCAGGCAGCATCTCTAGGAAGAGGTACAGTCGACGTTTCAGGCCGAGACCCTTCGTCAGGCCTAACTAAAAGAAGAGCTAGTAAGAGATTTGAAAGTGGGAGGGGGAGGGGGAGATCCAAAATGATAGGAGAAGACGGGAGTGGGAGGGATGGAACCAAGAGCTGGACAGTTGATTGGTAAAAGGGATATGAAAGGATCATGGGACAGGAGGCCCAGGGAAGAAGTAAAGGGGGAAAAGGAGGGAGAGAAAAAGAATGTGTGTGCATAAATAAATAACGGATGGGGTATGAGGGGGAGGTGGGGCATTAGCGGAAGTTTGAGAAGTCAATGTTCATGCCATCAGGTTGGAGGCTACCCAGATGGAATATAAGGTGTTGTTCCTCCAACCTGAGTGGGGCTTCATCTTTACAGTAGAGGAGGCCTTGGATAGACATATCAGAATGGGAAAGGGACGTGGAATTAAAATGTGTGGCCACCGGGAGATCCTGCTTTCTCTGGCGGACAGAGCGTAGGTGTTCAGCAAAGCGGTCTCCCAGGCTGCGTTGGGTCTCGCCAATATATAGAAGGCCACATCGGGAGCACCAGACGCAGTATATCACCACAGCCGACTCACAGGTGAAGTGTTGCCTCACCTGGAAGGACTGTCTGGGGCCCTGAATGGTGGTAAGGGAGGAAGTGTAAGGGCATGTGTAGCACTTGTTCCGCTTACACGGATAAGTGCCAGGAGGGAGATCCATGGGGAGGGATGGTGGGGACGAATGGACAAAGGAGTCGCGTAGGGAGCGATCCCTGCGGAAAGCGGAGAGAGGGTGGGGAGGGAAAGATGTGCTTAGTGGTGGGATCCCGTTGGAGGTGGCGGAAGTTACGGAGAATAATATATTGGACCCGGAGGCTGGTGGGGTGGTAGGTGAGGACAAGGGGAACCCTATTCCTTGTGGGGTAGCGGGAGGATGGAGTGAGAGCAGATGTGCGTGAAATAGGGGAGATGCGTTTGAGAGCAGAGCTGATAGTGGAGGAAGGGAAGCCCCTTTCTTTAAAAAAGGAGGACATCTCCCTCGTCCTGGAATGAAAAGCCTCATCCTGAGAGCAGATGCTGCGGAGACGGAGGAATTGTGAGAAGGGGATGGCATTTCACTGAACACCTACACTCTGTCTGTCAGAGAAAGGAGGATCTCCCAGTGGCCACACATTTTAATTCCACATCCCATTCCCATTCTGATATGTCTATCCATGGCCTTCTCTACTGTAAAGATGAAGCCACACTCAGGTTGGAGGAACAACACCTTATATTCCGTCTGGGTAGCCTCCAACCTGATGGCATGAACATTGAATTCTCAAACTTCCGCTAATGCCCCACCTCCCCCTCGTACCCCATCTGTTATTTATTTATTTATATACACACATTCTTTTTCTCTCTCTCATTTTTCTCCCTCTGTTCCTCTCACTATACCCCTTGCCCATTCTCTGGGTTTTCCCCCTCCCCCTTTTCTGTCTCCCTAGGCCTCCTGTCCCATGGTCCTCTCATATCCCTTTTGCCAATCACCTGTCCAGCTCTTGACTCCATCCCTCCTCCTCCTGTCTTCTCTTCTCGTTTTGGATCTCCCCCTTTCCCTCCCACTTTCAAATCTCTTCCTAGCTCTTCTTCCAGTTCGTCCTGACGAAGGGTCTCAGCCCAAAACGTCAACTGTACCTCTTCCTAGAGATGCTGCCTGGCCTGCTGCATTCACCAGCAACTTTGATGTGTGTTACATTAATAATGGTAATACTTACACAGGCATAATCAAGTGGCAAACATCATTCAGAAAAATCTTGCTTTAAAATACAAATTCATAAAAGAAATCATACCATGCTAAAAATACAAACCTGATCCAGCTTTAGCATCAGAATCCCAGAGATTATATTACGACAGATCTATAGTTACAGATAATCCATAATAGTCATCCAGAAATAACAATATAGGATAAACAAGCAAGAACAACTTACTTTATAGATATAGCCATTCAAAACACACATAACATACAGAAATCAATAAGTGAAAAGCACCAGAAATATGCTGAAATAAGAGGAAATTGAAAGACTATGGAATATTAACAGGGTATATATACATTGCCCCAATAGTAATAACTACAACTGGTTTCATCCCAACATCACTACACAATAGAATTAAACAATTATACCTGCACAGCCATATTAATGTATATCTTCAGAAAGCCACAAAACTAAACATGACTAGAATAGTCCGAAAGTTCCCAGCAATTAGGAAATGAGTGTGCTTGGCTATGCCTGTACCTCAGGTTTTACCAGCTTGAGAGGAGACAAAGTAAAAATAATAATCAATAAATAAGCAATAAATATTGAGAACATGAGATGAAGAATCCTTGAAAGTGAGTTCATAAGTTGTGGGAACAGTTCAGTTGTGGGAACAGTTCAGTGATGGGATGAATGAAATTGTGTGATGTTATCCTATTTGGTCCAAAAGCTTGAGTAGAACAAGGGGGCTAAGCATGCAACCTTGTGGTGCACTTGTACTGATGGGGACTGTGAAGGAGATGTTGTTGCCAACCTGAACTGACTGGGGTCTGTAAGTGAGGAGATAGAACATCGCAAATGGTGTACCATGGCATAATTACTGCTTGACAACTCCATTGGTCATGAAAGATGTGTTTTATAATGGATTAACAAATATTTCAAGATATAATAATTAAATATATTTTTTGTGATATTTCAATATCCTTCTTACAGGTGTACAAGTTCTAACCTTGCTGTTGTATTCATTCATCTAAAATATTGGCTAAATTTCTTTTTTTTTCCTTCTTTGCTGTTGATGACATTTCTACATTTTGATTGGATGTTCAGTCAGCCAGATGACATCTCTGTTTCCAGATGCTAGTGATCCTGTTGAACAGGTGTCTCTCAATAACTGACATGAGGAAGAGAGAAGCCCACACCATGGAGAATGTATGATCCTTTATGACAGCTTTCTCAAGAGCACGGTTGCCTTGCTAATAACTTTTCCCTTCTCCAGACATTCTGAGACCAACTGAAACTATCAGTCATAAGGCCATATAGCAGGGAAACAAGCTCATTCATTCTAACCAATGTGTCTACCTGAGCTATTCTTTTGCGTTTGACCCATATCGCACTTAATGTTTCCTATCTATATACCAGTATCCATGAGTAGCACTTCCTCAGACAGATTGTTCCAACTCTGTATGGAAAAAGTTGTCTCTCAGATCCATTTAAAATATTTTCCCTTCCACCTTAATCGATGTCCTCTAGTTTTAGACTCCCCTATTCTGAGGGGGAAGAAAATCTGTGATCATCCAAAGCAACATGTACAAAATGCTGGAGGAACTCAAGAGGGTCAGGCAGCATCTATGTCCCTCATGATTTTATATACCTCTAAAAGTTCACTACTCAACCTCCTCTTCTTGTGGAGAAAAAGCCTCAGCGTATCCAATTTATCCTGATGGAGATTCTTCCAGTCCAGTGACATCCAAAAGATTCTTTTCTGAAGCCTATGCAGCTTAATGAAATTCCTGCTAGCACATAACACTACACACAATACTCTAAGTGGGGACTCAACAGCACCTGGTGCAATTAGAACATGATATCCAACACTGGCATTCAGTATCCTGACAGAGGTAGGCAAGTGTACCAAATGCCTTTGTCAATCCATTGCTGAGCAAACAGTGATAATCTTGTTTAGTTAAGACCAGGAGTTACATTGTGATCTTGTGATCTGTATCAGTGTTATTATGGTTGTGAAAGTAAAATTGGGCATGGTCCTTGAGCATCAGAAATGTCTCCATTTAAGAATAGCACCAGCACTCCTACACAAGACAAATAAATCTGCAAGGTTTGCCAATCCAATCAGCCCCACTCTGCAACGCCCCTTCTAACGACTGAATGAATAATTCCACCAGTGCTATTTCAGGATTAATGTTTTAATTGAACTGGGCATTTATTTTTGCCACTACTCCTGCAAAACCCAAACTGTTGCCAAACTTTTTAAAATCACTTCTTGAAACTATTTTTGCTTACCATGTTGATTGCCACAGATCGCTGACAGCGATAAAGTGCCGTGTAGAGAAATGACAGAAATTTCAGTGACCCTCACTGTGAATTTTCAGAAGGAGCAGTGATTAAAGTTGCATGTTTGATTAGGAATCAATAGAGGCTTTGCTGTATTTTATTCCAATTTGTGCAGCTTTGGCAGTCTGACAACAAATATTTCATATTTGTTTCAGTCTAGAATATTGTACCTCAGTTGAAACATTTAACATGGAACCTTAAAACATATACATATACTACAACTGTTAATCATACCTTTTGTCTTTCACCTCCCATTTTGAGACATTTACCTAATGAGAGGATAGTCATGAAGCATGTCAACTCCTGCCTGAGAAGTGACATGAATCTGCTCCAGTTTGACTACCATCACAACAGGTCAACAGCAGATGACATTTCACTGGTTCTTCACTCAGCTCCGGAACATCTGTACAATGAAAATGCATATGTATCAAGATGCTCTTCGTTGAATACAGCTCAGCATTCAACACTATCATCTCCTTGAAACTCATCACTAAGCTTAAAGACCTAGGTCTCAATATCTCCCTTTACGACTTGATCCTCAATTTCCTGACTTGCAGACTCCAGTTGATATGGATTGGTAACAACTTCTCTTCCACAATCACCACCTGCACAGGCTGTGTGCTTAACCCCCTGCACTGCTCACTTTATACCTAAACTGTGAGGCTAAGTGCAGTTCCAATGCCATATTTATGCTTGCTGTCAACACCGCCGTTGGTGGCCGAATCAAAGGTGGTGATGAAATGGCATATAGGAGAGAGACTAAGAATCGGGTTGAAAGGTGCCACAACAAAAACCCTCTCACTCAATGTCAGCAAAACCCAAAGGCCTGATTATTAACTAGAGAAGGAAGGAGCCGGATGTCCAAGAGCCAATCCCCAGTAGACGTCAGTAACTTTAAATTCCTTGGCGTTACCATATTGGAGGATCTGTTCTGAGACCAGCACATAAGTTCCATTACAAAGAAGGGTTAACAGCAACCCTAACTTCTTAGAAGTTTGTGTAAACTTAGCATGTCATCTAAACCTTAGCTGAACAGTGGAAGTATCCTGACTGGTTGCATCATGTCCTGATATGGAAATACCAATGCCCATAAACAGAAGAGCTTTCAGAAAGTAGTGGATACAGCCCAGTGCATCACAGGCAAAGCCCTCCACCTATTGAGCACACTTACAAGGAGTACTGTTGCCGACATCATGATTGACACCAGCCCCCCCCCCACCCCCACCATCCATGCCATGATCTCTTCTGGCTACTTCCATTGGGCAGCAGGCCTTAGGTGCCACATCAGCAGGTTCAGGAACAGTTATTACCATACAACCATTAGGTTCCTTTAGCAGTGTGGATAACTTCACTCAGCTCAGCTCTGAAATGATTTCACAACCTATAGGCTCAGTTTCAAGGACTCTACAACTCATATTCTTGGTATTAATGTTCTTTTATTTGCACAATTAGTCTTCTTTTGTACATTGGTTGTTTGTCCGCCTTTATGTATATTTTTTCCCTAAATTCTACTTTATTTCTTTATTTTCCTCTAAGTGCCTTGATCTCCAAGTAGTACGTGGTGACATCTGCGTGCCTTGATAATAAATTTACTTTGACTTTGACCTAATGAGAAGAATCACAGACAAGGATTGATAGATAATACTTGAGCTGGTGCAGTTTAGTTGTATTCCTGAATGAAAACTGCAGAGGCAACAGCACCAAACTAGCCTAACTCAGTACCAAGTGGCCTTTGGTAAAAGCACTGAACGGCTGATATATGGAAACACCATTGTGGAGGAATTCTCTTTTCTAAATTTAACCCTGTGGATATTGTTCTCACAGTGAGAGAGGACCACACTTACTCTGTTACTGGCTGCATGGCACTAATCTTAAATAGCATAAAATTAGCGAAACCACAGTGGCTAATTTTAGAGGAAGTAAATAGTTCTATGAAATAATACATGAATTTACAGGGAACAGTTTTGAAGAGAACTTCTCTCAATGTCTTGACCATGGTTTATTGCTCCATTAGAATAAAATTTGCTCATTTTCAGATATGTTAGATCTATGGATGTCAATGAATGTTGTGTACTTAGATGTTCAGGAGGCCTTTGACAAGGTGCCATAGATGGGGCTGCTTAACAAGATAAGAGCCCATGGTATTACAGGAAAGGTACTAACATGGATGTAAGATTGGCTGATTTTTAGGAAGCAAAGAGTGGGAATATAGGGTACTTTTCTGGTTACTATCAGTAACTAGTGGTGTTCCACCAGGGTCAGTGTTGGGATCTTTTCTTTTCACGTTCAAATGATTTGAATGATGGAATTGATGGTTTAATGGCCAAATTTGCAGATGATATGAAGATAAGTGCTGGGGCAGGTAATGTTGAGGAACAGGAAGTCTGCAGAAGGACTTAGATAGATTGGGTAAATAGGAAGGAAATGGCAGATGGAATATAGTGCAGGGAAGTGTGTGGTCATGCACTTTCAAAAAATGAATAAAGGCATAGAGCATTTTCTAAATGACAAGAAAATTCAAAAATCAGAGGTACAAAGTGACTTGGGAGTCCTCGTGGAGTATTATGAATAGTTCTGGGCCCCTTATCTATGAAAAATGTGCTGGCATTGGAGTCGGTTGAGAGGAGGTTCATGAAAATGATTCCAGCCATGAAGGGTTAACATACAAGAAGTGTTTGTTGGCTCTGGGCCTGTGCTCGCTGGAGGTTAGAAGAATGAGGAGGCATCTCATTGAAATCTATCCAAACAACAGGAATTCTGCAGATGCTGGAAATTCAAGCAACACACATCAAAGTTGCTGGTGAACGCAGCAAGCCAGGCAGCATCTGTAGGAAGAGGTGCAGTCGACGTTTCAGACCGAGACCCTTCGTCAGGACTAACTGAAGGAAGAGTGAGTAAGGGATTTGAAAGTTGGAGGGGGAGGGGGAGATCCAAAATGATAGGAGAAGACAGGAGGGGGAGGGATAGAGCCGAGAGCTGGACAGGTGATAGGCAAAAGGGGATACGAGAGGATCATGGGACAGGAGGTCCGGGAAGAAAGACAAGGGGGGGGGGTGACCCAGAGGATGGGCAAGAGGTATATTCAGAGGGACAGAGGGAGAAAAAGGAGAGTGAGAGAAAGAATGTATGAATAAAAATGAGTAACAGATGGGGTACGAGGGGGAGGTGGGGCCTAGCGGAAGTTAGAGAAGTCGATGTTCATGCCATCAGGTTGGAGGCTACCCAGACGGAATATAAGGTGTTGTTCCTCCAACCTGAGTGTGGCTTCATCTTTACAGTAGAGGAGGCCGTGGATAGACATGTCAGAATGGGAATGGGATGTGGAATTAAAATGTGTGGCCACTGGGAGATCCTGCTTTCTCTGGCGGACAGAGCGTAGATGTTCAGCAAAGCGGTCTCCCAGTCTGCAAAGAGAGGGTACGTGGAGAAGAGATTTCCTATAATTGGGGAATCTAAGAACAGAGAGCACAGCTCAGAATAGGGATGTCCATTTAGAACAGAGATGAGGAAGAATTTCTTTTGGCAATGGGTAGGGAATCTGTGGCATCCATTGTCATAGATGGCAGTGGAGGCCAAGTCATTGGGTATATTTGAAATGGAGGTTGGTAAGTTCTGGTTCCTTCAGGTTGCTATAGTCAGGGGGTGGTAATGGGGACAAGCTCCCACCACCTATTAAATGCTTCCAATGATGTGCACCTCAGATTACCACTGACAACCAAGTCCAGTGCCTGGCCTTCATGTGTGGCTTAGCTACTAAGCTCAGTGGAACAGTTTCTACTGACAGGAGGAAGCATAGAGGTGGGTTACTGGCCCCTTAAAGCTCATCCATTCGGGCAAATGGTGTTTATCTGCCATGGTTAGGAGTTCATCTAGGAGAAGGAAAACTCTGATCTCAAGCCTCCACTGCATTACGGCTAAACCCAGTTGTGGGGAAGGCTTTGGGAGTAAACCCTGAGGGAAAAAATCTGGAGCTGGAGTCCCTAAGGCAATCTTATGTTGAGTTCAATGCTAACTAGTAACTCCTGCGACACTGCTGGTACGGAACTGTATCAGTCCCTGCCATTCCTTTGGGTTCATCAGATGCGTGGAAGGGGGAGCTTGCTATATGGGCAACAGCTTGCTGTTCATATCGTACTGCCCAGGCTTGCATATCTAGACAGAGAGGGTACAATATGCATGGTCGACCCTGACTGACAGAGGTCTCACTCATTCACTCACACTGTTAAGTTCTTGATTGGTCGGGGCATCAAAGGTTATAGGGAGAAAGCAGGAGATTGGGCTTGAGAGGGATAGGTCAGCCATGATGGAATGGTGGGGCAAACTTGATGGGCTGCTTTGTCTTATGGTCTTATAGTCTTAACACAAGCAAATTCATTATATTTTTAAATTAAATGTGACAAATTGTTGTTGGCCATAAAGCTTTTAAGAAGCATATGAGGTCATAAAACAAAATGGATGGAGTTCTTTCTTCCCCGCTGACGTGGTATAGAAGCTTTTCATTAAGGCTGTTACCGACTGGAGTTGGAAAGACTCTGCTGCATTGCCAACTTCATTTTGATCCCAAGAATTCTTTCTGTGGTATCAGTTACGACCCCTCTATTGAGAGAAATCATTCTATGAAGAGGTTGCCTGTGAATCAACACCTTCCAGAACCATCACTTAGTGGAGAGTCAGCAGCTGTGGGAAAGCGAAAATTGATTATATCTGAAAAATGGCCTCAAAAAGGATTTTTTCCCACAAGGAAGAGAGAGAAGTAATTGAAACAACAGCAGGACTCTTTACCTGGAGACTCGTGACACAACCAAGGATGTCATGGCTGGAGAATTCAACCATAAGCCGTGCTCTAATGGCAGTGCTCAGCTCTTCCTACTAATCAGTGTATGAAGAGGCTTTCAATGGTGATCTAATCTCAGCAACTTTCTCCTGATGCAAGTTTCACCACTGTCCCGCTTCCATAACCCAGATAATTCTTTTTGTGACCAAGTATCATCTGCTGTTGGAACTTCTTTTAAAGGGCATAAGAAAAGAAATCCTTGCAATAACACACAAAATGCTAAAGGAACTCAATGGGGCAGGCAGCACCTTTAGAGGAAAATGAACAGTCAATGTTTGGGTCCGAGACCCTTCAACAGGACTATTTATTTTCCTCCATAGATGCTGTCTGACACACAGGGTTCCTCCAGCATTTTGTGTGTGGTGCTTCAGATTTCCAGCATCTGTAGTCTCTCTTGTGTCTCCAAGTCTTTGAAATATTTCATTATCCCTTTATTTGACATCAAACTTGCTCTGGTTTGAAGCCTTTAGTGGTTACACCGAGAACCAAAAGCCCAGCTGAAAATCCTGTCATTAACTCTTCTGTGTAAAACTACTCAGCAGCCACATTCCTGTTGTCCAGATTGAAATGATATTAAAATAAATAGTATCATTAACAGCCCGCTATGCCTTTGCCAAGTCAGCTTAACAGAGATTTTTGTGTTATTGTAGTACAGTTAAAAACATCATACTTTTCATAACAGGAACCTGTGTACATTCCTTAGCCATCAATGTGGATGATGGTGCATATACGTTTTCTCCTTCTCCTTCTCCCTCTCTCATCTGTGGTAATGTCTTCAGCTAGCACGAGGCTGCCTTCTGCATCAGTTTCTCAGAAAAGCCCCTTCTTTCTCCTCTTCTTCTTTGTAAATCTGCAAGTCTGAATGGTCTTTAATTGGAGAGAGTTAGTATAAACCAACACTAATCTTGCAAGGCAAGAACAATCAGTGTTGGAGGGATATTTTGGCAAGTGTGGATCCTCAGCTGAAGTAGATTTTGACTTCTACAGGGATACCTTCACTCAGATCTGGCAGTGGTACGTGTTTTGCTACTAGTGCCCAAATTGTCTCTGCCCTCATCTGAGAGATGCTGACACCTTACATTTGTTCAGTTCTCTTGATACAAGGACTCTGGAAGTAACCGTTCTTCTCTGAGTGGTTGACCATTTCTGGCAAGCTCTCTCCCCTGGATACACTGCCCTGTTGTCCAACCTTATCAATGACCAGTTAGACTGCAAACTATGGTGGTCACCATATTCCCTTTGTCTGCTCCTTAGTGAAGGTCTGTTTAGATCAGTTACAATATAATATTCAATTGATGCCTTACCTCAGATTTTTAAAAAAATAAATAGTCAGGCAGCAGCAAATCACAGCATTACTATTTCTGGTCAATGCTTTCTGATGAATGGTTGGTGATCTGAAACATTACCTGCACCTCTCTGCACAGATGGAACCTGACCTCTTCCATATCCCAGCATCTTCTCTTTGAATGTACTATCTGGTTTGATTCATTCACCCATTAGCTATTGGAAGTTCCTCATTTCAATCCATTTGATGTTTTTATTTAACTGGATAGGATTGTAATATAACAACTCTGTCGTATTAACAGCCAAACAATTTGATTCTCACAAATTAAAAAATATATAGTTATGGATATGATCAAGACTGGGTCAAAGAGAAAGTCAGGTAGAGAGGTGGCACAAGCAACTGCAGCTGCTGGAAACTGAGGCAAAAAATAAACTGCTGGAAGAACTCAGTGAATCATGCAGCATCTGTGGAAGCAGAGAAATGATCAAAAGTAAGGTAAAAGTGCACTGGAAAGTCCACAAGAACTTCCCTTGGGTTTTATCAGCAGGGAATTTTTTAAAAAGCGGCTTTGTTTAAACAGAAGAGCAGAAAGCATCAAAATATTTGTAAATCTGGAGTCTGGGTGAGGAAGTGGTGATCAACAGATCAGGAGGACAATGGTGCTGAGAAACAAGGAACTGAGGTTGGAAATTGAGCCTGGCTCTTGCTTTTAATATTGTGAAGTTACAATAAATAATATAGTGCTTAATACAAGATTGAGAATGAAATAAGTGAGGGGAGCTCTTATTTCCATAATGCAAAGCATTGGTAAAATGAAGAAAAGGAAAAATGATAGCGAGAAAGAAGCTAAAAGTAGGACTGAGTGACAATTGATTATTGGAGAGTTAGTTATATCGTGTAAAGCATCCAGATTATGAAAGAAAACAGACTGAAGGAGACATTTTTGGAGCTTCCTTCTCACCATATGGAAAAGCAGAAGACACTCGAGTTAATCTTCTACTAAACTAATAAAAAACAACATATTCTGAAGACCTTGGGGGAGGAACATTTGTTCCAATCGTTTTATTACAAAGCTACAAACAATATGGTATAGCTTAAACAAACACATCTTATTACTCTAACCAACTGGTATTATGAAATGGTTGCTCACTACAGCTGCCAAAGTATTAATAACTGTTCTGTTAAAAGCTGGTTTATTTATTTCCTCCCGTTATAACATTTTAATTGTAGCCTTAAGACCTAAAAGTTCAAACAAATAACCAAGGGCTTTCGTAAAGCCGTATTAAATGTGGTTCTTTATGACTTGGTTGCTGTTATAAAGGATATCCTGTTTAATGCTCCCCCTTGATTTGGTGATGGAATAATGAACAAAAAAACTCCCAAACCCCTTCATCAATTTTATTGTAGTTAAGCAATGAGCACCAAATTAAATGAGTAACAAACGCAAGAATGCAAGCCGTGCCTTCTTTATGTGAAAACTGAAGACATTATTGGCTGCCAGTTGAACAATGCTACAAATTTAAAAATTTTATCTTAGTTTTCAACTCCCTCCCTGGATTTTCTTCTTCCAATCTCTGTAATTATCTCTAGCCTTATAATCCTCCAAATGCTTTACTGCTTTACTCTAGCCTCTTGCTCATTCTCTCGTTTCATGGTTTCACAATCTTGTTTCTGTCCTGCTCAAATTTCTTCTCCTTGACTAAGCATTCGATCACTGGTACAAATGTGTCCTCGTGTGGTATTTGTCAAAATGTGTCCAATGATGGCTCAGTGAAGCATTTTGTAATGTTAGTTAACTTGAGTGTTCTATATGAATCCAAATTCATTATTTCCTAAAAGAGGGAATAAAATGGTGATGAGTGGTCCCAGTTATACATTTCCATCCTGAACAAGGTCCAAGGTGTAATGCGTGATAGAACCGGCTACAGCATACACAACGACCTTTCCACCACTAGCTCCATCATGGCAGAGCTATGGAATAAAATCTGCTAGGCTGCCAGTGTCTTATGCTCCATGAAAGTCTGTACCCTTCTGATGTATCAGCCCAGGCCTTTGATCACTGGCGAAGCTCTGCTTCATCATGAGCGCACTGTGCAGTGCTGAAGAAGGGTCTCAGCCCGAAACGTTAACTGTTTACTCTTTTCCATAGATGGCACCTGACCTGCTGAGTTCCTCCAGAATTTTGAGTATGTTGCTGTGCTGATCATATGCATCAAGTACACAATTAAAACTTGATATGTATCACAGACCATAGGCCGCTACAGCATAAGCCTCACTATATACGTGCATCTTACATATACAGACCTAGGACTAAAGTTCTGAAAGTGCGTAACATGCACATAAAGGCCACAGTTATGTTTTGGTTGTGGTTTTAGATCAAAATCCCTTGTGATGCACTGAAGAACATTAATTAATGCTAAGATCTCTACACTATCATATTGATAAATATTGTATTTCCAAAGAAAATCAAACAGTAAAATTCTACTGCTCTGAATGAAAGATTCGATGGACACAGGAGGATAATACTTGCACTGGTTTGATAATGTTAGCAACATTTAAAAAAATTACATCTAGTGGCTGATTATAATGGTAAGCAATAGTTCAATCAGTTTTACCGAGTGAGACCAAACTTGTGTGGATGAGCAGAACAGGACAATGGTGTAAAGTGAAGCTGGGAAATATACTTACTGGAACTCATAAAATTTCAGATGTCTATGCAGCAAAGTGCCACAAAAAGCAATGGAATGACTTTGAAATTCTTATCTAGAAAAAATTACTTTAGTGACCATGGAAAAGTGTCATGTTAATGACATTTTCCTCGTGTCCCAATGGCAAGATGATGTCTGTGATCCTTGAACTACACAGGATGGTGTTAACTTGAAGTACAATTCACCATCTTCTCCAAAGGGTAAGTCTCCAACTGAAAAACGAGCCTTTAGTTAAGCGGTATTCAAGATTAGGTTAGTGTTATCTCAGGTGGAACTAAGTCTAAAGATCCCTTCCTAATATCCAGCAGCCTCACTAGAGCAAATTAGCAGATCACTAATCCCATGTTGCATGTTCTTACTGCGTGCATTTTGTCTGTTGTGTTTCTCTGCACATGGAAACACTTTGTCTGTGAAAAGTCAAGGGCACCCACAGGTCAGGAAAGGTGATCAAGTAAAAGCAGGCTCTTATTTTGGACTGGGAATGTGAAGTGGGAGGTTATACCACAGAATAACTAAATATTGCATGAACCATAATAGTTTCTGTAAAGCAAGTATAGAGCAACAATCATATGCAAAAGCACCAAGCAAGATTTTGGCGGAGTGAGGAAGAATATTTTTTCTGGAGCTTAATATGATAAATTCTGTGGATCAGAGTGTGTGTATGCAGAAATTGTCTACAGACGATTAATCAAATTAGACAGAATCTACAAGCCCCAAATTGCTGAGGTAAAGCAGATGCATAGACAAATTTGCATTTATATAACATCTTTTACAACCTCAGGGTATCCAAAAAATCTTCACAGCCAATGAAGCACTTCTGAAGTTTTATCACTGTTGCAGTGTGGGAAGCAAAGTTCCAATTTGCACACAGCACGTTCCCACAAACAAAAATGTGATAATCACCAAATAATGTGTTTCATCAGCATTGCTTGAAAGGAAAATATAGGTCAGGAGAAAATGGGTAACTCCCTCTCTCTTCTCGCACTAATACATTGGGATTAATGCTCACTTGAAAAGGATGGGATCTGAAAGAGGTAGTGAGAATTTTGCCAGGACTCAAGGTCCTAGATTATAAAGAGAGATTAAGTAGGCCAGGATTTTATTCCTTGGAACGCAGGAAAATGAGGGGTGGCCTCATAGAGGTGTATAAAGTCATGCGGGTGAATGCGGGTGGAAAGGAACCAAAAACTAGTGGCCATAGATCTAAGGTGAGAGGAGTAATCTTTTAAAGAGACTTGAGAAGAAATTTCTTCATGCAGAGTATGGTGGGCATATGTAACAAGTTGCAAGAGAAAATAGATGATGCAAGTACAACGATGATACTTAAAACACCTTGAGGTAAGAATATTGGTAGGAAAATTTTAGAGTGGAGATTCCCAACCTGGGGTCCACAGAACCCTCTGTTAATGCTAGTGGTCCATGGCATAAAAATGGTTGGGAACCTGTGCTTTCGATGGATATTGGCCAAGCACGGATAAATTGAACTAGTTTAGCTGGGCAGCTTGATCAGCATGGGCATTGAACTGAAGACTCCATTTTATGTGCATAATTACTTTATGATTCTACCTCATTTTAATGCCTCATCCAAAAAACAGCTATACCGACGGTGCTCCATTCCCTTAGGGCTCTGGATTGTTGGCCAAGATTTCTGTGCTCAAGACTTTGGGGATTCTCTATTCCTAGCTCTGTCATGAGCAGAGATTCCTGGCGGGATGGGAGAAAGTACTCAAGCACGTGCTTGATGTATACTTGAAGAAACGTCATGTGTCCACTGGCTTCTGAGAATTCTCTGGCTCATGACCTCTGAAAAAGTGGAGAAGAAACATTTGGGATAGAATGGAGAATCTCAAGGCCAGGCATCATTACACAAAGGCATGTCAACTCACAAACTACCCACTCTGCCTGTACCTTCCCCTTTTGCAGTGGAGTCCACTGTTCCCACATTGGCCTCATTAACCAGTTGGACTGGAAGTAAGTCATCCTTGATCCTGAGGGGCAGCATAAGAAGAAGGTGGAGGTGAAGGTGTTTTAGCACACAATCTCCAGACTCAATGGCAATAGTGTAACTGTTGCATTATAGTTCAGCATATAACAGAGCACATGTAAATGAAGATAAAAATGTGTTATTTTTTCTGGACAACAAGTTAGAGTGCAAACAGATTGTACTCAGAGGCAGAATCTCTGTCAGTTCAGTATAATTCATACTTGGTCAGGGCTTCCTATTCCTATGAAGGTCTACTTTTCCAATGGAGGTCCATGCTTATTTCTGGTATAGGTATCCTCTGAGTTGCATCTGCATCAGTAAAGCTGGACATGAATTACAGGTTGATCAAGTCCAAGGCTGTTCACCTGGCAGACTTTGTATGAAGGTACATCACATGCTCAGGAGTCAGCCAGTGTACACTGGCATACATGGAAGTGCTGATTAATTCCTCTGAACCTTGAGCATTTCTACTGAATCTCAAACCATCCTAACGAAAGCTACAGCACACAATTAAATTTCTAGGTTTATATCTTTCTGTTGAAGCCTCTTAAAAAGGCTGACTAAGACTGAGTGTTACTAGTGCAAGTTGAAGGGTGGGCAAGGAGGCAGTGATTAGGAAAATGTCATAGACAAAGTGAAAGGAAACAATTTTGGTATACAGAATAGCATTCATAAGGGAGTCAGAGAGTGGACGAGCACTCAGTTCTGTATGAAGGAGAAAGATATAGCAGGCAGCTGCATGACATGGGTGAATGACAGGCTGCACAGTTTGGACCACAATTGTCACTCAGAGGACAGAAGCGGACATTCTTGCAGTGGACAATGAGAAATGCTTGATTTTTCATGAACCATAAATAGCATTAACCTGGAAAGGCCAAGAGCAGTTAAAAAAATAATTTGCATCAGACCAGAGTTCAAAACCTCTAGGCAGCATTCTGGTAAAGCTGTTCTGTACTCTCTCCAAAGCCTCCACATACTTCCTATAATGGGGTGACCAGAACTGAATGCCATACTCCAGATATGGCCGAACCAGAGATTTTTAAAAGTTACAACATGATAGTTAGACTTTTGAACTCTGTGTCTCAGCAAATAGAGGGAAGCATGTCATAGATCTTCTTTAACACCCTATCAATGTATGCATCAACTTTTAGGGAGCCTGAAAATTCACATTCAACATTGTAGGAACATCTTCATTCGTTCATCAATCAGGTTTCTGAACCATCCATAACCAATAACCACTTTCTTGTTATCCCTCTTTTGCACTATTTATGTTCTGTAGATTACAGCAATTTTTTTATGTCTTGCATTGTACTCCTACAAAAAAGGAACAAATATTATAGCGTATGTCTGTGATAATAAACCTGATTCTGATTCAGATTCAGCTTCTGTCTTGGACCCCAGGATCTCTCTACATATCAACACCATTGAAATGTCCTGCAGTAACTGTATACTTTCCCTTGGATTAATCTCTCACATATTTTTTAATATATCTCTGCAAAGCCATTCAAGATCATCTTAATATTGAAAGTGCAACTTAAATGTGGTTGTTCTTGAGACCTGACAATGTACATGCCCTGCCACCAGGACTGCTTCTCAGTTAGGAGATGTGAGATTAATCTACAAGGTATAAGAGTTACAGAGTTGAAACTCTAAATGTTGTTCCAAACATATAGTGTGTGGCCCCCAATGCGCAAAAGATGGGTTGTCTTTACTTTAATGCAATCCACCCTCCAATAGTTCAGTAAATTGGTGTTTAGTCAACATCCAGCTTTGTATTATCACTGGTTTAATAGCATAAGGGATGCGTGAAATAATGATAATTATTTTAAGTGTGGTATAAGCACCAATGCTGAAAGAATGCAATATGCAGTAAATTTACAATAAAATTACCAATCATCTCCTTTCCTTAAAACAAGTATTGAAAGTGAAACTGCCCGATCCCAGTTGCATTAAATATCTCAGTATTATTAAGTTGATTTCTTTTACATGCACTTCCTTCATTTTCTCTGAAGACTGCTGGCTCCTTAATGAATTCTGGTCCTCAAATACTCACTGATGCTGCTTGCAAAATGGCCAGAACGAAGCCTAGGCAGTGGGTATTTGCTCACTATTCAATCATCAGAGGATAAGAACTAGAGACAGGAATTGACTGGTTCCTTAGATTAATGGAGTAATATGCACAGAACAGGCCCCAAAAGACCATGTCATTCATCAAGGACCCATCTGCACTAGTCCTATGCTAATTCTATTTAATTCTCCCTATATTCTAATCAACTCCTCCTATATTCTATGACT
Source organism: Mobula hypostoma (assembly GCF_963921235.1). Lineage (NCBI taxonomy): Eukaryota > Metazoa > Chordata > Chondrichthyes > Myliobatiformes > Myliobatidae > Mobula > Mobula hypostoma. The sequence continues at coordinate 39,134,475 of NC_086114.1, forward strand.
CACCCACAGACTAGGAACTATTTACATTGGCTATAAACCTACTAACTCGTATATCTTTGGAATGTGGAAGGAAAACGAAATCTCCAGTGGTCACAGAGGGAAAAATGTACATCAGAGGTGAGGATTAAATCCAGATTTTGGTATCATGAGGAACTAACATGCTACCTTCGTGTCTGCATCACCATTCAAAAAGATCATGATTGATCACTTATATTGACACCTCATTCCAGCACAACCCCACGTCCATTATTTTCCCCAAACATCCAATTATCTGTGGATCATGGAAGAAGCTAGCTGGTTACATTTTGCAGAAGTTCTTGAGTTACTGGAAAACACTAAACGTAGCTTTGCAGTTCAGTATCAAAATCCTCATGGAGTTCCAAAGCCAATGAAGAAACTCTGAAAAGTTGTCTAAAGTAATGTGCAGGATGTTTTGCTTGATAGGCATCAGCTTCAGAGGTCAATCTGCATCAAGAACAGAAGACAGAAAATGAGGATGTGGTAAGTTTTTATGCATAAAATTCCACATACATTTTCAATCATGAATATTTTCATATATACATTCCTGTACGTTCACAAAGAGAGATCAGTTCAGATGTAGTCTTGAAGGTCTTAAAATCACAGAGTCACACATGACAGAAATAGGCCATTTAGTCTACCAAATCCATGCCGACCATCAAATGCTTATTTACAAACAAGAGAAGATCTGCAGATGCTGGATATCTGAGTAACACACACAAAATACTGGAGGAACTCAGCAGGCCAGGCAGCATCTATGGAAAAGAGTACAGTCGACATTTTGGGCCAAAACCCTTCAGCAGGACTTTAAATTTGTTCTCCCCAGTTTCCAATTAACTTCCCCCTTGGATTCTACCATTCACCTTCACAACAGGCAATTAACAGCATTCAGTTAACCTTACCAGCCCTCATATGTTTGGGATATAAGAGGAACTAAAAGCATTTGGAAGAAACGTACATAGTCACAGGGTGAACATGCAAACAGAGACAGACAGCAACAGAGATTAAGGTTTAACCTAGGTCACTGTGGCTGTGGGGCAGTGGCTTTTCTAGATGCACAACTGTGCTACCAAAAATATTCTATGTGTGAGTGTTCAGCTTAAACATCTTCAGGTTTGACTTGAGTCATAGTCTTGTCCAGTAAGGTGATTTTTACTGGATTCCAAAGGCCTCTGAAGACCAGATATCTAAAAACAAATAAATAGTTTTAAAAAATTAAAAATAGCAAATCTCAATTTTAAAAGCACAGTATGTGTCCAGAGATTACTGATGATATTCAGAATGATTGACTTCAAGAAGGGGAAGTTTGAACGTTCAGGACTTCAGGACCTCAGGAAGGGGAAGTTAGGAGAACATATGCCAGTAGTCAGTGAGGGGGCAACGGTGGAAAGGGTGAGCAGCTTTCAATTCCTGGGTGTCAACATCTCAGAGGATCTGTCCTGAGCCCAACATATTGATACAATCATGAAGAAAGTATGCCAGTGACTCAAATTCTTCAGGAATTTGAGGACATTTGATATGTCACCAAAGACTCTTGGAAATTACTATAAATATGTGTTAGAGAGCATTATGTCTAGTTACATCACTGCCTGGAACGGGGTCTCTAATGTGTAGGAACACAAGAAGCTGCAGATGATTGTGGACTCAGCCAGCTCCATCACGAGCTCAACCCTCCCCACCATCGAGGACTTCTTCAAGAAGCACTGCCTCAAGAACGATGACACGCTTCACTCCATGTTTCAATGTACATGAGATAAATAAATCTAATATTTAAATCATTAAGGACCTCACTATTCAGGCCATGCCCTCTTCTCATTACTATCATTGGGAAGGAGGTACAGGAACTGAAGACACATGCTCAGTGGTTCAGAAACAACTTCTTCTCCTCTGCCATCAGATTTCTGAATGTTTCATGAACACTGCCTCAATATTCTTTTTTGTGTTGTTTATTTATTTTGCAACTTGAAGCAATTTTATATCTTTGCACTGTGTGATTAATGCAAAGGAACAAACTCTACATCATAAACAAGAGGAATCCTGCAGATGCTGGAAATTCAAGCAACACACATCAAAGTTGCTGGTGCACGCAACAGGCCAGGCAGCATCTCTAGGAAGAGGTACAGTCGATGTTTCGGGCCAAGACCCTTCGTGAGGACTAACTGAAGGAAGAGCTAGTAAGAGATTTTTACATCATATAAGACAGTGATAATAAACCTGATTCTGATTCAGGTTCTGATTGAAACGAAGGAATGAAATAACTACAAATGTCTGGAAGAACTCAGTGGGTCAAGCAGTATCTGTGGGGGGAATAGAATTGTCAATATTTCAAGTCATGACCCTGCATCAGAACATTGTATTTGTTGCTCCAGATTCCAGCATCTGCTGTCTTCAGTGTCTCCAGAAAGAATTAAATATATTTTCATCTTCAAGTCTTTTCAGTCCAGGTCAGCATCTCCTTTGAAAAGAATGGAAGATGCTATCTAAAGGTAAGGATGTTCTTCTGCACACTCCTTCTTTCTGCTGACCCATACACTGCAGTGAACTGGCAGCCTCCTGGTCAATACTGACCAGTGAATAGGTGCTCATCTCATTGTTTGCTGGTGTACTTTCCAATATCCCAAAATTGGCCAATTCCTCTGCGCACAGGTCTGCATCAGACTCAATGCAAATGTTAATGGTGATGGTGGTTTCAACTCACCTTATTACACATTTTCTCTCCTTTTTTCTTTGTAAATGACTGTTGTCAGCAGGCTCATTCATGATTAGATTCCTCCTCTTTCTCTCTCACTCTCTCTCTCTCTCTCTCTCTCTCTCTCAGGAGGAAACACTCTTTGGTAGTAATATGGTTGTAATGGATCTGATTCAGTCAAAACTGCCTATACAATCTTCCTTTTTTGAATTTCTGTTTTTGCACCTCATCAACTCAGAGCAGTGGAAGGAACCTTGAAGCCATCACGATCCCACTCACAAGTGAGAGTACCAGCCATTGATTCCTAGCTGACTTGTGACCCAACAGGGGTCCTTAGCTACTCAATATGAGTTGTGCTTGAGAATTATAAATGTGAGGTATTGATGGATGGGAAATAACAGTGAGTGGTAAATAGATAGGTAAGAGATGAGGGAGGCTCTTGTGGGAGGTTGAATGGACAAACAGGACTTGCATGAATTAGGAAACAAAATTTTTAATGAGATTATGGACAGTGGAGGTTAGAAGACTGTCCTTCCAATGTGTTAGCCAATAGATAATAAAAGGTGAGGTTTTCTACAATGGATGAGGTGAGGCAGTTGATGGGGGAGCGGGGATAGGCACAATGTGGAAGTGGAAAAAGGTGGATATATATATAAATTGGTTTAGAGTTAACTGGTGGTCAGATTAATAATTCTGAAAACGACATGAAAACTGGTGGAGTCATAGAAAGTGAAGAAGGTTGTTTAAAGATACAACTCAAAGTTGTGCAGAGTGGTGTCAAACAAAATCTAATCCAGACAAGTATGAGTTAATATATATTGAGAGGTAAAATTCAGATAGGACATACAGAATAAATGGCAGGGAGCTTGGGAGTGTTGATGTGCAGAGAGACCTGATGATGCAGGTTCATAGATCCCTGAGAATGGTGATACAGGTGAACGTGGTATGAAGAATGCATTTGGTATGCATGCCTTCATAATCTAATTAAACATTTGAGATACCATATTGCAGTTGTACAAGACATAGGTTTAGTTTACACTTGTTGGAGTTCCATGTACATTGCTGTTCACCACTCTATAAGAATGATGAGCGAGCAATAGAGAGAGTACAGAAGAAATTCACTAGAGTATTGCCTGAAATAGAAGCCTATAGATATAAGGAGAAATTGAAAAGGCAGGGTTTATTCTTAATGAAACTTTGGAAACTTAAGGATGACCTTATAAAGGTTTACAAAATCATGAGGGGCACAGATAGGATAGGTGGTCAGTCTATCTCTCAGCAGGGGTACATTTACAGCTGGAGAAAACAAGTATAAGGTGAGAGGGGAGAGTTTTATAAGAGAACTAAGAGGTAAGTTTTTCACACAGAGGGCATTAGAATGACACACCAGAGGAGGTCATGGAGGCAGTTACCATTATAATGTTTCAAAGGCACTTAGGCTGTCACTTTGATGGGGAAGGTATGGAGGGATATTAATAAAGCGAATGAGAGTAATGAGATAAGATAGATATCAAGTTCAGCATGGACTAGATGGCAAAGGGGTCTGCTCCTGTGTGATACTATTGTATGCTTTTTGCTGTGTTATCTTAAATTGAACTTTTTACACACTGACTCTGATCTTTGCTCATAATACAGTGGATTCCATTTAATTGATCTAACAATTAATCAGGGCAGCTGCTTATTTGCGACAATTCTTAGAGGAAAAAAAACTAAATGAGAAAATAGCCAGGATTCCCTTCATTTATTTGGGACGCAATGCTACTTAATTGGGACAGGAGACTGTTGCTAAATAGTTTCCAACTGGCATCAGTTGTGTGAACTTGTGTGGCTATTGGGCACTTCATACATTTATTGTGTGCCATGTTGTATGACATGGGTGATCATGGTGTTGACCATGATTATTCTTAGCAAAAATTTCTACTGAAGTGGTTTGCCATTGTCTTCTTCTGGGCAGTGTCTTTACAAAATGGGTGACCCAGCCATTATCAATACTCTTCAGAGATTGTCTGCCTGGCGACAATGGACACATAACCAGGACTTGTGATATGCACCAGCTGCTCATACGACCATCCACCACCTGCTCCCATGGCTACACGTAACCCTGACTGAGAGAGGTGGGGGGGGGGGGGTTAAGCATTTGCTACAACTTGCCCAAGGGTGATCTGCAGGCTAGCAGAAGGAAGGAGCACCTTACATCTCCTTTGGTAGAGACGTATCTTCACCCTGCCACCCCTTAGACACTACACATTGCATAGAGTGAGCAGTTTTTAAATAGCATCAGTTGTATGTTTTTAGATTATGAGGACATGCAGTCCTCTTTTATTGTTATCTAGTAATGCATACATTAAGAAATGATACAATATTCCTCCGGTGTGATATCACAGAAACACAGGACAGACCAAGACTGAAAAACTGACAAAAAACACATAATTATAACATATAGTTACAACAGTGCAAGCAATACCATAACTTGATGAAGAACAGGCCGTGAGCACGGTAAAAAAGTTCAAAGTCTCTTGAAAGTCCTACATCTCACACAGACGGGAGAAGGAAGAAAATTCTCCCTGCCATACCCGACCACAGTCCTACTCTGAGTCGTCCGAAAACTTCGAGCTCCGACCAGCCCTCCGACACTGAGCACCGAGCACCATCTCTGCTGAACGCTTCAACCCCAACCCTGGTCACCAGCAACAGGCAAAGCCGAGGATTTTTGGGCCTTCCCTCCGGAGATTCTCGACCACGCAGTAGCAGCGGCAGCGAACTGGGCATTTCAGAAGTTACTCCAGATGTTCCTCCCTGCTCTCACGGCTGTATCCATCAAATCAGAATTGTGCACGGCCCCTACTTAACAGATACGATATCACTTCACTGGAGAGGCTACGCGCACTGCATCGCGCTGCCATCTTCTCCTCCCTCCTCCCTTTGTGTTCAAAGCAGAGATTTTTGCCACTGATAGTTAGCAAGAAATAAGCAGTAAAACAATTTAGAATTGTTTTGCTCACTGTGATTTTAAACATTCAGGATTGGAGGTGCCAGAAACAGCCAGGAGTGAAAATGAAATAATTTCATTACTTCAACAAGTTAGGAAGTACAAAGAATTTGAAGGTACCAACAATAACTTTGAATGTTACAATGAAAATGAAGATATGGAGGATGTAGTAATTGAAAGCACTGTATGAAGGTAGTCCATTGTCTGCACTAGGTGCCTGCGCTACTTCTGTTCATTTACAATCAAAGGAACATGGCAGTGTGTCAGTTGTTCGTTGTATCAAAAGATGACAGTGAAACCTGTGCTGGAGAGTGTTAAAGTGGAAAAGTGGTTGTACAGGGACAGTTCCACTCTCTCGACCTCAGAAGTCCTGGTCCAGTGGTACGAGTAGTTGTCACAAACAACTTCCTTTCTTGTAGTGGATGACCATAACTTCTGTGTGTTATCATGCTCTTTGCACTCGAAGAAGTGTTGCAGAACTTCCTTCTTGTCCGTTGGATCTCACCACTGATCTCATCCGCCCAGTCTGCCAATGCTAACTTCACCAGCTGGGACAGGCATGTCCTTATTTCACCGGGCATATAAGGCTTGCCGACTAACTTGCCTGTCGAGGCGGTTGCATGCGAATAGCTACTTGGAGCCACAGGTGAGAGCTGACCAAAGATGAGTGAGCCGCCCCAGATTGAACAAGTCAAGCTCCTTCACCAGAGATGCTACCCTTCCCTGGACACCCCATACACTGCATCATACAATGGATGACTTCCTCCTTCAATAAATATTAGGAACTAATACATAGTTTTATACTACTGTAGTAGCTATGGTAGTGTTCTAATTTATTCTCTATTTCATTTGAATACATAATTTGTCACTCAGTTAAATGGATATTTGTCTTTTTTATACCTTTTTAACTTTGGGTAATTGGAGCAGATGCTTAATTGAGCCAAAGTCTACTGGTCCCAATGTGTCCCAATTAACCGGAAGCCACTATACATCTGTCAGGTCATCTCTCAGCCTCTGCCCCTCTAGGGAAATATTTCAAGATGCGCAACCTCTCCTTTGAGCAAATCCTCTCATATCCAGGCAACATCATAGTGAACTCCTTCACATCCTTCCTATAAAGCAGCAACCAGAACGCTCTAAATGGGGACTAACCAAAGTTTTATACACAGATCGAACTTGGGTTATTGGAGCGGTCAGGCAGGAAGCCGCAGAGGAAAAGGTGTCCTGCTTTGGGTGATGCTTCCACTTTCTTCCCTTCACTGATAAATCCTGAGCAAGGTCCTCTCTTAGAGCTTATAAATCTGGTGGATCTGTTTGGACTATGAGATCAGTATGGGCTGCTAATACTGAAAATACAGCCCACCTTCTTATTAATCTCCTGGTACACCATGAAGAAGGTGGCAGGAGCTATGACAAACAAAATGAACAATATCTTACTCCATTATTGATGAAAAGATGCAGAAAGCACCCCTGGAACAAAGGCCAAGCATTTGCACATCTGCAGCCAGGGCTAAGGAGGGAGGTGGTTTTCTGTGGAGACTATATCGACGGAATTTGGACATTGGGCTCCAGCTACCTCTGCGCTGTATTTCAAATTCCAAGGAGGAAGATATTTTATGCTCGAAAAAGACTAGGCAATTAATTTGAATGGTTCCCATTATTGCTACAAATTCACCTTTTATCAATGAAATTTGCCTCGGCAATGGATGTTGTATGCCACGTCACTTACCAAACCAGTCCTTACTGATTTGCCTCCACCTTAAACAGACTTTGAAGAAATATAACTTAAAGAAAGTTTTTTGTTTGTTTTCCCTTGAACCACTGGCTTACCTCCTTTGTCAGTACTCTACACATCAGTTATTCAAAGGACTGCTCCACACGTCAGTGGTTGCAGAGGAAGCCTTCAACTTGCACTCTCAATTCTTTTTCAATATTATATACTCAATTAGCACCCACACACTCCCTTTAAAAGAAGTGTTCTTAATTCTCAAACCAAGCAACAACCTGCTTCACACACCAAGCCTTCAGCCCTTTTCATCCTCTCCAAGTACTTCCCCACTCCCTCACGTATTGGCTCCTCGAACCCTGGAGGCAGCTCCTTATTGGCCTCCTTTTGCCTGCCCCTCTGAACAACGTACTGCGTCTGTTAATTGTCGCTCACTGTCGATGGGGCCTACAGACGTGAAACGTGACACCACCCCAGGGGGTATTCATGTAACTTTAATCTGCATTTTATTTAAGGGAAGGAGAAGATGGGGACAATTAGCTCCCAATCAGCCACCATAACCAGCATCTGAGGCAACAAAAACAGTTTGATGTATTTACAAAAACAGGAACATTTGCAATGCAGCAGCTGGGTCAAGAATGTTAACAGCTCCATGAAAAATTATGGAAATTGATGCTGATTTCTATTTAGGAATGTAACCCTCGTTCTGACCCAGATGTTGTGATTTAAAGATGGCTTATTATTTAAGTGCTTCGTGGAGATAAAAATTATTAGGTTTAAAAAAATGAGGGGTCACTGAGGTCTGGAAACTTGATGACATCACATTAGGAGCCAAGCTCCTTAACTGGTGCTATGTGACAGTTTACAAGGTTCTCCCAATCTTAATGAACCCTGTAATTTCTGCATTTCCTTCTCTAACTTGTGGCAGGCATCCCTGATTCGACTGACTCTCAGCATCGATTGTGATTGTTCAATCTAACTGCTGTAGAGCGGAGAGATGATGTGAGATAAGCGAGTGGCATTTGCTCAACAAGCCATGAAGTACCACTCCTGCCACCTGCCATATTAACCATTGTCACCCTTCTCCCTCTTCAGACGGTTAAGAGTTAACAGAAATTGTGCTACTTGGAATCAATTCCAGTTCTGTTATATAATGGACACAATGAAAAAGAGCAGCAATAAAAAATCATAGTGCAGCACATTTGAGATAGATTCTGATGGGAAATATCCATTAAATGGACCTCTTCATTTTGCTATTAATTTTTATTTACAGCTTTTGTTTAACAATTCTGTCCTCTCACTTCTCTGGATCTCAGTGTCTTGAATTTTTAGTCATTCACTCTTCATTCACTTTCTCACTGTTTCATTTCAGCCTCTATTTTCCTTACACACTCTATGTACTATTTTTTCCCCTTGTTCCTCTTTCTCTCTCTTCCTATTTCACTTTTCCTCTTTCTCTCCACCTCTTCAATTATCTCTGAATGCTTGTCTCGACCTTTCTTTCTTTCCCCACACCCGCGCACTCCTTCCCTTTCTCTTTCACGATCTCACCCTCTACGTACACCTTTCTCTCCTGGATCCCTTTCTGTCTTTTTACCTTTCCTTTCCTCCGGCACTGAATATCACTCCGGTTTCTGGTTGGAGCCGTAGTCCCTTCTGTGTAAAGGTTAATTGTTAATTGTATTCTTTGACAAACTTCAGTCTTGTTGATTTGAGAAACATAGAATAAATAAACTGGGGACACTGTCTCTCTTCTCCTCACCTTTACTGGGTATAAAACATTTTTAATTTTTTTTTGTTGTTAATAGATTAATGTTCATTTGGTCTATAGCCTGCAGGCAGAAATCAATGACATTTGAAATAATTGTTGTTACAGGGTAATCTCCAGAGGAAAATGGTGCAAAACTGTAGAGAAGATTTGAGTAAATTACTGTGTCAGCTCCTATTTATTTGCTACATGATTGCCAGAGGCACTGCTTGCAGATAACCATTAGGAGCTTGGACCATAAAGAAGAAACGGTTTGCCAATGTTGGAAAGTTAGCGTGTAATGCAGCAAGTTATCAGCAAAGTGCTCCCTATAGAGAGATGCCAGAGGGGAAATGCAATGTGTCGATGTGAGGAGAGCAAATTACACTTATTGAAAGAACGGCGAGAAAGGGAAAGAAAACCTCTTTTTTAAAAAAAAACCTGCAACGCAAATTAGAGCAGAATAAAGCTGTGAGGACATGTATCAGAGTAGACGGAAGCACTCTATCATCTAAGAAAGGAGGGCGGCATCAGCACAGCCTGGTTACAGAGGTGATGTCCAACATTACTTCCAACTACTTTGGAAATAAAATCACATATTATGAGCTCATTACAATCAATTCATTATTAAGCTTCCAAGCCAGTCAAAATCGCCCACCTGCTGTTTGCTTTAACTCAATAATTTTCCTCTTTAACAATTTAAGTTGCCACATAGAAATAGCAATTTACATGTTTGCACTTAAAATTTTGAAAATAAATCCAAATTTATATTTATAGATCCAACTTATAACTTGTCAGAGAAGTAAATTGTGAAATGTTTCTGTTGGCAATCACAAGGTGAGTCTAAGAATGATGATTCTTTGAATAATAGCTACAAGGAACTAAAATTAATTAAGAATGAAACAGAATATTACTTACCAGTGTATATTGAGAATAAGAAAAGTATAATTATCTGAACAATTAATAATTTGTACATGCAGATTTCAATTAATTAAATTACACTAAGAGCAAGAGCAGGTCACAACTGAGGAAAGAAGCTACAAACAGCTTTGAGAAGCTGCTAAGCAAATGGTATAAGTCCCCAAGAGACTGGAGATTATCATGGGCTGTGTGCTGTCACACCAAGATACAGAGAGAGCCAAAGGCAGTCAGTCAGCCTCTGTGGACTTCCTGAGCACAGGGCTCTGCTCTTTGCAAGCCCCCACCCCCTGAAATTTGCCCCCTAAAAATCCCTTTAAGTTGCCGACCACTCACGATGATTCCTTCCCTTCATCCTGTGGATCAGTGGGGCCCACTCTGTCAGCACCACTCAAAAAGAATTGTGGCCTTTCAGGACCCTGTCACAGTTAAAGCTGTTTCCTTTTGTCAGAGAAATTCTTCACTTTCTGATCCTTCTACGCCTTTTTATCAGGCTACGGTTATTAAGTGAATATTAGTCTGAGAAGTGATAGAAAGTCCACCGTCTTCCCCCACCACCCCCAATCCAACCTTCTCCTCCCCTCATCAGGTAGCAATGGAAAGGAAAACAGACATTGCTGGAGAGTGGGGGCTACACAGAGCCACAAAAATCACAGGACCGAGAACTCAGACGGAAGAGAGAGCGGAAAAGGGAGGTGGATAGAAGGCTTAAGGAACAAAAGCGGGGGAAGATCCAGCTTCTGACAGGGAAATAGAGAAAACAAGCCAAAAGGCATTGTGTGCAGACCGCTTTTTTTATATTTTAGAAACAGATGCTGAGGCAGATGGTGGTGAATTAACAGAGATGGGAGAACAAGGAATAAGAAGGAACATTACTAGTCCAGAGAGGATGGACATTAAAAAATAAAGATCAGGGAAAATCAAAATCCCACATTTGCACAACAGGGAACAGGACCGAAATTAAGACCCAAAATACTTGCGAAAGAAACATAATCAGTTTATAGCACAAAAAACAATGTTATACAAGGAATACACTGAACTGCAAGGCTAGAAACTTTAAACTATGAATGCTTTACCACACTTTCCACAGATAGACATATACATGCGCACACGCACATACATTTTAACATACACACACACACACACACACACACACACAATCATACTCTATTTACTCTCTGTGCTGCTATGTTCCCAACATAAACAAATACACAATTACAAAAAGCGCAGACAAAACCATCCACATAAAAACATATGCAGCACACACACACTCGCAGCAACACACTGCATAATATGCAAACACACACACTCGCGCGCACACACAGAATTTATGCAATATATACACACACCATAAAATGCACAGAAACAAATAAACACACGCAAACACACACGCGCGCGTATACACACCATGGTCATTAATTATCCAAAGATTTAGACAGCTTCAGACAAAAATATTGGTCCCAAATTAATTGAGAGAGCTTAATGGCAGAGCGACTAAAATGCCATAATTATCAATGCCTTAGTCACAGGTGGAGGAAAACCTACAGAGGAATATTAGGGGAAATTGAGTGCCTTTTAATTTCTTCCTAACGAGAGTTGGAGGGTTAGGATCCAGTAATACATTAGAGTCATCTGGCCCAGCAGTGTATTAAAACTGGGACATTTGAATCCCAGAGATTAATGGGTGAGTTTTCTTGAAAATTGAAACCTCTCCATCAGTAGCTTCACAGGCCTAATCACTGCCTGTAAAAGTAATTGGGTTAATAAGGCTTAAATATTGTCTAGAAAAGCACTCATAGAAGGAATATTAAAGAGAGGAAAAGTTTTGACAGATAATATTTGAAGTGCATTAGTAAAGTGATGGGACAGAGGAGGTGACTGGTAATCGCGGAAATCATCATCTTTCAGAAAAGTACTAAAATCAGTTTCAGATCTTGTCACTGTTCAATTTCATAAACTGTTTCTATCTGAAATTGTAAAGTTTAGAGAACAAAGCAAATATGGGATTCCCACCCCCAAAGGGTTTATCCTCAGCCTAGCTAGAGTAATTGGTTGAAAAATTAAATAAGAAGAACAATCCTAAACGGCGATGCCTCTCATAGTCATGTGACTTGCCCGTGTTCCTTGTTTGTGGTTATTCATGAATTCAGGTGCAATTGCAGGAGCTGAAGGTGTCAGAAGAGCTTTGCTCTGCAAGAGTCAAGTAGATATAGTTCAAAACATATTGATCACTTGTTTACCTTACTGGGGTAGCAAAACACTGTGAAGATTTTTCTCAAAAGATTTATTGCATGTCTGAGATCCACAAATAATTTGATTATGTGTGACTGTACCTGTACAAGAACAGGACATATTTCCACAAACCATCCTTTTTTTAAGTACAGTCAATGTCTAGTGCTTATTGAGATCTTCTGTAATGCAAAACTGTGTCACCTGTCATGCAAATTAAAAAAGAAATATATTCTGCATTTATTTTTTATGCATACATTTTGTAACAGTAATTTTTTTATTCTACGTCCCAGCTTTTTTGCAGTAACTTGTGAATTCCATAAGGCAAGATTTCCTTTACCCAATCTGCCGCAATGCAGGGTCAGCTAGACTTCAAAGTATTTTTACTTATTTTGTTTTATTTAGCGATACAGCACAGTAACAGGCTCTTCCAGCCCACCAATCCCATGCTGCCCAATTACACCCATCTGACTGATTAACCTAACACATACATCTTTGTAATTTGAGAAGTAACCAGAGCACTCAGAGGAAACCCCAGCGGTCATGGGGAGAAGGTACAAATGTCTTACAGACAGTGGCGGAATTGAACCTGGGTCACTGGCGCTTAATACCGTTACACTGTTTCGCTCTCGTGCACCCGTACAAACAAGATTCACGAAATCCATGGCACACACTGTACACTGATGTAAAAGTAAGACTTGCTTTACTGCAGCACCTTACACAACCTCAGGGCACCACAGTGCTTTGCACCTAATGAAGCCATCACTAACGCAGAAAATGGAAAACCTTCAGGTTTCCCCACTGATAATAATAAAACAATGTTCAGATAATCCAAAGTTGCTGTTGAATGATGAATATTGGCCAGATACTCCAGTCTTTCCTCAAATTGTGCTCTGCTTGCTTTACACAAGCTAAGAGACCAAGTAAGACTTTAGTTTACATCCCATCAACAATGCCATATTCTCTTGGCAGATACTGCATTACCTATCAGACTAGGGTTCAGGTATAAAATCAGAGCTCTCAAACTTGTGCGTGATTACAGACTGAAGGTGCTGCCTCTGCAATGAGACAGACTAATCTCAAATAACAACTGTGACCCATTAGGGATTCACATGATGTATGGAAAACATGCTTTTGGTTGCTGACACTGAATGTTTTTGAGGCTATCAGACACTAATTATATTTCCCACCACATCACATTCAATTTCGTTGGTGCCAAAGATACTTTCTACTTTTGAGCTGTCATTTCTTCTTCTTAAATATACCTTCCTTTGCCAATTCCTTCAGGTCAAGGGTAACTTGCTTTCACTCCAATTTTGGCGGACTTCAAGAGCCCAACATGGGGCACAAGTTTTCCACGTTTGAGTCTCAAAAAGGCACAGCTTGGGACCATAAAAGATGTACCTCCTACATTCTAAATAGGCCAAAGGTGCTTCGCTGGGCCATTAAAGGTTGAGGTGTGGAAAGAACAGGAATTGGCCCAGTTAAAGCTGGGAAAGGGTTTATAATGGAGAGAAACTTGATGGGTAATGTCCTTCTACAAGGAGAAAACCTCACCAGGAGGGAAAAACAATTACCCACAGACAACATCATCAACTGAATCACTGTGCACACTCACATTTGCCACTGGTATTAGAATAGAAAGTCTAATTCCGTTCAATCAAAATTCTTGCAACAGATTTGCAGTAGATATTCACTCCTCAGTTTGCCTTGAGTGAAGCCTTTAACCCTCTGACTAACCCTTCCACTGCGTTGCATTCTAAAGCATTATGGTGGTAGTTACAGCACTGGAAAAGCCAACAATGTTCTCATCAGCTGGCAAGGGATTTCACAGAGGTGTCAGCAGTCATGGTTACAAACCACTCTTCAGCTGTACAGGAAAACACTCTTCTAGAATTGTTGACTGCTCATGTCACATGGTCGTTATGGAGACAAGTGTAATGAAGGTCTCGTGGCTTCTTCTACTGAAGGTACATGGTTAGATAATCCATCAGGCTGGTTTCCACACACTTTATTTATGACAGTAGCATACTTGACAAAGATAGATGAAATCATAGAGCCATTCAGTCAGACAGCGCAGAAACAAGCTCTTCAGACCACCACCTACCTTAACGATTAATCAGTCAGGTACACTAAGCCTACACCAACTCCATTTTATTCATTGCTCAGACAGAACAGCATATCAGGACAACTCTCAGAGCTGCTCCAGAAACCTAGGTTCAGCCTAGACCTCTGATGCTTTTGTGTGGAGTTTGCACATCCTCCCTGTGACTATGTGAGTTTCCTTTGGGTACTTTGGTTTTCTTCCAAACCCTAAAGATGCTTGGAGCGGTCTATCAATTGGCCCCTTGTGTGTAGGAGTTAAATAGAATCTGAAGGGAAATTCTCAAAAAATTGGATTAGTGCGAGTACTTGATGGGCATAGGTTCAGTGGGGAGAAGATTCCGTTTCTGATCCAATTTATGTCATGTGAGACATAGATTATGACTTTATATTTTCACATAATGTCTTTCAATCTCAAGAAGTATGCCAGTATTTACTAATTTCCAGTAAAATGTACTGATAAAGGTAAGATCCCAGTAATTATATTTAAAGTCCAAGAGAAAATATTAGATCCTAAATAAATATGCAATTTATTTCAATAATACATTAACATAATGAAAAGTTGCAGTAATAGAGTCTCCTTTGTGAGCTTTGATGTTCCCAAAGTGCTTTATAGTCAATTATGTTCCTTATGGCTCGTCACTGGTGTGATGTAGGCTTTGTCACAAGTATCAAGAGGTTGTGTCCTGTGAGAGCAAACAAAAAAAATGGCTTTCCATCCAAATCCCTGCAATAATCCGGTATCCAGTGTGGTGCCAGTGTTTCTTAGGTAGTCTTATGAGGCAGAGGCTTTCCTTAATAAAGAATACTCTTCCGTTGGAGGGTTAGTGCAAGCTTGCAAAAATGCTCTTGATCTCTTCAGTATTTAGTTGAGGCAATCTCTACTCATCTATCATTGGACGTTTAACAAAACTTTGGATAATTTTGGAGAGAGTGAAGGGATCCCTTCTTCTCCCTTCTTCTCACTCTAAATTATCTAAATATTTGATGTAGTGCAGATTGATCTTATTTGAACTCATATAGGCATGGGAACATAAGAAATAGAAGCAGGAATCGGTCATCTGGCCCATTAAGCCTGCTCCGCCATTCAATAAGATCATATCTGATCTAACTGTGGACTCATCTCTACCTCCCTGTCTTTTCCCCATAACCCTTAATTCCCCCGCTATGCAAAAGTCTATCTATCTGTGACTTAAATATATTTAATGAGGTAGCCTCTACTGATTCCCTGGGCAGAGAACTCCACAGATTGACTACTCTCTGGGAAAAGCAGTTTCACCTCATCTCCATCCTGAATCTATTCCCCTGCTTCTTGGGCTATGTTTTTTTTTACTGATGTTACTGATGAACAGTACATCACTGAAAAGTAGGAGGGATCATGATGGATTCTTAGAGGGTGTCAGAGATAAATACACTGGATGTAAAGAAAGCCATTAGTGACGACGTATTGGCTGTGACATGATGTATCAAACCTCCTGGTGTTCAATCCATTTGGAGAAAAACTGGAGGAAAATGATACAGTCAATAGCGTCAAAGGCTGCAGCCAGGTGGAGAAAGATGAAGGGGGTAGATTCACTTTGTGACATTCAGAGAAGTTGGAAATTACTCTGATAAGAGGTGTTTCAAATGATAACAGAGATGGAACACTTAATGATACTGACTTAATTTCTCTGAAATGAAGTTTTAAGTTCTGATAGACAGCAACTTTTGCTATTAGATGAATTATTGAAGAAGTTCTCGTTTCTGTTAACTATTTATAATTAGTCATTTGACACAGTGTTAAGCCCTCAGTATTAACACCAAAGTGCTGTGTGAGAAGCAGCCTGTTGTGCGAGAAATCATTATCGGTCATCGAGCGGGATGCTTCCAATGGCCATTTAATGGTACTGCTGAGAGGGTGCACTCAGAACAAAGAGAGCAGATCAGACCCAGCCCAATCTATACCATCAATGTTGTGCACTGTATGAGACAAGACTTTCATCTCTACAGATGGAAGCTATGTCCAAAGATGCTGCCTGTGGATCAGTTTATCCCTTCTCTCTGAGCTACTTTATCGGTGGTCAATCTTCCCATTCCCGAAATTTGAACACATAAACTGGGCCAGTACCCTGAATGCAGAATTTCAGGAATGCTTCAGTGCCAGTACTAATGTTCTTTTGCTGACATTCTAAAAGAGACCCACTCTTTCCTCATAGGTGGATGTACAATGTACTGTGTCAGAGAAGAGCAGTACATTTAGTATTGGCAAATCTTTATCCCTCAGTTCAGCACTACCCAAACAATGACCTGGTAATTGTTGAATTGCTATTTGTTAACACTTGCTCTCCATATATTAGTTGCAGACTAAACTAAAAACTATTGAGCTTGACTTAAAAATTTCAATTAACTCCCAAACTTCAAAGATCTTTTGAGGTTTCGATTTGATGCTTCTGCTTGTGTGAGAAAGTGTTTTCTGATTTCTACCTCTCACTGTCTCTCTAATTGTCCTCCCCTGTTAGCTCCTCTCATTCCTAAGTAAGATCTCACTAACTTACACCTTCTTCTTTACTAATCGTCCACATATGCAGGTTCATGAATCTCCAGATTCCCTGGCAAACAGCTCAGGAGCATATTTTCCCATATTGCTCTGGCCACGACATTGACAAATTTCGAGAACATAAAGGGTTGTGATGTTAATGCAATGGAAGCATATAGCACAGAAGCCAACTCTCTGGTCCATAATCTCCATGCTGACTCTTTCACGTTGTAGTCCAAAGTCAAGCAAGATGCCATTCGTGACATCATATGTTCAGCAGAAGCAGGGCTGGTAAATTACCAGATTAGTAATCTAGACACTTGGAATAACAAACAGGAAACTTGAGTTGTAACCAGCTGCGGAGTTTCAGTTCTGTTGATAGTTAGGCTTAGAAATGCTAGTATTAATAAGGAAAGCTTCTAGAATGTCATTAAAAAAAACATCTAGTTCATGAATGTCCTTCAGAGAATTTTGCCGATCTTACCTGATTCCGGTCTGAAATAATTGAGACTGTCTAACTGACTTCTGAAGAGGAAGTTAAGGATGAATGATAAACGATAAGACCATAAGACATAGGAGCAGATTTAGTCCAACTGGCCCATCGAGTCTGCTCCACCAGTAATCATTACTGATCCTTTTTTTCTTTCCTCCTCAACCCCAGTTCCCGGCCTTCTCCCCGTAACTTTTGATGCCATCACCAATCAAGAACCTATCAATCTCTGCCTTAAATACACCCAACAACCTTTTGAATGTTGAAGGGCCTTGACAGAGTAGATTTGAAAAGGATGTTCCTGATGGTGGAAGAGTGGTTGAAAAAGATGTTTCCTATGGTTGCCGCATGTGGCAACATATTCCACAAATTCACCACCCTTTGGCTAAAGAAATTCCTCCACATCTTGTTTTGAAAGGGTGCCCCTTCATTCTGAGGCTGTGTCCTCTTGTCCGAGACTCCCCCACCATCCTTTTCACATCTACTCTGTCTAGGCCTTTCAACATTCAAAAGGTTTCAATGGGATCCCCCCTCATCCTTCTGAATTCCAGCGAGTACAGACCCAGAGCCATTAAACGTTCCTCGTATGATAACCCTTTAATTCCTGGAATCATCCTTGAGAACCTCCTCTGGACCCTCTCCAATGCTGGCACATCTTTTCTAAGATGAGGGGCCCAAAACTGTTCACAATACTCAAGGTGAGGCCTCGCCAGTGCCTTTTAAAGCCTCAGCATCATATCCTTGCTCTTGTATTCTAGACCTCTTGAAATAAATACTAACATGGCATTTGCCTTCCTCACCTGCAAGTTAACCTATAGGGTGTTCTGCAGTTCCTTTGCATCTCAGATTTTTGGATTTTCTCCCTGTTTAGAAAATAGTCTGCACATTTATTTCTACTACCATATAAATGCTGTCTTTGCTGGTGATGGCCTGATCTTGAAAAATGAATGCATTATAATAAAAAAAGTTATCATGTCCTCTTGATGTTTTGAGCTTCATACGAACCAGGCATTAAGCTTTCCAAAATTTCCAAACAACTTCTGGAAAAAGCAAAAGTCATACAATAATTATTAGACCCAAAGTGATTTGCAGACACTGAAGCACTTTTGACCTACTATCGAAATGCTTAAAAAAAATGTAAGTATTTCATGCACGGCAAGATCACACAAAACATAGTGTGAAAATGGCCAGGTAATCTCTGTTGGTTCTGCTGCCCGAGGGATGGATGTTGGCCAGTATATGGTGACAAGCACTCTCGTTCTTCTTCAAACAAAGACATTGAAATGTTTGCATCCACTGAGAGAACAAATGAAGACTTGTTTTAATATCCCTCTAAAAATGCCACATCCAACTGGAAAGCACACACCCTATGCCACTAAATGTTTTTCTTAGCTCTAGCCAGGTAAGTTCCTATGAGCACATGTAATGAGCAGGTAAACAGGAGGGGAAGGGGTGATTAGGGTATTGGATACATTAAAGCATTGTCTGCTTTAATACTCCTCTTCACATCATGTCAAAGCAAAAAATGGATCTGACTCCCTTGGTGAGCATACACTTTCACATTAATTATTGCTTAACTGATCCCTAATCTTCTGCTTCTTATACTCTAATCTTATTTGTAATACCTTAATACTAATTTAAATGGTGGTGTTTAATCCCTAGTGCCAGGCTTTAATTCCTTGCAGTTAATTTTTCCCCACATGAAGGGTACAGGTTGACCAGTAACACAGAGGGTGAATGGAGGCTGGGGGTGGGGTTGGGGAAGCTGTGGAGGCACAAGCAGGCCAATTAATTACCTCCATAATGTTGACCATTTTTACATTTGCCATAACTCAGAACGGCCTTTTTCCAGCTGCTAGCTCAACAAAGGAAATAATAGCTGAACAGACCCCAGTGGTGGCCCAGACCTTCTGTGCACAGTCCCTCGTGACTATCACTTGAAGTTCATTAATGGCCAATTACTAATAGCTGATTGGCCCTATTGTCTTGTAAAGCAGGAGAAGCTGGGCACCTCCGCAGGAGTGAAGGGGGTTGGGGAGAGGGAGGTCCTGTTGTCACTGCTTGTAGCATCTTTGAAGCCTAGCCAGCACATGCATACGTTGGGAAAAAAAAATCTTCTGAATGACAATAAAACAATATTGTCAGTTGTGGTCTCCCAGCTAATAATATTAGTTACGGTTTGTGCTATTGTCATATCTGGAGTGTCCTGTTGTTTTGAAATTAATAATTTTTCCCCCTATTTTGAATGTACAGTGAGCAGATTTATCATTCAATGGCATGGTCTCGCAAAGATCCCCTAAAGGATTTTTTTTCAATTTCTACTTAGAGATTCCACATGCTGAAAACCTTAAAGTATAACATATTGGAATACACAGACAATCTGACCTGTTTATACGTATAACAGTTGATAGGCTGTCAGGTCCACTGAGAGGGCTCACATTGAAGCGAGCTATCTTTTAAACTGCAGGGCAATACATATTGAAAGTGGGAAAAATATATATAAATCAGACGACGGGGCCTGAATATTGCATTTGTTATCCAAATTCCTTGTGGGCACAGAAAAATGATACAAGAAAATGTAAAACCAGCAATTTTCACTCCGTCCCAGAAAGAATTACACCTTTTTATTGCTTCTCAAAGGTAAAAAGGAGAGAAACACATCTGGCAGACATCAAGCCTGTGCAAGATGTTAATCTATTCAATTATTACTTTATTAATATCGTATACACTTCACTTAAATTAATCACTTTGCTGTTAATTTCCATTTCCAGTAATGCTGAAGATTTGGTTGATCTGAATGTGGAACTATATCATTTCAGCGACCATTATAAGCAGTGATTACTGATAATGGCTTTCCACCAGTGCAATATAACTACCATTTTGTACCGTGATTTCAAGGCAGTGTGAGTCTTTTAATAACCAGCAAGACAATGAACAGTGGAAGTGATGAATGCACTGGGCCTCCAAATGTGTTCCCGGTTGAGGTTAAAGAGATGCTGCAGCTCAGTACCCTCATGAGTGTGGTTAGGATAAAGGGACGGGTGAACACGGCAGTGGGATTTGGTAAGTAGAGGTTCACTGGGCAATGGAATGTGGGACTTGGAGTGCATTACAGCTTCCTTCTACAATGAAGGGACAAGGCCCATACCACAGTACAGTGCTACAGCAAAAGCCAAGAGAAAAGGTATGACAAATCACTCACTGACACTGAATTGAGGATTGTAAAGCCAGGTTAGGGAACTCTTGCTTTTACAATATGCCATTCTCTTTTATCATTTCAAAAACCAAAACAAGAGGCTGTGCAGGACATCGAAAGATTGGACATATTAGTGGGCAATGCAAGGAAACCTCAGTGAATTGACACCTGAAATTTACCTTTAACAACAAATCATAGGAGGCACTGAAAAAGATAGGGCAGCATAATGGGAATGGTCACACTGTGTGGAAATAGAACCTTCAGCCCATCAAGTTCCGACTAACCATCACCGACCCAATTACACGAATCCTTTGCTAATCCTGTTTTCTTTTATTCTTCCCAGATTCAGATTCAGGTTCATTTATTTATCACTTGTACATTGAAACATACAGTGAAATGCATTGTCTGCGTGAATAACCAACACTACCTAAAGATGTGCTGGGAGCAGCCCACTAGTGTTGTTACACGTTCCAGTGCCCACATAGCGCGCCCACAATGTTCTGCAGAGCAGCAACAAAACAAGCCCCTTGCCTCCATCCCATCCACCCACGCACCCACTCACACATAAGGAAAGTCCTCCAACTCCAGGGCAGACTGGGCCGCCAGCCATCACTGGACTTACAGACTCACCAACATCAGCTTCCAACTTCCCCGGTGGACTTGCAGACTCACAGTCCCAGGGCCTCGGCCACTGGGCCTTGGCTTCCAGACTTCCGATCAACTTCAGGGCTATGATCTTCCAACTTCTCATCTTGAAGAGATTCTCATTCACATCAGCTCTACATTCTCTTCAACTCCTCCAAATTCACCCGCCCACTAGGGGCAATATTGAGCTACCAGGCATCACTTTACCTTTAGGACATGGTAGAAAACAGAGCATCAGAGGAGAAGCCACTCATTCACTGGAGGTTTACATGTACTCCACACAGACATCACCAGAAGTCAGAAGTCTGGAGCAATAAGGTCACAGTTAAAAGTTCCTCATAGTTCCAGGGACATAGGTTCAATCTTGACCTCAGGTACCACCTGTATGGAGTTTACACATCTGCCCTGTCACTGCTTGGTTTTCCCCCAAGCACTCCAGTTTCCTCCCAAGTGCTGGAAGGTTAGTGTGGTGGTAAGTGAAAAGACGAATCAAAGGGCATGTCAGAGAGAATATTAAGTTGAAGTTCATGTTTAATTATCTATCTATCATACAGGCATCCCGTGAATGCAGTCACATGAAACAGCGTACCTTCAGGGCCAAGGTGCAAAACACAGTACCAACAGTCATACACGGCACAAGGCACATATAGCACATATAAGACAGCAGTAGCCATACAGTCACACAAAAAAAGTCCCTGAGTGACATGTTCTGTAAATTGATGGTGCGTAGGTGTTATTGGCAAGAGCAAGCAGCTCTCAGCAGTCCACACAGCCTAATGGATATATACGCACTCATACACGCAACTCAGCTTGTCTTCCACCAAGCCAACACTGGAGAGCAGCACTGAAGGGAGAGACCAGCCCCCAACTCAGCATGGACGCTGTGCCGCATCAGTTCCAGTGTCTCCGCTCCTGGACTGCTGCAACAGGCAAGTCAACGGCATGAGGTCTGGTCTTTGCTAGAATTCAGGCCATGCAGCTGCCCCATGATCAGTCTCACCAATAAACCAGTGAGCCAGACTCGCAGTATTTTACATTACCAATACCCAATAGGACAAAAGAAAAAAGTCAAAGACTATCACTCAGTGTTAGACTGCACACTGCCTTCGTGCACCAACTCTGATGCCTCTCTGTAGCAGGCAGTAATACGGACTGCACCAAGTCCTGCTCCTCCAGCATACTGATGGGTTAGACCTGCAGTATCTGAAGTTCTTAACGTCCAGCAGTGTGTTGCAATCATAAAATAGGGCCTTTTTGAAAGACAAAAACACCTTTGTTTGGCCCTAGTAAGGCCGCTGCATCCAAGCACGCCGCTATCTTACCAGAATATGCTGGCTACTGTGAAATAAGGAAAGGAGAATGGGATTGATGTGGTTCCTTTATTGATAGCCAGCACAAACCTAATGAGCTGACTGATTTCTTTCTGTGTTGGAATAAGTTCCAGGGCAAGAATGAAATAGGCAGTGAGGTGCTCATACTTAGATCCACTGGGATAAGGAAAAGGGGACAGCCAGAAGAGTGTGTGGAACATGGTTTATGAGGAAGCTAAGATATTCACTGCAAGACACTAAGCAGGCAAAAAGGTAAGCAAGTTGCAAGGTGTAGGGAAGGGCAATCTTTGCCAACAGCCTGATATTGAAAAGCTGTCTCTTGCTATCTGCTGATGTCTACTCTGTTCCATTACTAGAAGCATAAAGTCATAGAGATATAAAGTATAGAACAGGTCCTTTAGCCCAACCAGTCATCGTACTGAGCTCGGCACACCTGTCTACACTTTGCATCTATCCCTCTCAACATTTTCTATCCTTGAACCTCTAGCTGCCTCTACCACATCCTCTGGCAGATCATTCCAAATACTTAACCCACTCCGTGTGGAAAAACTTGCCCCTCAAGTCCCCTTTAAATCTTTCCATTCTCACCTTAAACCTGTGCCGTCTACTTTATAGACTGTGATCATCCACCTTATAAACATGAAAAATTCTGGAAATACAAAACAATATAAACAAAATGCAAGAGGAAATCAACTGGTCAGGCAGCATCCATTGAAATGAACAAACAGTCGATGTTTCAGGCAGATGCCCTTCTTCAGGACGTCCTCTTTATCTACATCCATGCTAAAGAATCCCATGACTGGATTTAATCAAAGAACAAAAGCCAGGACAGTTTTGCAAAGGAAACAATCACAGGGAATTGGTCACCGACCCTGGTTTAATGATACACCAGGACTCACCACTCTCATTCATTCTTCCAGAGGCAGTACTTCTTTTATTTTTCCCATATTTCCCATTTCCCTGTTACGAAAGAGTGCAGAGATAACCTACAAGGATGTTGCTGGGACGTGAGGACCTGAGTTATAAGAGAGGGTTGAATAGATGAGGACTTTATTCCCTCAAGTGCAGGAAAACGAGGGGAGACTTGATAAAGCTGTATAAAATTATGATGGTATATTCAGGCTTTTTCCGCTAAGGTTGAGTGAGATGAAAACTAGATGTTATACGTTAAGAATAAAAGGTGAAATGGTGAAGGGGAACATGAGGGGAACTTCGCTCAGAAGGTGATGGAAGTATGGAACAAGCTACCAATGGAAGTGGCAGGTACAGGTTATATTTCAACATTTAGAAGAATTATGGATAAGTGCATGGATAGAAGGGGTACGGAAGGCGATGGTGCAGATGCAGATTGATGGGACTAGGCAGAATAATGGTTTGGCATGGACAAAAACAGGGCCAGTTTTTGTGCTGTAGTGCTCTATGACTCTATGAAGCCTCTGATCCATTTATGAAATCCAGTAAAGTTTGTGAAGATCCTTTGGTTGAGGCAAGACAAAGAATATCAGTAGGGATTTCATCCACAGGAAGCAGCATTTTCATGCTTGATCCGATCTTTGATTCAATCTGTATTGACGTGCACTTGGCAGCAAAGTGTCAGTTGAGTGTGGAGGAGATTCCTGCTTGGTCCTTCTTTTCCCAGCCCTGGCTGTAAGACACAGAGCCTGATGACAGCAGCATCAATAGTGGTTGACATCAATTCGCTCAGGACAGACTAGATATCTAACGGGGAATGTCCTCGTATCTACAGGTCAACAACACTAGACAATGTTTTATCCAAACATTCTGCTTACTATGATGTGATTACCAGTGAGATTAGCTACTTTGTGTCTGAGGAAGGCAAAGCAAAAATCTCCAGATATTTGAATTTCAAGTAACTGATTCCGCTTAATGCACAGAATGCCTGCTGTAATAGCTCAATTAAATTAGATTCATAAAATCATGGAGAGATACATCACTGAGTCAGGCCCTTCAGCCCATTGAATCCATGACAACTTTCGCCACCCAGTTATATTATCCCTCATTAATTCTATTTGTTTTCCTCATATTCTCATTAGGTCCCCCACAGGGTCAATCATTCATCTGTACAATTGGAGGTAATTTACAGTGCCCAATTAACCTTCTAACCCATAGGTCATTGGGATGCGGAAGGAAAGCTGAGCACCCTGAAGAAATTCACCAGGTCACAGGGAGAAAGTGCAAACTCCATACAGAGCAGGGGATTTGTACGGCGGCACCTCCTTGGCTGTGCCACAGTGCCAGCCGAGAGTTAGGTTACAACGAGAGCACTGTACGCAAAGCCGTTGCCAGGGCTGAAGAAGTTCAGTTGTGTGGAGTGGCTGTGCACACTGCAAAAGGAGAGAATGAACAGACAAAAGATCCAACCACTAACCACAGGCACCGCTTGCTCGCGCCCGCACTGCACGAGAATCTGTAGATCCCGGATCAGCCTCTACAGCCACCTGAACACCCACCAATAGGCAACTCCTTCAGGGAACATCATACTCGACTCGAGTGTTCGCACGACTACTTAGACTGGAATAAAAAAATAATGCTGGAAATTCTCAGTAGGGATTTCAACTAACTAGGCTTGGGTTGTTTTCCTTGGAAGAGAAGAAGCTGTGTGGAGATAAAATCAGCATAGAAATTTAAGAGGGGCTGGAGCAAGGTGAATGAGAAAGTAATGACAAAAGCATTTAGCTCAGCAGAGACGTCACATACTATGGGGCATAAATTTTAAGATATAGGGATGCTGAGGAATAATTTTTTCACTTAGAGAGTGACAGAGTCGGAAACTCATTGTCTGAATGGTGGCAGCAGAAACCCCTGCCACATTATGTTGAGCTCCTTACACAGGAAATGAAAAGGTTACAGACAAGGGGGAATTGGGTGAGCATGAATATAATGAACTAAATTGTCTCCTTCAATCAATAAATCCCTATAATTTGATGATTCTAAATGGCAAGAAACTAGAGTTGTAGAGAAGTAATAAACACAAGAGATTCTATAGATACTGGAAATCCAGAACAACACACGCAAAGAGCTGGAGGAACTCAATAGGTCAGGCAGCATCTATGGAGAAGAATAAACAGTCGATGTTTCGGGTTGAGACCCTTTATCAAATAGGGATATCTGGGTATTCCTTTCTCATATACCATCCAAAGCCAACACAACTCTTGGCACTGGAGCTTGGACATTAAATCATGAGAAAAGGGTACGAATATTAAACCTGGCTCAAAGACAAAAGTGTAATCCATTAAGCCACAATATTAGACAATGATCGTACATGGTACTTTGTAAGAAAGATAATAAAATGTACTGGAACTTCTCTTGTGGGGATTCTGTACCACATCTGAATGATTGTTCTGGGATGCCTCCTATATCCTCTGTTATTCATCTTTTGTGACGCCTATGTAACTATGCATGGAGACAGGCCTTTGAATGCTAAAAACATCAGACATGCATGGGATTGCAGATGCTGGAAATGGAGGTGACAAGCAATCATCTGGTGAAACTCATCAGGTTGACCAGTATTGTAAAGTGGGAATAAATTGTCAATGTGACATCAGATCTTGATGCAAGGTTTTGATCTAAAACATCAACTGTTCATTTTGTCCCACAAATGCTGCTCGACCTGTAGAGTTCCTCCAGCACATTGTTTATTGTCACAAAAAAAATCATTTGCATGGTAATCAGAAGAGAGAACTCTATGAGTGAACTTAGCTTAATTTCTCATCTTCTTGTTCCCTGTTCTAGACTCCAGTCAATCAAATAGCAGATACAGCTCACGGACACCTCTGCATCCTCAGGAGGCTAATGAAACTCAGCATGCCTCCATCAGCCCTGACCTATTTTTACTGGAGCACCGTAGAAAGCATCCTATCAGGATGCATATAAGCTTGGTATGGCTGCTACTTTACACGTGACCACAAGAAACTGCAGCAAGCTGTGGACGTAGTTCAGCACATCACAGAAACCAGCTTCCACTCCATGGACTCTTGCTGCCTCAGAAAAGCAGCCGGTATAATCAAAGACCCCACGCACACTGTGGACATTCTCCCTTTTCCCCTTTTCCACAGGGAAGTAGATTCAAAAGCCTGAAAGCACGTAACACTAGGCTCAAGGACAGCTTCTACCCCACTGTTATGAGACTACTGAATGATTCTCTTGTACAATAAGATGGACTATTGACCTCATATTCTACCTTGTTATGATGTTGCAAGTCAATCTTTACCTACACTGCACTTTCTCTGTAGTTGTTACATTGTATTCTACATTCTGTTATTGCTTTACCTTATTCTGCCTAAATGCACTGTGTAATGATTTGATCTGAATGAAGTTTGCAAGAAAATCTTTTCGCTCTATCTCTGGACATGCGACAATAAACCGGTTCGAATTCCAATATATGGGAAATGCTAGAAACACACAGTGGACCAGGAAACATCTAAAAGGCAGGCAGAGATATGGACACAAAAGGAGATAATGTTTCAATTCTTTAACAAGATGAGTGCTTCTGGAAGTCCAGATGAAGAATCTTGACTGGAAAATGTCCACTGTCCTCTATAGATGCTGCCTGGCCTGATGAGGACCTCCAGCACTTTTCACATTGCTCCTGGCATTTTATATCTTTAGTTCAGAGTTTTGGAATCTGCATTTTTTTTTTGTGATTTTCATTCATGCACAGAAATAGTAAGGTATTCAGCAGCCTGTTCTTCCAATCAAATTGTTGAGTTATATCCTGTGCCAATTTGCTCACTTTGGTTACTGCATGCATAATACATTCCGTGACTGAAAAATAAATTGTAGTCTGTTTTGGAAGTTGCAGTTGTCCTCCTACCACAGTAGAAATTAGGAGGAGGGAGAAAGGAGGAACAAATTCCTTCTTGGTGAATTTCTTAATTATTATCCTAAATAGATGAACTCTTTGGACTGTTGGTTTTGGACCATTCCCTTAGAGCTTCATCACTTATGGGGCTTCTACCTTTTGTATTTCAAAGTGTGAATAGGGGATCTCTTCTACCTTCTTTGTGAAAACAGTCGTAGCTTCATGATACATCCCTGCTCTGTTGCCAAGGCCTTAGACGCGTGTAGCTTTCCTTGAACAAATAGAGAAGATGCTTTTCACTGGGGCAGTCATCAGCCAGGGACACTGACCACAAGCAGAGGACACCGGCACTAAAATAGTACAAGGTAGTTTCCAGAGCGTGGCTGCAGTACACAGATAGTAAATCCCACCTCAGTCGAGGATGCAAACCTTTTAATTAAAGGCACATTATGTAGCTTTGTACTAACCCTATAAATGTCTCTGAATCGGTCATTCGGTAAGTACAACACTTTTAATAATTCCCAATCTGATACTAAGCTGATAACATTAGGTAGGTAATGACGATCCTAGCAGTTGTTTAGGATAAGACAAATTAATAACACCTTTTAGTTTGGGAAGGTAAATATCAAGCAGGTTTCCAGCTCCTTAAAATTATCTATTCACACTTTTGAATGGAGAGGTAATCCTGACATGTGCAATAATATAGAGTAAGAGTGTGATGTCAGCCCATTTTACATCCCTCCCAAATGCTATTTTCATAGAGAAATAGGTTAACAGAGCACAGAAACGAGCTCTTTAGCCCATCAAGTTCCTACTGATATC
This sequence comes from Mobula hypostoma, assembly GCF_963921235.1. Classification (NCBI taxonomy): domain Eukaryota; kingdom Metazoa; phylum Chordata; class Chondrichthyes; order Myliobatiformes; family Myliobatidae; genus Mobula; species Mobula hypostoma. The sequence goes on from NC_086114.1 coordinate 39,162,715, forward strand.
GGCCACCCATTCATACTGATCCCACAATACTCTAATCCTATTCCATCAACTCCCCTCAGATTCTACCATTTACCAGCATGCCAGGGACAATCTATTCAGCTTTGGGATGTGGGGAAAACATGGGAACAGCTGAGAGATGCATGCATGGTCGCAGTGAGGTCAGAGAACATTAGTAGTTACGATTGAAACTAACTGTTATTTCCCCCTGTTCATGGGTAGAACTGTGAGATATCAGCTCTATAGACAGTGCCACTCTGTTGCCCAAAGAAATGATACAAGAAGAGACTAACACGTTGTGATCACACTGTGGAATGAGTGAAGAGAGGTTCAGGCTCAGTGAGCAATAAAAACAGAAAATGCCGGGTGACTCTGCAGAAAGAGTAACAGCTAATGGTTCAATTCCAAAACCCTTTAAAAGAATTATTAATTTTCTTTTCACAGACGTTGTCTGCCCTACTGAATATTTCCAGCATTTTCTCTATTTATTTTGGACTTCCAACATGAGCAGTTTCTAAATCTTCACCCAAAGTGTAACAGCTTGACCATACTCAACCTCTCACACTTTTCTTGAAGGCCTGGAACTACTCAGAAGCCTGGATTAGTCAGGAGAAACCACTAGATTTAACACAAATATGGGGAAATAATAGTTAAGAAGCAATATTTCTACAAATGATGGAACCTGTAGGACAAGGAACAGTAATAGCAACCAAGCATAGTTGGATAAACTGCTGATTAACATAAATGGGTACTTGACAGTTGGTATGGCCATGATGGGCTGAAAGGCCTGTTTCTGTGTTGTTAATTCAATCCATTCCTTAGTGTTGAAATATATCGGTGACAATCCTAGATGGAGAATACAGAAACATAAAAAAAAGAAGAAAGATGAGGCCATTCAGCCCTGCTTGCCTGCTCTGCCATTCAATAAGATTATGACTGACATTTTATTTTAGACCTCTTTCTCTGCACCTACTCAATATCCCTTAACTCCATTACTCAATTGATCTCTGCCATATAATTGCCAGTAACCTAGTGTCCGCAGTCAAGTGACCAAGTCTACCTAGTGACCAGTTAATACCAGTGACCAAGTCTCCTCAGCCCACCACAAGAGTGATAATGACTGGAAACAACAGGAATTCTGCAGATGCTGGAAATTCAAGCAACACACATAAAAGTTGCTGATGAACGCAGCAGGCCAGGCAGCATCTCTAGGAAGAGGTGCAGTCAACGTTTCAGGCCGAGACCCTTCGTCCTGCCAAAGGGTCTTGGCCTGAAACGTCAACTGCACCTCTTCTTAGAGATGCTGCCTGGCCTGCTGCGTTCACCAGCAACTTTTATGTGTGTTGCTTGATAATGACTGGACTTGGGATTCCACTCTTTCTGTATCTAATTCCTCAGAAAGTTTTGTAAGAATAAAACCTGCTTAAGTCTGACATACTGTACCTGTAGTGTGCGGCCAAACCTGACTTGATTCCCTTATCTGGGTCTTCACCAGCATGTGAAAGGAATCAAAATAAAGCACATCACACAGGTCCAGCAGACAGCCTAAAGGAAAGTTAACATATTTGTCAGTAGGCTAAGAAGAGGTAGCTTGGGCATGGTTCTAATATAATTCTGCTTCTGTGCCTACTAGAGTTCCAGCAGTGAATCAGAAGCAACCTCAGCAGAAATTAATCCTTCTTATCTGGAGCTGCATAAGATTAATCTCAGCCACTGCTGACTAGCCTTGTTGCTTGAATGAGCCAGGCTGACTGATCAGTCATCAATAACCCAAGTGATACCACTGATCAGTGTAAATCAATATATTAATAAATAATATGCTCAGTTTACCTTCTACAAATTGGCTGCTGCCTTTCCTAACTAGACAGGGATTGGCCCTTAAAAGTAGATGATTGGCTGTGTATCACCTTATGAACTCAAACACCGAAGGGACAAGAACAGGAGTAGACTATTCAACCCCTCAAGCCTGTGCTGCTGTTCAGTCAAAACATGACAGATATTTAACCTCAAAGGTAATTAGATCAAAGCATCAGATTTATATCACTTGATTCCCTTCACACATAAACATTTATTGGCCTCTGCTTGAATATACAGTACTCAGTGACTGAACCAGCACAACCATCTTGGATAAAGAATTCCAAACATTCACCACCCACTGCAAGAAGAAGTTTCTTTTAATCTCTGTCCTGAATGGCCAATTCCTCAGATGAGACTTTGATCCCTGGCTTTATACATACCATCTAAGGGAAATATCAGCCTTGTATCTACTCTGTCGATCTCCAATGTGACCTGTACATATGCAATCTCACAAAACCCCTATACAACTGAAACAAATGACCTCTACACTTCCACTCATGTTTTTTGTAATATAGACAAAACAATTGCCTTCCAATTGCTAGATGTACCTGCTTGCTAACTTTCCCTGATTTCTGCATAAAAGCACCCACAAGATCAGAATGAAGTTCAAACTATTTGCTGATTTACAAAGTACCCTGTACACGTATTTCTTCCAGCAAAGGAGATACTGTCAGATGTTTCCACCTTACACTTTATCTGACATGCCTCACCTATTCACATAACCTCTCCACGTCCTCCTCACAACATACACTGCCACCCATCTTTGTATCAGAATGTGCTGAAGTTGTAAAAGAAGGATTTATGAATGCACATATTCCTTTTATATTTGTTTCTTGGCACAGAACAAGGTCCAGTTTAGATGCTAAAATAAACTGCTGGAGCAACTCAATTGGTCAGCCAACATCGGTGAGGGGGAGATGGTCAGTTGATGTTTCAGGTTGAGACCCTTCATCTTGTGTCTCCAGTTTGGATGTTTTTATTTTTTCTGTTAATTATTTGGATTATTGTTGTTTATCTTCTGTCTATACACTCATTCCTGATACAGCGGCTTGATTCTAAATGTCAGCTTTACCTCCACAGATGCGACTTGACCCGTTGAGTTCTTCCAGCAACACACAAAATGCTGGAGGAACCCAGCAAGTTCCTCCAGTAGTTTGCTTTTTGTCCCATATTCCAGCATCTGTAAAACCTTTCCTCTCCTCTTAATATTGCTTAGATTCATTTCAAATTTTGAGTGAAATAACTGCATAGACAGAGGGGACCAGCAGTCTGAAGTACCAGCAGCTAGAGATGGGCTACATCATAACTTCATTGTCACTGAGTTAAAGAGTGAAAAGTTAGCACAGGATCTGCACCAAATGTGATAATCCCTCAGCTCAGGCAATCAAGTCCAAGAGAGAGTGATATCAAAAACAGCCCCAGTTGTGATGCTTGCCAGAGTGCAATAGCTTCTTTGCATTTGTTCTCCTAAATTCACGTACTCTGATTAACCTAACCTTGGAACCCAAGCCCCAGCAAGATCAGATCTTCCAGAAAGGAGAGGAGAAATTGTGTGATAGAATTTTTGGGGAATCGATTGGTTTCATTGTTTGCATAAATTCTGATTCAATCACAATTTCAGAAAGGTTTAATTTTTTTAAGGATAATTTAATGCAGCTATTCAGAAAAGAAATATTGTGGGGACATAATAAAATACAACATGGAAGATGATTTCCTAAACATTTTATATGTTAATGAAGATATAAAAGGGTTAAATAGGGGTTACAATATAAAAAAATGTAGAGGGTATGTAGAGTGAAGCAGGATTTAAGAATAATAAGGAAAATAAACAGTTTAATAGGGTGTGAGGGATGGTAGTATTTGTTGGGTGGTTTTAAAGCAACAAATCATGTTTCAATTGAATTCAAAATATATTCTGAAGTGCACAGTAATATTAATAACTTAGGCTATTGTTGGTTTATTTTAGAAGTTATTCATAAATATAGCCCATAAATAATCTTCCCAACAATATAGCGGCCTTCAAAGTAATGACCTTTCTTTTGCCCTCTGCCCCCTCCCGTCCCCTGTGTCATGCCGTTGCCCACAGACATGCCACAGTAGAATTCTCTCAGCACCAAGGTCTAACATGCCAGAACGACTTCTCCCGATTCCACCTTGGCACTGCTGCATCGGCCCAGTGCGTCTCAGACCCCCGCTGAGACAATGCAGTAGATGGATTTGAGAGTGAAATGACAAGGAAAGAATATTCGACAGGCCTCACTTTAAATCAAGATAAAAGAGTGAAATGGAAAATAATAGGCCATACAAACCCCAAACGTCTCCTGGTCGTAATGGAAACACATGGCTGAAGGCTGAGTGTTGTCAGCCGCTTGCACTGTGACATTCCTTTTTTTGATAATCTGCTCTGCCATAAAATTAGAATAGCAAATACCTCTTGACAAAGATGCATGTTCTCTCTCTATCCTGCTATCATAAAAACTCCGCTGGTGACTCTGAATGTTACAAACTTCAATTTAAATTTACAGCACTGCGAAAGAGAAGTGATATGCACTCAAAAATTTTAATAACCTATTAAGTTACGACTTCAATTTCATTTTATGAATATTTTCCTTGGGGAGCACTGCTATCACAGAGAAAGATAGAAATTTAAAAAAGATAAATAGTCCCATTAATCTAGAACATTTCTCTCCCATTATCCTTGAAAATTAGGAGTTATTTTTGCTCAGATCCTCATGTAATTAGCTCCTTACACTTGATTCACTAGCCAGAAAATGACCATGTTCAGAAAATTAAAAATTTGTCATTAAGTGGAATTTAACATAATATCATTTATCTTTATATATTCCCCAGCTGACAAGCAAGGGCCTTGGAAGTTGATCAGGCTTTGTGTCAAACCTTACATGTAACTACTCAACGGTAGAAAACCGAGAAGAATGGAAGGTTTTTTGAAGGCTGACCACTAATATTTGACTTTCCAGGAGGCCTTATTTCTCACTGTTAGATTGCTTTGTATCCAGCTTATGGAGGGGAAAACAAACACAATACCAGACTCAAAGAGCAGAAGTGTGGGTGAAAATTAAGAAGGCATTTTAAATTCAGGTGGTCACATAATACAATATTTTATCCTGAATTTTATTCTTGAAACAATACAACTCATGTTTGGCACTCAACTGCCCCGTGAAAGCAGGGACCATTTTTTTTTTGAAAATGAATTGCATGGGCAGAGAAATGCAATCTTTTCAGAATTGATGGTTAAGCGATTTCTTTCAATATTTAATAAGCAGTTGCTTTGCTACGGTCAAATTTAAGTGAAGGTACCTTGGAGGGCAATATTATATTCATCAGATTACAGTGGCATTGCCAATAAGTTGAAGGTTATCCTAGGTGTGGGTTTCTCGGCAAAGGTCGGCTTTAGAGGGGTAGGGGATACGTGGAGGATCCCGATGCCCAGGGGTAAAGTGAGGAGTCTGACTGCTGATGGTGCAGTTCCATTGGAGATGAGGCTGAGTGGCGAAGGTTCAGTGCAAGACCTTCTCAGAGAAAGAAGAGTTGAGCCATGGGGTTTCTCAGTCGTGGGTCACTTTGCTTGTGGGAATCAGTGGGAGGAGGTGAGGGCGTTCTGACTGCCGGGCCGGGGGAGGGACCAGATGAGCTGTAAGTCGATAGCTGCCAGTGGGCATGACTAATTTACTGGGCGCCTCAGTGAAAGGGATCTGCGAGAGCAAACACTGCTGAGTGTGTCTCAGTGAAGGACTTCTCTGCTGAGGGGTCACCGTAATTGGGAGGAATCAGTGCTGGGGGTTCAGTGTGGGGTGACTCAGTGATGGGGGGGGGGCGTCTCTGTACTGAATCTCAGTGATGGGGCTGTCTGTACTGGGGTTCTCAGTGCTTGGAGTCTTATTGCTGGTGGTCAGCGCTAGGGGTCTCAGCGATAGGGGTCACAGCATTGAGGTTCTCAGTGTCTGTGGCCTCAGCCTGGGGTTCTCAGTGCTGAGGGTGCCTGCTGAAGGTACTCAGTGCTGGGGTTGGTCCATTCTGGGGATGTCAGTGCCGAGGTGGGGGGGTGTTGTTGTCTGTGAAGGGGGTCACAGTGCTGGGTGGGCGGAGCGGTACTGATCTCTGCGCCGGTGGTTCTCAGCGACACGGATCTCTGTGCTGGGGTTCAATGCCCTGGGGGTCTCAGTGCTGAGGGTTCAGTGCTGGGAGTTCTGCTGGGGGTCAGTTCTTGCGGTCTCGGGCCTGGTGTTTCAGTACTTGGGGGGAAATCAGCGTTGGTGTCTCAGTACTTCGGCGGGAATCAATGCTGGGGGTCTCATTGATAGTGGAGTCTTTTCAGAGGTTCCCTGTGATGGGGTCTCAGTGCTGAGGGTCTCGGTGCTGAAGGTGTCTGCTGAAGGGGAACAATGTTAGAGGTCTCCGTGCTGGGGTTGGTCTGTGCTGGGGATGTCAGTGCTGAGGTTGGTCTGTGCTGGGGAAGTCAGTTCTGGGGTTGGTCCATGCTGGAGATGTCCGTGTTGGGGATGTCAGTGCTGGGGTTGGTCCGTGCTGGGGTTGTCAGTGCTGGGGTTGGTCCGTGCTGGGGATGTCAGCGCTGGGGTTGGGCCGTGCTGGGGATGTGTTTGCTGGGGTTGGTCCATGCCGGGGTTGGTCCGTGCTGGGGTATATCCATGCTGGTGTTGGTCCGTGCTGGGGTATATCCATGCTGGTGTTGGTCCGTGCTGGGGTTGATCAGTGCTGGGGTTGGTCCGTGCTGGGGTTGGTCCGTGCTGGGGATGTCAGTGCTGGGGTTGGTCCGTGCTGGGGTTGGTCCGTGCTGGGGATGTCATTGCTGGGGTTGGTCCATGCTGGGGTTGGTCCGTGCTGGGGATGTCAGTGCTGGGGATGTCAGTGCTGGGGTTGGTCCATGCTGGGGTTGGTCCATGCTGGGGTTGGTCCGTGCTGAGGATGTCAGTGCTGGGGTTGGTCCGTGCTGGGGTTGGTCCGTGCTGGGGATGTCAGTGCTGGGGTGTCAGTGCTGGGGTTGGTATGTACTGGGGTTGGTCCATGCTGGGGTTGGTCCGTGCTGGGGATGTCAGTGCTGGGGTGTCAGTGCTGGGGATGTCAGTGCTGGGGTGTCAGTGCTGGGGATGTCAGTGCTGGGGTTGGTCCATGCTGGGGATGTCAGTGCTGGGGTTGGTCCATGCTGGGGTTGGTCCATGCTGGGGTTGGTCCATGCTGAGGATGTCAGTGCTGGGGTTGGTCCGTGCTGGGGATGTCAGTGCTGGGGTGTCAGTGCTGGGGTTGGTATGTACTGGGGTTGGTCCATGCTGGGGTTGGTCCGTGCTGGGGATGTCAGTGCTGGGGTGTCAGTGCTGGGGATGTCAGTGTTGGGGTGTCAGTGCTGGGGATGTCAGTGCTGGGGTTGGTCCATGCTGGGGATGTCAGTGCTAGGGTTGGTCCATGCTGGGGTTGGTCCGTGCTGGGAATGTCAGTGCTGGGGATGTCAGTGCTGGGGATGTCAGTGCCGGGGTTGGTCAGTGCTGGGGGTTGTCTATGCAGGGTTCTCAATGTTGCCAATCTCTGTGCTGGCGGTTCTCAGTGCTGGGGTGGGGAGAGTCGGTACCGTGGGTTTCACAGACGAGGATCTCAATGCTGGGCTTCTTAGTGATAGGGATCTCTGTGCTGAGGATTCTCAGGGCTAGGGGTCGATATTGGGTGGGGGAATCAGTGCTGGGGTCTCACTGTTGGTGATTCAGAGCTGCAAGGCAGTGCTGAGGTCTCAGTTCTTTGGTATCTCATAGGTAGGTTGTCAGTGGTAGTTTTTTTCAGTAAAGTGGTGCCTCAGCATCGAGGTATTGGGGGGTCTCAGTGGTCAGTTGTTACAATGAACTTGGATCTCAATGGTGGAGTATCTCTGCAGTAGCCGTTTCAGTGATTACAGAGATACTCCATCAAAAGAGAAAAGTGTTTGAGGAACGTGTTTCAAACCTGATTAGATTGAGTGGAGACTGTATTCCTTGGTGGATGATCTTGACAACAGAAGGCAACCTGAAAGGCAGCCAGTCTCCCTGAGGAATGATGGTCTCACCACCGAAAGAGCAGATTCAACCCCTCTCAGCTTCATTGATTCAGATGTGGATGTTGAGCCACTGAATTCAGTTATTCGTCCTCAGAGGCAAACATATACTCCGGTATTCAGCTCCACACCTGAAATCTCCACAGCATGGAAATAAACTCCCTGCATTGAATTCTGCCCCAATTCAGTTTTACCAGCACCAGAAAGCTTTAAAAATTTTCTCTCATTACAGAGTTCGTATTCGTCCATCGTTGTTGATGAAGACCTCGACACCAATTGATGGTGTTGAGACTAGCGCGTGATTTGGATTTAAGTGAGGGAGAGTTGCGCAGCGTCAGCCTTACTCTCTCTTCCCAATTCCCATCTGGATCCAGTGGCAAGACAGAGTCGAGATGGTTGGAGATGGGACTAGGCGCAGTGGATGACCAGGACGTCTTCTGTGTCTTGTCCTGCTCCACACGTTCCACGACGCTTGCAGAGACCGCCTTCTTGACCATTGGACCTTCCATTGGTCTCGCCCACTCAATCTGCCAGGGTCTGTCTTCACATGCTGGGATAAACAACCCTCTATCTCTCCGAGGGTTTGAGACCCGTCAGCTACCCTCACCTGGTTTAGCCGGCTTGTCGAAGACATTGCCCGGGGTGTGGCCGCTGTCGCATGCAAACAGCTATGGGGAGCCACAGGTGAGAGCTGAGTGCCAGGTGGGGACCAAAGGTGGACTAACCGCCTTGAAAAAGACGTGACATGTTCCCCCACCAGAGGTGCTACCCCTCCCTGACACCCCATACAGAGTAGTGGGTATGTAGAACCCCCTGCCAGAGGTGGTGATAGAGGCACCTACCTTAAGGACATCTAAGAAGCTCTTAGACACATGGATGATAGAAAAATGGAGACCTATGTACAATTAAAGTGATCTTAGGGCAGGTTATAAAGTCAGCACAATACCGTGGGCCAAAGGGCCTGAACTCTGCTATTGTGTTTTATAATCTATGTTTTGCATGTTCTATTTTTTTGGGCAGAGTTTTTGCTTCAGCATCACTTTCCTGATGGAGTGCCATTTCCCTTGATTCTCCTCATATTTAAAATGTCATTGCTCTCTGCCATGAATGTACCCAGTGACCAAGCTCTTTCAAAAGACTGACGAAATGTACTACTAAATGTATCCTTCTCATCTCCACCCTGACCCCTTATTTTAAGGCTTTAACCCATGTTTCTAGACTTTGAGGACAGGGGAAACGTCAGTGCTGCATCTACCCTATCAAATCCCAGAGGATTTCTGTACATTTCAGTGAAATTATCTCTCATTCATCTGAACTCTAGAAGATGTGCACCCAGTCTGCTAATCTCTCTTATACAACAAACATACTATTACAGGAATCCATCCAGTGCACTCCCTTTCCTTAGGTGAGGGTGTATACTGTACCCTATACCCCAAAGCAGTCTCATCTACACTGTAGAATCGATAAAAGACTTATCAACTCTTAAAGAAAATTGTTCTTGAAAGAAAGGTCAGCATTCTCCTTTCCTTCTTAATTACCTGTTGAACTTGCTCTCCTCAGAGAATCAAGAAGATCATGAATGACTTTTCCTCAGTAATATTTTTCCAAATTACCATCAGTTGAAAGAAAACTGGAGGGGATGACAGCAATGCGGATTGGAGTCTTCATTGAAAGGAAGAAGGAACACATAGGCATTCTATACATTCTGTACCAAGTGACATACAAGGGAGACCATTCAGCCCCAATTCCTTCTTTCCAAATTTTTTTTCACAATAGCCTTGCCCCTTACTTTCTCTCACTTGCTTATTCACTGCCCTTTTTATTAAGGATTAACTTAAAGTAGTTAACCTACCAGCCCATCGTTAGGATGTGGAATGAAACTGGATCATGCACTAGAAACTTACATAATTACAAGCGGTGCAGGTACACACCACACAGACAGCAACCTAGGTCAGAAGTAAACCCAGGTCTCTAGAACTGTGAGGTATCTGCACTAACTATTGTGTCCCTGTGCCACCCAGTTCATGCATTGTCATTTATAAACCAATGTGATGTGCAGTTATGTATGCACGTGTCATTCTGTATGTGTGTACATACAGACACCCATACACTTATTGAATTCTGTAACAGAGGTACAAAAGACATATGACAAAACTCACCCTGTATGAGAATAAGAAGCTTCTTATTCAATATGTTTTAGGCTGCAGTCAGGACAGATTGGCTTACTTTGAGAATATAAATGTTTTTCATTTTGGCAAAGTCCTGGTATGGTCCACAGTTATATTGTAGACTATAAATTTTCATTGGTATCAATTTGTTTTAGAATATGTGCGTAAGAGTAACTCTGAGGTATGTTGCAAGTGAAGAGAAACTGCCCACTACTGATTGAGGACTAGACTCCTGAAGATTGCCAGCAGCATCACTACTTTTAACAGGCTTTTTGAAGACACCCTGTAATTAGGGACTCGCAGACTCAATGTTAGGTTTTTTTTTGTTGGAGCATGGATGGACAGGCAGGCACCTCCCTGACTCCACCCAGCTAACAGCAGTCACCTGCCACTCATTTCCAACTCATCGCCTGCAGCCTATTTAAACCAATCTCTCATCCACAATCTTTGTTTACTCATCAAACCAGCCAAGCTCAACCAGTTGCTCCTGGCCTGCAACCTATTTAAACCAATCTCTCATCCACAATCTTTGTTTACTCATCAAACCAGCCAAGCTCAACCAGTTGCTCCTGGCCTTTAGTTGCCTTGTTGTGTTAAGTATCTGTTCGCTCTTGTTTCGTGGCCCCTTGTGGCTTGTTATCTTACAGTTTAATAGTAAAATATAATTTAGTAAACCATCTCAGCTCCTTGGCTTTTGGGTCAATCCTCCTCTACCTTTATTCACATCGAGTCCCATTCATCTGAACCTTTAGGCAGTACTCTCAGGGTTACAGGAGGGGATGGAGTACACCAACTGAATCCACCAAGGGCAAGTGCAGGCCAAGCTTACAGATTAACAGTTGTTGGTTATTTGGCCCCCATAAATTGATGCTAGTGCATTAATGAGTTGTAGAATCTGGAGGGTGGTGGTGATGTGGGAGTGGGGTTTATGGAAATGTGGGAGAATAGAGTTGCTCATTATGCGCTGTGTCAGATAGCGTGGGTGATCATGGTCTTTCCATGACCATAACTTCTCTTGGTAAATTTTTCTACAGAAGTAGTTTGCCGTTGCCTTCTTCTAGGCAGTGTCTTTACAAGACGGGTGACTGCGGCTGTGATCTTCAGAGATTGTCTGCCTGGCGTCAGAGGTCACGTAACCCGGGGTATACACCTGCTGCTCATATGACCATCTACCATCTGCTCCCATGGCTTCACGTGACCCTGACTGGGGGGCTAAGCAGGTGCTACACCTTGCCCAAGGGTGACCTTCAGGCTAGTGGAGGGAAGGAGTTCCTTACATCTCCTTTAGTAGAGTCACATCTCCATCCTGCCATCCATGAGAACAGAATACTGTGCAAGTTAGTGGGGATTGGGACTGGTCTGTCAGTAGATGGATTCAATGGAATAAAATGGCTTCTTTCTTTGTGAATGCAAAATATGGGAATACAGCATTAACTGTGATTATGGGAGACATCACCTGGTATCGAGCATGATCCTCCCCAGGGAGACTTCTAAATTCTTCCATCACATGATATCATGTACTGTCACCAGGTAGAAGATCTTATCTCATGCTGCAATGTGTGTTAAGATAAATCTGCAGATACTCTGTAAAATGACACAGAGAATCTCAGTTTTTAAACAAGGAATTTTATTAACCGCAGTTGTGAGTAATCATTCTTTCTAGACTCTGTGTGTGTGTGTGTTGATTACGGAGGGGGGTTTTGTGTCAAATCTGCAAACTGCAATATGTATTATATTTTGCTCAAACCCCTCCTTGTCCTGAGCTGGCATTTCTGGGGAGGTTTTACTTACTGTGTGTGGTGCGTGGCGAAGTGGTAAGGTCATTGGGCTCACGATCTGAAGGTCCTGGGTTCGAGTCTCGGCCAAGGCAATGTGTTGTGTCCTTGAGCAAGGCACTTAACCACGGCTGAAAATGGGTACCGGCAAATGCTGGGGGTTAACATCACGATAGACTAGCGTCCTATCCGGGGGGTGGGGGAGTCTTGTACTCCCAGTCACTTCACGCCACAGGAACCAGCATAAGCACCGGCCTGATGGGCTGAATTTGACTTTGACTTTGACTTTACTTACTGTGGTGATGAAGGTATATTGGTCACAGAATCACAATAACGATGATGCTAATGATCACCCCAAAGTAAGGATTACTAGAAATTTCCCTTTGCAATGATCTAGTTTATAATTAGTTCATTAACAGACTGAAGATTCTGATCTCAAACCATAATAAGGGATAGAGGTTTTGTTTTCAAATTCTTCAAAGGTCATTCAAGCAAGAGGAAAGGCGAGTGTGGATGCAGAACCTGTGTCTGCTTTTGTGTTGACAGAGCTGGCCTTCCTCGTGATCTTTCGCTTTCACTGTTGGTTTCAAGCACTGGCTTTTCAGCTGGAACTTATCTGAATAACAATGTTCATGGGCAAGGTGGCTGGCTGAAGAAATCTGAGGACTTTACCACAGTCAGGTGAATGTTCACCCTCCCAGATCCATCCATATACGCAGGAAAACATCCAGATTAAAACTAGAAGGCTCAGCCTCATTGGGTTCATTTAAAGCGGACGTTTGTAGGTTCTTGATTAGTAAAGGAGTCAAAGTTGGAAAAATGGGGTTGAGGGGGATAATAAATCAGCCATCATGGAATGGCAGAGCAGTGTCAAAGGCTGAATCCCCTAATTCTGCTCCGATGTCTTATGGTCTTATAAGTGCAGTGTTACACCTACACATCCAGTCAGAATACAGACTCAAGGAAGGACACCGATACAGACAGTAGAGAACACTCAGAGATGAATACAGTTGTGGACATGAGCAGAGGAGACCCAGGTACCTGCATTTGACAGAAGCACAGATAATGGAACAACACAACCAGTCAAGTTAAACAGGCACAGCACAAATACTGGAAAGAATGCTGCAGACACAATACTGGGATCTCGAGCAGTAATCTGCTGGAGGAGCTCAACTGATCGAGTAGCATCTGTGAAAGGAAAGGAATTGTCAAGCCCCTGCATCAAGACTGGATACAGATGTGACCTGTAGGACTGGATCAGGACCAGGAGACTGTTCCTCCCACAGATGTTGCTCTGCCTGTTGAGTTTGTGCTGCAGATATTTTGGGTTGAGCAAATATGCTGACTGGTTTGTATGTGTTCACAGCCACCAAGGCAGATTTAGTCACACTGACACAAGAATGTGGCTGCTGGCTGAGGCCAGTTTGTAATGCTTCCACTTCTGAGTCAGTCCGTAGTACATTTGATTTACACTGCAGAGAGGTGAGTACAGAAGCTAGGCTGAGAATCTAATGCAAAAGGTTCTTGATTAGTAAAGTCAGAGGAGATGAGTTTCTTTGGTGCATACAGAGAGATACTAAGTGGTCATGGTACAGTGTGCTGAAGGACAATTTGACTGTGGGGCCATCATTTAGAAATTCAGTAAAGCCCAAGGACCCTCCCTATCCTGCCTCATAATTCTGGGAAGGTGTTCAACATGCGGACTTGATCTGTTGGTAGACTTGGATTGTCAGTAAGTTAAAGGTTGATGGCAGCAGGAAGATTATAAAGTACAAAGGAATGTTCAGAAGTTTGATTTTGCTCTCTGAGTATGAACAAAGTGTGTTGTCAATCTCCTGTTGCCTTCAGAAAGTGGTGCTGAGGTAAGCTGAGAATCTCAGGATAAAGAAGTTAATGCCATTTCTCCTGATGCTACTCATTTTTTCAGAATTAGTAGACCGTGGAAATAACTCTTATTTTCTCTTTGTTTTAGTCAGCATTGACTACCTCAATACAAAGGGGCCTGATTCCTGGCCTGTGCTGAATGCCATGCCCTTTTCCTGCTCCTGCCATCAGGCAGAAGTTACAAGAGCCTCAGAACTCACAGCACCAGGTTGAAGAACAGTTAGTACTCCACAACCATCAGGCTCTTGAACAAAGGGAATAACTACACTTAAACTGAGATGTTCCCACAATCAATGATCTCACTTTAAGGACTTTATGTCATTTTATCATATTCTTATTATTTACTTATATTTGCATTTGCACAATTTGTTGTTTTCTGCACTCTACTTGATCTTTCATTGATCCTGTTATAGTTACTATTCTATAGGTATGCTGAGTATGCCCACAGGGAAATGAATCTCAGGGTTGCAGATAGTGACATATATGCACTTAGATAATAAAATTTACTCTGAACTTTGATAAACGTTTCTCTGATGCAGCAGAGCCTGAGGGGCGATCTGACAGAGGTTTATAAGATTATGAGAGGCACAGACAGAATTGACAGGGAGTATCTGTTTCACAGGGCAGAAGTGTCTGATCCCAGAGAGCATGCATTGAAGGTGAGAGGGAGTACGTTCAAAAGAGATGTGAGGGGCAAATATCTTACTCAGAGAGTGGGGGCATACCTGGAATGTGCTGCCTGGTATGCTGGTAGAGGCAAGTACATTGGAGGCTTTTAAGAGACGTTTAGATAGGCACATGGATGTGAGGAAGATGGTGAAGGGGGGAATATGGACATGGTGTAGGTCGGGGGGATTCACTGTGTTTGGGTGTTTTTGATTTGGTTTTTAGCTGGGTCAGCACAACACTATGGGCCAAAGGGTCTGTTCCTGTGCTGTACTCTTCTATGTTCTCTGTTCTGTGATACTGCAATTGATCTCAAGAGTAACGGGTTAAGGAGGGAAACAATCAAAAATTAAGAGATCCCCTCCCTCCAGGAACAGGGACAGGGTTAAGCAGGATCATGATTGTCCCCTTATATGAAAAACACGATGACAATAATACCCAAATTCATGGATCCAAAGACAGACCTACACCCCTTCCCCAAGCCTCCACCACCCACAACACACTGCCCAGTCAGTGCCTTGTAAACAACAGAAACATTAGGAGGAATACAGAAAAAAATGCTCAGTTAGTAAAAACATTGAGGTGTTTCAAAGCCACCTAGAAGCCGCACAATAAAACCTTCATTGCAGAGTTTGATACCAGCATATGTCACCCCTGCCTGATTGACTGAAAATTGCATGAAGGTTTTAAAACAGTAACGCATTACTACTAGATTTAAAACTAATAAACTCATTTTGTAATAATATGTGTAGAAGGGCTAGTAATAAATCATTATGGGATCCTCATTGCATGATGCAGGATTGAAGCAGTGACCCGAACAGTACATGCTGCAAATATTTAGAATTACAGAGGGAAGCAGATTAATTTTACAGGGTTCCTACCAGAGGTTTAATGGTCCAATGTGACTAATTATTTTAGAGTATAAGCCACACAGTAAATAAAATATAAAAATACAAATGCTTGATGGTCCACAAAAATAGAGCTGAGAAATCATTACTCTTATCAACTCTCCCCTGTTTTAAGCACGGTATCAGTGAGCCACTGTAGGCTGCAAGTATTAACCCTTAATGTGCCACAACATGACAAATGTTAAATTCATTATTTTTAACCATTAATTAAAAAAATCTTACGAGAAAGTATGTATGGAAAAGGTAGGCTGATTCAGAGCCCAAATTTAACTCCATAAAAGTATCACAAAAGCACTTTGTTGATGTGAATGCTTTCTTACTGTTTACAAACACATTACCCTTCATGGGTGCCGCCCTTTATTACCTCTGCAGATTCTTAAAAACTGCCAATCCAGGAAAAGCAATAAAACACTTAACTACTGTCTATTCTCTAAAGAAACAAGCAGCTCTAACCTCTTGTCCAAAACAAATACAACTCCAATATACTGTCCAATGGAATTATAAAGAGTGATGTAGGATTTGGCGCTCAGGCCAGCAAGGCTATGGTGGCAATTGTAATATAGCTGGGCACCATCATTGTCATCTAATGCAAGCAATGTATTTTTCTATTCCTTATATGTTCTCATGGATTCCCTTTAACCTTATCAATATGATATCTCTGTGTGATTGGATTAAACATGACTTAAAGAGGACAGAAATATTCAAGTGTAGAGGCCAGGTTCATAATCTTAAAAAGTAGCTCCTTTTGCATTCCGTTTATTACGGGAATAGAATTTACTTCATTATCAATTGGGCCTACTGGTAACTGTCCTTCATGGCTTGAGTTTTGGGTGTCCTGTAAAAACGATAGGATATTCCCTACATTTTATCCAATATAGAACATAGGACCCAGAGCTGTATAGCACTGTATCTTTGGCCCATAATATTGTGCTGACCTTTTATCCTACTCCACAATCCATCTGACTCTTCCCTCCCAGAATGCCTATAACTCACCACTTTTCTTTCTTCCATGTCCCTATTTAAGAGACTTTTTAAATGTCCTTATCTTATGATATAATTTCACATAGGTGAAGATTTTCTTGAGATAATTTTTGGCTTTTTTTTTAGAAAAGCAAGCCCAAGCTGTTTGGCCTTTCCTGATATGTATCTCCACTACTTCTGTTACTGTCCCTATGAAAGTTTTGTACCTACGTCCATATTTAAACAGACAGTCAATGATTGGTTACATTATTCTACCTATGTGCTAGCTCTATTTTCAATTCTGCTCCACTACAAATTAATTTCTGTGCTTGGTTTGTTTTGTTTTAATGGCCTAACTAACCCAAAATGTTACTTCTCATTATTTCTATAGCTACAGATTCCTTTCTCACTCTGCTTCATTTGTATTCTTATTACTCAGGTATTAAATACACTTATTCTTCCTACACTAGATAATGTCAATAAAAACAATTGCAGTGCAGAGTTATGGACTTACAGTGTGTTTCACAAAGTCCACAGTGATCCTTTGAGTGCTTAAGATACTAAGGCATAGAAGAGACTGGATACGTGCAGTGGCATCATATGGCATACACCATGCACCTCTCCCAAAGTGCTCTAAGCATTTTTTCAGCGGGCTGTAATCATCGTGAAAGGTCATTCATAGGTGAGTCTGTGCAAGGTTTAAAAAGAGTGTAGGGTCCTTCAGAACTTTTTGACTTGTTACATTTATAACAATCTCTTCCGCACGCAGTAGGAGCCAACTAAAAAAAAAAAAAAGAGGTGTAAGTGAAGTACTCATTGTTGGAGTCGGCCAGAGTTAGAGTGGTCAGGCTTTGGCTCAACAGGCTTCAGCGAAAACAGGCTCAGTCTAGAAACTAAGCTTGAGAAGTTAGAGGTATAATAAGTGTAGGCGGGATGTTAGTTCAGGGAGTTCAGAGAGTTAGCTCCTCCTGTGAGATTAGATTAGATTATTAGATTATGAGGACATGCAGTCCTCTTTTATTGTCATTTAGTAATGCATGCATTAAGAGATGATACAATGTTCCTCCAGAATGATATCACAGAAACACAAGACAAACCAAGACTAAAAAAACTGACAAAAAACACATAATTATGACATATAGTTACAACAGTGCGAAACAATACCGTAATTTGAAAAAGAACAGACCATGGGCACAGTAAAAAAAAGTTTCAAAGTCTCTCGAAAGTCCCATCATCTTATGCAGACAGTAGAACGGAGAGAAACTCTCTTCCTGCCATGAACCTCCAGCGCTGCAAACTTGCGGATGCAGCACCTTGGAAGCACCCGAGCACAGCTGACTCTTGAGTCCGTCCGAAAACTTCGAGCCTCCAACCAGCCCTCCGACACCGAGCACCATCTCTGTCAAGCACTTCGACCCTGGCCCCGGCAACAGGCACCAGGCAAAGCCGAGAATTTGGGGCCTTCCCCTCCAGAGATTCTCGATCGCACAGTAGCAGCGGCAGCGAAGCAGGCATTTCAGAAGTTTCTCCAGATGTTCCTCTGTACTTTTCATGTCTGTCTCCATCAAATCAGGATTGTGCAGGTACCTATTTAACAAATACGATATCATTTTGGGGCGGCCGCGCGCGCTGCGTCGCGTCGCCATCTTCTCCCCCCCCCATATGGGATTTCAGAGTACTTAACAGTCAGTCATCCTTGATAAGCACATCAGCAAGAAGTGCATCTGACTGCAGCTTCTGACTGACCAGGTTAAGGAACCGGAGCTGGAGCTGGATGTGCTCAGGACCATCTGGGAGGCTGAAAACCTCACAGATGAGACTTTACTGAGGTGGTTATACCCAGAGTGCAGGCTTCTGATAGTTGATGGGTGACCACTAAAATAAAGAAGGGCAGGAAACAGTCAGTAGAGGATACCCTGTGGCCATTCCCAAAGCAACAAGTATACCCCTTTGGATACTTCTGGGGAGGATGTCCTATCAGGGCACAGGAGCAGCACCCAGGTCAGAGGCACTGTGGCCAAGTATGACACTCAGCAGGGAAGTTTAAAGTCAAGCAGAGCGATAGTGATAGGAGACGCGATAGTTGGGGGACGGACAGCAGATTTTGTAACCGCAAAAGAGAAGTCAGTATAGTGTGTCGCCTCCCAGGTGCTAGGGTCCAGGATGTCTCAAAGTGGCTGCAGAAGATGGTCATGGGGGAGGGCGAACAGCCCGAGATCATGGTGCACATTGACACCCATGACGTGGGTAGAAAGGGGGAAGTGGACCTGCACAGTAAGTATCGGAAGTTAGGGAAGAGGCCAAAACACAGGACCTCCAATCTAAGTAATGTCTGGATTACTCCCTGTCAGGGCAGGAAGACAAAAGGATGATGGTACGGAAGAATGAGTGGCTGAGGAAATGGTGCAGACAGCATGGTTTCAGATTTCTGGATCATTGCGATCTCTTCTGGGGGAGGTATGACATTTACAAAAAGTGCAGGTTATGCCTGAAACTGAGGGGGAGCAAAACACTTACAGGCAGGTTTATTAGAGATATTGGGGAGAGTTTTATACTAATTTGACAGGATAATGGAAAGCAGAATGATAGGACTAAGGATGGGGCAGTTTGATATGCAAGCAGATGCATTGTGTAGTGTAACTGTAAGGAAGGGCAGGCAGATGACAGAGCAAAATTGCAGTCCATGGGATGAGTTGAAATGTAACATAGGAGCAAAATCAAAAAGGGGGATAAATACAGGACTGAAGGTGTTATATTTGAATGCACACAGTATACAGAATAAAGAAGATGATCTTGTAGAGCAGCTAGAGATTGGCAGGTACGGCATTGTGGGCATCACTGAGTCATGGCTGAAAGAAGATCATAGTTGGGAGCTGAACATCCAAGAATTAAACAATAATTGTATTGAAAGGACAGGCAGATAGGCAGAAGGTGTGGAGTGGCTCTTTTGCTAAAAGTGACAACAAATCCTCAGAAAAGCATGATATAGGGTCGGAAGATATAGAATCCTTGTGAGTAGAGTTCAGAGGTTGCAAGGGTATAAAGACCCTAATGAGAGTTATAGAGAGGCAGCCAGAGAGTAGACAGAATGTGAGATATAGATTACAGTGGGAGATAGGATAGGCATATAATGGTGGCAATATCACAATAGTTATGGGGGATTTCAATATGCAGGTAGATTGGGAATATCAAGTTGGTGCTATATTCCAAGAGTGGGAGTTTGTAGAATGCCTTTGAGAAGGCTTTTTAGAGAAGCTTGTGGTTGCACCCAACCACAATCCAGAAAGACAATTCTGGATTGGGTATTGTGTCAGGAACTAGATTTGATTAGGGAGTTTAGGTAAAGGAACTCTTAAGAGGCAGTGATCATAATATGACAGAATTCATGCTGCAGTTTGAAAGGGAGAATATAAAGTTAGAAGTTTCAGTGTTACAGTGGAGTAAAAGGAATCATAGAGGCATGAGAGTGGAGTTAGACAAAGTTGATTGGAAGAGGACACTAGCAGGGATGATGGTAGAACAGCAATGCCTGGAGCCTCTGGGGCAATTTGGAAGGCACAGGATAGATTAGATTAGATTATGAGGATACTCAGTCTTCGTTTATTGCCATTTAGAAACGCCTGCGTTAAAAAATGATACAACATTCTTCCAGAATGATATCACAAGAAAACACAGGAAAACCAAGACTAAAACTGACAAAACCACATAATTATAACGTATAATTACAACAGTGCAAAGCAATACCATAATTTGATAAAGATCAGACTGTAGACACAGTAAAAAAAAGTCTCAAAGTCCCGATAGTCTCATCATCTCACACAGGCGGCGGCAGAAGGGAAGAACTCTCCTCGCCATGAGCTTCCAAGCGCCGCCAACTTGCCAATGCAGCACCATTGGAAGCACTCGACCGCAGCCGACTCTGAGTCCGTCCAAAAACTTCAAGCCTCTGACCAGCCCCTCCAACACAGCCTCTCCGAGCACCATCCTCTGCCCAGCGCTTCGACCCCGCCTCGGCCGCCAATCAAGAAGCAAAGCCGAGGACTCGGGGCCTTCTCCTCCTGACATTCTGGATCACACAGTAGCAGCAGCAGCAAAGCAGGCATTTCAGAAGTTTCACCAGATGCTCCTCCGTGCTCTCACGTCCGTCTCCATCAAATCAGGATTGTGCACGGCACCCTACTTGACAAATACAGCTCTCGTTACATACACGTGCAGTTCAACTCTTTGAGTGATTATGCAGAAAGTTTGAAGTTAATAACTCATCTCCTTCTACCTTAGGCCACGAATTTATCAATCACCCCTGCTGTGGACCACTTTCTGGAAGTCCAAGAGGCAAAGAAGGGATCCGTATGCTCCACGACCACTGGACTAAGTGTATCAATGTAGGAGGGGACTATGTTGAAAAGTAAATGTGCCAGGTTTTCTAAAATTGACTCCTTCTACCTCAGGCCATGAACTTATCAATCACCCCTCATACAAATGTCACTCCACACTTTAAGAAGGGAGGAACGAATAAGAAAGAAAACTATAGGTCAGTCTTCCTGACATCAATGGTTGGGAAAGTGTTGCAGTTTATTATTAAGGATGAGTTTCTGGGTACTTGGAGGTGCATGATAAAACAGGCCAAATTCAGCATGGTTTCCTTAAGGGGAAATCTTACCTGTCAAATCTGTTGGAATTCTTTGAAGAAATAACAGACAGAATAAGCAAGAGAGTGTCAGTGGATGTTGCTTACTTGGATTTTGAGAAGGCCTTTGACAAGGTGCTACATGTGAGACAGCCAAACAAGATAAGATTCATGGTACTACAGGAGAGATACCAGCATGTCTCGAAGATTGGCTGACTGGCAGGAGACGAAGAGTGGGAATAAAGTGGGCCTATTCTGGTTAGCTACCAGGGACAAGCGGTGTTCCACTGGAGACACTATTGAGACCACTTCTTTTCACATTATATGTCAACGATTTGATGGCTTTGTGGCAATGTTTGCAGATGATACAAAGATAGGTGGAGGGATAGGCAGCATTGAGGAAGCAGGGAGTCTGTAGAAGGACTTGAACAGATTGGGAGAATGGGCAATGAAGTGGCAGATGGGATATAATGTCGGGAAGTGCACTTTGGTAAAGGAATAAGGCATAGACTATTTTCTAACCGGGGAGGAAATTCAAAAATTAGGGGTGCAAAGTGACTTGGGAGTCCTCATGCACGATTCCCTAAAGGTTAACTTGCAGATTGAGATGATGGTAAGGAAGGCAATGCAATGTTAGGATTCAGTTTGATGGAACTAGCATTTTAAAACAAGGATGTAATGTTGAGGCTTTAAAAGGCATTGGTCAGACCACACGGAGTATTATGAGCAGTTGTGGATTACTTATCTAAGAAACTGTGTTTCTGGTGTTGGAGAGTCTCCAGAAGAGGTTCAAGAGAATGCTTCCAGGAATGAAAGAGTTAACATATGAGGAGTGTTTAATGGCTCTGGCCTGTACTCACTGGAGTTCAGACGAATGAGGGGAGATTTTATTGAAACCTATTTAATATTGAAAGGCCTAGATAGAGTGAGTGTGGAGAAGATGTTTCCTGTCAACTGTGCATCTAGGACCGGAGGGCACAGGCTCAGAACACGGGGACATCCACTTCAAAGTTCAGAGTAGATATATTATCAAAGTACAAATATGTCACTATATACAACGCTGAGATTCATTTTCTTGCGGGCATACTCAATAAATCCATAATCATAATAGATTCAATGAAAGACCACATCAATAGGTTAGACAACCACATTGCAAAACTGTGCAAATACAAAATGAAGATAAATAAACAAATAAGCAAACAAACAAATAAGTAAATAAGCAAGCAAGCAAGCAGTAAGTATCAAGAACATGAGGTGAAGAGTCCTTGAAAGTGAGTCCATAGGTTGTGGGAACAGTTTAGTGACGGAACAAGTGAAGTTATCTCCTTTGGGTCAGGAGCCTGATTGAGCCTAATAACTGTTCCTGAACCTGGTGGTGTGAGTCCTGAAGCACCTGTGCATTCTTCCTGATGGAAGTAGTGAGAAGAATGACTTGAGTGATAGGGATCCCTGTTGATGGATGCTGTATGCCTACAAGAATGCTCTGTGTAGATATGCTCAAAGGTGAGGGGAATTTTACCCATGATGGACTGGGCTGTATCTACTATTTTTTTGTGGGATTTTCCGTTCATGGGTATGGTGTTTCCATGCCAGGCTGTGATACAGCCAGTCAATATACTCTCCACCACACATCTATAGAAGTTAGTCAAGGTTTCAGATATTATACCGAATCTCCACCAACTCCTAGTGGAGGCACTGTCATGCTTTCTTTATAATTACATTTACATGCTGGGCTCAGGACACATCCTCCAAAATGATAACTCCAAGGAATTTAAAGCTACTGACCCTCTTGACCTCCGATCCCCCAATAGGGACTGGCTCATGGACCTCTGCTTTCTCTCTCCTGAGGTCAATAATCAGCTTCTTGGTCTTGCTGACATTGAGTAAGCGATTTAGAACGTAGGTGATGTGGAATTTCTTTAGCCAGAGCAGGGTACGTCCCTGGATTTTATTGCCATGTATGGCTGTAAAGGCCAGGTCACTGAATATATTAAAAGCAGAGGTTGATAGGTTATCGATTAGTCAGGGAGGCAAACGTTACAGAGAGAAGGCTGTTGAATGGGGTTGAATGGGATAATAAATCAGCCATGACGGAATGGTGGAGCAAACTTGACGGGCCAAGTAGCATAATTCTGCTCCTGCTGTGTGTTTTATGGTAAGACCATAAGACCATAGGACTTAGGAGCAGCATTAGGCCATTCAGTCCATCAAGTTTTCTCCACCATTTCGTCACAGCTGATCTATTCTTCTGTCTTCTCCCCATAACCTTTCATGCCCTGATGAATCAATAAACTATCAACCTCTGCCTTAAATGCACCCTGTGACCTGGCCTTCACAACTGTTCACAGCTGCAATGAATTCCACAAATTTCTGGCTAAATAAATTCCTTCTCATGTCTGTTCTAAGTGAACATCCCTCTATTTTAAATCTGTGCTCTCTGGTTCTTGACTCCCCACCAAAGGAAACATCCTCTTCACATCCACTCAATCTAGGCCTTTCAACATCTGATAGGCTTCAGTGTGATCCCCTCATTCTTCTAAATTCTACCAAGTACAGGTACAAAGCCTTCAGTCACTGCTCATATGATAACCCTTTCATCGCTGGAAACATTCTTGTAAACCTCCTCTTGACCCTCTCCAATGTCAGCACACCCTTCCTTAATTAAGGGACCCACAACTGCTCACAATACTCCAAGTGAGTCTTATGGTCTTATGATCTTACGGACCACTCATGCAGAAGGTAGAAATAAACCTACTTTGTTGTTAATTAAAAGAGGCCACAAAATTTTACAACCGTGCAACCACAATGATAGCCTTCTTCATCCATTGTGCCATCACCTGTTTAATGTGCCTTTGTCTATATTGGAATCTATTTGCATGTTAGATGTACTTTCTATATGTCACAGATTTTGTTGTGCTTTCTCATTCTATAAACTAACAATTTTGAAACTGCACATCAGATTCCTGAGACAAACATTTACATGTGCTATGTACTTCAGTGATCCTGACACCAATACACTGAACACCACTTCTAGCCTTTCACCACTCTAACAAGGTGTCCTTAACTCTTACACTCTATTTTCAGTTCTGTATGCATCTTACAATACGTATCCTGACTTCATGTGCTCTGGCCTTGGTGATTCAACTCAGAAGGCTCTTGTTTGTTCTCCTTTGCAAATAAGGGATTCAAGGAAATTAGGAATCAGAATCATTAATAATAAATTACAAAGCAAATTTGTGTGATTGTATGCTTTCTCTTGCTTCTGTTTGTTTTTAATGCTCATTAGGTTTTGAAAATCCGAAGACAAATTCTGATATATTTCAACTCACACATTATCCTTGTCTACTCTTTCTATTATATTCAAATAATTCAATAAGATTGGTAAAGCATAACCTCCCTTTTGAATCAGTGCTGTCTATTCCTAATTATATTTTGTGTCCAGATGATTTCTGTTGCATCATTCAGTAAAGATTTATTATTTCCTGCTACTAATTTTAAACTAATTAGACTATAATTTCTGGGGCATGATCTATTTTCCTTTTCAAACATGAATATAATATTTGCTACCCACCAAACCTCTAATATTATTCTGAATTACTTTTTATTTATATGCAATGTTGTCTTGACTATCTCTCCTCTGACACCTTTTAATATATCCCTGTTAATACCCTTCCTAATCCTGTCTTTTATCTTCACAAATTCTGAACTGTTTAAAAATTATCTTCATTTTTCTGTCTTAAATGTCTTTTACATCTTTTATCATATCTTCTTCAATTGTAATATCTGTTTTGTTTTCATTCAAATGAAACAGATAAATTTTAAGATGTTTAGTTTTCAATCAGTGATAATGACTATTATTAAGGGGTTTTCAGTAAGTTAATAGATTTAAGAGTACACCCAATATGGATGGTGGAAGAAGTTTTAGTCTTTTTTTTATCTGCTCTGAGGCATGTTTGTTTAAGTAGGTGGAACATTTCCCCCGGTGATCCATTCCTTTACAAAAGTAATCTAACCATACACATCTGGTTCTAACATATATTAAAACAAGCAAGCCCATCCTCTTGCACAAGAGTATGAAGCACAGGAGGTTAGTAAACTCAGGTGAGAGAAGGAACTGAGCTGTAGTTGAAATCGCCAAGGGTGAGAATTTGCTCGGTGCAGAGTAATACACCAACGATATCCAAGTGAGAAAATTAGGGATATACATGGACGCATGGAGTTGTCTGCTTTATTGCACTAAATTGGAATTATTTATGTTATTAGATTGAAGAGTACTGCACCCAACTCCAGTGTCAATGTCCAATAACCTAACAGAACACGAATTATCAGATCAAATAGACAAGGATATCAAACCTGCCAACCAGCAGTACATCAGAATCAGGTGTAGTATCAGCAGCATATGTCATGAAATGTGTTAACTTAAAGGCAGCAGTACAAAGCAATACATAATAATATAGAAAAAATTAAGTAAATCTATTACACTAACTATATATGTATATGTATATTACATAGTTAAATTTAAAATACTGCAAAACCAGACATAATAAAAAAGTGAGGTAGCGTTCATGGGTTCAATGTCCATTTAGGAATTGGATGGTAGAGGGGAAGAAGCTGTTCCTAAATCACTGAATTTGTGCCTTTGAGCTTCTGTACCTCCTGCTTGATGGTAATAATGAGAAGAGGTCATGTCCTGATGGTAACAATGGGTGCTGCCTTTCTGAGGCACTGCTCCTTGAAGATGTCGTGGATACTACGAAGGCTATTACGCAAGATCGAACTGATTGATTTTACAACTTTCTGTAGTTTCATTTGATCCTGAGCAGAGCTGCCCCATACCAGACAGTGATACAGACTGTCAGAATGCTCTCCGCAGTGCACTGGCAGAAATTTTCGCGTGTTTTAGGTGACAAACCAAATCTCCTCTAACTCCTAATGAACATAGCTACTGTCTTGCCTTCTTTATAGCTGCATCGATTTCTTGGGGCCAGGTTAGATCCTCAGAGATCTCAAAACCCAGGAACTTGAAAATGCTTACTCTCAACATAAAACTATAACCCATTCTCTATTAATACATACGTGCCAGTTACTCCCTAATATAACGTAAGACAAACCTATTATCCAGTAACATTTTCAACATCAAGGTAATGACTAATAGTGAAAACAATATCAATGAGTGCCCAGCAATCCAATCAACTCAAAATATAGTTTAAAGGACAAGCAATCAAGTGATCAATGATATTCATTCATGTGGTGCAGAATTTTACAAGTGCCAGTGAACAAATTGCGGTGCAGAATTCATTGAATATTATGATCGGCAGCTCTTAGAGTTCCTTGAACACAATGAAGACCTTACTTGTGCCTCTAGATATTTGCTGAACTCTCATACCCAAAGTGTCAGAAGTCAAATCTGATGCCAATCATTGTCCCACAAAGTAATGATACTTTTTGTGAAATCGCTTTCTGCATATGCAGTCAGCAGACACATGAAATTCTGCAGAAGTTGGAAATCTTGAGCAATGCACACAAAATGTTGAAGAAACTCAAAAGATCCGACGGGAAATAAAGTTGATAGTTTGGGCCGAGACTCTTCTCCAGGACTGGAAAGGAAGGAGGCAATTGCCACAATAAGAACCTAGGGGAGGGGAAAGGAGTACAGTCTGGCAGGTGATAAGTGAGACCAGCTTTTGGGAAGATGGGTGTGGTGGGAGGTAGTAGAGAAGTTGGGAGGCAATAGAAGTGGTAAAAGGCTGAAGAAGAAGGAATCTGATGAGAGGAGAGTGGACCATGGGAGAAAGGGAAGGTGATAGGGAACCAGGTGAGGTGATGGGCAAGAAATGAGGGCAGCAAGGGAGTGGGTTGGAGGGCTACCAGAATAGAGAAAACAAAAAGATGGCAGTGATACAGAGGGGAGTGGTTAAATTTCTGTTCATGTCATTGGGCTGGAGAAATCAATGCAATTAACAGTATTGACCACACACAGGAATTTAACCGTGTTAAGCATAAGTTCCTGGAATGTGCGCTTGATGGATTTCTAGGTCAGTACATCAAGGAGCTGATGATGAAACCAGCTATGATCGGAAGAGCCATAGAGTCATACAGCATGGAAACAGGCTACTTGGCAAACCATATCCACACTGACCAAGATCAACCAAACAATTAAGCCTATCTTCCAGCACATACCTATAGTTTTCTACATTTTGGCTGAGACCCTTTATCATGACTTGATTATCCTGATGATGGCTCTCAGCCTGAAGCTTTGGTTGTTTATTCTCCTCCATAGATGTGGTTTGATTTGCAGAGTTGCTCCAGAATTTTATGTGTGTTGCTCAAGATTTCCAGGATCTGCTGAATCTCTTGAGTCTATGACAGGGAAAGTGGTTCATCTACTTAATGCCATTTAGCCCAAAATTAAAATAAACAATCACTTCAGGGGTGGTGAATTATTGGAAGTCTTTATCACTGAGAGATGTGTGAACTCTTTCATTGAAAAATGATCCATAGGTTTCTAGGTATTAAAGGAATCAATGAAAATGAGAAATGGAACAGAGAAAGCTTGGTTGCTTTTTAAAAAGAGATTTTTTTGTCTGAATGTGGACTGTATTTTCTCAGTATCACCTCGTGCGTATGCTTTTTCCTTGGATTGTTTGCTTTTTATCAGAATTAGAATCAGGTTTAATATTACCGGCGTATGTCATGAAATTTGTTAAATATGTCTAATTGTTTGTCTTTGCACCAGCTCTGGTTTTTCACTTTGTTTTGCAGGTGCCTCATTCAGGATCATGGTGATTTTTAAGCTCTTTGTATTTATCACTTTTCTTCAATTTTGGATAATTTACTTAGCATGTTATTTTCAATGTCTGGAATACCTACGTGCTCCAGGGTGGCATGCAAACCTCTCTCATTGTGGTTCCTTGTTGGGTGAAACTCAGACCGAGTTCTTCTGTGTATCCTCAGTAACTTCTGTTCATCAAGATTCTGTACAGTTTTCCTGAGCTCTTGTTAGTTTATCTGGTTAATTTCTGTAATAAATCTTTAGTTTTGTTTTAATTGCCAAAGTCTCTGTGATTCCTGCATTTGAGTTCGGTGGTGACCCTCAGAATTAGAGTTATAAAACCCTAGAACTGCTCTGGGCTTTGGGAGGTAAAGGCCTCTAATGTCACAATGGGAGATTTAGTTCTGTCCTACAATACAAGTAAAACAAGGGGAGAGAGACTGAAGGGAAAGTATTCTTTACAAAGTAAAGTGAGTGAAGATCTATTCTTCAAGTGCATGAAGGGAATCACAGCTCTATTGCCAGCACTTCTACAGGCAGTGCTCCAGTCTTCTACCACAACTTGATTGCACTCTATGTAACAGTTAAGGCCATATCTTATCAGGACTATTCCAGGTAGAGGCTGCAACCTGCAGTTTACACCTCTGCGCATGTTGTCTAGAATGTTCTTTATTCAAGAGAAAAGACATAATCTCCCTTAGGTATGAGAGGGTCATGGATTTGGACAGACTGAAAATTTCCCAAAGGTTCATGGAGAGATAGAAATCATCTATATCACACTCAAAGTTCCATGGGTTAACCACAAACTCAATAAAGATCCAGAAAGATTCTCCTTTTTTGATGCCAATAGTGTGACCACTAGTAAGTACAAACTTGTACATCCTTAAAACTCTAGGGAGGACACAGTGCCCATTCTGTTTCAGTCACTGGCCAAGAAAGGCTAATTATCCCTCTATATTTTGCTCCTCCCTTGCTCCTGCTTCTGGAAGTAATAAAGCATACAGTTACAATGACAGCCAAGGCACTACAGGGAACCTTGTAGTGATTGAAATTTGAGTTCTCAGTGTTCAGTTCTGTTGCCTGGAGGCTCAAGTTGTGCTCTGTAGTATTGGCCAAAGATTCTATCACATATAATTTTTCATTGACAATCTTCTTGAAATAAGAACAGGAAAGAAGAGGAAGAGGAGAAGGAGAAGGAGAAGAAAGTCAATGATGGGATCTGGGCATTCTTATTCCTATATGCTTCACAGAACATTACTGCTTCACCATACTATGTTGGGCTTGGTTAGATAACACCAATGTTCAGTAATGACCATTCCAATATACAAGTCTCAAAATTTATTCTTGACATGTTAAGGTATAGCCTTTGTCCATTTCAGTTTGAGATAGAGATAACCAGGACCAAGCACTTAATGACTGTGGTACAAGGTGTCTTCTGATTCTGGAAATGGAATGGTGAGGCTTTATCAGGCATTGGCTACCCCACATTTAAAGAATTGTGAGCAATTTGATCCCCATATCTAAGAAAGGATGCCTTATCATTGGAGAGGGTCAAGTGGAGGTTTATCACAGGAATATGATTCAGTGGAGAATGATCCCAGGAATGAAAGGGTTAATGTATGAAGAACATATGATGGCTTTGGGCCATTGAAGTTTAGAAGAATGAGGGGTAATCTC
This sequence comes from Mobula hypostoma, assembly GCF_963921235.1. Classification (NCBI taxonomy): domain Eukaryota; kingdom Metazoa; phylum Chordata; class Chondrichthyes; order Myliobatiformes; family Myliobatidae; genus Mobula; species Mobula hypostoma. The sequence goes on from NC_086114.1 coordinate 39,192,061, forward strand.
ATTGAAACCACCCAACTATTGAAAGGCTGAGATGTAGTGGACCTTGGAGAGTATGTTTCCAGTAGTGAGAGGGTCTACGACCAGAGAACACAGCCTCGAAATACAAGGATATCTCTTTAGAACACAGATGAGGAGGAATTTCTTTAGCCAGACGGTGGTGAATCTGTGGAATATGTTGCTACAGACAGCTGTCAAAGCCAAGTCATTGGGTATATTTAAAGTGGAGGTTGGTAGTTTCTTGATTAATCAGTGTTAAATATTATGGGGAGAAGGCAGGAGAATGGGGTTGGGAGGGAAAATAAATGAGTCAAATTGAATGGTACAGGAGACTCAATGGGCTGAGTAGCCTAATTCTGAACCTAAGTCCTATAGTCTTGTGTCATAGCAAATGACTCCAAAATTTACGTTATAAAGCCCTTTCAGCAGGCAAGTAGGATTTATGAGAGAATTCCTCTGATTTCAAAAACACTAAAGGGTCTTTACCCCAATGAGCATAGACACAGACATTTGGATCATAGGGTCACAAATGCATGAATTTCTAGACCCACAAGGTTCTGATAACAGCTTATTGACCTGAAGTGTTGATTCTGCTGTATGTCTCTTATCAAAGAGTACATGGACCATTTTTTGTATAATATCCCACTTACTCTACAATAGCACAGAAATGAATGTACTTCCGAATAACAGACATAAGTATCACCCATCACAACACACATGCAGACACAAGAACAAATTATCCTCCAATAACATACACAAGTCCTATTGACTGTTCACAAATAACTCCAATCAACTCTAATAACATACACAGCTCAATTCTCCAGACTACTTTCTAATAAGATACACATATTTAATATACAAACGTATTTTCTGGTAATACATGCAGTACACATCGCATCAAATAACGTGCTCAACGTCAAGTAAGTGTCCAAAAGCAAAAGCAACTCCACGGTGAGATCCAACAACACAGAGACTAACAGCAGATGTAATCCAACTCACTGACCAATAAAATACAAAATTCTGACTTACTGATCAAAAGGAATTCCAAATTCAGTGCCCAGTAAACCACCACCAACTATTGAGGAGTTAAGCCATGCTCCAATAACATTCATTTCCTTTCTCCAATAATACATAACTTCATTGTACTATCCAACAGAACACTAGGGTTACATTGCGATTAACCACATGTCTCTAAACTATGTCCCAGCATTACATAGCTTGGACCACTGTGCAAGCATAACTTCACACTGTAATTCAGTAAACCAAACAACTTTAAAATACAGAGGAAAACAAGCAGACTGACAAGTAACAAACATATTGCACACTGCTGCTTATCTACTGGTAGATTACATGGAACAACCCTTATATCAGTTCCACTCGGGCTTCTCCCATCATCTCTTTCCCCAATACATTGATGACAATATTGGTGCTGCTTCCTGCATATTGAACTGCTCGTTTCATCAACTTTATTGCCAATTTTGACCATGTTTATACTATATTCCCATCTCTGACTCCTCTTTCCCCTTCCCTGCCCTCTCTCCAACTTATCTCCATCTCAGGGGACAGATTAGTGACCAATATCCATTACAAGTTCACAGCATCACGCTGCATTTTTGAAATATGCCTCCCCTCTTCTTGTATAGAGTGTTGACTCTGGTGAGTTCTCACAGTCTGTCCACTCATTGTCTCTGCACTAATGATGACACTTCCTACAATAGTTCTTCTGAGCTACTTTCCTCCTGATTACAGGTCTTCAACTTGTAAAGGTAATTACTGAATCCTTTTACGTCTGTTTATTTTGGATTATGGTCTTGGAAAAGATTCTTAGAGATAGGATCTATGGGCATTTAGAGAATCATGGTCTGATCAGGGATAGTCAGAGTGGCTTTGTGAAGGGCAGATCGTGTCTAACAAGCCTGATAGAGTTCTTTGAGGAGGTGACCAGGCATATAGATGAGGGTAGTGCAGTGGATGTGATCTACATGGATTTTAGTAAGGCATTTGACAAGGTTCCATACGGTAGGCTTATTCAGAAAGTCAGAAGACATGGGATCAAGGGAAGTTTGGCCAGGTGGATTCAGAATTGGCTCACCTGCAGAAAGCAGAGGGTCATGGTGGAGGGAGTACACTCGGATTGAAGGGTTGTGACTAGTGGTGTCCCACAAGGATCTGTTCTGGGACCTCTACTTTTTGTGATTTTTATTAGCGACCTGGATGTTGGGGTAGAAGGGTGGGTTGGCAAGTTTGCTGACGACACAAAGGTTGGTGGTGTTGTGGATAGTGTAGAGGATTGTCAAAGATTGCAGAGGGACATTGATAGGATGCAGAAGTGGGCTGAGAAGTGACAGATGGAGTTCAACCCAGAGAAGTGTGAGGTGGTACACTTTGGAAGGACAAACTCCAAGGCAGAGTACAAAGTAAATGGCAGGATACTTGGTAGTGTGGAGGAGCAGAGGGATCTGGGGGTACATGTCCATAGATCCCTGAAAGTTGTCTCGCAGGTAGATAGAGTAGTTAAGAAAGCTTATGGGGTGTTAGCTTTCATAAGTCAAGGGACAGAGTTTAAGAGTCGCAGGGTAATGATGCAGTTCTATAAAACTCTGGTTAGGCCACACTTGGAGTACTGTGTCCAGTTCTAGTCACCTCACCATAGGAAGGATGTGGAAGTATTGGAAAGGGTACAGAGGAGATTTACCAGGATACTGCCTGGTTTAGAGAGTATGCATTATGATCAGAGATTAAGGGAGCTAGGGATTTACTCTTTGGAGAGAAGGAGGGTGAGAGGAGACATGATAGAGGTACACAAGACATTAAGATGAATAGATAGAGTGGACAGCCAGCACCTCTTCCCCAGGGAACCACTGCTCAGTACAAGAGGACGTGGCTTTAAGGTAAGGGGTGGGAAGTACAAAGGGGATATTAGAGGAAGGTTTTTTACTCAGATAGTGGTTCGTGTATGAAATGCACTGCCTGAGTCAGTGGTGGAGGCAGATACACTAGAGAAATTTAAGAGACTACTAGACAGGTATATGGAGGAATTTAAGGTGGGGGATTATCTGGAAGGTAGGGTTTAAGGGTCGGCACAACATTGTGGGCCGAAAGGCCTGTACTGAGCTGTACTATTCAATGTTCTATGTTCTAATATGCCAGTCTTCTGTCTGGTAACAAAAGGTCCAGATAAATTAAATTTGACTTTGGTCCAGTAACAAACCAGTTCTGTGCTACTATCCAGTAATAATCATGACTTCGGTCACTTGCCAGGTGCAACCACAAACTACTGTCCAAAATCAAATGTGGTTAAGCATACTGTCCATTAGCATAAAGAAGCCATTATTGATCACATTCACAGCTCTGGCATTCTGTTGCTTTTTAAATCATTGTCAAAATGATTCAAACTAAGTTGCTGCTGAAACTCAGTCAGCTGTAGACAATTATCCAAAACATCAGCAACCTCCTCTACATTGGTGAAACCTGTCATAAGTGTGGGGGACCACTTTGTTAAACACTTCCACTCCATCCACCAAGAGTAGAATTTCCCAGCGGTCAACCATATTAAATCCTATCCCCATTCCCATTCTGATATGTCAATCCATGGCCTCTTCTTTTGACACAATAAGGCCACTCTCAGAGTTGAGGAGCAACTTTTCATATGTCATATTTGTAGACTTCAACCTAATGACATGTACATCGATTTCTTCTTCGGGTAAATAATTCCCTCCCCTTCTCCCTTCTCCTATTTCCCACACTGACCTCTTACCTCTTCTTCTCATCTGTCTATCACATCCCCCTGGTGCCTTCACTTTCTCCCATGGTCCATTCTCTTCTTCTACTAGATTCCTTCTTCTACTGGCCCTTTACCTTTCCCACACACCTGGCTTCACTTATCTTCTTCCAGCCAGTGCCCCCTCAACTTCCCCCACCTTTCTATTCTGACATCTTCCCCATCCTTTCCAGTCCTGAGGAAGGGTCTTAGCCTGAAATGTCGACTGTTTATTCATTTCTATAGATGCTGCCTGATCTGCTAAGTTCCTCAGGTATTTTATATGTGTTGCTTTGGATTACCAGCATCTGCAGAACTTGTGTTTAGAATTCCAAATTACTCTCCAGTTAAGACTGAAACTTCTCATAAAATCATAGAATTGTTCCCACATAGATAGTTGCCTAGACTTTACACCAGCTCCTTGTAGAGCAATACCTTCAGTCCCATTTGCTCTTCATTCCTCAAATAGTTCCTAAGTATTCTGTCCCAAGAGCCTTTCTATTTTGAAACCTCTTTTCAACAGTCCTAAGGGTGAGGAGCTTCATGGTACCAGAATGCATTGCCTCAAAGAAGATTTTCACCTGATTCCCCTTATATATCTGTCCAGTATTTTACCTTTGTACCTCTAAAAGTTTAGGCATTCATGATGGACATTGTCTGTAAAGAAAAACCTGCCAATGCTGAAAATCAAAAATGAAAAGAGAAAATGTTTGAAATACTCAGGAGGTCAAGCCGCATCTGAACCAAAGTTAACATTTCAGGTTGAAGACACTTTGTCAGAGCTAGGAAGGAGACAAAAAAACTTGTTAAGATGCAGAAAGGGCGGGATAAATTAGCATTTCCCAAGGACCATTTGCTTTATGACTCAGAATGCACAACAGTACAGCACAATACAGGCCCTTCAGGCGTGAAGTTGTGCCAAATTTTTAACCTACTCCAATATCAATCTCAACCTTCCTTCCCACATACCCCTCCACTTTTCTCATCCATGATCTGTCTAAGGGTCTCTTAAATGCCTTGTATCATCTTATACACCTCTGTCAAGTCAGCTCCCGTCCTCCTTTGTTCAAAAGAGAACAGTCCTAGTTTGCTCAGACTTTCCTCATACAGTATGTTCTCTGATCTAGACAGCATCCTGCTAGTTCTTCTCTGTAATCGCTGAGGCTTCCACATCCTTCCTATAACGAGCAACCAGAACAGAATGCAATACTCCAAGAGTGGTCTCACCAGAGTTTTATAGAGCTGCAACTTTACCTTGTGGTTCTTGAACTCAATCTCCCAACTAATGAATACCAACAGATCATATGCCTCCTTAACCACCCTATCAACTTGCCTGGCAACTTTGACGGATCTATGGACTTAGACCTCAAGATCCCACTATTGCTTCACATAGCTAAGAATCCTGCCATTAACCTTGTACTCTACCTTTACTTTCAACCTTCCAAATTGAATCACTTCTTCCTTTTCTAGCTTGAATTCCATCTTCCATTTCTCACCCCAGCTCTGCATCCTGTCAATGTCCTGTTATAATCTATGGGAACCTTCTACACGATCCACAATACCACCAACTTTCATCTCATCTGCAAACTTGCTAACCTACCCTTCTACCCATCTAAGTTATTTATAAAAATCACAAGGATCAGGCATCCTATAGCACCAATGCCTTTGAGTGGAAAATTCTACAAAGGTAGTGGATTCGGCTCAGTACCCTCCCAACCATTGACCACATCTTCATGAAATATTGCTGTAGAAAAGCAGCATCTATCAGCAAAGATCCTCACCACCCAGGCCATGCTTTTTTGTTATCACAGCTGCTATCAGGTAGAATCTTGAAGAGCCTCAGGACTTGCAAGTCCAGGTTCAAGAACAGTTACTACACCTCAACCATCAGGCTCTAGAACAAAAGGGGATAACTACACTTGTCTTTCTTCTGGTGTTCCCACAACTGATAGTCTCACTTTAAGGAATCTTTATCTTGTTATTTCATACTCATTATTGATTGCTATTTACTTATATTTGCATTTGAACAGTTTGTAGTTGATTGATTCTGTTTACAGTTTTTGTTGTATAGATTTGCTAAGTATGCCTGCAGGAAAAAGAATCTCAGGGTTTTATGTGGTGACATGTATCTATTCTGATAATTAATTTTACTTTGAACTTTAAACTTTGAAACCCTTTAGTTGAACATGTTTCAGAGCTTCAGAGTCTTGTTCTGCCATTTGTTTGGGATGTAGACAAATTAGGTTTATTCTACTGTAGTTCTAAATTATCTTTGATTCACTTTCAGAACAAAAGTATTCAGATCACAGCCTTTCTCCTTGTACTTTGGGGTTGAGAGATAGCTTTTTATTACTATTTTAAACTTCACAATATTGGATAATGCCTTTCCGTTGGGTGGTTAGTTTCTGTGTTAAGAAAGCTTTTCAAGTCGTTGTTGAGTTCATGTGTTGGATTTTCTCACTGTCTTAGGTAAACTACTACTGGTCTATATTTCGGGAGATGACTATATCTTATAACATATGTGTGTTTGTTTCTATCCTGTTTTGGGAACACATTCATTCTTTGACTGCCAGAAACTATCAGTTACAAAAGCAGTGTCACTTCTGTAATTTTATTTTCCCAATAACATGATGGCTTTCTGATTTAGCCTTGGGACAAACTAAGTTGTCTCACCTCCCATCTAACTGTGTAAAACAGGAACCTCGGTTGTGTTGCTAAAAGCATGTCAAAGGAGAAGGAAGAAGAATATGTCAAACAAGACTGGAGCAATTACTCACAAGAGAATCTGCTGATGCTGTTAATCTTGAGCAACATACACAAAACACTTGAGGAACTCAGCAAGTCAGGCTGCTTCTATAAAGAGGAATAAACAATAATTCTTTCAGGCTAAACTTTGGAATGTAATGGAATTTTCTCCACTTATCTGAATGAGAGCAGCTCCATTAACACTCAATAATCTCTATATCTCTATGAAAATGCAGCCCACTTGATTTTCACCATATCTACCAAAGTAGCCATTCATTGCCTCCACCATCAGCATAATGGGGCTGCAATGAGTAACATCTACAAAATGGACCTGGTTATTCTGACAGCTCCACCCAATCCATGACCTCCAACACCAAGGAGGACAGAGTTTCAAGAGCATTGGAACATCACCATCTTTAAGTTCCTCTCCAAGTCATATGCCATCCTGTCTTGGAAATATGTCATTTTTAGAGGATCTAAATCTGAGAACTCATTCGACACAGCTCTGAAGGACCATCTTCATGGACGTGACCATAATTTTGTAAGAACTCACCACCATCTTCTCAAGGACAATTAGTAGTTAATAATATCAGATCACCTTCTATAGGATCCACACTTTACATCAGTCCCTGGGTACATTTCAAAAGGATATTTTATTTGTCTCTCCTAAAACCATCTGAGACCATGGATACTTGTGCTCAGCCAGTGTTTCTGAATGACCACTCCGGTGAACAGTTAATCAGGTCACACCATGGTTGTTGATGTGGCTTCTTTGATCTGGTTTGTTATTTATGGATGTCACTAAGTTGGCAACTACCATGTTTGTAATTCTTACTCTTTCCTCATGTTGCTTTCATGTTGCTGGGACAGGAGATCTTCATCCTCTTTCAAGTCTCTGCCATTTAACTTCATTAACATTACATCCCTTGTCTTCCTTAACATTGAAAACTTTAACAGAAAGTTTGATGAGGTTTAAAATTTGATAACTCCAATGGCAAGTCAAATGGGAGGCTCCCAACCAACCATAACAGATATACATCCATTTAGTAAATTGCTGAATATGCAACTCTCATTTCAATCGAATAAATGTATCAGTTCTGGAATCAAATCATGCAACTGGTTCAACCTGATGCTAAAGTTACAGTGAAGAAGCACTTGGAGAAACTTCAGCTGATAAAAGAAAGCCCATTGAGTATTGTTTGCTAGGGGTAATTTATGACTAAAGTCAGACAAATTTAAGTTTATTGTCATATGCACAAGTACAATGGAAACTTACTGCCACAATATCACAAACACAGAGCATTGGACACACAGCATTCACAAGGAAAACATAAATAAACCTAAATTATACAAAAGTTATACAAGAAATTACACAACAAGAGTGAAAAAGTCCATTTCAGTGCAAAGCAATCAAAGTGTTCATACTGTTGAGGTAATAATTAGGTTCCATTTGGTTCAGGAACACAATGGTAGAAAGGAAGTACCTGTCCTCGAACTTGGTGATGGAGGACTTCGGGCTCCTTACCTGTGCCTGATGGTAGCAGTGAGAAGATGGCACGGACTGGATGGTGGAGATTTTTGAAGACGGCTGTTGCCTTCTTGAGGGAGCATGCCAGATGGACACTATAGATGGTGGGGAGGGATGTGCTGGTAAGGTAGTGGGCTGGGTCCACTTCACTCTGTAGCCTTGTACACACCTGCACGTTTAAATTTCTGTATCGGACCATGACAAAACCATTCTGAGTCAAGGCTATTGTTTTACAGACAGACCCAACATAGTAGGCAAGGGTATGGAAGGCTATTGATTAGGAATGGTGTGCTTTACTCTTCACAGATGCTGCCTGATCTGCTGAGCACCTGCCGAATTTTATGCTGCTATTTCACATTTTCAGAATTGCTGCATTTTGTTTCTGTTTTTTTTTGCATTTCTGTGGAGCGTTTGAATTTTGATTGAAGAGAGGAGACTGATGCCATCAGTGAGGGGGACCAACTGGGAGGAAGCAGACTGTGGAAGGGACTGAAAATGACATTGGTCATGCTGCAGCCATTAAGCCTCGGGGGTTCTTCTGCTTCGCCTGTGTGTGCGATTTCAACTCACACACGCTCTTGGGCTCAGTAACTTCTGTCTGATAGCTTCCGCCTCTGATGTACAAAAGAAACAACAAAAGATGGAGAGAGGAAACGTATAAGACATTTCCTGGGTACATCCTTCCCATGAGCAGCAGAGCATATATTCAGAAGTCTGATGTTTAAAGTTTAATCAGAAATTCTTGTAAAGTTGTTAATTTATAAAGTGACCATAGTATTTGATCTAGTATTGACCTACCTAGGCTTAGCCAGATCATACCACAGGTACATACCCTGCTACTTTCAAACTTCCAGGAATAAAACCTTACCATGTTTGCTTGGGTGTTTGCCTGGTGCATATCTAGAAAGCTAATGAAGTGCATGCTTCTTATTTGAATTAGGTACTTAAAGGAGGGTCATTTCAGATGGTGTAAACTGTTCACCTGGAATTCCACAAGCAGATGTTGGGAAAGAAATATTGAGTGTAATGCCGCTAGGAAAATGATAGCGTTCTTTTGCTCGGCTCCTGTGAGTGATCCGAAGCTGGTAAGAAGGAGCCCTTGTTTGTCAAAGGAATAAAGGGTATATTCATGAGAGGCCCCTGCTCTCAAGGAGGACTGTTGACCTCAAGTGCACTTGCACCTGTGTCTAAGGCAAGTACTGCTTGAAAATAGATTCACTGTGCCCTCGTCAAAGTGCGGGTGGGAGGTGGGGGTTAAAAGTACATCCCTAGTCTTGTGGCAAGGCACTGATTGCAATCGTAAACAGTGACTCACAAAGAAATAGAACAATCAGCTTCTACAGTAAGGTTTTGGTTAATGAAACAATAAACTTACTGATAAGGATTCTCATTATATCTCTGTCAGATTGGGGAAGTTAGATGAAGAGAGATGACTAAAATGTCTGAAAATAGCAGGGAGGAAAGGAGCAAAGAGAAGGGAGTGAGTCAAGGTGTAGGTACCAGGAGTCTCATTATAGAAGAAGAAGGTCTTAGACTTAACATAGAAGACAGAAAGGCACAGCACAGGAATCGGCCTCGTGGCCCATGGTGTACTGCTTACTTAATTGAATTAGTAATTAAATGCTGAACTAAACTGATCCCTTTTTGCCGACGCAATTTTGATATCCTTCTATTCTCTGCACATTCATGTGCCTATCAAGTAGCTTCTCAAATATCTACATTGTATTCATTTTCATTAGTACCCTTGGCAGCATTTTCCAGGCACCCACTACTCCATGTAAAAACTTATCCCTCACATCTCCTCTGAACTTACTCCCTCTCATCTTAAATTCATGCCCTCCAATATTAGGTACTTCAACCCAGGGCAAAATTATTGTCTATCTCTCTCTTTCTCTCTCATTATCTTAGAAACTTCTATCAGCCTTCAAGCTCCAGGGAAAGGTTTTAAAAGGAAACAATGTTGACAAGTTAATTTCCAGATCACTTCAATTAATATCAATAATCATATTATTTTCATTGGTCATAACACAAAAGGAGGTCATTCGTTCCATTGAGTCTAGACTAGCTCTCAGAACAATCACATCAACCCCAGCACCTCTTTCACAATCCTCCTTCTCCATCCAATTCTCTGCAACTTATTATTTCTCACACGTCCATCAATTCTCCTTGATTTTCCTTTCATCCTCTACAGGAGCAATTTACACAGGACAATTAACCCATGGATTAAAAGGTGACACCCCACCCATCTTAGTTAAAAATTGGTGAAAAGCAGCAACAATTTCATAATCTGGATGCTTCTCAACAACACAAAAGGAGCTGGTGGGTTCATCGTTATCTCCCAGGGGTCTCTGGGTGTGGCTGCAGGGGCTTGGGTTTACAGATGAGTCACGTCTCTGCTCATCCTGCCCTTAGAAACTTACCTCTTGACCCGACAGAAGACAGGCAAGAAGGTCTCCATTAAAAACAACATTAAAGCAGCAATCTGACATCAACAACACTTTCTGATAGACGTACAGGTTGCAGAATTATAAGACATAGGGTAGTCAGACTCTTTTTCTCAGAGTGCAATCGTCAAGTATTAGAGGGCATAGCTTTAAGATGAAAGGGAAAGAGTGAGGTAAAGTTTCTACACAGAAAGAGGTAGGTGTCTGGAATGGGCTGCCTGGGAGGTGATAGAGCAGATACTGTAACACTGTTCAAGAAGCATTTAGACTGACACGTGAGCAAGTGGGGAGCAGAGGGATACAGACATTGTTGAGGTAGATGGTTAGTGCAGTGACATGGTTGGTACAGACATTGTGGTCCAAAGGGCCTGCCCCTGTTTTGTACTGCTCTTTGTGATAGAGGCCAGATACCTAAATGTGAAGAAACAACCTGCTGGCTTCTAACGAATGGCCTTGATACGAACAAGTAGAACAGTATGAATTTGATACTGGGTTCCTGGCACTTCCTGATGAGTTATGGAACAGGAGATGCCCATTAACCAGACCTTAGGATTAAAAGTGCCCCGCGATATAAGCACTAAAGAATCAGAACTCAAACCTACCAGCACTTCTCCAAAAAAAATCATAAACTAAGGTGTTTGCAGAATTAAAAACAAAAACGCGAGAAAATCTGCGGATTCTGGAAATCCAGTATGATGGAGGGAGGAGAAGATGACGGCGTGATGCAGCATGCGCGGCCATTCTGAGTGAATATCGATACGTGTAACTAGGGGTGCTGTGCACAATCCGGATTTGATGGGGACAGCCGTGAGAAGCGCAGAGGAACATCTGGAGTAACTTCTGAAATGCCTGCTTCGTGGCCGCTGCTACTGTGCGATCGACAATCTCCGGAGTCGAAGGCCTCAAATCCTCGGCTTTGCGTATCGCCTGTTGCCAGGGCTGGGGTCGAAACGCTCGGCAGAGATGGTGCTCGGTGCTCGGTCTCGAATAGGTGGTCAGAGGCTCGGAGTTTTTCGGACGGACTCGGAGTCGGACTGTGGTCGCATGCTTCCGGGATGCTGCATCGGCAAGTTGGCGGCGCTGGATGTTCACCGTCTGCGGGAGATGATGGGACTTTCGAGAGACTCTGAGACTTTTATTGTGCCATGGTCTGTTCTTATCAAATTACGGTATTGTTTTGCACTGTTGTAACTATATGTTATAATTATGTGGTTTTTGTTAGTTTTTAAATCGGTTTGTCATGTGTTTTCGTGATATCGTTCTGGAAAAGCATTTTTATCATTTCTTAATGCATGCATTACTAAATGACAATAAAAGGGGACTGCGTGTCCTCATAATCATAATCATAATCATCATAATCATATAATCATAAATCCGAGCAACACACACAAAATGCTGAAGGGACTCAGCAGGTCAAGCGACATCTATGGAAAAGAGCAAACAGTCAACATTTCGGGCAGAAAGCCTTCAGTAGGACACACCCTCACCCTCCTGATGTAGGGTCTCGGCCCAAAACGTAAACTGGTTACTCTTTTCCATAGATGCTACCTGACCTGCTGAGTTCCTCCAGCATTTTGAAGATGTTTGCAGGATTATTCAGAATATTTTGCAAGTTGTGGCTGACCAAGTTGAGAGGCATGAGACAAAATCTACAATATCCTTCAAACCCCATGATGCGAATGGCCAAGTTAATCGCCAGACAAACGAGTGATGGCTAGTAGACCTCTTTTCACTATAATAGCTTCATAACAAGTCAACCAATGTAAAAGAGATATTGACGCAGGGAAAAGGCAAAAGTTCATTTTTGCAGCTAGAATTATTTTTGAAAGTGATCCTTGTTTTAAAAAGTAGAGTATTGCCTGAACAGTTACAAGGCAATTGAACAGGTAGTTGGGTGGAAAAGGTGAAAAGGGATGCAGGATAAGTCCAGGCAAATATGATTAGAGGACATCAGCAATGTGGACAGATTGGGTTTAAAGGGCCTGTTACTGTGCTGTGTGGTTTTATGATTTCTATGATTCCATGAATCACATTAACCCAGAGGGTTACATAGTATTTATTTTCATTTATTCTTGAGAAGCAGATGCTGGTGCTAAGGCATCTGAGAAGGTGTGGATAGACTTTCTGCTGTCCTTGTGAGGTGGCATTCCCATACTGGGCTCATAAGGAAACGCTTCAATAGGAGGAGGCTACCCAATACCTCAGGCGTTGTCTAGGGCTTAATTATGTACAGCCCATCACTCAGTAACCCTTATTGGTGGTCAGATGTGGAGAGGTTGGCAGCTTCAAATTCCTGAGTGTTACCATCCCAGGCTCAACACATAGATGTAATCATGAAGAAGGTGCATGAAAACTTCCATGTTCTTAGGAGTTTAAGGAGATTTGGCATGCCAGCAAATACTCTAACAAGCATCTGCAGATGCACTGTAGAAAGTATCCTAAATGGTTCCATCATGGTTTGGTACGGTAATGCACTGGAGTTCAGGAAGCTACAGAGAGTAGTCGACACAGCCCGGTCCAGCATGTGCACAGCCTTCCCTGCCACTGAAAGCATCTATAGGAGGCACTGCATCAGGAAAGATGGCACCTGTCATCAATGATCCCCAGCATCATGCCCTCTTCTCTTTGCAACTATCAGGCAGGAGGTACAGAAGCTTGAAGTTCAGGTTCAGAACAGCTACAGGCCTTTGAACCGACCAGCTCAAGCTTAATCCTACCTTAACAAGGGAACACTAAGAAACACTTCTTGCATTACAGCGGACTTGCTTCTGATCATGTGTTTTGCAGTGTTTTTTCTTCACACCCTTGTATAATTGATATATATAAATTTATACTCTGTGTTATCTGAACCTACGTGCCTATGATGCTGTTCCATGTTTTTCATTCTACCTGTATCTCACTGTATTTGTCCACATGGTAATAAATGTGACGAAAGACTGGGCTGGATGTGATGAGTGAAGTTACATTCTCATTCTGTGCTTTGTTGTTTTTGGAAATCGATGTGATGCTTACCAATATTTCTTTAAGACACCCAATGAGTGAGTTGCACGCATTATCTGGTAGGTAAAAGCAAAGAGGTTGTACACTTTATACTTTATACTTTATTGTTGCCAAAAAATTGGTACTAGAATGTACAATCATCACAGCGATATTTGATTCTGTGCTTCACACTCCCTGGATTACAAAGAAGGTGTAAAGAATGTATAGAAGGTATAGGCATATTTATAGAAGATTATCTAATGCCAAAAGATAGAACATAATGTTGACCTTCAAATTTGTGACATCTTTAAAAAGAAATTTAACCCATGCTTCTCGTTTCATTTTCTATCTGCAGTGGGAACTGCATGTCCACCACTGTGAGTTGAGCCCACCAAGGGATCCAGCTGTGCTGCCTCCCACTGTCAAACATTCTGTCCACTCTCACTTTAATACACAAACAAGCTGAGTGTCAGACAGCAGACGAGTATCTCCGCAGGTCAATACCTTCCAAAATTGGTGAGTCTGGGGGCATCATGCTGGGGTGGGGTGAGGAAACTAAAATAAAACTACATGGCAAAACATGTGTAAAGCTTCTGTTGCAAAGAAATTGATGGTTCTGTGTTTAATGACATGAACACCCGAGCCATGAAATAGAGAGGAAGTGAGACCGCTCAGCCCTTAATCAGGTGTGTGCCAACTGCTCACTTAAAAATTCCTCCAACGATAAAGTTTGATCTAAACTGCCTTTAACAACTAAGGCTGAACGAATTAACATTCTGTGTGTTAAAAGGCAGAGAAACACAGAAACAGAATGACTTTTTTTTTCAATCAGGATGAACTACCTTAAATAAGCACTGATGGTCAGTTAGTGACATTAAGAAAAAAGAGCAGTTGGAATTTGCTGAATTTCACTCCTCTCCCATCACACTACTCACATGCAACTCACATCAATTCAGTTCCCAAGGGCCCAAACCAATTTCTCTTGTTTCGAGCTAGAGTTGCTGGCAGAACCTGCAACAGCCATCAAACCCATTAATCCGCCTGCTGACAATGACAAAGACTGATTCTACCACCAAACAATCAATTTGTATCTCTTTTTCGGATGTACAAAAATATCATGAAAAAGCGTCAGTGGTAATAGTTTCACAACTGTGAAATAATAGAGTAATAAAGCAATCAGCAGTTGACCTTGGAAGACAGCTAATTCATCTGCACATCTATCTTAATTATTTCCTGTGAAATGGTTACAAAGAGAAACTGTACAATTCATTCATCGTGCCATGACAATTCCATTTTTCCCACCCTCTACGCTATTTTTTTCCCCTGATGCAGCAATCCACAATTTCGACAATCACCACCCCCACCTCTCCCCACAAAACAATCAAGATCAGAAATGTTATTTAAGTACAAACACAAATATTAAGTCCTCTCTTCAAACACATTCCTGGCAAAACGGAGAGAGGAAAATTAAATTGTTCAGATTTTGTGCTTTGTGTTGGGTTTACTTTTGTGATCTCCGTACAACTGACCTCATTCTGCTGTATGGAATTAATTTAAAAAATCTCTTAACTTGGGTAATTTTGAGACATTATTGTACTTTGCAAAGTACAACATGGACAATTGTACTTCGCTGTTCTTTTTGTTTTGCAATGTTGGACTTGGATTTTCGCATCCCCTTTTGCCACAGTGCTTTAATAGTTTGGAGCAGAGGGAGAAAGAGAAATGGTTGTGAATAGGGGACTATGCAAAGAAGAAAAAAATTGTCAGGAGACAGTGACAAAAGACTTTCACTGCACCATTCAGAGACAATTTGTAAGTGTGGCTGGTGAAGTCAGGCCAAAGCCTAGGAAACAGCTGGAGCCTCAGTGATTGATAAACGCAGTCGGGAAAACTTCATTTCACCGTGAATGAAGACAAAAGCGATACCATGTTCAGTGAGTGTGTAATGTTACTGTCATTAAGTGGTACTCTGGACAGCCCCAGCTCCTTCAGAT
Organism: Mobula hypostoma; assembly: GCF_963921235.1. Classification (NCBI taxonomy): domain Eukaryota; kingdom Metazoa; phylum Chordata; class Chondrichthyes; order Myliobatiformes; family Myliobatidae; genus Mobula; species Mobula hypostoma. The sequence continues at coordinate 39,207,508 of NC_086114.1, forward strand.
GGGGCTGGGGAGAGGAGGGGTGGTGGAGGGGGGAGGTAGTTGTTGGAAGTGAAAGACTACCATTAAACAGAAAAGCAAATTCAAGACTCTGTTGCCATTTTAAAAAAAATCTAATTGATTACCCTGAATCAGGGCAAAACTTCCTTCATTTTGCGTTTTACTGAGCAGACCCCTTAAATAATAATGGATAATCCTTACAAGCGTGGCCATCAGGATCAGGATCAGGATCACCAGCATACATTGTGAAATTTGTTAACTTTGCGGCAGCAGTACAACTTAATACATGATAAATACAGAAAGAAACTGAACTACAGTAAATATATATTTTTTTAAATAATTATATTAAAATAAGTAGTGAGAAAACAGATATTTTAAAAAGTAGTGAGGTAGTGTTCATGGCTTCAATGTCTATTCAGAAATCAGATGGCAGAGGGGAAGAGGCTGTTCCTGAGTTGCTGAGTGTGTGCCTTCAGGTTTCTGTACCTCCTTCCTGATTGTAACAATATGAAGAGGCTATGTCCTGGGCGGTGGGGATCCTTAATGATGGACACCGCCTTTCTGAGGCATTGCTCCATGAAGATGCATTGGATATTATGAAGGCTAGTACCGACGATGGAGCCGATTCACCTTACAATCACTGTTCATGATTTCTTTTTCCCACAGGAGTAACATTCCCCAGCTGTAATGTGGAATGGGCAACAAAGGGTCTTCAGCCTGATCCACAGCCAACAGTTAAGGCGAATAGATCCTGTTGCATGCCAAAGTACAATTTCAGCCCCATGTCTTCAAGGCTTGTGCTAGGCTTTGTCATAATCATAGTCATACTTTATTGATCCTGGGTGAAATTGGTTTTCGTTACAGTTGCACCATAAATAATTAAATAGTAATATGTAAATTATGCCAGGAAGTAAGTCCAGGACCAGCCTATTGGCTCAGGGTGTCTGACCCTCCAAGGGAGGAGTTGTAAAGTTTGATGGCCACAGGCAGAATGACCTCCTATGATGCTCTGTGCTGCATCTCGGAGGAATGAGTCTCTGGCTGAATGTACTCCTGTGCCCACCCAGTACATTATTTAGTGGATGCGAGACATTGTCCAAGATGGCATGCAACTTGGACAGCATCTTCTTTTCAGACACCACCATCAGAGAGTCCAGTTCCATCCCCACAACATCACTGGCCTTGAGTTTGTTGATTCTGTTGGTGTCTGCTACCCTCAGCCTGCTGCCCCAGCACACAACAGCAAACATGATAGCACTGGCCACCACAGTCTCATAGAACATCCCCAACATCGTCCGACAGCTGTTAAAGGACCTTGGTCTCCTCAGGAAATAGAGACGGCTCTGACCCTTCTTGTAGACAGTCTCAGTGTTCCTTGACCAGTCCAGTTTATTGTCAATTCGTATCCCCAGGTATTTGTAATCCTCCACCGTGGGCCACACTGACCCCCTGGATGGAAACAGGGGTCACCGGTGCCTTAGCTCTCCTCAGGTCTACCACCAGCTCCTTGGTCTTTTTCACATTAAGCTGCAGATAATTCTGCTCACACCATGTGACAAAGTTTCCTACTGTAGCCCTGTACTCAGCCTCATCTCCCTTGCTGATGCATCCAACTATGGCAGAGTCATCAGAAAACTTCTGAAGATGACAAGACTCTGTTCAGTGGTTGAAGTCCAAGGTGTAAATGGTGAAGAGAAAGGGAGACAAGACAGTCCCCTTTGGAGCCCCAGTGCTGCTGATCACTCTGTCGGACGCACAGTGTTGCAAGCACACATATTATCCCCCAAATCATGTAGATCAAATTTGTTTATTGATACATTCATAAAGTCAAACTACATGAGGGGTTCTCAACCTTTGAAATGCCATGGACTAATACCATTAAGCAAGGGTCCATGGATCCCAGGTTGGGAACTCCTGAAATACACAAAAACAAGCCCTTCAATCCACCAGGTCTACACTAACTATTTACACTAATTCTACACTAATCCCATTTCATTCTGCTTATATTTCCATCAACTTCTTCCTAGGGTTTAAAACTTACCTGCACATGAGAGGAAACAGTGGTCAATTAACTTCCAAAGCTTTGAGAAAACCAGAGCGTATCCATGTGTTCACACTCCACACGGACAGCACCAGAGCTCAAGATTGAACCTGTTCTGTTCAGGCTGTGAAGCTGCAATTCCACTGACAGAGTCACTTTGTTGTCCCTTTCGGGATGTCATTCCTTCTGTCATTGCCTCCTTGCTTCACCACTGTTCATGGGAGAGAATGCAGTTTCCTTTATGTTGCACCCTTCATGGGCATAGGATATACGTAAATTAAGCCATCAGGTATCTTGGAAGCATTGTCACTCTTGTAAGAAATTTAGCAGATAACTTGCAAGTATCAGGCTGTAATAAACAAACTATTTTTCTGATTGAGTAGCTTATGGTGTTACCGGAACAATAAATATCATCCAAAGCAAGAAGGAGAGTTCAGCAATTCAGCTTTAAAGAGTGTAGTGGAATCTCTCATGGCCATCAGAGTTGAAAGGGGAATTAGACTGGAAAGTTTGCTGCGCTGGAGGCATGGCAGGGAGAGTTTTCTTCCTTCTCCCGTCTGCGTGAGATCATGGGACTTTCGAGAGACTTTGAACTTTTTTTTACCGAGCCCATGTCCTGTTCTTCATCAAGTTACGGTATTGCTTGCACTGTTGTAACTATATGTTAAAATTATGTGGTTTTTGTTTGTTTTTCAGTCTTGGTCTGTCTTGTGTTTCTGTGATATCACACCAGAGTAACATTGTATCATTTCTTAATGCATGCAGTACTAAATGACAATAAAGGAGGACTGCGTGTCCTCTTAATCTAATCTAATCTAAAAAAATGCGGGGCAACAAGTAAACTGCTGGAGGAACTTAGTAGTTTGAGCAGACTCTGTGGGGAGGAAACAGTTGTTCACATCAACGCATGCACACACACACACACACACACACACACACACACACACACACACAGTCTATATTGCCCAGATATGAAGCTAGCAACACCAATCAGGCATCCATTTTGGAAATTAATTGCCTGGAAAATATGTGATTTTCCTCTCAGGTGCTTGATGTAGCCAGACAAAATATTGTAAATCCTTCACCCAAAGTAATGCCACAGTCACGACACTGAAACTGGAACTGCTTTAAGGCTGAAATTCTGTGTGACTTCTAGTGATTTCCAACACAGAATTAATAATTTAATATTGAGTGTCTTAAAAATGCACATGTGAGAGTTAATTCCATTATGATTTGTACATTATATAGTTGTGTTTTCAAGACTGGGTTTTCCCCACTTGTTGTTTTGTCTACACTAACAGATCCATGAAAAGGGAAGTCCTTGTACTGAGTGTCATATTGTTCATTGTTCAATGTGTTATTCCTTTCATTATGAGGAACTGAAGGATGCTGACTAGTTGTTTAACTAAAAGAATCTCAGTTCACCTAGAGTTAAATTGTTTAATTGGAGGACTTTCCAAAAGGGAATAACAAAATACTTCAAGGCTGCAGCTCAGGAGCAGTATTTTAATTGTGTTTAACATCTCTCAAAGAAAAGTGTAGTGCAAATAATTTGTGTAAATAATGTAATGCAACTTCAAAATGGGTTCTTGCAATTTTATGATGTTACTAATTACCCACCAGTTCATTTTCTTGCAGTGAGTTCAAGTTGCATTGATGCTAGCTGCTAGCATATGGGCAGCAACTTGCATATTTATCAATTAAAGGACTGTCAACCTATTCAAGAATATAAGAAATGAACAAAGGAGTAGGGCTCAAGCACACCCCCCCCCACCATATAATAAAATCATGTTGTTCTTGTACATTTTCCTACCTGATCTCCAAGTCCAATTATTTGCTTAATGTTGAAAGAGCAATGGATCTCGACCATGCACCCAGTCAATGACTATACATCCGCAGGCACAGAGTGCCAAGGGTAATTGTGCCCGCATAAACTTTCTCCTCACTTTAAGTCCAAATGGTTCACCTATTCTGAAGCTCTAAACAACCAATCTGGGCACCCACCCTCACCGCACTTTACATCTCAATCCCTTTGAGGGAATTATTTTAGACCTGGTCCAGGATAATAAAGCAACTCCATTTTAGTGTTCTCTTCTGAGAAATTGTTGCATAGTTAATATTTCAGTAATATTTGAGTAATATCGCAAATACATTGTTTGATTAAGCATTCTAAGTTGTTCATATAATTCATAATGGGTTATATGTAAAAGTACTTGAATGGTACATGTCATCACACCACTGTGTCATATGCACATGCCTCATTTAAAGTGCAAATGAAACTCAAGCATGTTATCCGTGGCTCTCATGTGTTTATTTTAGCCTTAGGAATTACCAAACATGACGGTGGTGATGAGGAAGTTTTAAATGAACTTGAGACAACTACCTACCTGTTGAATGTAGTGAGACTTTCAGGTTAAAAAAAAAGCAGAGCACATGCTTCTTCAGGAAGGGGCAGAAGCATTCGAGTTTTCAAAAAAAGGCACAAAATGAACAAATTCACAGATTCATAAACATTGAGTACTGGATGATAATCATAAATTTTTAAAAAAGCAGAAATGGCTGGCTACATCAGAAAGATAAACACATTTGATTACACAAGAGATAACTGGATATTGTATACTGAGTGAATTGAAACAAATGAAATAGCCAATGAAAAGCGAGTACCAGCTTTGCTGAGTGCATTATGTGGGAAAGCATGCAGTTTGCTAAGAAGCTTAACTTCTCCAACCAAACCAAACAAAAGGAGCTTTGTGGATATGATGAAAGTAATGCAGGAACATTTAAAACTGAAACCATTATTGATTGTAGAACACCTTAGGTTTCGCAAGCAATTTCAATAGGAAGGGCAGTCCATTTCAGCATACATGGCTGTACTGAAGTGATTGTCTGAGCATTATCAATTTGGAAAGACAGGTTTAATGATGCACTGAGTGATTGTTTAGTTTATGCAATCCTACAAGAAAGCATTCAAAAATGGCTCATATCTGAAACACAATTCACATTTAAAGAAAATGGTTGGAATATTTGTATCAATGGAAACAACAGCAAGAGATGCAAGTGAGTTGCAGTCAGGAATGAAAGTGAGTGTGAATTAAACTGCAACATCTAAACAGAAGCCAACTTGGCTGAACAAATTGTGTTACGGTTGTGGCAGGGGCTCACTTACACAAGAGCAATGCAGGTTGAAAGGTGAAACTTGCAGAAAAATGCAACAAAGTAGGGCACATGCAAAGAATACCTCAGGCAGACAAATATAAATGGGCTACACAGGGAAGAGATAAAGTTAAAACGTCAAATTGTGGTTTAAAAAAAGCTCTGATCTCCATGTTGTTGATGAAAAATCTGATGATGATGAGAGGAGCACAGGACCGGGTAACCTTGACATTTGAGCACAATGCAACAAGTGTGAATTCTTTAAACCAAGCATCACTTACAGTGGTCGCACCATTGACGCACAAGGTTTACACAAGTGTGCTGAGAAAGATCAAGCAGTGGTGGATGCCCCAAGGCCAAAGGATGTATCACAGCTGTGGTCTTTCTTAGGATTTGTCAATTACTATAACAGGTTCCAGCCAAACCTGGTTACTGTGCTCCATCCCTTGGACTCATTACTCTGGATCAGAATAAATAGCAAATGACAAAGCGGTGTGAGGTGGCTTTCTGAAACACAAAGGAAATGGTGACATCAGACCACTGTACTCACACATTATCATCCACATCATCCAGTGAAACTTGATGCGATGCCTCATGGTATAGGAGCGGTATTTCCACATGTTATGAGTAATGGAAGTGAACTCCCAAGAACCTTTGCATCATGTTTCCTAACCATTGCAGAGAAAAATTACGCACAGATCGACAGAGAGGCCTTGAGTCTGGTCTGGAGTGTAAAACATTTCAATTAGTACTTGTGAGAGAGAGAGTTTACCTTCATTACTGATCATCAACCACTAGTGTCCATTTTCAATTCACAGAAGGATGTTTCCACTAACAGCAGCAGTAGCACTAATGCAGAGATGGGCTCTGTTACTTGGAGGACACAATTACAAGTTTGAATTTGTGAGGACAAATAATTATGGAAATGCTGATGGATTGCTCCGTTTTTCCTTCGAAAAGGAAATACCTGAAAAATTTACAAAAGAGGTCACTCCTCTTGACATATTCTCCCTAATGCAAATCAAAAGTCTCCCTTTTATGGCAGAAATGATCCAAAGGGAAACCAGAAAAGATTCTACATTGTCTCAAGTCTACAATGCAACCCAAAATGGCTGGAACATCCAGCAGAAATTCCACTTCCCACATTTTTACAACTGTTGGGATGAACTTGCCCTTGATGGAAGATACCTTAAGTCAGGATTGAGAGTTGTACTATCCAGGCTGAGTGCTAAAGTGTTAAAGGAGCTGCATGCCAGTCATTTTGGTGTGGTCAAAATGAAAGTGATTTCTTGAAGCTTTATCTGGTGGCCTGGGATAGATCAGCAGATCAAGCAGTTTGCCATTCACTGTTCGGGAGGCCAACACGTCCAGAAGAAAGGTACTCAGAGTTGTCAAAACCACTTCCTGAAGACCCATTGTCAACTCCTACAACCATCTCAGAGGAGGCCCCAGATCTGAGATTGTTTCACAGCCACAAGCCTCACCTGCCAAGTAGGGTGATCCCCCTTGTCAGGAAAAACATTACCTCACAATAGTAAGAAATCCTCCTCAACAATTAGATCTTTAGGCCTGATAGGATAACTAAAAATTTACTATGTTGTGGATCTCTATATAATAGTTGTTTTATATAGTATACTATATGTGCATACAGATAGTGTGTGTGTTGAGATGCATTCTATATTGAGTTGGAGCTTATAGGTATGCATGGAGTGTTGTGTATTCAATATTTCAGTAATATTTCAGTATTATTTGAGTAATATTGTAAATATGGTGTTTGATTAAGAATTCTTAGCTGTTATAAAATTCATTATCAGTTATATGTAGAAGTACATGAATGTCACACGTCATAACGCCACCACATCATATGTGCATGCCTCACTAAAAATTAAAACGAAACTAAGATATGTAATCCCTGGCTCTTCCGTGTTTTGATTTTGATTGGTTTTGGAGTTACAAAATATACAGAAACCTTTAATGTTTCCCTAACTTAGTGTGAATAAATCTGAATTTTTCCTCAAATCAGGTTATAGTTTTCTTTTTCCTTTATGCTGTCAGGATACAGATGTTGCAGATAGAGGACATATTTATTACCAAACCTAACCATTCCCAGACTGAGGAGGCGGCTAAGAATTATAACCCATGGAGAATCTGGAGTTGCAGGAAGTCGACATAGGGTAAAGATAACAGATTTCTTTCTGTGAGTGATGTCAGTGATGTGGTGCATGTTTTCAAAGTTTAGATTAAAGATTAGCTTTATTTCTTACATGTGCGTCGAATCGTACTGTAAAATGCATCAGATCAGTAAGGATTGTGCTGGACAGGATGCAAGTGTCCCCTCGCTTCTGGCACCAACATAGCATGCCCTCTAACTCACTAACCCTAACTGTATGTATTTGGAACGTAGGAGGAAACTGGAGCAGCTGGCAAAAACCCACATAGCTACAGGAAGAACATACAAACTCCTTACAGTTGGAGCAGGAATTGAACCCAGATCTTACAGCTAGCTCTGTAAAGCACTGCGTTAACCACTGCACTACTGTACAGCCTCTTTTTACAGCAATCCAAGTTTTACAAATATCTAGTAATTTCATAGGAAAATGATTGAGCTTGTTCTTAAATTCAAACACCGTAAGGCTATATGACATAAGAGCAACATTAGGCCATTAGACCCATTGATTATACTCCACTATTTCATCATATGTGATTTATTTTCTCCCCTTATCCTCCTCCCTTCTCCTCATAACTTTTGACACCCTAACTAATCAAGAGGCTATCAACCTTCACTTTAAATATATTCAATAATCTGAAATCCACAGCTATCAGTGGCACTGAATTCCACAGGTTCACCACCCTCTGACTAAAGATTTTCCTCATCATCTCTGTTCTAAGAGTACATCCTTCTATTCTGAGGCTGTGCCCGATGGTCCTAGACTCCCCCACTATTGGAAACATCCTCTCCATGCCCACTCTATCTAGGCATTTCAATGTTTGGTCAGTAATTGTTTTGATTTATACTTTTGTCTCTAGTTCAACATCATAGCTATTACTCTATTACCTTAGCTGCTACTCTGCAGTACCCAAAAGAACTACCAAGCATGCTTAAAGGTTAGTTGAGTCAAAAGGCCTGTTCCATGTTTATAATCCACTCCAGCCTCATTCCACTATTTAATCTATCTATCAATGATATACTCCTACACATTTCTGTTGTATGAACTCTCCCTATTTCTATCACCTTGAGTCTTTTGAACATGAAAGAATGGACAGGGGTATGGTCCCAATTGGCTCCTTGCTAATGAAGCTGTATCATTCTGAGGTAAAATAATATACATTTCCTGAAACTGTTGCTATGAATCTTTTTGTCAAATAAGCTCAGGAGTCATCACCTAGCTTGCTTTCAAACATATAATTATGGAAAAGCATGAGAAATGCTGCTCTGAAAATCTTTGCCCAGAAAAATAAACAAATCTTCAAATTAGCAGTCACAGTTTTCAACAAGGCACTAGCACATGAATCACTCCCTTTCTTCTCTCCACTAGAGTTTCTAAAATTCATAAAGAGATTAGGAAATAATGGACTAGATAATCTACAGTTTAGTCAATGGCTCACAATGCCATTAAGTGACATCAACCCTTCCACATTTGATGGTGCAGTGGGTCTATATTTGCTGGAAGGGGAAGAGAAAATACATTATCTACAAAGACCAAGGTCAGGAAAGAGTCCATTGGTTGTGATCAAGAGGAGTCGGAAGGGTTAGAGAGAATAGTGAAGATTGATACGATCATGTATCTAGAAGTCAAAGGGGTCAGGATCAGAGAAGGATTGGTAAAATCAGAAGTCTGAGATTCAGGTGGATCAAATATTGGCTAAGGGTCAATGGGATCAGGGATCTGAGGACTTTGTGGGATCAGAAGTCAAGGAGACTCAGATAGCTGAAGGGCTTTAGGAGGTTCAGTTTTACAACGGATCAGGATCAGTTGGACTAACAGTTTTGGACTCATCAGATTCAGGGATTGGGGTGGTAGGTTAGTTGGCTTTAGCTCAGTAGACAGGGAAATATGGCAAAATTGTGAGTTAGAACAGGGAAGGGGTGACTGCATAGGATCAGAGAGTGTATTCAGAGTTAAGAGTCAGAAATCAGGTTGAATGGACTCATTATCAAGATTTGGAGAAAGTGTCAGCCTGAGCCCAAACTTCAGCTGTTTTTGATTATATGGAGTGTGAATAAGAGATTGAAGAGGTCAGTTATACACTTGGGGACAATAACAGGAGAGAGGATTGAACCAATCCCAAAGAAAATCACTATGATCTCATTGGAAGATGATAGATCTTCAAACTTCCATGTAATGCTAGCTAATGCCAAACTCTCCAGCTCTCCAGCTTAGACCTGCGAATAATAGAGTTCACAAGCTCAAGTCCTCACAAGAATTTTAAGTGTCATCAAATTGTCCGTTGCCCATTGTCTAGCTTCCCCATGGATGCTTAGTTTGAGCATCATATACATGGTGGAATACTATAAAATTCAATTGTATATCACTCAAGAACATTGCATCATTCAACAAAATTTTAATATCATACTAATATTATCCTCAGCCAATCATCTGGAAAAGCAGTCTGCAAAACCGTGATAGTTATGGAAGGACAGCCCCTTATTTCAGTCCTTGAATATTTAGTCCTTGATTTGCACTTACCCAAATTTACATTCCATCAATGAAATGATACCAGCTATTAATGAAATATGGAACTATGTTACTGGAAAGGCGATACAAAGCTCGGAATACTAATCCGACGAGGTCGAGTTCACATCCATAAACTGCCCTATAAAGTAGCCCAAAAGAACAGTTGTAACAAACCACTGTAACATCTCAGGAAAGACAATGAATTCAGGCATTGCCAAGGATGTAAACAAAGGATGTTCTCCATTCAGACAGATCCAGACAATAGAAGCTCATTGAAGATCATGAATTGGTAGGCGTGGTAGGAGTATCAAGCATGTGAGACTGTTTGGACCACTGAGCAAGAGCACCAATATATTTGGTCCTTTGAATAACGGAATGAATAATTTATATGTTTTGGGGGTTTCGCCTTATGATCTGGGCATAGATGCTTCTAAGAGAGAAAAGTGTATGTGAAAGCTTCTAATAAGGAAGAGCTTTTCATCAATGACTTCAGTGTTTGTGTTTTCCTTTGAGAGAGTTTCTTCACTTCTCAGAGCTTCTGAATTCTCATTTGATGTATTGAAATTAATTTAATTTTTTGCTGAATACTTACCCCTTTGTTCAATGAGGTGAGTGTGTTCTTCTCTGTGATTGCATGCTCGTCTATGTGCGTTTTATAAGGATAGTTTAGTTGTGTAAGAGTATTTAAACATACGTATAGTCCCGTGTTGCTATATTTGTTTTTAGGTATGTGCTGACATTTTATATTGGTGTATGTCCATGCATGAATGAAACATGTATTTTTTCTACATGTTTTGTGTCTGTGTGATTTTTGGCATATGGATTATGTTTCCTTGCATGTGTGTACATGAATGCACATCTGTGCATAATTGCATGCCTGCATACATATGTATGTGTGATTTTGAATGTGTTTGCATGCATATGTATATCTGTATGTATAAATGTGTTTTCATATGCATGTGTGTATATATGTATATGCATGCGCGCGCGTGTGTGTGCGTGTGTGTGTGTGTGTGTGTGTGTGTGTGTATGTGTGTGTGTGTGTGTGTATGTGCGTGTGTGTGTGTGTGTGTGTGTGTGTGTGTGTGTGTGTGTGTGTGTGTGTTTGTGTATGTGTGCTTGTGCTCAGTGGGATACTAGCAAGGGTTGAAATCATTCCTGACACAGGGTAGATTAATTCAACTAAAAACTTAAGCTGAAAATAAAACCCACAATGTTATAGATATATAGGAAAATGACAGCTTCCTTAAAAATTGTCAAGTTGACATTCATTTAAGTGAGGCAGGAATATATTAAGGCTAAAGCCTTTCTAATAAGTCAGGCATTCTGTCTTCTTTAAGACAGCAAAGTGGAAGCAAAGGGCAGTGTATTGTTTTTAAAGTGGGACTTGACCATGGTTCTGGTGATTGTAGTAGCTCTTCACAACCCACACAAACAAATAACCCCCCGTGATTCAAAGTGAGATTGATATCCCTTTCTCTACTTCAAAAAAAACTATTTTGAATATTGAGAGAGGTGGATTTTCCTCTGGGAATGCAGAAGGGCTTCTCTTTGCTGCCTGCCCACTTCCCCGTCTCAGCAGACAGAAAATCGCTCTGTGGAGTTTCTCAGCTTCATCAATATTCACTCTTCCTCGCGCAAGGCAGCACATGGTGGCAGATGAAATTCCTTATTACATTGTGAGATGGATGGGAGAGCTTTCCCTTTAAGAGTACCTGATATTAAACTCTGAATAGAAGCAATTTACAGAAGGGTTGGATACAGTTTGTTGAAAATGACAGCAACTTTAAAAAATATATGGGTGCGTCCACCTCACTTGACTATTAACCCAATGATTCCTGCTGTCTGCAGTTAAAGCATATTAAAACTAAAACCCTTCGATATTATAAACACGAACATCTATATCATGTTTTACTTTCTCCTCTTCATGACTTGTGTTCTGGATAATGGTGAAAATGAAGAATTGAGTGTTATTATTTTCAAACAAATGCTCATCTATAGAATATAAGGAATGCAAAATACCATGCATTGATTTTGCTACAGGAATCCAACTGAGCAGCTTCGATAATGTTCATGTACCTTGACTGTGAACGTCTAACACTTCATGACATCATGAGAATAGGTCGATTGAGTGACTGGATTTCACCTGTCTATTATCTCGCACATGTTTGATTGTTAGCTATATATCAACCTTTACATGACTCGGTTCCAGTTGTACATTATTCTGTATGAACTTTCATACTCAATCTCAGGATTCCATGTGTAGCTCACAACCACAGTCAGTTTTTCACTCTGCAACTTGTCCCCTTCCTGTATCCATCACATTCCCTGTTACTTGCTGCCAGCTTCTGCCAACTTACTCATTACTTGCGAATCTTTCCCAAGCCACTGCTTACAACGAGAGGCTGAATACTTTATGTTGTAGTGATTTTACAAAATAACACAAAATATATCATGATAACAGAGGAAATGAATTAAATTCTGCATGGTCTGAGGTATATTTGGTAGCATTATTGGAAAAACAGAAAAATATAAATGATACCCAAATTTCTCCACATTCAACAAATCCACTCACATAGTTACAACACATCTTCCCATTACACTCACACACATTCAAGCACAGTTCAAGTACAATTTTTCTGTAAGACATTACTGTTGATCCATTGAATGGAGATGCTAAGAAAAGAAACATGTTGATAGTCAATTAAAAAGATAATGTTATATTCATGCAGGCATTGTTTAGAATTATACATATCCCAGCTCATCTCGATAATTCTGTCAAATAATAACACACTCTATTATACTCATGTACTGTCCCAATCTATCTCTTCTCTCTTTTGCTCGTTATGCCACTGGTGTTTCAGGCAGTAATGAAGGTGCTCTTTCTCTGGTGGCGTTCACAGCTTCCTTCATTGTGGCAGTAGCTTCTTCTCAGTTTACTGTCAGTCATGCAAGTCTTGGGTGGAGTCTCAGAAATACTGTTGCAGTCGGATATAGAAGGATCCTTCATTGCTGTTTCCTTAACAGTTTTGTTTGACCATTCATTGTTCTTATCCCTGAGATGAACCTCCAAAGCTGGAGGATTGATGGACCAGTCTAAGTCTGGCCTCTCCCCTTTGACCTGTTTGGCATGGGTGACATACCAGGAGTCAAAGCACAAGGCCCTGACTCCAGCCAACATAGCTCTCCAGGTCACTGAGGCCACAGGCCTCCAAACCATGACAAGGTTGTGGTTCTCTTGGAAGTGGCCTAATCTATTCCATGCCCTTAATGTAATATTATGGAAGATTTGATTCTACAGTACTGACAAACAGGTATGAAGAACAATTGCATGTTCCTGACAATTGAAATGCAGGTAGCACTTCAGCATCATACTGCCGACTCAGTACTATGATTTCAGCATTCAGCCATTGCCACCTCAGTTCAATAGAGGGTTTGCATCTGTTAATATTAGCCTGCACTTTTTCAATAAGGTATGCGATGTGATTGCAGTAGGTGCTGCTGGCAATTATTATACAAATAACCAAAAAAACCCAGTGCAAGAAGTCACAAACACGAGGAATTCTGCAGATGCTGGAAATTCAGGCAACACACATCAAAGTTGCTGGTGAACGCAGCAGGTCGGGCAGCATCTCTAGGAAGAGGTACGGTCGACGTTTGAGCCCGAGACCCTTCGTCAGGACTAACTGAAGAAAGAGCTAGTAAGAGATTTAAAAGTGGGAGGGGGAGGGGGAGGGGGAGATCCAAAATGATAGGAGAAGACAGGAGGGGGAGGGATGGAGCCAAGAGCTGGACAGGTGATTGGCAAAAGGGATATGAGAGGATCATGGGACAGGAGGCCCAGGGAGAAGGAAAAGTGGGGGGGGGGAACCCAGAGGATGGGCAAGGGATATAGTCAGAGGGACAGAGGGAGAAAAAGGAGAGTGAGAGAAAGAATATATGTATATAAATAATGGATGGGGTACGAGGGGGAGGTGGGGCATTAGCGGAAGTTGGAGAAGTCAATGTTCATGCCATCTGGTTGGAGGCTACCCAGACGGAATAAAGGTGTTGTTCCTCCAACCTGAGTGTGGCTTCATCTTTACAGTAGAGGAGGCCGTGGATAGACATGTCAGAATGGGAATGGGATGTGGAATTAAAATGTGTGGCCACTGGGAGATCCTGCTTTCTCTGGCGGACAGAGCGTAGGTGTTCAGCAAAACGATCTCCCAGTCTGCGTCGGGTCTCGTCAATATATAGAAGGCCACATCGGGAGCACTGGACACAGTATATCACCCCAGCCGACTCACAGGTGAAGTGTCGCCTCACCTGGAAGGACTGTCTGGGGCCCTGAATGGTGGTAAGGGAGGAAGTGTGAGGGCATGTGTAGCACTTGTTCCACTTAAAAGGATAAGTGCCAGGAGGGAGATCAGTGGGGATGGATGGGGGGGGGGAACAAATGGACAAGGGAGTCGTGTAGAGAGCGATCCTTGCGGAAAGCAGAGGGGGGGAGGGAAAGATGTGCTTAGTGGTGGGATCCCGTTGGATGTGGCGGAAGTTACGGAGAATAATATGTTGGACCTGGAGGCTGGTGGGGTGGTAGGTGAGGACCAGGGGAACCCTATTCCAGACCTAATCAGTTCCCCTCTACCACCACTCTGCCCTGTCTAGCGGAATTAGTCCTTATTCTTAATAATTTCTCCTTTGGCTCCTCCCACTTCCTCCAAACTAAAGGTGTAGCTATGGGCACCTGCATGGGTCCCAGCTATGCCTGCCTTTTTGTTGGCTTTGTGGAACAATCTATGTTCCGTACCTATTCTGGTATCTGTCCCCCACTTTTCCTTCGCTACATCGACGACTGCATTGGTGCTGCTTCCTGCACGCATGCTGAGCTCGTTGACTTTATTAACTTTGCCTCCAACTTTCACTCTGCCCTCAAGTTTACCTGGTCCATTTCCGACACCTCCCTCCCCTTTCTAGATCTTTCTGTCTCTATCTCTGAAGACAGCTTATCTACTGATTTCTACTATAAGCCTACTGACTCTCACAGCTATCTGGACTATTCCTCTTCTCACCCTGTCTCTTGCAAAAATGCCATCCCCTTCTCGCAATTCCTCCATCTCCGCCGCATCTGCTCTCAGGATGAGGCTTTTCATTCCAGGGCGAGGGAGATGTCCTCCTTTTTTAAAGAAAGGGGCTTCCCTTCCTCCACCATCAGCTCTGCTCTCAAACGCATCTCCCCCATTTCACGCACATCTGCTCTCACTCCATCCTCCCGTCACCCCGCTAGGAAAAGGGTTCCCATGGTCCTCACCTACCACCCCATCAGCCTCCGGGTCCAACATATTATTCTCCGTAACTTCCACCACTTCCAACGGGATCCCACCTCTAAGCACATCTTTTCCTCTCCCCCCCCCCCGCCTTCCACAGGGATCGCTCCCTACGCGACTCCCTTGTCCATTCGTTCCCCCCATCCCTCCCCACTGATCTCCCTCCTGGCACTTATCCTTGTAAGCGGAACAAGTGTTACACATGCCCTTACACTTCCTCCCTTACCACCATTCAGGGCCCCAGACAGTCCTTCCAAGTGAGGCGACACTTCACCTGTGAGTCGGCTGGGGTGATATACTGCGTCTGGTGCTCCCGATGTGGCCTTTTATATATTGGTGAGACCCGACGCAGACTGGGAGATTGTTTTGCTGAACACCTACACTCTGTCTGCCAGAGAAAGCAGGATCTCCCAGTGGCCACACATTTTAATTCCACATCCCATTCCCATTCTGATATGTCTATCCACGGCCTCCTCTACTGTAAAGATGAAGCCACACTCAGGTTGGAGGAACAACACCTTATATTCCGTCTGGGTAGCCTCCAACCGGATGGCATGAACATTGACTTCTCTAACTTCCGCCAATGCCCCACCTCCCCTTCGTATCCCATCCGTTATTTATTTTTATACACACATTCTTTTTCTCTCTCTCCTTTTTCTCCCTCTGTCCCTCTGACTATACCCCTTGCCCATCCTCTGGTTTTTCCCCCCTCCCCCTTTTCCTTCTCCCTGGGCCTCCTGTCCCATGATCCTCTCATATCCCTTTTGCCAATCAACTGTCCAGCTCTTGGCTCCATCCCTCCCCCTCCTGTCTTCTCCTATCATTTTGGATCTCCCCCTCCCCCTCCCACTTTCAAATCTCTTACTAACTCTTCCCTCAGTAAGTCCTGACAAAGGGTCTTCGCCTGAAACGTCGACTGTACCTCTTCCTAGAGATGCTGTCTGACCTGCTGTGTTCACCAGCAACTTTGATGTGTGTTGCAAGAAGTCACAACAAAGGAGATACTTGGCTGCAGGTATTGTGGTGCAGGTAGGATTATTGCCTTCTATTTCCAGCCAGAAAGAAGACTTTCCATACACAGTCGAAAGTCAATGGGACAACAAAGCTGAGGCCAAAAATGCCATAACTCATGCAAGTGTTATAGCAGTTCACTGACACACAGAATTGGCTAAATGCACCTTCAAATGCAGTACCAAATGCATCATCGGCCACAAAGACAAACAATGCACCACTTCCCCAAAACTCAGCTACCAACACTCTTTTTCAGTGTGAGGTTGTGGCTGTTGCTCACTGGCTCCCCGCACCCTTGCAATGCCAACATTGCTGTAAATATCACACCTCACACCTCACAGTGCACAAACTCTACCAACAACCCAACCATGACAGTAGAAAATACAGAGTGTCACAGTACCCTTTTGCTGGTGATGGCCAGTTAGCACCAGCAGGGGCTAACTGAAAGTAGGAAAGAGAGGATTGTTTTTGGATGCTGCACGCCTCTGTGCCTGATGATGGAATCATCAAAACCATCCAACTTGTCACGTTCCACCTCTTCCAGCTCAAACTGCAGAAGGCCCTCTCACCCATGACGCTATTGTTGCTGCTTTCTCTTTTCAGATGTCTTTAACATCCAGCCTAGCCAGGGCTTGCAGGAACAGCAGCTACCAAGGCAGCCCATCATTATACCCCATGCTAGTGATGTTGAGCTCTGAAACAGCTGTTATGTGTAGTTTAAAGGACGGCTAACAGTGGGACAATTGGACTGCAGAATACACAGGTTGGCATTGCACTCCAGAGATATATTCAGAGATAACCTGGAAAGGAAGGAGATAACATGGACGTCATTTTCTTTTCTGCCACTGTGTTTAGAAAAATGATACTGCATGTAGCAGACATCAGCGATTCCAAGTCGGCATAGGTACATTGCCCCTCAACCTGATAAACCATTCAATAAGATTGAGTCTGCTCTGGTATTGGTCTCGGCTCCACTTTCCTGAAGGACATGTCTTTAAATTCCTGGGCCCAGCAATAGATTCAATCACAAGGAAGGCACAGCAGCACCTTTACTTTCTTTGAAGGTTAAGGAGGTTTGACATATCACCAAACAATCTAACAAACTTTTACGGTTGTAGGGTTGAAAGTATCCTGACTGGTTGCATCGTGGTTTGCAATTTGAATGCGCAGCAATGTAAGAAGCTGCAGAGAATAGTGGAGTCAGCCCAATATATCATGGGAACATCCCTCTCCACCATCAGTAGTATCTACAGGAGGTATTTCCTCAAGGAGGCAACATCTATCATCAACGATCCCCACCATCCGGCCCATGCCATTTTCTCACAGCTACCACTGAGCCAGAGGTAACAGTAGCCTGAAGTCCCACACCACTAGCTTCAAAAACATCTACTTCCCTTCAGCAAACAAGAGGAATTCTGCAGATGCTGGAAATTCAAGCAACACACATCAAAGTTGCTGGTGAACGCAGCAGGCCAGGCAGCATCTCTAGGAAGAGGTACAGTCGACGTTTCAGGCCGTGACCCTTCGTCAGGACTTCCCTTCAGCCATTTGATTCTTGAAGTGATGATTAAGCTTGTGCAGGTTATTAAGTATGGTCACTTTGACCACTTTGTACTACAATGGACACTTTTTCCTTTTAATCATGCAGCTTGCTATATAATTTTGTTTGAGTTATGTATAGTTTATGTTTTCCTTGTGGTTGTTGTCTAGTACCATGTGTCTGTAATGCTGCTGCAAGTTTCTGATTTCACTTGTGTGTACATGTACGTGTGAATATGACAATAAACTTGAATTTGACTTTGAAACCTGTAGCCATGGAGACCCGTACCAGTCTACTTCAAGTATGTTTGCGTTCAGTACTCACAACCCTTTGAAAGAAGAACTCCTGTCCTTATAGTTTTATTTGAGCCTAGGTCTAGATTGTTTCACCAAAGGACACCACTTGGCCCTTCGAGCCTGCTCCATCATTCAGTACAATCATGGCTGATCTCCTCCAGGACTCATCTCCTCTTTTGTACCAGTTCTCTTTTGTAGCGCCTCAATGCACTGATCTTTCAAAAGTTCATCTATTTGTTCTTTAAATATCCAAAATAATTTAGCTTTCACAACCCTCCAGGATCGAGAATTCCAAAGATTCACTATCCTCTACGAGAAGTCACTACTACTTCAGTTCTCAATGATAATGTCCTAATTCTGCTTATCATTCGAATCATTGTATCTATGTCTATATCTTACCATAAGATGTTCTGCTATGGTCTGTACACCTCTAATACACACTTCACTCTACCCATTGTAACACGTCCTGCTCTACCTATAATACTTCGCTATAACACACTTTCTTTAATCTTTCACTCCATGGTGTAATACAGTCCACAAATTCTATTATACCACTCAGCAACATCCGTGACAGATCTTTGTAGCTTCTTTGACGGAGCCATTTGGCATCACTGTGACGTTTCACAATGGTATATATTACTCTAGCCATGATGTCTTATTGTAAAACACTCCTGTGCTCAATGCATATTTGTCATGCACATTGTCATACCAACAATTCCTCACAGTAAGATTCTCTGCTCCAACCATTATCTATCACTATAATGTTCAAGTATCTGAATAATGATTAGTAGACTGCTTAGGCTACAAACCTGCTTGTCCATTTAGGTTATCAAGAACCTAGACACTTACTTCTTCCTTAAAAATATTCAAAAATTCTGCTTCCACCCCCCCTTTGAAGAAGAGTGTTGACTCACTCTGACAGACCAATCACAAACAAGAGAAAATCTACAGATGTTGGAAATCCAAGCAACGCACAGAAAATGCTGGAAGAACTCAGCAGGAGAGGCAGCATCTATGGAAAAGAGTATTCCACATGCACCCTCTCAAGACACCTGGGCATTTTGCATTCTTTATTCAAGTCTCCAGATACAAGCCCAGCCTGTCCACACTTTCCTTTCAGAGCCCAAGCTATCCTTTTCAGGTATTTGTGACATAAGGCTTCTCTGAACCATTCCCAATACACTCTTCCATAACTAAGGAGACCAACACTGTGCACAGTACTCCATCTGTTCCCATATTTAACTGAAGCGTATCTCTCTACTTTTATATTCTTTCCACTGGCAATAAGCAATAATGTTCTTTTCAAATTACTCACTGTACCTTATGCACTTAGCCTCCAAGATTCCAGGGAATCTCAGAACTCTACAATCTCTCGTCGGTTAGGGAGCCTCTGGCACTCTGCTGTAACCAAAGTATCACACATAACACCCTCTATTCTTTACAGTACATCTCACCATAATACACTCTATTAAATCTATTACATGTCATTGTAAATATTCTACTCATTACATTTCACTGTTACACACTATTATAACCATTACATCCCACTTTAGGACACTCCATGATATTTCATATATATCACCATAACACTCAGTGTTACATTTCCATACACCTTACTCTGTCAATCTCCCCCTCTGCTCCAAATGCCTAATTATAATATCACATTAGAATGGTAAAGCTCATCTTATACACTATTACCCTGCTGGAACTCATTAGTATTTTATCTATCCTTCATATTAAACACACAAATATCACACATCTCTGTTGTATTGCATGCTCTCTCTCTCTCTCTCTCTGTTTCATACGCTAAAGTAATTACTATCAGTCATTATAACACTGTGTAATGCTGCTCGTACCTGAATCTCAATGCCACAGAATAACTTCATTCCTTGGTACACTAATGTTTTCAACAATGCATATTTTTCAGAACACCCTTTGATATAAGAGGTTCCTTAACACACTTATCACTATAATATGCATTGTGAGTGTCTTGAGACAGAAAGGATATGATGGATGTTGATAAAGATCCCTATAAATGTTATATCTTTTCACTGTTGCTTAGTTATTTCAAGGCCACTGACAATAGTTCAAATCAATAACCTGCAATAAGAAATGCCGCTAAAGACAAGCCCTCTTTCAAGGAGTGTGCAACCTGACCTCTGTGTGATATTGGCAATGCCAGCAGCACAAAAATCCATTTTATTTTTTTTCTCTGGCTTGTTTAGGTAGGTTGTAATGGACCCATCATGCACAGAGAGTAGTACCAGGTGCCATAAATATATGATATTTGCTAATAAATCTAATAAGCAATTCAGGAGCAAAGTCTTTACCCAGAGATTTGTGAGGCTGGAGAGCTTTCTGCTGCACTGTGCTTGAGTGACAAATATCAGCGCATAAAGAGAAATCTTAATAAGTTCATGAGAGGTGAAAATGAATGCATTTTTGGCAGATGTACTGGGAGGAAATAGCAAGCTCATGTAGAGACCAGACAATGGTATAGCATAGTTGTGATGTAGACTGTTTCTGTGCTAGAAACTCTGTGAATAATTTTCCATCCTAACTTATTTTCCATTTCTGTAGGAACTCCTAACAGTTGCTTTTTTGTTTGAGACTGTGGTTCTCCAAAGGAATTTCTGGTCCTTCTTCCACAAGTGCCATGTCATGCCCCAAAGTTTTACAAAATCACATTGAGCCAACTCTCCACCGTAGTTTCCTAGGCAATAGTACTAACCCCCAGACCGCTTTCCATTCTTCCACATGGCTTTAGTCCATCAACTCTTGCTGTGATCTTGCTTTTCATTTGATACAATCCCACAGGTCAGGAAGAGTAAATTGTTACCATTTTCATAAATGCTGCTCTTGTAAATGATGTATCTCAATACCTTTTCCCTGCTATATCACTATAAATGAAAAACCACACACACACACACACACACACACACACACACACACACAGATGCTGGAAATCCGAAATGCAAGCAGATACTGGCAATACGGCAGGTCAAGCAGCATCTGTGGAACGAGAAACAACGTTAATGAAGCTTGTCCTGATGAAAGCTCATCAGCCAAACTTCTTTCCTTCTCCACAGATGTTACCCAACCTGCCGAGTATTTTCTGTTTAATTTCAGCATTTTCAACTTTTATCCCTCTTAATAAGATAATGACGATATGCTTTCCCCAATCGTGTGATTCCATCTTGTATTTTGATATAGATGTCTGCAGTTTTGAGAGTGTCACTGAAAGGGAAAAAGAAGTATTTCTAAATAGGACTTGGGAAATCTATTATTTCCAAATGCCAACGAACCTCACTCTTCCAACTGATAACACTGTGTTGCAAATTACATTTGAAGAAGTCTTGGTGAGTGGCTGCAGAGCATCTTAAAGATAGAACATGGTGTAGCCATACCATGAAGAGATATATTTTCAGTTTTTGAACTGTGCCAATAAAACATGTTGCCTGTCCATGATAGGATTGAACTTTCAGAGTATCATTAGATCTGCTTGTAGAGAGTAATACATGGAAAGCCATGATTAGATCCCATTTGGAATACTAGCTTCATTTTTGGGTACCAGGTACTCAGGAAGGAAATTCAAGCTGAGAAAAAGTTGGCAGCAATACATCTTCCAGACAGAGGTATGGCTTAAATGTGCTAATTTTTCAGGACTGACTAGCTTTAATGTTTCCTCAAATCTAAGAATCTGTCATCAAATTGAGCTGTAAACAGAATTAATTAATTTGAGGTTGGGTAAATGGAGGGAAATTGTTTCCTCCCAAATTAGAGGAACACAGTGGAGATTTATAACCAAGCCAATAGGAATAGTCTCTGGGATCACCGTTTCCCATAGTATTGATTGTGGAAGGATTAGGGCTGTCTCCTGTTCACTGTCCCCCCATCACCCCATCAAAATATGTTGTGTTATATACCAATTTAAAATTCCAAGCTTAGTTTGTTTTAGGAAAGGATGTTTAATAGTCATTGATTCAAAGTGGATAGAGTTGTCAAGCTAAGCTCCAAATCTAGCAAGATCTATTTGAATGGTAGAAGAGGTTCAAGGGGCTAAAGAACTTTTTAGGCACTAGAAGACCCTACAGAGGATATTAAAAACTGCTGAGAGGATCACAGGGGTCTCCCTTCCCATCTACCGGGAGCATTGTAGATGGAGGGCCCAAAATACTGTCGAGAATCCCTACCACCCATCACACAATTGCTTTGACCCACCGTTGTCAAGAGTGAGGTACAAGAGCATCAGGACTAGGACTGCCAGCCTGGGCAACAGCTTCTTCCCTCAGGCTGTGAGACTAATGAATACCCTGTCACCACCAAGGTCTCATCACTAGGATAATAAACTGTTTACTGTTTACTTGTGCTGCACACTACAAGCATTTTGAATCCTATTTTATGAACTTATTTATGGTAATATTTTGATGTATGTGTTATGTGTGATCTGTGTTTTGAGGAAGTACTGTACCATGATCCAGAGGAATGCTGTTTTGTTTGTTTGTATGCATGTACAGTCAGGTGACAATAAATCTGAACTTGAACTTGTATATTCCTAAAGAAGCTGTGCCAATGTCGAAGTTTGGTGTGGGCCCCCAAATCCTAAGAACTTTCTACAGGGACACAATTGAGAGCATCCTGACTGGCTCTATCACTGCCTGGTTTGAGAACTTCCCTCAATCGCAGGACTCCGCAGAGAGTGGTGCGGACAACACAGCGCATCTGTAGATGTGAACTTCCCACTATTCAGGACATTTACAAAGACAGGTGCGTAAAAAGGGCCCAAAGGATTATTGGGGACCTGAGTCACCCCAACCACAAACTGTTCCAGCTGCTACCATCAGGGAAACGGTACCGCAGCATAAAAGCCAGGACCAACAGGCCCCAGGAAAGCTTCTTCCGCCAGTCATCAGACTGCTTAATTCATGCTGACACAACTGTATTTTTATGTTATGTTGACTGTTCTGTTGGCCATACTATTTATTATAAATTACTATAAATTGTGCATTGCACATTTAGACGGCGACGTAATGTGAAGAATTTACTCCTCATGTATGTGAAGGATGTAAGAAGTAAAGTCAATTCAATGTTCATATTGTATGTCACCAAATGTAAAGAAACTTTACAAGAAGGCGATATTTCCTGAAAGTTTCCACCATGGCAGTTATCAACAGCATTTCCATATTCCCTGGGTTATTTAAGGCACATCGTCTCGGGAATGGACAGTTTGTCAGTGATAAGTTGTAATTCTTGCTGCCAAGGATAATGACCCTTCTCAGAGTTGCAAGTGGAACAGCTGAGAAGCATAACAGCAAATCTCTAGCAGATTGATCATTAGGAGGACCATCAGGTTTTTAAAGAGTACATCTGCTTCCTTAATGGATTAGGAAGACTTTGCAATATTCTCCAGATTGAGTACATAGTTGGAGCTCGCTGTGTCTTCCAATATTTTGCCAACTCGAAAAACCAATAAACTTCTACCCAAATGAAAGTGACCCTGGTTGTTCTGGAGACAGAAAAACCTGGAATAAAACATTACGAAGACAGTTCCTTAGAGAATGCCTGACTAACAGCTGCATGGAATACACCAGATCTCAACTTGTTCACAAAATACTTTCGTCTTTTTGATGCAGACCTGGTTCCAAGGACAACACATGTAAGCAACCTGTGAATTTCAAGTACTACTTTCTTCATTGTCCTTCAAATGGTTCTAGCACAACTGCACTCTATACTACTCTGTGATGTTCCTCTACATTCAGGGAATGTTATAGAAATGATATCTTGTGTGTTCTGTGCACTGCACTCAAAGAACAGCTGGCTTCCTCCTCCACATAATTCATTTGTGTTAGTCACCTGTTCATCTCGAGCCTGATTATAAAAGTAAATTAGATAACGTTTTCCTGAATCCTTTGATAGATGCATATATTTTAATTCTCCGCCTGCAGTAGAACCCCTTGATGGTCTGTTACTCAAATGGAAAGAAATGCATGTACGTTGTGCGAAATATCATTATCTGATTCATTATCTCAATGGAATGATGGTTAATAAAGACATTTCCTTCACTCCAAATCATAATAAGAACAAGCTCAAGGATGGGATTAGTTGACGCTGTGTGTTAGTTAGTACAGTGTGGTTGATTCCACAATGAACTGCTGGCATTCCTGCCTCTTAAAATGCTAAATTATCATTTCTTTCTATAGTCCACCCCCACCCCCCATCCTTTATTCTCAGACCAAACTTGTAACTCTGACCTTTTACATCTTCACACCTGCCTAATACTTCCCGCTGGGTCCCCTCCTCCTTCCTTTTCTCCTATTGTCCACTCTTCTCTCCTATCAGATTCTTTCTTCTCCAGCCCTTGACCTTTCCCTCCCACCTGGCTATCACCTTCCAGCTAACCTCTTTCCCCTTCTCCCACCTTTTTATTCTGGCATCTTCCCCCCTTCCTTCTCAGTCCCGAAGAGGAGACTCGGCCGGAAACGCCGACTGTCTAATCTTCCATAGATGCTGCCTGACCTGCTGAGTTCCTCCAGCGTTTTGTGTGTGTTGCTTTGGAATTCCGGCATTTGCAGACTTTCTTGTATTTGTAACTTCATTCACTGTTGGTTCTTTATGGCTGATTATGCATCAGAGAAGCAACTGCAGGTGTTTTCCTTCTATAGCAGTGATATTATGGCATATCTCCTACATACTTTCCTCATGTTATTTTGAAGCATACTCTGGTTGGTAACGGCAGAATAGAAATAGAAGCACTTTCCTGGACATGTTCACAGCTGCTATAGCGTGTGGAATGAAGCAAGAAGTGTAAATTATAAAATTCATTGAAGCCACCGGAAGAAGACTCTACACCTCAAACATCACTTTACTCTCCCTCTTCTTATCATTTGATTTCTGTACATTTAGATTTTACAATAGCCTGCAACACTGAGGCTCATTTATTGACAGCATTGATTGCTTGTGATATACTGGGCATTCTGGAGCTGACCTTCGAAGTGAAGGAATATATCATTGTCTATGGCAGAGCCTACAGGGAGACCACCCATGGTGTGCATAGCATGTAGTTTGCCTTAATCCATTCCCAAATAACAGATCATTTGAAAGACTCTTGCTGTTTCAATGCCATATGTTTATCCATTTCAAAATCTATTCCTTCTCATGTTTGCACCTTTCCTCCTCAATTGACTGAATCTGGCTGGGCTGTCATTGTTCAAGCATTGTCAGCCATTCAAGATCTCTAGGATGTTCACTTACACTATGTATTAGAAGAACCAGGAAGTAGCAAGGGGCAATTGGCCACTTGGAATCATTCTTGTTTAGCTTGATTCAATGTTTACGCGTGCGCGCGTGCACACACACACACACACACACACACACACACACACACACACATTCACACCCCATATACACCTATACCCACACAGATACTAGTGTGCACACACACATTGTTGCACCTGCCTACATGCTCACACACATATACTGTACGCAGAAATACATACACACACACACACATACTTTCCAAGGTGGGGGCTATGAAGGGGAAGAATGGTTGATGTTTTCCATCTGAAGTCAGGTGTGCCAGCTACCCACCAGCACAATGGGGAGTTCAGCTTAATCAACTTCATTGTTATTTGATTTAGTTAACAGTACTAGCAATTTTGGAATTGAACAGAATTACATAGCATATACAATTGAATTGAATTGACTTTATTACTTACATCCTTCATATACATGAGGTGTAAAAATCTTTATGTTATGTCTCCGTCTAAATGTGCTATGCGCAATTTATAGTAATATATAATAAATAGTACGTACAACAGGATAGTCAACATAACATAGAAATACAGTTGTGTCAGCATGAAGTAATCAGTCTGAAGGCCTGGTGAAAGAAGCTGTCCCAGTTCCTGTTGGTCTTGGCTTTTAGGCTATGGTACCATTTCTTGGATGGTAGCAGCTGGAACAGTTTGTGGTTGGGGTGACTCAGGTCCCCAATGATCCTTTGGGCCCTTTTTACACACCTGTCTTTGTAAGTGTCCTGAATAGTGGGAAGTTCACATCTACAGATGCACTGGGCTGTCCGCACCACTCTCTGCAGAGTCCTGTAATTGAGGGAAGTACAGTTCCCATACCAGGCAGTGATGCAGCCCATCAGGATGCTCTCAATTGTGCCCCTGTAGAAAGTTCTCAGGATTTGGGGGCTCATACCAAACTTCCTCAAATATCTGAGGTGAAAGAGGCGCTGTTGTGCCTTTTTCACCACACAGTTGATATGTACAGACCATGTGAAGTACAAGTGGATCACTTCACACTTTTCTGGACTGAACTCCATCTTCCACTTCTCAGCCCAGCTCTACATCCTATCAGTGTCCTGTTATTATGTCTTCTCCATTGTAAGTTTCTAAGTTCAATCCTTTCATCAAGAAATACTAGGCTGGGGATTCAGGGAGTGAGCATCTACTAGAAGTGATTAGTCAATGCATAAGAAGTTAGAGGGTGGCATACTCTGCCAGCTCAGATGGATGAAATTACAGTGAGCTCTGCTCAGTTCTGATCCAAATCCTCCATTCAATCTACAACACTTGATCAGCTCAGCCAATCTTTTACTGTGCTTAGAGACAGTTTGTCTATTTATGTTCATTTCTCTGCAACATATTTAATCGACATTTCATAGGTTTCGTGTGCCCTTTATTTATCCTGTCTCTCTACTTCATTAGTCTATTAAACAGAGTTTTATAAACATTAAGCACCAGTGCAATGGATTACACTCCATTTATACAGAGCATTGATGAAATCACCTCTGGATTATCATCTGCAGTATTGAGCTCATGATTTAAGGAAATAAGTGAATCTGTTGAAAGCAGATCATGAGAATGATATCTGTAACGAGCAGAAAACAACAGCATCTGTGGAGGTAAAGGGATAGTCAATGGTTTGGATCAAGATTCTGCATCAGGTCTCAGCCTCAGGAACTTGCTCGAGATTCTAGCATCTGAACCCACCAATGAGCGGTTGCCATTTGAGGAAAGGTTAGACAGGCATAAATTGTTTCAGCTGTGGTTTAGAAATGTGAGCATAGACTTGATTGAAGTGAGTAAGATTCTGAGGACTCTTGATAGGGTGGATGTGTGGAAAATGTTTACCCTTACAGGAGACTATAAAACGCAGGATCACTGTTTTTAAAATAACAAGTTTCCCTTTGAGTTGATTTTTTTTTGATTCAGTGAGTTGCATCCTTGGAACTTGCTTCCTCATGGGTAATGGAAGCAGAGCCTTTGAATATTTCTAAGACAGATGTTGGTAGATTCTTGAAAGCAAGGAGGCGAAAGGTTGCCGAGGAGTAGGTACAAACACAAAATTTCAGTAAAGTTTGGCCACAATCTCAATAAATGACATAGTAGGCTCGAGGTCTACAACTGCTCTATATCTATCCGTCAACCGTGAGAATTCTTGAGCCTAAAAGCAATAGTGAGGATTCCTAGGGTGACTGTCTCCAATCTCTAACCGCTGGGCCTTCACTTCCAGTAGGTCACCACTGCTGGTTGGATAAAATATAATCACTGATTTTTAGGAAGGGCCTGGCATAGTGCCTGTAAACTAGAGCCTGTAACTGTTTAAATAGTCTGGAGGTCGGTAACTTAGACTCTCAATTTTCAGATGCATGCAAAGATGATTTAAGGTTGACTGAGCTAGGAGAGACCTTGCTGTGTCTGAAGCAGGTGCTCCGTTGATGCCCCAAATTGTATCAAATTTTATATTGTACATACATTTTTTAAAAATTTGATATGAGTGGTGGTAAATTGGGTTATTTCAGAGGAGAGTTAACTATCAGTTATGTTGCTGTGAGCCTGGGGTACATGTCAGGTAAAATGGCAGTTTTCCTTCCCGAATGGAACACAAAAGGGTGTCACACTGGCATGGCTAGTAAGCCTGATGCCTCGCAGTTTCATTAACCTGGGTTCAGTCCTGAGCGTGGGTGCTGTCTGTGAGAGTTTGCACATTCTCCCTGTGACTGTGTAGATTTCTTCCAGGTGTTCTGGCTTCTTTCCACATCCCAATGACATGCAGGTCAGTAGGTTAATTAGTAACTGTTAATTACCCCTAATGTATCAGTTAGTAGTGGAGTGTGAGAGATTAAATGAGATTCATGTAGAGTTGGTATAAATAGGTGATTGATGGTCAGCGTGGATTCAGTGGGCTGAAGGGCCTGTTTCTGCACTGTGTGACTCTGTGACTTTATTCTTTTGAAAGGATATAAATGAACAAATTAACTTTTAACAAAAATGTAATTATTTTACAGCTGGGATTATTGAGACGAATTAAATGCAGGTACGGCCTTGCTGGGGCGGCCATCGCCGGGGATGGATGCCATATCAAAGCCCGAGAGCGGAAAACAAACTTGTGCTCTGCTCTATAACTCCATTCCCAATTAAAGCATCAGAATTAGAATCAAAATTAGAATCAGGTTTATTATCAGTGGAACGTGACGTGAAATTTGTTAACTTAGCAGCAGCAGTTCAATGCAATACATAATCTAGCAAGGAGAGAGAAAAAAATAACAATAAATAAAATAAAACATAATAAATATACAAGTAAATCAATTACATATATATAATAGATTTTTTTAAATGTACAAAAGCAGAAATACTGTATATTAAAAAAAGCTTCAATGTCCATTTAGGAATTGGATGGCAGAGGGGAAGAGGCTGTTCGCTGAGTGTGTACCTTTAGGCTTCTGTATCTCCTACCTGATGGTAACAGTGAGAAAAGGGCATACCCTGGGCTGGAGGTCCTTAATAATGGATGCTGTCTTTCTGAGACACCGCTCCCTGAAGATGTCCTGGGTACTTTGTAGGCTAGCGCCCAAGATGGAGCTGACTAGATTTACAACCTTCTGCAGCTTCTTTCGGTCCTGTGCAGTAGCCCCTCCATACCAGACAGTGATGCAACCTGTCAGAATGCTCTCCACGGTACAAATATAGAAGTTTTTGAGTATATTTGCTGACAAGCCAAATCTCTTCAAACTCCTAATAAAGTACAGCCACTGTCTTGCCTTCTTTATGACTACATCGATATGTTGGGACCAGGTTAGATCTTCAGAGATCTTGACACCCAGGAACTTGAAGCTGCTCACTCTCTCCACTTCTGATCCCTCTAAGAGGATTAGTGTGTGCTCCTTCATCTTACCCTTCCTGAAGTCCACAATCAGCTCTTTCGTCTTACTGACGTTGAGTGCCAGGTTGTTGCTGCAGCACCATTCCACTAGTTGGCATATCTCACATTAAACCAGATGAAGCTCAAGGCCCTAGATGGTGTTCAGTGCCATCTCCCTACATTTAACCCATCTCCCTCTCTTCTAGTTACTACTATTGGGCAGAATTTGCAGGAGACTTATGTCCCACGCCGCCAGGTTCGGAAGCAATTGTTGTCCTGTAGCCATCGGACCCTTGGACTGGCTTTTCATTCATCTCAGCGCTGAACTGACTCTAGCTGTTGACTCACTTTCAGGGAACACACACAAAATGCTGGAGGAACACAGCCAGCCTGGCAGCATCTATGGAAAAGAGTAAACAGTCGACGTTTCATGCCAAGAAGATGAATATGGTGTATATGGCATGTATACTTTGATAATAAATATGAACTTTGAACTTCGACGGTATTTAATTCACTGAATTCATGTTGCCATGGTGGAATTTGAATTCATGTCAATGTATCATTAGTCCTGCCCTCTGGATTACTGATCCAATAGTTTAATGTAACTTTAGGTTTTTTTAGCCACTTAGGCAGAATTTCCACAAGTATGCTTTCACAATCTCCTGATTTATGTAATCCCCAAGACTCACTTGAAGACTAAAATCCTCTGATCACCCATTGTCTGTGGAAAAACTCAGACCAAACTGTGCCTTTGAGCTTTCCTAACTTCCTGCTAGGACCCTAGGGGTTTGCATCAAGAGCATCTGATGCCCCAGCAGATGACCTCTAATTTAAGACAAGCTTATGAGAAGATGCGGCCACGAGGACTGGTGAAGCCTGCAATGTTTATCCACTTGTCAAATGGACCAATAAGTGGGCAGTTCTGTTGATCAGATTTAAAGTGAATCACTTTCGTCTCAATGTTAGTCACAAGCCACTGAATGACAAACCAAGTTTGAATTTAAAAAGTTGATTGTTAGCACTGGGATCTTAAGAATAAGCAGAAAGCCACAGATGCAGAAAAACTGAAATATAAAAAAATACTGGAGAGACTTGGCATAGATTTTGGAGCTGCTGCCCATTAGCTCCAGCGACTGTGGTTCAGGCTAAACTTTTGATGCTGTCTACGTGGAGTCTGCACTTTCCCCCTGTGACCACATGGGTTTCCTTCCATATTACAAGCAATTTTGGTTTGCATGGTTATGTGGCCACTGAAAACTGTCCTGAGTAGAACCTGTGAGAGGTAGAACTGAAGGGGTTGGGTTGTGGGTGGTGGGGGGGGTGGGGAGGAGGGGAGGAGGGGAAAGTGGCTCATCGACATGCAGGGGGAACGATTAGTGCAGGATTAGTGAAAATGGGTGCTCGATGGTCGACATGGACTTACTGTGCCAATGGGCCTACTTCCACGCTGTATGGCCGTAAGACAAAATAGGTCAGACAGTATCTGTAGAGAGCGATTTCTCTCTCCATTGATGTTCTTGATGACTTTAAGAAAAAGTTGGTCTCCATGAATCTCTGGATCTGCAGGTAATCCGGTAAGCCATTTTAGAAGCACTTTTCCTTCACTATTCATCCCTGCCGCACCAATCTGAATCAGAATCACCTATATGAAAAACAACATTGAATAGGAAAAGACAATGCCCATTTAATCCTGGTGAAGGGTCTCAGCCCAAAACATTGATTATTTCTTCCCCTCCATAGATGCTGTCTGACCTGCTGAATTCTTCCACCCTTTGGTGGGTGTTGCTCAGGATTTTCAGCATCCACAGAATTTCTTGTTCCGATATAATGTTTAATGATAAATCTGTGCTCTCTTTCACTCGATAGCTTGATGCATGATTACTCCTGTGTGCTGAAATTGGCCAAAACTAACAGTTGCAAGTTTAGCTTTTCTCAGCCTGAGTGTAACAGCACCTGCTGTCAGCTGCCCCTGACTACAATCTCTCTTGTCGGAAACCTGCAGTTTAATCACTAGCAGAAAGGGCAAAAGTGGGCAAGGAAGAGTTGAGAGGGGATGACTCACATAAAGCTCTGGCATTATGTGTGGGGGAAATGATAACAGGAATAGATAGACTGTTCCAAACGTGGAAGGACTGGCTGTCACAGTAAGCTTTAAAATTTTATAAATATAGCTGGTAGGAAAATTAACTGACTGGAGAGTAAACCTGCAATTCCGGATTTAAATCTGATTCCAATTAATAGTGTTAATCCAGCCAGAAAATAAAGCAATTAGAAGTTTCTGCTCTGATTTGCTCCGCTCTGGAAGCTGTTGCCTCTCACTGGTTCATTTGGCCCTGATAGACTGGTTGATTCCACACCTATGATCATTCAAGCTTATGGGTAAACATGCAAACACGAGGAAATCTGCAGATGCTGGAAATTCAAGCGACACACACAAAATGCTGGTGGAATGCAGCAGGCCAGGCAGCATCTATAGGAAGAGGTACAGTCGACGTTTCGGGCCAAGACCCGTCGTCAGGACTAATTGAAAGAAGAGATAGTAAGAGATTTGAAAGTGGGATGGGGAGGGGGAGATCCAAAATGATAGGAGATAGGTGTTCAGTGAAACGGTCTCCCAGTCTGCGTCGGGTCTCGCCAATATATATAGAAGGCCGCACCGGGAGCACCAGATGGTCCGGCTGGTGTGATATACTGCTATCTTTGTAAGCAGAACAAGTGCTACACATGCCCTTACACTTCCTCCCCAGACAGTCCTTCCAGGTGAGGCGACACTTCACCCGTGAGTCGGCTGGTGTGATATACCGCGTCTGGTGCTCCCAGTGCGGCCTTCTATATATTGGCGAGACCCGACGCAGACTGGGAGACCGGTTCACTGAACACCTACTTTCTGTCCACCAGAGAAAGCAGGATCTCCCAGTGGCCACACATTTTAATTCCACGTCCCATTCACATGCTGATATGTCCATCCATGGCCTCCTCTTACTGTCAAGATGAAGCCACACTCGGGTTGGAGGAACAACACCTTATATTCGATGTGGGTTGCCTCCAACCTGATGGCATGAACATTGACCTCTAACTTCCATTAATGCCCCTCCTCCCCTTCTTACCCCATCCCTTATTTATTTATTATTTTTTATTTTTTCCCCTTTCTTTCTCCCTCTTTTTTCTCCCTCTTTTTTCTCCCTCTGTCCTTCTCACTATATCTTCCTCAGGTGCTTCCCTCCCCCTTTCTCTCTCCCTTGGCCTCCCATCCCATGATCCTCTCCCTTCTCCAGCCTTGTATCCCTTTTGCCAATCAACTTTCCAGCTCTTGGCTCCATCCCTCCCCTCCTGTCTTCTCCTATCATTTCGGATCTCCCCCTCCCCCTCCCATTTTCAAATCTCTTACTAAGCTCTTCATTCAGTTAGTCCTGACGAAGGATACGTCGACTGTACCTTTATATTTACAGCATCTCCCATTCACTTTTTAGCATCGAAAAATATTACACCTAATAGCAGAGCAATTCAGAATCATGCTTATTGTCACATACATATGTTGTGAAGTTTGTTGTGCTCTGATGATGGTACGGAGAAAGACATAAAAATACTGTCTGTTGCAATCAATCAATGAATTAATACAGAAACAGTGCAAAAGAGGAATAGCAAGATAGTATTTGTGGGCTCATGCACCGTTAAAGATTCTGATGGAGGAGGGGATGGGGCTGTTCCTAAATTATTGAGTGTGTGTCGTCTGACTCCTGTACCTCCTCCGTCATGGTAGTAATAATAAGAGGGCAAGTCACAGATGGTGAGGGCCATTAATGTTGAACACTACCTTTTTGGGGGACTGCCTTTTGAACATGTTCTTGATGACGGGTTGGGGTGTAAGTGCCGGTGTTGGAGCCCGTTAAGTCTGTAACCCTCTGCATCTTCTGATGATCCTGTGCAGTTCTGCCCCATTATCACCACTTCCTCTTCTTCAGCTTTTTGCAGGAAACTCTAATGTAGCCCCAGCAGAGATCCATGCTGATGTAATATCTTATTTTCCTTTCTTATAGAAAGAGACTATTAGCCCATCATTTCTGCCTTGGTATTAGACCACTCCCATTCACTGCCCATATATCCCTACAACCTATCACCTACCCATTAACACTGCCCTGACTTTGAGTGGTACCAGTGCCAGTGATCGTATCTGGTGTCCGTCCTGCAGCACTCTGCCTAAGAATATAAATTAAGTATCCAGCGATGGTTGCAAAATAGTTAAAAGCACAGGACAAAAGAGACTACCAATGCTGGAAGAACTCGGCAGGTCAGGCGGCATCTGTGGAGACAAAAGGTGTGTGTCAGTATACTGGATTGAGACCCTGAATCAGAACTGAGAGTAAAGAAGTTATTTTAACAAAAATAACCAGGCAGGGTATAAACCAATAACACGTTTTTTTTGGTTGCTTTTGATTTCCAGATAGATTAAAATTAGCTCTAAGAAGGTTGCCAGTACGTAGCAGCTTGAGGAAAGGTGGGACAGAGGATACTAAGTGGAACCTGATGTGGGAGGGGGATGATGATGGGCAGATGGAACGGGGCTCACTTGCTGTCCCATCACAACGTTGTATCAGCCCACTAGGTTGAAGCTCAATGGGAATATCAACATCACTGACTATGTAGTGTGAGTTCAATGCCCACGCCTAATAAAAGATTTTGAACTGAAATGTTGAGAATTCCTTCCTTCCTGTAGATGCTGCTCGGCCTGCTAAGTTCCTCGAGCAGATTTTATGTTACTCTAGTTTCCAGCATCTGCAGTCTTTTATGTCTCCAAACGAATACGTTGGTGATTCAGACTCCAACGGAGAACCAGAGAGGTACTGCAAGGGTTCTATTTTTCCATTTCAGTTGGTCTGTCAAGTAGGTGTAAATGGCTTCTTGGAATTTGAAGAATGCTATCCCCAGGAGAGGCCTGGAAGACGTGTGCCTTCAGGGTGCGGCCCCGTGGACCACCCAATTCCTTGCCGATGTCCCCAACTGTAGTGTCGCAGGAGATCGGAACATCAAGACAGCAGTGTAAACTGTTGTCGAAATCAGGGCTGCGGCAGACTGTAACATCAAAACAGCACGTTGCTGGCCTGTAGCAGGAATGATACCTCTCTCTCCTTCGTTAGTGAGTGAGAGAGCCTGTGGGATGTCGAAGTGTTGGGATGAACAGTGGTTTTTGATGGACTCTAGATCATGGTCTCTTTGGGGGCTTTGGTATTGCTTTCAGGGTGGGTGGTGGGGGGCTGATCTTTTTGCTGAGGGAGGAGGAGGGAGGAGGGAGGGGGAGGGGGAAGGCTACTTCTTGTACGTGGGAGGGGGAGAGGTACTTTGGGCTTCTAACATTTTCCTATCACTCATCCTTTGGGGTTTTTCTTTTGTTTTGTGGATGTCTGTGAAGAGTAAGAGTTTCTGATTGTATACCCTATACATTCTCTGATATTAAATGGAAACATTGAACCATTAAAACCTCTATATCAGAGCAGAAATGATTTCAGTGACTTAACCATCCCCTGACTTGTGCTTTTCAATAACCTTTTCACGGAGTTGCTTGGAGTATTCTTTTGTCTTCATAGTGTGGTTTTTGCCTGGATTGTCTCAGCAGCAATTGGACCTTCCAGATACAGGTGTATTTTTACTACAACCAAGTGAAATAACTTGACTGCACACAGGTCTCCAAAAACAGATCTCCATTTAGCTAATTATCTGACTTCTAAAACCAATTGGCTGCACCAGTGATGATTTGGTGTGTCATATTAAAGGGGGCTGAATACATATGCAATCAATTATTTTGTGTTTTATATTTATAATTAATTTAGATCACTTTGTAGAGATCTGCTTTCACTCTGACGCAAAAGAGTCTTTTTCTGTTGATCAGAGTCAAAAAAGATGAATTAAATCCTCTGTGATTCAATGTTGTAAAACAATAAAACATGAAAACTTTCAAGTGAGGGGGGGATGAATACTTTATATAGGCACTGTATATGTAATGAGCTGCCAGAGGAAGTGGATAAGGTAGGTATAGTAACAACTTTTAAAAGACAGTTGGACAGGTATATGGATAGGAAAGGTTTAGAAGTTTAGGCGCCAAACACAGACGAATGGGACTAGCTTTGGAATCTTGGTCAGCACAGACCAGCTGGGCCAAAATGCCTGCTTCCCAGCTGTATGACTTTATGACTGGCTCTTTATTGCTGGCATTCTCTGTTTCCATTTCATGGTATTTCACAGGAAATTACTGCGGTGTGCTGTATTAAGTATCGTCTAAGCCCGCAGTTGGTCACACTCCAGTCAGTGTACTTACGCTGAAAGAAGGGAGTTATCGTTGGCTTCATTTGGACCTACTAATAATCTGTGAAGCCATGTCTGTTAGATTACCATTTGGGACATGTTAGAGGACAGAATGATATTGCAAACTCAATCAGAAAAGTTTCATCAAAATCCCACTTTACTTACAAAGCCTGAGGGTGATGCTTTAGTTGGGATGTTCCAAATTTAGTATCCAATTAAATGTTAGATAATATAGATTGAGCAAATGTGTGGCTGAGTCTTGTCGATACTTTATTTTTTTGCCATTACTTTTAGGACATCACTGAAGGTGTCACCTCTGATCCCTTGTGTATTTGATTTGCATAATTGTAATTCCATTAATTAGAGTAGGTGGGCTGGGGTTGCTATTTTCACTGGCTAATGCTACCTGGGGCAATGCGAGCTAGTCAGGCAGTTCTGTCTACTAGTCTGTATCATCACCACTGAGTCTGCTTATTCTATAATAACTAAATTCAATTCACCTTTGGCAAACAAAACAAGTCACCCTTTGTGCAGCTGAATAAAATATAACACAGGTACTGCTTGTTTTTTAGTCGATTGGTACCAGTTTCTTGCAGGCAAAAATGGTTTAAAATGCTTTAGGATTTTGCCCAGCACCTTTCACTTAGACTGATGTTTCTTGTAGTTTATGGCAGTGACACGCACATTTGGGCTCAACCCAGATTACTGGATTGTGGAAATTTGGATACAGGACAATTGGACGCCTGACCGTGTTATGCCTGACATTTCTCCATCCTTTACTCCCAGTAAATCAGAGTTTATTCAAATGTTCCTCCTTCCTAGAATAAGAAGCATACATTCAAATTTCCAGAGCAAGTTTAAAATATGATTAGAATTGTGGCCTGAATTTTCTGCATGAGAGAAAAAACTTTAAAAATAATGCCATTTTCTTATTGACACATGTAAATATTAATTTACTATTGGTATTTCTTCACAAAATTCCTATTTCATTGACTGCATTATGATGCTGTCAGTATTAGTCACATTGAAAGCTAGAAAGCTTTCTTAATCATGCTGTGCCTAATATGCTTAAATCATAGTTGAATTGTTTCCAGCTTTATATTTGTTAAATTTGAAGAATCAGGGGTTACCCACAAGTAATCCAAGGGAGGAATTAACCCACTGCTTATTGCATGCCAGGCAGATAATTTGACAAGTTCATGTTGTTTACTAATTACCATGTGCAATCAATGCAGCCCAGGTTATTCACTGGCTATGCAACACAGCAAGGGGCAATAGCAAGAGAGACTATCACTGCTGCAAGTCTGTATGCACTATTTTAAGTTGGCCTGTATGTTTTTATAAGGAGGGGTGTATTATCCTACAGCAGTACAGTGGTACAGAGAGGGGAGATGCTGCCTCACAGTGTCAGTTCCAAATTCAATCCTGCCATCTGGTATTGCCTGTGTGCTTTACATATTCTCCTTGTGACTGTCTGGGTTTTCTCTAGATGTTCTCATTTCATCCAATATCCCAAAGACATGTGGATTCTCAGGTTAATCGGCTGCTGCAGATTGGCCCTTGCATATATGATTATTCTAAGTGGATGTTTAATGGTCGACACAGGCTTGATCAGTCGAAGGCCTCTATTATCATGGAAGAGAGTTTGGTCCAGTATTTTACTGATGACCCTGGACATGCTATTGGAGGAGAAAGAGATATTCTATCCAGAGAGGAGCAGAAGACTCCCAGGCTGAAGGCTGTCTGGACAGTCAGTCATGGCTGTCGGTGTGAGGAGACAAGCCCTGAGGGGTAAGTTGCAAATTGCAAGGAGTGCAGAGTCAAGATTGGAGAATACATTTTCAAATGCATTATCTTTCAAGCTGCAATGCTGTCCTGGGCAACATTTAGTAGAGTACACCAAGCCTTCCTAACCACAGGTCAAACTTTCCCTGGATGTAGAAGAGAAATCTTAAGGGATGCACCAAACCTTTGTTTCAGTCAGCATCAATATGCATAGACTTAATTTGGGCAGAAGAGTCTGCCTGTCCCAGTGCAGCTGGTGTGGACTTGCAGCCTTTCCCTCCCTCTCAATGACTCACTTTTCCCTCCTGTCATCTTCTGACTGTTGTGGAGTCTCTCAGTCTTCCTATTGGTCCACAGTCTGGATCAATGAAAGAATGTTAAAGATGTGCTCATAAAACAAGTATCTTCTCTCCAGATTTTTCCAGCTTTATATTTCATGACTAACTACTCACTACCTCTCACAAATTCAGATTCTGATTCATAAATTATCCCTCCAGCATCACATGTTTCTACCCATCAGTACTCCTGACCACTATTTGCAAACCTACTCTCACCATCAATCCCTGGTAAAGTCACACATGGAATTACTACCCCCTATTCAACACATCCCCGCAATTAACCAGGTGTAGCACCTCAAGGCAGCCTCATCCTTTCTTCCTACATCCTACTTCCTCTCACCGCATACCCCACATCCTCTTTTGGTTTACTGTGCCCGGTCCCGATAGCAACACTTTCCTGCAACAATGCACAAGGTGCTGGAGGAACTCAAAGCATCAGGCTACAACTGTGGAAGAAACTGGACAACTGACATGAGTCCAAATGAAAGATCTCAACCCATAACTCAATTAGCCATTTCCTTTCACAAATGCAGCCTGACTCATTGAATTCCTCCACTGTCTTGTTTGTTACTCTAGATTCCAACACCTGTAGTCGTTTGTGTCTCTCTGTTTTCAGCACCAGCCATGAATTCAGAATAAAGTTCTTCAGCATCTGCCAATGCCAATATGAGAGTACTTTAAAAACTTTAAAGGACAAAATAAAGTCCTAGAAAACAGTACAGTCTTACCAACAGTTGGAAATCAATCACTAGCTAGCCTGAAAATTCCTCCAAATAATGTTATTTCCATTTGTTCCTGGAGCTGAGGGCCTTATGCAGCCAAGTAACAGTGGGACCTGAGGTATTGACCTTCAGACTGACAAGGTAGGCATCAAAACACCAACAGCATAGCTGTGTCTGACACTGACTGAGCTTGTGCTGATTGCTTCATTCTCGAAGCATTCACACAGTTCCTACCTTCAATGTGCTCATCCAATCAGAAACCACTATGGCACTTAAATTACACCTGAATTAAGTGTGTAATGGATCTGGATTTTTCAAATATTTTGAAATATTTTTGAGACTAGAACAAGGTGTCATAGGTTAAGGGTGAAAGCTGAAATATTTACGGGGAACGTGAGAAGGAAAACACAAAATACTCTGCAGATGCTGGGGTCAAAGCAACACTCACAACATGCTGGAGGATCCCAGCAGGTCGGGCAGCATCCGTGGAAACGATCTGCCCCTTCCCTCTTCAGACCTGATGAAGGGTTCCAGCCCGAAATGTTAATTCCCTCCCTCTCCCTTCCCCTATCCCAGTTTCACTCTGCCCCCTCCCCCAGCTGCCTACTACCTCCCTCATGGTTCCACCTCCTTCTACTACCCATTGTGTTTTCCCCTATTCCTTCTTCACCTTTCCTGCCAATCCCCTCTCTCACCCCTTTATCTTTCCCCTTACTGGTTTTCCTCCTGGAACGTTTAATGTTGGGCACATGGCCAAGTGGTTAAGGCGTTCGTCTATTTACCTCGAGGTTTGCTAGTTCGAGCCTCAGCTGTGGCAGCGTGTTTGTGTCCTTGAGCAAGGCACTTAATCACACATTGCTCTAGTCTGTGTGAGGAGTGGCGCCCCACACAGACTTCCAATCTGCGCCTTGTAAGGCATGAAAATGCCCGACGCAGGCCTCTCATGGTCTGAGTCGACGTTCCCCTCCCCCTCCTAGAACCTACCTTCTCCTTCCCAACCTCCCCCCACATTCTTTATAGGGTCTCTGCCCCTTCCCTCTTCCCTGATGAAGGTTTCTGGCCTGAAACGTTGACTGATCGTTTCCACGGATGCTGCCTGACCTGCTGAGTTCCTCCAGCATGTTGTGAATGTGAGAATGAATGTTTTCAACTCAGAGGGTGGTACAAATGTGGAACAAACTGCCAGCAGAAGTGGTGAATGTGGGTTCAATTGCAACATTTAAGAAAAGTTTGGATAAGCATATGGATGGGAGGCATGTGAAGGGCTAAGGTCCAGAAGTAGGTCAGCAGGATGAGGAAGAATAACAGTTCAGCACAGACTAGAAGGGCCAAATGACCTATTTCTGCATTGTAGTGCCATTTGACTCTACAAATCTATACACAGCAGAAGCTTTT
Organism: Mobula hypostoma; assembly: GCF_963921235.1. Lineage (NCBI taxonomy): Eukaryota > Metazoa > Chordata > Chondrichthyes > Myliobatiformes > Myliobatidae > Mobula > Mobula hypostoma. The sequence continues at coordinate 39,247,216 of NC_086114.1, forward strand.
CGCCCTTTCATAGGGTACATTTGGCTATGCAAATTTATTTTTTAAAAGGTTGTATTAAGCTAATGAGATTGTCAGGAAACTGACAGAAAATAAATTGTTGTGAACAACAGACAGAAATTTAAGAGTAGCTGCTGATTACTTTCCATTGTACAATTAGCATCATTGGACCTACTTCTGCCTCAACCCTCTCTGAGCACATGAACAAAACCTGTAATTAAGAGAGCAGAGAGTAAACTCTAAAGGCTTTTCACTGGATTTGGATGGAAAATCTCCAACTGCATTGTCACAATAGAGCAGGACAGGAGCTAGCATCTTATGGCAAATGATACAACTACTGGTGCTTCACAGACTTTCTACCATCCACAAGGAGCAAAACAGGAGCATGATGGGGCATACCCACTTGTCAGGATGAGTGCACAGGTTGAAAAACATCGAGAAGGTTAACAACAACCAAAACAAAGCAGCTTCCTTGGTGCACCATAAACAGGGACACCCCCATCACTAATGCACTGCTTAGCATTTATAAAATGCACTACAACTACTCCCCGAGGCTGCATCAAAGAGCTTCTCCTAAGCCTGTAAGTAAGTACCAGTGACCCAGGTTCAATTCCCACTGCTGCCTGTAAGGAGTTTGTACATTCTCCCCATGACCACATGGGTTTCTTCTAGGTGATTCGGTTTCCTTGCACAGTTCAAAGATGTAACGCTTGACAGGTTAACTGGGCATTGAAAATTGTCCCGTGATTAGGCTAAATTAAATCAGGGGCTGCTGGGCGGAATGGATTGAAGGGCCAGAAGGGTCTTATTTGCACTGTATATCAATAAATATGTATGTATGTAAGTAAGTAAGTAAATAAATAAATAAATTATATATATATAAGGGAGAGAACACAGTAGGTAAAGGAGAGGACTATCAAATCCTTTAAGTCATGAATTGGTATGCTTATATCCTGTCTTGTGACAGTGGCTCAACAGATGGACTGCAGAGGCTCAAGAACTGACCGTCAAATTGTGGAAGGGTAGTGGCTGAGCTAATGATGTCCACATAAAATGGATAGTCAATGTTCGCAGGGCAAGAGTGAACATCATCTAGCTATTTCAGTGAAGCTGGAGCATTACTTAAACACAAGAGATTCTGCAGGTGCTGGAAATCTTGAGCAACACGCACAAAATGCTGGAAGAGCCCAGGAAGTCAGACAGCCTCCACGGAGGGCAATAAGCAGTCAACGTTTCAGGCCGAGACACTTCATACGACATTACTTGCAGTTTGGGTTAATGGGAACTCAAGGTCAGCATAACAGTATAGGTTCAAGTTAGAATTATAAATATTATAACACTTCTACTGTGGTTAATCTCTTAATGAGAAGACGTAAGTAAAGTAGTTGTTATGAACATACAAACATTCAGGTTAAAAACAGGAACAGGGCACTCATCTAGTTCAGCTTGCTTTGTCCCCTCTGCTATCAGATTTCTGAATGGGCATTGAACCCATGAACACTACCTCACTACTTTTTTGCACTACTTAATTTAACTTTTTCATATCTATGATATACATATATACTTAATATAACTCACAGTTCTATGATTATGTATTGTAATGTACTGGTGCTGCATAACAACAAATTTCACAACATATGCCGATGATATTAAACCTGATTCTGATTCCTTCAATAAGGTTGAATAAGCTTCAACAAGGTTCTATGAAGAAGGCAAGAAAGCAGCTATATTTCATTAGATGTTTGAGGAGATTTGGTTTGTTAACTAAAACATTCAAAAGAGAGCGGAGCTTAGTTGTGATTGTGCTAAACGGCAGCTCCTTCGCTTGCATCTTCGGAAATGGCTCTATTTCCATCTTTAATATCTCGTTTTTCCCTTTCAGAGTTCCTTTGAAGACCCTGACCTGGAGTTACACGCTGACTTCAGTTCTTTGTGGGAACGAGACCCACTCTCGGGGTTTCACGACTGGCCGCTATCCGATATGCCAAGGATGCAGCCTAAGAGTTTAGCTCTGGGATCTTGTGGCTGTGGAGATGGGTGGGTCAAAGGTCAGTGTCCCGGCAGGAGATCGGTGTGTCGTGGGAGTCAGAAGGTCTCTGGCTGTGTGCCCAGAGACCCGAGATGTTTGGGCACAGAGCTCGGAAAAAGCAACGCTATAGACTTTTAACATCCTAAACCAGTGAGTTGTTTGTTATGTTTCCCCTTCCACTGTGAAACAGAGGCACCTCTTTCTCCCTTATTAGGGAGAGAGAGAGAGCCTGCGGTATATTGCATACCGAGTGGACGTGTAGTCTTTGGGCTACTGTAAGTCCATGTCTTTGCTGTTGCTTTACTGCATGCTTGAGTGGTCGGTGGTGGGTGCCAATGCTTTCTTTTGCTGGTGGGGGGAGGAGATATTGTTGCTTTGCTGCTGCTTACACGTGGGAGGGAGGGGAGTTGGGGAGGACTTTGGGGTTCTAACATTTAACTGTCATTCATTCTTTGGGGGTACTCCTCTGTTTTCGTGGATGGTTGTGAAGAAAAAGCATTTCAGGATGTATATTGTCTTCATTTCTCTGACATTAAATGTACCTTTGTAACCTTTGAAAAATCTTCTACAAATGCATCATGGAGAGCAGTCTGACTGGCTGCACCTCTGTCTGGTATGGCGAGGGGGGAGGCATTGGTTACTGTACAAGTTCAAAGTAAGTTGCAGAAACTTATAAAATTAGTCAGCTCCATTATGGCTACTAGCTTCTGTAGTAGTCAAGACATCTTCAAAGAGAACTGCCTTAGGAAGGCAATGTCCACCATTAAGGAACCCCACCACCCAGGACATTCCCCCTTCTCATTATTACCATTGGGAAGGAGGTGCAGAACCTGAAGGCACAAACTCAGTGATCCAGGAGCAGCCTCTGCCATATGATCTCTAAATGGGCATTGAACCCTTGACCACTGCCTCACTACTTTCATGTCTGTTTTTTTTTGCACTACCCATTTTAACTTAGCTATTTTATACACATACGCGCGCGCGCGCGCACACACACACAGAGGAGGGGTGATTGATAAGTTTGTGGCCTAGGGTATAAGGAGTCAATTTTAGAAAAACTAGCACATTTATTTTTCAATATAGTCCCCTCCTACATTTACACACTTAGTCCAGCGTCATGGAGCATACGGATCCCTTCTTTGTAGAAGTTGTCCACAGCCCAGGGGTGATTGATAAGTTCGTGCAGCAGGGGTGATTGATAAATTCGTGGCTACGGTAGAAGGAGATGAGTTATTAACTTCAAACTTTCTGCAAAATTACTCAAAGAGTTGAACTGCATGTGTATGTAACGAGAGTGTCTTGGACCTCCAGGTGGTCCACAACAAGTGTGATAGATAAGTTCGTGGTCTTAGGAAGAAGGAGATGAGTTATATAGCTCTTGTTACATGTATGTGCAGTTCAACTCTTTGAGTGAAAATACAGAAAGTTTGAAGTTAATAACTCATCTCCTTCTACCGTAGGCCACAAACTTATCAATCACCCCTGCTGTAGACCACTTTCTGGAGGTCCAAGATGCCGACTTCTACAAAGAAGGGATTAGTATGCTCCATGACCGCTGGACTAAGTGTGTAAATGTAGGAAAAATAAATGTGCTGGGGTTTTTAAAATTGACTCCTTCTACCTTAGGCCACAAACTTATCAATCACCCCTCGTACTACAGCAATTCAGGTTTTTCTTTTCTATATTTATTCATCATGGATTTCATTGTACTGCTGCTGTTAAGTTAACAAATTTCACGACACATGCTGGTGACAGTAAACCTGTTTCTGATTCTGAAGGCTGTGGCTAATTTGGTTGAAACCTCAACTCCTCATTCATTGCATTGTCTTAAATGGGAGGTCTCATGCTTTTCAATCATTTCCTACCTGTTCTAGATTCTCTCATAAAGGAATGACCTAGCATGTAAAAAACTGGACCAGAATGCATTTATGACTGTATATCATCAGGAAGAATGCAAGAAGCATTAGTAGCTGTGTGTTCAGAGAATAGTGGTCACAGTATAACAGTGTAATTTATGAGTGTGGTGAAAATTGTTACAGAGAAGCCTAATTTGAGGAGCTGTGAATTGAATGGGGAATATCTGGGCAATAAAACTGGCAAATCATGAAGGAAAATATAAAACGAAGACCAGAAAAATACATGCTACAAAGCACCAGGTACTGAGGTGGGTAAATAAAAGGAAGATTGGGAGCTGACAAAAGAAACACGTTCTAAGCACATGGATTCAAGAAAGACATCTAAAAGGCAGAATGGAGCAATATATCGAGTGAACATGAAGAAAGAAGAAGATAAAAATAATTCTGAAATTAAAATATCAAACATAAAGAAATCCACAGGCATATAACTAAGAAAGGGGAAGCAGGAATGCAAATAAGGCTGCTTGTTCATATGGAATTACAAGTAGTAAAAGTGAAACAGAAGAAATATTAAATGATTAGATTGCTTTAGTGGTTATCAGGAATGCATATCAGGTGGATTTGACATGGGATTAGAAATGCTATAACCACATTAAAATTAAAAAGGAGAGAAATCTTAACTAATCAAATACAGAGGATAAAATCTATGGTCCGGATGATTGCAGCTCCACATTTTAAAGGAACCTCGGGAAGAGATATTAAAGCCACGATTAGACATATTTAATAATTTGTTTCAAAAGATGTAGTGCTAGCAGATTAGTAGATAGCTAACAAAGTATCCCTATTTCAAGATAGAACTAGTACAATAAGACAAAACTATAGCGCAGTCAGCTTAAAAATGTGGAAATAATAATAATATTATAAATATTCCTATAAAGAATTAAATAGACAATAAAAATGTAATCATCAATAGATCATAAATTTCAGAAGGGAACATGCAGTTTAACCTATCGCATTGAATTATTTAAAAGCATTACAGCGAGAATTGATAATGAAAAACAGTGGCTGTCTGTTACTTAAATTTCCATTAATCTAGATTATAGTAAACTGCTTTAGATTAATATAAACAGAGCATGCAGAGACTTGAAACGTGGCAAAATTGTGGCCAGCTGACTTCAATATAGTATACAGAATATAATAATATAAAGAGTGACAGAGTTAAATTCTACAACCATCAGTGCCAGGATGACAAATGTCCATTGTTCACTTAGCTTTGACATCATAAGACATAACTTCTATGTTTGATCATAGCATCACATTGGCAGTTGGAGACAGGGTATGTGGGGCAATTAGAAATAAACTCTATCAACTAAGAAACAAATTAATAAAACTTGCAGAATATACATATAATTTGTAAACAGATTTCAACAGAGCTGAGCATGATGTTTAGATGAGGAACTAATTTCGTTAGGTTACGAAGTTACATCTTCAATGGGAGGAAGGAGTATTTAACTTGCCAAAAATGAGGGCAATTGATATGAATAAACTTAAGTAGCAGATAGGAACAGAGAAACATACAGAGAAAAGACACAGAAAGGTTTGAGTGGAGAACAGTAACTATAAGGATGATTGGATACTTGCCCTGCTTTAGACCATAAGACCATTAGGAGCAGAATTAGGCCATATGGCCCATCGAGTCTACTCCGCTATTTTATCATGGCTGATCCAATTTTCCTCTCAGCCCCAATCTCCTGCCTTATTCCCATATCCCTTCATGCCCTGATCAATCAAGACCCTATAAACCTCTGCCTTAAATATACATAAAGACTTGGCCTCCACAGCTGCCTGTGGCAAAGAATTCCACAGATTCACCATTATCTGTCTAAAGAAATTCCTCCTCATCTCCAGTCTAAAAGGACGCCCCTCTATTCTGAGTCTGTGTCCTCTGGTCCTCAACTCTCCCACCATAGGAAACATCCTCTCCACATCTACTCCATCAAAGCCTTTGACCATTCGATAGGTTTCAATGAGGTCACCCCTCATTCTTCTGAATTCCAGTGAATACAGGCCCAGAGCCATCAAACATTCTTCATATGACAAGCCATTAAATCGTGGAATCATTTTTGTGAACCTCCATTGAACGCTCTCCAGTTTCAGCACATCCTTTCAAATATATGGGGCCCAAACCTGCTCGGAATACTCCGTGAGGCCTTGCCAGTGCTTTATAAGGTCTCAACATTACATCCTTGCTTTTATATTCTAGTCTTCTTGAAATGAATGCCAACATTGCATTTGCCTTCCTCACCACAGACTCAAGCTGCAAATCAACCTTTAAGGAATACTGTGCAAGGACACCCTAGAGCTCATTTTTTTGTATTTTCTCTCCATTTAGAAAACAGTCAACCCTTTCATTTCTTCTACCAAAGTGCATGGCCATACACTTCCTGACATTGTATTTCATTTGTCATTTCTTTTCCTATTTCCCTAATCTGTCTAAGTTCTTCTGTAGCCTCTCAACTTCCTCAAAACTACCTGCTCCTCCACCTATCTTCATATTGTCTACAATTTTTACAACAAAGCCATCAATTCCATCATCCAAATCATTGGCATATAACGTAAAAAGAATCGGTCCCAACACAGACCCCTGTGGAACACCACTAGTCCCCTGCAACCAGCCAGAAAAGACTTCCTTTATCCATACTCTTTGCCTCCTGCCATCAGTCACTGCTTTATACATGCTAGAATCTTTTCTGTAATACCATTGGCTCATAGCTTGTTAAGGAGCCTCACATGTGTCACCTTGTCAAAGGCCTTCTGAATATCCAAGAACACAACATCAACCAATTCACCTTTGTCTTCCCTGCTTGTTGTTTCTTCAAAGAATTCTAACAGATATGTCAGGCAGGGTTTTCCCTTAAAGAAACCATGCTGACTATGGTCTATTTTATCACGTACTTCCAAGTAACCTGAGACCTCATCCTTGATAGTCAATTCCAACAACTTCCCAACCACTGAGGTCAGACTAACTGGCCTATTGTTTCTTTCTTCTGCCTCTCTCCCTTCTTGAAGAGTGTAGTGACATTTGCAATTTTCCAGTCTTCTGGAATCTTTCCAGAGTCTGGTGATTCTTGAAAGATCATTACCAATGCCTCCACAATCTCTTCAGCCACCTCTTTCAGAACTCTAGGGTGTACACCATCTGGTGCAGGTGACTTATCTTCCTTCCGATTTTTCAGTTTCCCAAGAATCTTCTCTCTGGTTATGTTTCGTGAATTGTAACCTTTTTACTCCATTATTCTGAGGGATATCAGTGAGCTGGAGGTGTAGTGGCAGTGAACAGGGAAGGAATTACAGAGGAGGAGAGAGGGGAAGCAGTGACCAGGAAAAAGGTAAAATGAAGTGAACTTATGTGAGCAGAGGAGTATTTACTGGAGAGAGTAACTCTTTGGAGAAGGGATATCGGTGAACTGGAAAAATAGAAGAGAGTTTAGAAAAGTTAATAACTGCCTGTAAAAGTGCAATAAGGAAGGGGTGGCAATGGATAACTGAGTGTAGAGGAGTAAGTGACCCAGGGTAGGAGTAAGCCAGATGACAAAAGGAAAGTGATTAACAAAGAGGGGTAGCAGTGAACAGTGAGAGGTTTAGGTGCGTGTGGGGAAACTGAACTGAAAGTCATCGTCGTGGCTATCCCTCGAGGTCGAGGATGATGGTCTTCATTCTGAAGAAGTGGCCCACAGAGTGAAGACGCCTGTGCGTGTATTTGCTTAATGTGTACTTGATGTTGCACTCCAAGAAGCACACGATACTTCACAAATCAACCAACTGATTCCAATGGCATGGAAACCACGACGATTGGAGCTGATGGATTTGTTGCAGCCTTCATCCGCCTTCACAGCCATTGAGTTCGAAGTAACTTCGTCCGCCTGTTCCACCGTTGAGGTCTTGGTTGGATTGTTCTTTGTCAGGGACCTCACCTTCGACCTTACCACCAGGGATGACCCTACCAGGAGCATAGCTCCAGACGGCATCGCTCTCGTGATCTCAGGACCACACAAGCTTCTCCACCACGACAAGGTGACAATCCACGGAGAAGGAACTGAAAGTGAAGAAACATTGAACAGAGAAAAGTAGAATGGAGCTGCAAAAGCATAAAAGAGAACAACCAAGCAGTGAACTCATAAGATTGGGCTATTGTTGCATGATTGAAGTCACCGGATAAAAGCACTGGTAGATATAAAGCAGCTTCTTTATTCGACAAAACAAGATACAGTAGGCTTCATATTGATGCCCTTTCAGCCAAAAGGTCTGCTGGCCCAATGTGGAGCTCAATATTTTGTATGCTAAACATCAAAGGACGATTCCATATTTACAATGTATCCACAATGCTTTCTTTGAAACTGCACACAAACTTCACACCTCCCAATTTGCACCCGTACCACAGACATCTAAATGCATTTTAATCAGCATTGTTTGGTCTGTCATTCAAGGCTTTTAGGGATGTATTGTTCATAACTGCATTTTAAATTACATCTACCATTTTATTCAGATTTGAAGTTTGGTCATTTGCTAAATGTAAATGTGCTAAACCCAAAAGTTGCTTTAACATGGGCTGGGTGATGAGTGACCAAGAATTGGGAGGGGTTGTGGTGACTGAGCTCAGGGAAAGGATAACAGTGAACTGAGGTATTGTAAGTGAGCGAGGAAAGAGGTGGTATTGAGAAGAGGAATACTTTTGAGATTTTTTCTGATTAACAGTGAGTTGTGAATGTTATAATTAGATTGGTGATGATTAATGTGGCTGCAAAGGGGTAAGTGTTAAGTTGAAGAGCCTGCCTGTGAGATGGAAAGGGAGCCAGATGGGAATGGGTTAGTGGGCTATAAAAGGAATATTGTGAGATGTAAAGGTGAACACTAAGATGAGAATGGGTAAGTGAGCTGGAGAGGGATGTGTTTTGTTGAGCATACTGTTTATCTGAGGCTAGGTTACTGTACACAGGAGAGAGTAATGGTGAGTGGTCCACAATCAGAGAGTCATTATGAGTTCAGAATGTTATCAATAAATTGACCTGGGCAGCGACGTGTTGCAGGGACAATTATACATAATGTGGCACAGCCTCGATGAGGAGATAAGTACAGGAGAACTGAACCTTGTAGCCGCTGTAAATTGCCCCTAGTATGTAGAATAGTACTATAATCTAGAGCAGTTGTTGGGAAAGTAAAATGATCTGGGGCAGGTGCAGGGGAAATAAATTAGGATTAGTGGCTGCTCGATGCCTTGATAAAATTTGTCGGGGAGAGGGGTCTATAGCCACATCGACTGCTGAAGTCATGCCTATCAGGCTTGGGTTGTACTTAAGGGAGCAGGAAATACACAAGACTTATTTACTTATTTGTTGAGATACAACACAGAAATGGCCCTTCATCTTCTCCAAGTGGCACTGCCCAGCAAACCCTGATTTAATCCTAGCCTAATCATGGGTCTGTTTACAATGCTCAACTAAGCTACCAACTGATACGCCTTTGGACTGTAGGAGGAAATCAGAACACCTGGAGGAAATCCACACAGTCATAGGGAAAACATCCTGTACAAGCTCCTTACAGGAGCAGCAGGAATTGAATCAGGGTCATTGCTACTGTACAGAGTTGTGCTAACCACCACCGTGCTCCCTACTGGAGCATACAGTTTTTTGGCTTCTTGCCTCAGGAGGAAGATGCTTGTCCTCAAGAAAATGCACAGAAGGACTGTCTGTGTGACATTCAAAATGATCTGTTCAAGCAGATCTGTTTGGTTAAGAAAGAGTAAGAGGTACAATCATAGAAACAGAGAGAGCAAATTCGTGAAGAATGTCACCCCCTAACTGAGTCCAAGACTCAGACTAAGGAGTAAACCATCTTGGACTGAGATGAGGATAAACAGCTTTACTCGGTTTTGTATCTTTAGAGTTTACTGCTTCGGAGGGCAGCAGGTGCTCAGTCATTCAAGACAGAAATCAATAGACCCTGGGACATTAATGGAAACAAGGGATCCAGTGAAGGGAAGCAGAGTTGTGGTAGATCAGCAAGACCTCACTGAACAAGGGAGCATGCCAGAACTGGTCTAAATCCTTCCCCTATTCCTTGTTCTCTCTGTTTTTATAAGTCAGCCACATCTATAGCATGAAAAAAAAGGCAGATGATAAGTCAGTAGACATAATTAGGCATGTTTTTGCTGAACAGACCGTACATAATACATCTCAGAAGGCAACACAGTCGTTGCTTTACACCTGCTGAGGCACATTAACATAGAGAAGGTATGCATGTTACCCGTGATATAAATTCTGCTTCAGATGGAGTGTTTTGTGCTTTTCAGTCATCTTAAAATGAGAAAGACTGGAGCTGCATAGTATGATCATAAATCTGCCTTTTGCTGGGCAACGCCCTTTAATTAAGCCATGATTAAGCCATGCTGAACTAATAAATATGTTGTCCACAAACAACAGGAATTCTGCAGATGTTGGAAATTCAAGCAACACACATCAAAGTTGCTGGTGAACGCAGCAGGCCAGGCAGCATCTCTAGGAAGAGGTACAGTCGACGTTTCAGGCAGAGACCCTTCGTCAGGACTGGTCGTTGTGCCTTTTAGAGAGGTGTGCATCCTAGGGTCAATTACTTATCTTACCCGAACAAATGGCGGAGCAGATTCGATGGGCCGAATGGCCAACTTCTGCTCTTTTGTCTTATGGTCTTATAAAACATAGAAACATAGAAAACATACAGCACAATACAGGCCCTTCGGCCCACAAAGCTGTGCCAAACATGTCATAAAAGACACTTCATTCAGGTGTTAGCAGCCTAATAGGTGACAGGTTGCAATCTATCCACTCTCCACTGTCTAGTCTCTGTCCACTGTGCAATCCTGATTCAGTGCTCATTGCCCACTGTCCAATCCTTGTTCACCATCTATTGTCCACTGTCCAATCTCTGTCTACTGTCCACTGTCTAATTTTTGTCCACTGCCAACTGTCCAATCTCTGTCCACTGTGTAATGCTGGTTTTTGGGCAATCAAATCGTCTAGTTCTGCTCCTGTATCCTATGGTCTTACGGTCCTAATGTTCCTGCTTTAAAGCCACTTCACCCTGTTCCAATTCTCCCGTGACCTCGCTCCTTCCTGCCTCTGTAACCCCTTCCTGTTTCTGAACGCCTCAGCCCTAAGACTTTCACATTCATCTAGCTTGGCTTCTTGCATATTTCCCGATGCCTTTGCATCACCCCCATTGCCACCCTAATCCCACAAATTCCTGTTCCTGTCTGGAGGCCTTCATCTGTTTTGGACCTGAGCAAAAACATTCTGTTCCCTTAGAAATGTTACCTATAATATACCTTTTTGACACTTGAGATCCAATTCATTGTAATTATCAAATACATTTGGGACTAATTCTAGTCGGTTTCCAATCTTTTGCAGATGCAACTTTATTTATTTATTTTGGGATTCAGCACAGAACAGGTCCTTCTAGCTCCACCAGCTGCACCACACAGCAACTCACCTATTTAGCACCAATCTAATCACAGGACAAAGTTTACAATGACCAATTAACCGGTATGTTTTTGGACCATGGGAGGGAACTGGAAGAAACCCATGCACTCATGACGAGAACGTACAAACTCCTTAAAGGTGGCACCAGAATTGAACGCCAGAACGCGTTAATAGCATTGCGCTAATCACTACATTACCTTGGCATTCCTATTAATGATAAACTTTATTGATCATTCACTCTGATTGGCAATTATCCAAGGTTTGGGGATGAATGGGATTAAGAATATTATGATACGTGAGTAAACTAATGCAGCACATTTAATTTACTTTGATTGACAGAATGGCTATACATGACAAGATGCATATTTATTTGCCATCATTCTCATTTGTCAACTTGGCATTTATGCCAAATGCAAATTCAATTCAAACAGCATGGCCCTTAACAGAGCAAAATGAGACAAATCAACCAAAATCTTTTACTAAACTGAAGAAGAAGCTTTCAGATAATAATTTAATGCTGAATCATCGGGAACCTGTCTAGATTAGAGAGTATTAGCTTTAAGGAGAGGTTATATGAACTTGGAAACACAAGGAATGGTAGATGCTGGAATCTGGAGCATATAAGATGCTGAAGGAACTGAATGGCTCAAGTAGATTCTACAGAGGGATAAAGAGAGTAAACAATTTGGGCCAAAGTGCTTCACCTGAACTGAAAGATAGAGGGGAGACAGTCAAGGTGAGGAATGGAGTAAGAGCTAGCAAGTGATGGTTGGATCCAAGTGAGGGGTGCTAGGCAGACAGAAGAGGCAAGCTTGGATAATTTTCTCCTAAACATCAGAGGCTGATGCACTGTAGCTATATAAAGTTATGCCAGGCTTGGTCAGAATCCTTTTCCCAAGGTGGAAGTATTGAATCTGAGAAGTCATAGCTTTCAACTGAGAGGGGGAATGTTTAAAGGGGATTTTGGAGATAGGGGTTAATCTTTTTTATATAGAGAGTGGAAGATGCCTGGAATGCATTGGCAGGAGGTGGTAGTGGAATCAGATACAATAGTGGTAACTAAGATGTACTTCAACGGGCGCATGAACATGCAGAGAATGGGAAGTTATGGATCATGTGCAAACAGATTTGCAGTTTTAAATTTGCATCATGTTCAGCACAGACATTGTACTAAACGGCCTGTCCCTTTGCCGTACTGTTCTATGTTCTATGTTAACAAAAATTAGAAAAGACAACTAAATCCATGGTCAAAGTTCTCTGTGAAGTCAGAATGCTTTAAGGAGAGAATTCAACACTTCAGGCCTATGCAGCTGCAGCCATCACTAGGAGTCTCTCAGAAGGGCGGAGGCACAGAAGGTTCAGTTTGAAGGATCACCGACTTTCTAGGAGGTTGTTTCCATCATGAGGAGAACAGCCACAGAGGAATTTGAAGGTGGGAGTCAAAATTTTGGATGGTTCAAGTTGACGTAAAGACATTCTTGATGATTCAATGGGACAATATGAAATGAAAAGAGAAAAGGTTAAAACATACTCGGACAGCATCCATGAAGGGAAAGTTGATACAAGTCAGGGTGTGGTCAGCCATTCTTTGGGTAAGTTTATTCTCAGCAGCTTTGCAGTGTGTTTAGATTTGTGGTCATTTCACCTCCTATGTGAAAGCCATGCACCAATGGTTAGCATCCCGAAACATATACTGTTTATTCCTCTCCATAGATGTTTCCTGATGGCTGAGTTCCTCCAACAGCTAGTGTGTGTGTGTGTGTGTTGCTCAAGATTTCCAGCATCTGCAGAATCTCCTATATCTATCAGTCTTCCCTTTATATTCCTCATTGTTTCCCCACATGTGTACGACAGCTGCAATAATGGAGGCTTATTTCTACAGCTTCATATTAATCGCATATTATTCTGATCAGTGCAATTTATAGCACTCTGTTCACTTTACTGAGAGGCATTCTTTAGTATTCTGATTTACATCAATTGTGTCTTAATCTAAAGAACTACTTCAACAAAACATATTGAACATAGCAATGCAAAGTAGTCATTACACACCCACAGACTCCCACAACTCTCTCAACCACACCTGTCATTTTGATTCCTGCAAAGACTCCACTGCATTCTTATAGCTTTTCCAGTACCATCACATATGTTCAACAACCCCTTCACTAGTATTTTCAATATTTTTTACTGCCTATTATGCCTCTGGCATTTTGGGCAGCAATGAAGGTCCTCCATCTCTTGTGGTGTTCACGGCTTCCTTCATCATGTCGGTAGCTTCCTCCCTGAACCTGGAGGAGTGGTGGACCAATCTTAGTCTGGCCTCTACCCTTTGACCTCTTTGGCATGGGTGACCTTACCAAGAGCCAAAGCATAAAGCCCTGACTCCAGCCACCATTGTTCTCCGGGTCATTGAGACACGCAAGCCTCCACACCACGGCAAGGTTATGATCCCCTTGGAGGAGTATTTTCAAGATGCCTTCTTATTTTCTTGACCATCCCTTCCGCTTCACAATAATTAGAAGTGTTCTCAACGATGACAGTTATTATTTCTCACATTTGCACTATCACTGTCTCTCCTCGCAGACAGAGCAAGAATAGAATTCCACATGCCCTCACTGTCGAATTAGGATGTAGAAATTTTATGTGGTTTAACTTTTGTATGTTTGCTTGTATTTTATATAATTGCTTACACAGTGGCCACTTTATTAGGTACACCTCTATACCTTCTTGTTAATGCAAATATCTAATCAGCCAATCATGTAGCAGCAACTCAATGCATAAAAGCATGCAGATGTGGTCAAGAGCTTCAGTTGTTGTTCAGACAAAAGACTGGAATGAGGAAGAAATGTGATCTAAGTGACTTTAACTGTGGAATGATTGTTGGTGTCAGGTGGGATGATTTGAGTATCTCAGAAAATGCTGATCCCCTGGTATTTTCAAGCATAACAGTTCTATAGTTTGTAGAGAAAGGTGCAAAAAAAATCCAGTGAGTGGTAGTCCTGTGAGTGAAAATACCTTGTTAATGAGAAAGGTCAGAGGAGAATGGCTAGACTGCTTCAAGCTGAGGAGAAGCAGACAGTTACTCAATACCCATGCGCTACAAGAGAAGTGTGCAGAAGAGCATCTCTGAATGCACAGCACATTGGACCTTGAAGTGGATGGGCTACAGCAGCAGAAGACTACACTGGGTATCACGCCTGTACCTAATAAACTGGCCATTGAGTGCAGTGTATATACTGTATGCATAACTGTTCAGGGAATTTTCCAGTAATTGTGGTATAGCTGCTTCTGTATTTTTCCAGAAGTTTCTTAGTTTCTCTCTGGCCGGTGTCATGCTACTTGAATCCAGCCATTTTATAGGTTAATTGTTAGCACTGGAGTGTTGTTAGCTCCTTTGTCACAGCTAGTTTTTTGTTAAAGACAGCCACAGCTTTATGTTCTTGGCCCTTCTTTTCTGTGTGTGTTCTTTGTTTTTTTAACACTCAATAAAATGTTGATAAGCAGCAAGCTTTATGTTTCATTCTTGACTTCGAACCCTTGGGTTGCGAAAACACAAGGATCCCACAACTTGGCATAGTTTGGCAGGATGGCTGTGATGATTTAAGGTTGTGGAAGAATCCCAGATGAAGAGAAAAGTTTCAGCGCACACCAGCTACTTGTTGGATTTGGTGATATTGATCCAGAGGTTCTTTGGAAGCCAAGAATGAGACTTAAAACTTTATGGTTATTGCCATTTTATTAGGTGTAACAAGAACAAAGAATGTACAAGGAAATACAAAAGTAAAGAAGTTGTGGTCATCATATACTCAGACTGGGAATAAAGCACATTCTATTGATAAAATGTAACCTATGAAATACCCAGACTCAAATAGCGTGACACCTGCTTCAGAAAAACTGAGAAGCTTCTAGAAAATGTAGAATCTGATATACTACAATTACTAGAAAATTCACTGAACAATTACACATATGTTGGTGATTATATAAAAATTACAAGCAATCATACGGAAGTTAAATTATGAGAAGAATAACAATTGTACACCCTAATCCAACATCTGCATGCATATCATTCTCAATCATTTCCACCATATGATGCTACCATGAAAATCATTTTCCCTTTCCTACTCCACCCACTTAATTATTCCAAACAGACTTCTCCCTCTATGAATCAGGAAATGAAGCACCTGCCCTTTATGTCTTCCTTCCCAGTATACAAGGGCACAGGCGCATTCTCTGGGCAGCCCAGCAATTGCTGAGAACCTTCCAATTTACTGCATCTGGTGTTCACGATATATATGATATGCCTCAGAGATGGAGAAGCTCATCACAGATCAAATGTTCCCTTTGCAGAACATCAAGTGTTAGATGCACAAGAGCAACCCAATCTTGCAGTTGTTTGTTTCTATAATTATCCATCTCACTCCCAGTCTGACCTCTCAATCTTGGTCTCTGACATTCTTTCAGTAACAAGAGAGAGGATGTGGTCCTCTGATTGATAGGTAACACCAATTCAAAGGTTTCAAAGGTGCATTTAATGTCAGAGAAATGTATACAATGTCCATCCTGAAATTCTTTTTCTTCGCAACCATCCACGAAAACAGAGGAGTGCCCCAAAGAATGAATGACAGTTAAATGTTAGAACCCCAAAGCCTCCCCCCAGCTCCCGCCCCACACATAAGCAGCAGCAAAGCAACAATCCCCTCTCCCCCACCAGCCGAAAAAAAGCATCGGCACCCCCCCCCCACCGAGCACTCAAGCATACAGCAAAGCATTAGTAAAGACACAGACTTGCAGTACCCCAAAGACTATTTGTTCACCCGGTAACTTGACATACCACAGGCTCTTTCCCTCCATAATAAGGAAAAAAGAGGTGTCTCTGTTCCACAGCAAGAGGGGAGACATAACAAACAACTTGCTGATTTACGATGGTAAATGTGCATTTTGTCACTTTTTCCAAGCTCTGTGCCCAAAGAACCCAGGTCTCTGGGCATACAACCAGAGATCTTCCGTCTCCCACGACACACCGATTTTCTGCAGAGGCAGCAACCTTGAGTCCGCCCGCCTCCAGAGCCATGAAATCCCAAAACTCCAAAGGCGAGCTAATCTCCTCGGCCACGTCCTTGGTATATCGAATAACGGCCAATCGTGTGACCCTGAGAGCGTGTCCCATTCCCGGAAGGAACCAAAGTCAGCATGTAACTCCAGGTCAGGGTCTTCAAAAGAACCCTGAAAGGGAAAAATAGAGATATTAAAGATAGAAATAGTGCTGTTTCCGAAGATGCAAGCAAAGAAGTCGCCTTTCGGCGCCATTGTCTCCTAAGCTCAACATTAAAAGTCAACATTAAATTTAATAATGTCAACCTTTCCAGAACTGGCCAGTATTGATAAAAAGTCACCAGCCCGAGCAATCAGCTTCTGCCTCCACAGATGCTGACTGTCCTGCTGGATATTTCCAGAATCCTCTTTTATTTCAGACTTCCAGCAATTGGAATGTTTCTGCATGTCACATTTCTATCTCTCTCATTTTTCCTTATTCATCTCTTATTTACACTCCTTCAACACAGATCATTTGCAATTAGTAAACCTTCACCACATTGGCTTCACCCAGCACCACCATGGTTTACATTGTTCTCTCGCTGGGTCTCCATGTTGTCAACGACATTTAGTCCTTGTCCTTTCAACACCTCACTCACCTCTGCAACTCAAAACATTTTTGATTTTGAACTCTTACTACATCTGCTGAAAGGTTACCCTGTTTTGTTCTCTCCACAGATACTGCCTGACCAGCTAAGTATTTCTATTATTTTCAGTTTTTAATGCAAAGTTGCTTATTACACCTAACATTTGCTCTAAGACAAATTTTAAGAAGATCCATGTTTTGCTTTTTACATAAAAACTGTGACAAGAAAGTTGAACAAGTGAACAGTATTTTTTAAAAATTAGTATACAGGCTACCCACTCTCATACTCAGCAGAAAGCTGTGGTTGCTCAATACTAACAATGGTAGGATAATAACTATCTATTACCATATGATTGCTCAACTCTCATCCAACTTGCACTCTGTAAATAAACGATTCATCCACTACCCAATGTAATAGAAGATGTTAATGTAAGAATGGATCTTCTTAAACCATGTGCCAAAGAGGTGTTGGGGTCTAACTTTCCTCATTACTTTCACTCTCTGCTATTGAACGAGAAGGACACAGTTCCCTTCACAATATAAGAGAAAAATCATTTGGGTTCAAAGCCCCTCACAATTTGGCAAGTCATGAAAGGGTCTCATGCCCAGATCAAAAAACACCAATGTCTCTCACCTCGTAACCTGTTCTCCAATCCCATTGCCAAACCCCTCTCCAGCCTTGTCCCTCACCGAAATGGTTTGTCAGTAATGTATGGGGCACATCATGCACTATCAATAAATGACGGGTTCATCCTCCTTGCAATCTATCATTATATGAAGTGACACAACCTTCTTACAAAGTCGCATTAAACAATTAAGCTTCAAATTAGTAAGGGCACCCAAACTGCTGCCGGGTTCTGGGCACAATCCTGGATTGGGTTGCTTAAAGCTTACACATTCTCTCTGTGATAGGTCCCCTGCACACAATACACCTTGGTCTTAGTAAGTGTCAGAAGGGGGCATTGATTGGAATTTAAATTAGAATATGTTATAAAAATAATTGGGAAAAAAGGAAAGGGAATTTGACAAATCTCCTGGGAGCCAGCACAAAGTTGATGGGCTGAATAGCTTCTTTCCATATCATAATAAGAAAGAAAGATTGCCTCCCAACCTTGTAATTAATAGGCTCACCCCCTCACAAATTATGAATAGATGAATGTAGGATTATTACTACCAGCCCTGGGTGTCTTGCATCAGCTCGAATACCAGCTGTCATCAGATGACTGGGCCTCAGCATCCAATAATATCATTAACATGAAAGTAACTTATTCTACCTTTTGATCATTCAAAACATGAATGGGATCTTGTTCCCAATTCTGTTCCTCCCTATCTGTCAATGAGTAAATTGGACTCAATCAAAACTCAAAAAAAATGCCAAAAACTGAACTCAACCCAAACAAAATGTGAATTAATAAATTTGATCAGTCCTCACCACAATCCAACAATAAGTGGATCTGTTTCACCGTCCAATCCCTCATCCACCCAGTCACACAAGCTCAATAAATAAATGGTTCCCAACTTTCTCCCGCTCCTCCTTCCCACTTCCGTCAGTCAATAAATAAGTAGGACTCGCCATCCAACCACTGACCAAACGCTCCTCCGCACATCCAATCCCAATCTGACAATAAATAAAATAAGTCCAACCGCCATTCCCCAGCCCCTCCTCCCCAACCTCATCATCACAATGGGAATTGCTTTTCTCTTATAAATTTTGAAATGCAGAACTCTCAACCTGAGATAAGGCTCCTGTTGTCTGTGTATGACTTTCATAATCTAATAAACCTACATTTCCCCTGAGACGCACGCTGACTTCTTCTCCACTGTCACTCATAGCCTATTTAGAGAAAGTGAAGTCTAAGACCAACAGGGAATTTTGGAAGTCGTTGAAATGCCCTGACTCCTCAGTTTCAGACAATCCATCCCCTGGGTACAGCACAACTTTCTGCAGCAGAGGAAATGGGAGAGTGACGATGCTCAATCCATTGTCATGTGGAGGTGTTGAGCCATTCATATCAGTCCTATATGATTAATAGATACAGCAATGTCAGTAAACAGAGACTTTCTACTTGGCTGAAAATACAGATTATCGACTACTGTTATTAGTTCCAAATAAAGATTATACTGATGCTTCCCTTATCAGTTTCCCTGATATTTCTAAAGTTGTGAATTTCTATTTGATATTATTCTGATACCACTGCTAATAAGAATTTAATTCGATCAAAAATCCCATGACTTGGATGAGGAAGTGCAAGGAGGGTTACTAAGTTTGCAGATGACATGGTTGTTGGTAGAGTTGAGGATAGGGTGGAGGGCCGACGTAAATTACAATGGGATATTGACCGGATGTAGAGCTCGGCTGAGAAGCAGCAGGTGGGGTTCAACCTGGAAAAGTGTGAAGTGATTCATTTTGGAAGGTCAAATTTAAAGGAAGAATACAGGGTTAGTGGCAGGATTCTTGGCAGTGTAAAGGAACAGAGGGATACATGTCTATACATCTTCCAAAGTTACTTCACAGTCTGATAGGGTTGTTAAGAAGGTGTATGGTGTTTTTTAGTGGGGGATTAAGTTCAAGAGCCACGAGGCAATGTTGCAGCTCTATAGTACCCAGGTTCGACCACACTTAGAATATTTTGGTCAGTTCTGATCAACTCATTATTCGAAGACTGTGGAAGCTTTTGAGAGGGTGCAGAGGATGTTTGCCAAGATGCTGCTTGGACTACAGAGCATGTTTTATGAAGATTGACTGAGTGAGCTAGGAGTTTTCTTTCTGGAACAGAGAGAGGGGAGAGGTATGGTGATAGAATTGTACAAGATAAGAAGTATAGATAGAGTGCATATCCAGGGACGTTTTCCCAGGGTAGAAACGGCTAACATGAGGGGGCCTAAATTTAAGGTGATAGGGGATGTCAGAGGTAAGTTTTTGAGACAGAGTGGTAAGTGTATGGAACACCCTGCTAGGGGTGGTTGTAAAGACAGATACATTAGGGGCATTTAAGAAACTCTTTGACAGGCACATAGATGATAGAAAATGGAGGGTTATGTAGGAAGGAAGGTCTATATTGATCTTAGAGTAGGTTAAAAGGGAAGCACAACATGGTGTGCTGAAGGGCCTGTACACTGTTGTAATAGTCATAGTCAAAAATGTTCTATGTTCTATATCTTCATGAACTGGACTTCATACATTCTTATTTGACAGTCTCTGATTTTAATCTCTCAGTACTCTACACGTAGATGCCTCTATTAGCATTCCATTAAAAGGTACTTGATTTCATCAGAGGTTCACTAACTGGGGTTCATATACATAACTAGTACACCATTCTATCAGCACTTACCTAAGCAGACTCTGAACCAACAGTAATTCACAAACTTCATCAAGTTCAATAACTATGACACTGTGATATCAATGCTGTATAACTAGAATTCTATTTCATCAAGTTAAGTGCACTAGTAATCAGAATGATATTTCTTCGGTACTAATCCAATCCAGGAATCTATTCCACCAATACTAGGACAAGTCTCTGTTCTAATGCTGCAGTGATAACAAGGATCCCATTCACAGACTCATAGTGTCATAGAGTTGTGGAGCACAGAAACAGTTCCTCAAGCCCATCCAGTCCATGTTGACAATTTTGCCCATCTACACTAATCCCATTTGCCTTCATTAGGTTATATCCTATACAAGTATCTGTCTAAGTGCCTCCTCAAGCAAGTTCCAGATATCAGCCATTCCCCATATAAAACCTCCTTCGAATCTCATTTAAGACGCACACCCAAAATGCTGGAAGAACTCAGCAAGGGAGGCAACATCTATGGAAATGAACTGATGGTCAACTTTTCGGGCTGAGACCTTTCTTCGGGACTGAGAAGGAAAGGGGAAGATTGGCCAAAAACATCAGCTATCTATTCATTTCCATAGATGCTGCCTGACCTGCTGAGTTTCTCCAGCATTTTGTATGCATTGCTTTGGATTTCCAGCATTTGCAGACTTTTCATGTTTCTCATTTAAGACTGATTCCTCTGATTTTAAACCATGCTCTATTGTTTTCTTTTATACCACTACCATGAATATTCTGATAACGAGGACACAAAAAGAATATAGTTAACCAGGGCATCATGTTATTTGTTCACTTCCAGCCAGAGCTCTCTAAAAATTAGCACCCCATTCTAACAATACTAAATTAACAAGGTCTCTATTCAAAACTGCCCAATAACAAGGATTCCATTCCATCAGTACTAACCTAAAAAGCACTCCATTCTGTTAATGCTCCATTAACTAGGATTCCACTCCATGAGTGGTGAAATATCTTGAGTTCCATCCCTAATGTTCTGATGACAAAGAATCCATTCCACTAGTGTACTGATCATTAGGTCTACATTCCATTAGTAGTCCAATAACTAGGACTCTGGTTGCAAGTGTGGTTTACTAACTAGGATACCAATTTATTACAGATATAATTCAGGAATCTGGAGCATAAAAACAAATTACTGAAGGAACTCGATCCTGAAGCAGCGTCTCGACTTGAATGCCAACGTTTCCTTTTTTTCTCACAAAACCATTGAGTTCCTCCAGCAGTTTGGTTTCTGCTACCCTGTCATTAGGTCTCTTGTATCAATATTTCCATTACAACAAGAGTTTCAATCTAACAGTACTCCATTAATAAGGATTTGTTACTTTAAAAAGTATGACTCCATTTTAGCTAGGCTTCATTTAACATTTTAAGCACATCAGTCAAATCTCCCCTAATTCAATGGAATAGAATGCACATTTATGCTGTCAGTCCTTTGGTTTAGAAGCAAAGGCAATTCACCAACACAAATAATAAGAAGCAAAAATATGAAGTGATAAAATGACAATAATGGTGAACCTTGGCCGTAACTGTTTGAGCTACCAAACTCAATGAACTGATGGGCAAATGCCTCTACAAACTCCATCCAGCTTTTATCAACAAGATCCAAGAATTCATGGAAATATGACTTTGAATAGCTACCTGTATCATAAGTGCTCCCTGGGGTTTGGATTCATGGAGGATGGTAATGCTGCGGTATGATTTTGGACTCAAGTCCTTGACTTTTAACCCTGAATTCAAATCCCAAAGCAATATGAGAATTTTAATTCACTTAATAGAAATTAGCCAGTATCAATAAAAGTAGAGTCAGAGTGTCCAGCAGTTCAGCCCGTCAGCCCATCAAGTCCACATCCAAAATCAAGAAACCATTTGCATTTTTTGAGGCTGTTTGTTGGTTGGGGTTGACCATGGATGTTTCTTCCCAGCTATCTATGTGATATGCAAGTCAGGGTGGTATGATATGGACAGAAAGTTGTGTCCATATAGCAAGAAACCCCTGTCATGCAGCTAATGAATCCAAAGGAATGGCAAGGACGAATACAGTTTGTTATCAGCAGCGTAGCAGAAGTTGCCAGTCAGCATTGAACTTGACATATGGCTGCCTTAAGGACTCCAGCTCCAAATTTTTGACTTGGAGTTTACTCCCAAAAATCTTCCCCGTGAGTGGGCATACCTGTAAGACAGCAGAAGTTGAGATCAGAGTTTTTCTTCGACTAAGTGAGCTGTCAACCACAGTTGATGAGCCCCATCTGCCCAAATCGAGTGGTTTTAAGGTGCCAGTAACCCACTTTTCCTCCTTCTCCTGTCAGTAGAAATGGTTCCAATGAGCTTAGTAGCTAAACTACACATGAAGACCAGGAACTGGACTTGCTCGTCAGAGATGCATGTGATTGAGAGCATTTAATAGGTAGTGGGAGCTTATCCACACTATCACCCCCGGCTGTTGCAACCTTAAGGGGCCACCTATTTGCATTAATCCTACCCTCATCCCATTCTCATTTCCCCACACTCTAACCAGCTCTCCCCCACCACCACTCCCCTCACCACCTGCGGATTCTACCACTTGCCTGCACATTGGAGCCATTTACAGCGGCCAATTAACCAACTAACTCAATCATGCTTGGAATGTGGGAGGAAAGCAGAGCACCTGACATAAGGATTGAACTTGGGCTCTTAGAGAATTGAGCCATCAGTTCGACTAGTTGTGCTACCCAGGTAAATGTTAGTTACAGTTGTACTAATCATAGATCGGATGATTAGTTCTGATCACTATGCTAGAGGAAAGATGTGATTAAGAGAGGGAGCAGAAAATGCTCAGAGGAATGTTGTCTGGGCTGAAGAGATAGAGTTGCAAGAAGAGATTCGATTGGCTGGAAAAGTTTTTCCTGAAGTGAAATAGACTGAGTTTATGTAGATTTATAAATTATGTTGGAGTATAGATAAGGTAGAGTCTTTTCCCAGGTAGGGGAGTCTAAAACTAGAGGGCACTGATTTAAGGTAAGAGGAGAAATATTTAAATATAATCTGCAGGTAAAGTTTCTCACACAGTGGATGGTGGTTATTATGGTGCAAGCTGCCAAGGAAGTGGTAGAGACACGTACAGTGATAACGTTTAAAAGATGTTTGGATAGATAAAAGCCAAATGAAGGCAGATGGGATTAGTGCAGATAGACATCTTGGTCAGCATGGATGAGATGTGCCTAAGGACCTGTTTCCAGGCTGTAAAAATCTATGAATCGACAACCATAGAGGTGATTGATTATTGGATACATGAAACCTTGCAGGGCCACAGTTTGATGCAAAGCTCTTTACTGCCAATGGAACATGTTTGCAGGCCATCCATTCTTGTAGTTCAGGAGACATGATAAGCTTCCCAAATAATAGTTAATAGTGACCAGACAGCAGCCTTTTCTGTTCTCTCACCCAAAGTTATTAAATCATCCAGGCACAGAAAAATCTGCCTCGATCTACAGGTGGCATCGACTCCTCAGAGCCCAGTTTTCCTACAATCAATATACCTCTGCCATCTAATAGCTTCATTTCATCCTATGTGTTCCAAGAAGGGAACACGCTACACTTTTACATCACTGACAGTGCCAAGGGTTAAAACCAAAGAGAATCTATAGAAGCAGGTATTTCCTGCACGTGCCAAAGTGAAAATGATGTCACAAGACCCCTTAGCAGCATCTGTGCACGTGTTCCCCATGACTCTTTATTCAACCAGCATTTGTAGTCGTGCACTGTTCCTCTCCCAACGCACCTCAAAACAGTTGATATAAATTCAATGAGACACAAGCATACCTGCCATTAAACTACCCACGTGGATGTCAACATGTTGCCAAGACCAGGAAACTGTGCTTTAAATTAATTAACATCAGACCTTTGTAGCTGTTCATTTCTGTAAACAAACATTTTAATAAGCAGTAATTAATTAAATCTGCCAAGACTCTCTCCACCTCCAACTGATCTCTCTTCATTTCATCTGTGTTGGTGTTGGAGCTGAGTGAGCATGCAGCAGGATGGCAACATTGATAAGCTGTCTTTTTTAAGGCAAGCTTTAATATTTCCAAATTATCAAACACAATATTCAGCACTGGTCCTCTTTAACCCCTCAGGGACTTTGCCGGCAGCTTTTTAAGGCTTTTTTAAAAGCCAAATCAGTACTGAACATCTGTACCTTTCGCTCCCTGTTGAATACAGTTCTCTCAGTATTTATGCTCAGCTTAGTCTTTCGTTTTATTAACTATCAAATGCAGGAACTTAGAAGAGAAAATATAAGGTAAGAAGTGAACAATAATGTTGTATTATAAAATGTTATACAATCTGGTAAATGTCACTGAAAAACAAATATCTGGGCTTAAATTATACAAAAATATCACTGCAAAAAAGAATTCCTGCGATAAATGGGGGAAAAAAATCATATATTACCATTTGTAAGTGCAGGTTTAATATCACTGGCATATATTGTGAAATTTGTTGTCTTTGCTGCAGCAGTACATAGCAATACATAATAACAGAAAAAAACTGAATTAAAGTAAATTTATATATATTAAATAGTTAAATTAAATAAGTAGTGCAAAAGTAGAAATAAAGAAGTCATGAGGTAGTGTTCATGGGTTCAATGTCCATTTGGAAATCGGATGGCAGAAGGGAAGAAGCTGTTCCTGAATCGTTGAGTGTGTGCCTTCATGCTTCTGTACCTCCTTCCTGATGGTAGCAATGAGAACAAGGCATGCCCTGGGTGATGCGGGGTCCTTAATGGTGGACGCCATCTTTTTGAGGTATCGCTCCTCGAAGATAACCTGGATACAACAGAGGCTAGTGCCAGTGATGGAGCAGACTAAATTTACAACTTTTTGCAGCTTATTTCGATCGTGTGGAGTACTTCTCCACCCCCTCCCCCTCCCATACCAGACGGTGATGCAGCCAGTTAGAATGATCTCCATGGTGCATCTGTAGAAATAGCGATTTGTAAAGGAATGTTTAAATTGCTACTTTACACAATCTTAATTATTTTCTCAACTGCTCAGTGTATGGTATTTATGCATCATCTACTCTAGTGTGGATTAAACCATTCCAGGCATGCCAGAGGAAGAAATTTTAGCTTAAGTAGAGAACATTTTATCAAACCAAACCCCATTCCGATCACTTGATCCTTCCCCCAACACCAACTTCTCCTCATCTATTCCCACCCCAGAAAATAGCCATCACCTAGTGTTCAGCTCACTGAAAGCATGGTGGATCAAATATGGTAAAATAGGGCACGTCAGCAATGCACAAATTATTATTCCCTCCTGGTGCTGCTTTGGGATTGGAGGAAGGTACTTCAAACGGATGTGACAGCAGAATGAACCCTAGGTGTCCCCTCACCCAGATTTTCTGCTTGTGCTAAGAACATGAACAGGGTTTAAAATTTGCTGAGCAGCAACTGACTCAACTAAACTCATCGTCTACCATTCTCTGATTTTCAACTTTACAGCATGGTGTTTTCTGGTGGTAATTACAATGGTTTGCGCAGTTACTTGCTGGCAGTATCTATAAATTAGACCATAAAATTGGCAAAGTGAAACTGAATTTGATAACTCCCTGATCTGGGGAAGGTAATTGTGATGCATAAATACTGCAACCCATTAGATGCCAGGCCATTCACATTGCCTTCTTCCTTCTCCTGAAGTCATCCAGTGGTATTCTATGGAGCAAGTCCAAACCTCCAAGAGTTAAAACCATAATTTGCCATAATTAGATTAGATTAGATTAAATTCAACTTTATTGTCATTGTGCCGAGTACAGATAAAAGCCAATGAAATGCAGTTAGCATCTAACCAGAAATGCAAAGAATAATGTTATTTACAAAATAACTGTGAATAAAAAGTAAGTGCTACAGCACACAAATATAAAAGTACTGAAACAGTACAATATGGATGCAATACTGCTTAGCGCTGTGATGTGAGGTTCAGCAGGGTCACAGCCTCAGGGAAGAAGCTCTTCCTGTGCCTGCTGGTGCGGGAGCGGAGGCTCCTGTAGCGCCTACTGGATGGGAGGAGAGTAAAAAGTCCATGGTTAGGGTGAGATGCATCCTTGATAATGCTTTTCGCTCTGCCCAGGCAGCGTCTATGGTAGATGTTCTCAATGGTGGGCAATTGGGTAACAATAATTCCTAATCTAATTCCTGCTCAGGCCCACACTGCACCTACTGCAAAGGCAATACATTGTGAATGGAGACAATTTTGTGTCCTTTCTGAGCTGAAACACATATGGGAAAGAGTTCTGCTCATGAGAGATGGCATTCAGGTGCGCTAATACTTATTCAGGAGGTGCAGAGAAGAAGTCTTCAGTAGCCCTGCAGCATCAGGACACACTTTGGATGCACAGTGAAAAGTAGTGAGAGTAGGCAGATATGGTTGTCAATGAGAAGCATGAACTTGCAAGGATCTGTGCTCAGCGTTTGAAATCATCACAACGATTGCAAACTCAGTATGTTTTGCTTTAATGCTATTTGCAGTACAAAATTTGGTTCAGTCACCATAATTCTATCATTCAGTTGCCAGCAATCTCAGTCTGGATTCAGTGTTCACATCCCAATAAAACAGCTGAAGGTATCACAGCCCACATTTCACAAGTGATGATTCAGTAGTACCAACTAATTCAAACAGAAGCTCATTTCACTTGAAGAAGAAGATGCTATAAGGGTAATCATCCAAAAGGGCGAGGTCTACCTATATGTCTAACCTTCCCACAGTAGGGCCAGTATTAGCCTTACCACAGTTCTTTCCTTAACCTTTTTTTTCCTTTTAGGATGCAAAAGACTACTGTCAGTTCAGGCTGAGATCTGTTGGAGGCTGCTGTTCTCTGCGAAACGGTGCAGGTCAAAGTTGAGGCTGGATAGAAGTCAATAAACTAACATGACCTCAGGCTGTGCCAGTAGATTCTGGCTGAGGAGGCACTGGGTTCCTTAATGGAGTAAACAGCATCAGAAGATGGACAGCCATGATTATTCAAGATTGCGAATGATGCTCACAAAATGGTAAAGGGCGGTTGTGGAAAAGAGAGTAAGAATGGAAGAAATAAAAGCAAGAATAGCCAATCTGACAAATTGGATCAAATGGTATAATCAACACAAGGGTTTGGGTGCCATAAATGTAAAGAAAAGCAATCAATGCAAATTAAATGCATTTGGACTATCAAAAACGTACATGCAGCTATTGGGATTTTCCATGTGAAGAATTAATAAAAAGTAGTTCTGTGTTTGGAATATAACTGGAATCATGTCTTCACAACAGTGTTACAGCAAAGAATTCTCCCGGACATTTCCACCACTCACTCCCCATTCTATCTTAACCCTCCAACCACATACAGATTTACTAAAATAAACTTCAGAATGCAAATTGTCATGAGCATTAATCTCTGACATTTCATTCTTGGTCATCAGTTAGGTCCTATAACAGAAGGATCTTACTGTAATGCCAGCAGGCTAAAAACACTTTTTTTATTTTGCTTCATATTCTCAAATGTGTATTTCAACACACTGGCATCTACTCCAGGGATGATAGGATTATGAGACTATGTACTTAAACCTTGATCTTAATCTAAAACAAAACCATTTTATTCAGTATTCTGAAAGTGTGGAAATTAATGCATTCTACTAAGTGGAATGTTATTTTAAAACATCTTATTGAGATACATTCAGTTATGCAATGCAGTAATCTCGATGCTCCCTGCTCTTTAAGCAGCCGTATTGATGGAGTGAACAATGTTAGGCTCTGAGAGAATACTAACTGGCATGTTAATATCTCCCTGTTGCTTGTCATAGATATTAATGATATGGATGATAGGAGGCGTAAATGATAAGTTTTCAGATGACACAAAAATTGGCGGCATAGTCAATAGTGTAGAAGGTGGTCTCAGGTTACTGCAGGATCTAGATCAACTGGGAAAATGGACAAAGAGTGACAGATACAATAAAGGTAACTCAGAAAAGTATGGAGTGCTGTATTTTGGGAAGATAAACCAGGCCAGGACACATATAGTGAATGATGGGGTGCTGAAGGGTGCTGTTGAACAGAACAACTTAGGGGTACAAATATATAGTTCCCTTAATGTGGCAACATGAGCAGACAAGGTAGCAAAGAATGCATAAGGCATGCTTGCTTTCATCAGTCAAGACACTGAGTACAATAAATGGGACATCACATTACAGCTTTACAAAACAATGGTGAAACTGCACTTGGAGTACTGTGAGCAATTCTGGTTGCCACGCTACATGAAGGATTAGGTTCACCTGCAGAAGGTGCAGAAAAGAGCCCTGAGATGTTGATGCTGGGACTATATTTCCTGGAGAAAAGGAGGTTGAGAGTTGACCTTATAAAGGAATATAAAATCAGGAGGGGCATAGATAATATCATTGATAGACACATAGATTAACTAGATGTTGTTCTGAATGGTGGCAGAAGAAATAGAATCCAGACAAGTGTGAAGTAATACTCCTCGGAAAGTCAAAGTCTGGTAGGACATATTAAGTAAAGGCAAGCCACAAGCCACAAGGCACAAGGCACAAGTCTATAGTTCACTGAACCAGGTGACACAGTGGATAGGGTAGTAAAAAAAAGCATTTAGTACGCTAGCCTTCATCAGCTGAGGCACTGAGTATAAGAGTTGGAATGTTTTGTTGAAGTAGTAGAAAGCATTGCTTAGACAGGGCTTAAGGTCACCATATTACAAGGAGGATAAGGTAGCAATAGGGAGAATGCAGAAGAGATTCACAAGGCTGCCGCTGGAATGGAGGACTGTGGTTATAAAGAGAGAATGCATAGGCGAGATTTATTCTGACTAGAACATAAGACACTTTTATGAGGGGCATAAATAGGGTAGACAAAATCCTTTTCCCGGGGTAGGGGAATCCAAGAATAGAGAGCATGGATTTAAGACAAAAGGAAAAATTTTAAACGAGGTCTGGGGGGAACGCTTTTCACACAAGTATGATGTTTATTTGGAACAAGCTGCCAGAGGAGGTGGTGGAGGCGGGTACAATTACAACATTGAAAAGGCACTTGGATAGGTATGAAGAAAGAAGAAGAAAAAAGGGAAATGGGCTAATGTGCACAAATGGAATTAATTTAGACAGGTATCACTTGGTCTGGACAAGGTAAGCCAACAGTCCTGTTTCTGTGTTTCCATATCATCTTAACACTCTGTGCAGGACCAAAAGGCACTCTTGCAATTTATCGTATCTGCTCCAATCTTTAGTGCAGACTACAATGGTAATATATTGCTTGATTATAGATCCCATTTGCTTGTACTCTCTGTTAGACATCCATTTTCACAGAATCATTACACTGAGCAAGTTGTATGTAGTCCTAACTGTGAACTCTCATTTACGTCATTTTCACAAACATGAACACTTTCTGTGCTACAACAGTTTCTGATGCATACGTGCCCAAGGAATGCCCTCTGAAAATTAGAACCTTCAGCTTAATGCTTTTCTCCCAGTTACCAGAAAGGTTGGGTATAAGAATGTCATGGTTATGAAAGAAACCATAAAAAGTTATGCCTTTATATTCAGCACAAGTCAACAATGTGCACAACGGTGGTGCTAGAGCTGCTGGTTCAAAACACAAGAGAACTGGGTTCTATCCTGACCTCATGTGCTTAATGAACCTCTCCCTCCACCACAGCCCGCACTCCCTTCCAAGATGCTCCAGTCTTCTCCCAGATCCTAAAGATCTATAAGTTGATTGGTTAAATGGTCACAGTAAATTGCCCCGAATGTGCTGGTGAGTTGTAGCATCTGGATGAGAATGTGGGGAGAATAAGTAAACAGGTTTAATGCAGGGTTACTGTAAATGGGTAAGTGATGGTCCCAATGGAATTGGTGGACCAAAGGATCTTTTTCTGTACAAGTCTGTGACACTATTATGACAAATATAGTATATAAGACAAAATGGTATTTCACACTGATGTATCAAAGAATGCAGGCATATCATAATGCTGTGGCTATTATAAATCAGATACTGCTATATCACCAAATGGGACATCAGAGATGATAGCGTTTCAAGAAATGTTACATACGTATGAAACTATTATAACACAAAACTTCCAGCATTGGAGACAATGCTGTAAAATGGAGGTTCGAAATTCAAAATAAGAAACATCCTGTCAGGATAGGTTATTGGACTATGGAAATTGCATTATGGATTGTTATAGTTTTTGGGCTTTGAAGCTAGGAGGATATTGCAAAGACCTCTTCTGATTTTAAACAAAGTGAGAATTCCAAAGTTACTTAATAATATAAAATAAGAGTATTTAGAATAATAAGCTGCATGCAGTTTCTCCACTGCAAACAGGTTGTGATGATGAAAGCGTGAAGTGATTGGCTACAGTTCTTTTCACTGTGATTATGCTAACAGTGCTGAATAAAATAGTTTGTGGCTCTATGAGTCATTCTTCCATCTGCTAGACAAAAGATTTTAATCATTAATCCTTGAGCAGTCACTGAACATCAGTGGATTGCAAATTACAGACATTTTACTGTCTCCAGCATTTCACGTTCTCACACTTTCTGTCAGTCGATGGTTTGTGTGCAGCTTTCATTACATCCATCACTTGCTTTTCCACGGGCATACTCTTGTATCCCCAGATTTGCTGTCTGCTCTTTTCATACTCTCTCCCTCACTGGAGAGTTTCATGGGAGTGGCATCCTGCTGGAATTTGCCCATTTTGACCTCACAATCTACATCGTCACTGACTTGCATCTTATTGCCTGCCTGCATTGCACTTTCTCTGCAAATGTAACACCTTATTCTGCCTTCTATCATTGTGTCTGCTATTGTGTTTGCTTTATACTACCTCAATGTACTGACGTTATAAAATAATGTATATGGATGGTATGCAAAACATAGTTTTTCACCGTAGCTTGGTACATGTGACGATAATAAGCCAATGTAAAATTTACAAGTGACTACATATGTGAACTCGTAACTATTTCATCTTGGAAACTTCATCCAATGTGCTCAGATGCAATTAAAAATAAGTCAGGCCAGTTCCTGCTCCTAAATGCTGCCAGTAAATCTTCTCATATCAATATGTGTGTTTAGGAGCAGGAAATGGGCTGAATTATTTCCTGTTGTATCTGGACACTTTGGACGTTAGACAAGCAAAAGGGCATATATATGAATTCCAATTTGACTGCTTTTGGAGGAACGTGTTGTATGCACTCAGTGGCCACCTTGTTCAGTACCTTCTGTTCATAATAAAGTGATTACTCTGTGCATCTCTGTATGGCTGTGATCTTCTACTATTGTAGCCCATCTACTTTAACGTTTGGTGTGTTGTGCACTCAGAGATGCTCTTCTGCACACCACTGTTGAACGTGTGGTTTATTGAGTTACTGTTGCCTTCCTGTCAGCTTGAACCATTCTGACCATCCTCCTCTGACTTATCTCACAGGCGTTTTCACTCACAGAACTGCCACTCACTGGATTTTTTTTTTGTTTTACGCACCATTCTCTATAAACCCTAGATACTGTCATGTGTGACAATCACAGAGTATCAGCAGTTTCTGAGATAAACTATATCGGACTTTTATGCATTGAGTGTTCTGCCAGTTGATTTGATACTTGCATTAATAAGCATCAGCAGTCTCTTGTGCTTTAGTTGGGTTTAATGGATTGGAATGGATAAAAATTAGGCCTCAAAACTGAATCTTAGTTTTGGTCTGCTGAAATAGGTGTGTTGACAGCCAGGGTGGTGAATGGGTGGTGGGTTCAATCATTATCACTTTGTTGACCTGCCCTTGTGTAGTATAGAGTCGACCACTGCTATTAACATGTAGCAAAACACCAAAATCGCCAGGCCTATGATTCAGCTAGCAAAAAATAAAATTTCTCTGGCAATATTAACGGAAGGAACAAGATTAGCAGAATGTAACCCAGACATCAAAGAAGAGAATTGTGTGTTTTTCAACAGTTCTAAAAGTTTTCACAAACGTTCTTTGGAATGACAGTGATGTGTTACTGCTCACTTACCTCCTGCATTATAGAAATTTTTTTCACAATGGTAGGAGATAGGAAAACCATTACTGATTATATTTAGACTTCATTGTTACATAATAAAAATGATTAGCAGAAAAGAAGAACACACTCAGCATAAAACTGAAGGCAATAAAATAGAGAAGCAGAAGGTTACCTTAGGATCCTGGCTGCTTCTCATAATTCAGCCATATTTTTCACTTACAGAAAAGCATTTAGGAACTTGTACGAAAGAGAAGGGTGATAATTGAGTGTGATAATACTTGAATTATCAGATAATTTGAGTGAACTGACTTTGTATTTGCTGCACAAAGATGTGTCTTGCAATAAAATACAGAGAAGGTCATGCACAGGACAACCAAACAAAATAAATTTATTATCCAAATTCAAACAATGCAATAAAGCAACAGTTCCCTTTCCAGATATATATGAAATGACCCTGCATTATAAACTCATTTCTTCATCCTACCCCTACACCTTTCTCCCCATTTAGACTTCAGGCACTACGTCATATTTTAAACTGATCGATCAGTTTCAAATTTGGTTCTCATTTGAAAGAGGTACAAGCCTAGGAGTGCCATGCCACAACCCTTCAAACCAGCAGAAGGCTTGCATGAAATATTTCAGAAATTTCAGATCGTCTTAAAAATTCTACCTCTTAAAACTTCAGTGCTAATCAGTAAAAACCTGATCTTTTGAAACAAACCGACTCAGTTGTCTGTGGAGCCTTAAAATCTGCACAGAAACACACTAAACCATCCCACAGGAGAGCACGCAGGAAATAAAAACTGCTTGGGCTGCACAGTGACAACAGCTTGTGTTACTCCTTGAGGTCTGACTTCCACTGGACTTTGTAATATTCTCCCAGAGGGAAAGAGGAAGCACCAAACAAAGGCTCAGCACCATTAACAATATGTAAGCATACAACAGATTATACTCTCTACAAGATGCCAAAGGCAACACAGACAATTATTTGTGAGGATTTAAATAGGGGCATCCCTTTCCCATATTGCAGACATGCCATTGGAAGCTGCTTTCTGTCTGACCTCAGGCTGGCAGCTGGGTCCTAGTGCCCGAGGTGGCCTCTATACAAACTATCAAGCTGAGCCCAATGCAGAGAATTCCCAACTCTTCCCGATTTATGACAGCAGTCCCTTACTCTTAAGTGTCCTCTGACTGGAGATTAACTGCCTATCCTGGGGAATTCTCAAAGATTGGCAATAGTTTATTTATCGTGATCAGTAATAAAGGATATCCCCGATATCAATAACTAAAAGCATATTAAACTATTTAAATATTAATAGAAACAATATCTGACAATGTAAACATTATCATCTTGTTAAGACTTAATAGAGTACAAAGTGTCTGTGTAGATTAGGCAGACAGACTGTAGAATTTGCGGAAAGAGTATGCGACACACTCTCCTCAAGGTAAGAAAGATGAAGGAATTGACTGTGGACTTTAGGAAGAAGAGAACACACCTCATTAAGGGGCCACTAGTGCTCAAGGTGAAAAGTGTGAAATTCCTGGATGTCAACGTCTCAGAGAATCTATCCTGGGCCCACCATATTGATACAATCTCACTGAAGGCACACCAGTGTTTAATCTTCATTATAAGCTTGAGGTATGTCACCTAACACCTCAAAGGACATATTGGTTAGTGCAACAATATTACAGCTTGGCGTGTCGGAGTTCAGTTCTGGCGTCCTCAGTCAGCAAGTTTGTACGTTCCTTCCTACGTGCGCGTGGGTTTCCTCTGAGAGCTCCGGTTTCCTCACACAGTCCAAAAGTGTACCAGTTAGTCGGTTAGTTGTCATTGTATCATGGCATTCTTCTCAGAATCCTGTGGCCCCTCCTCGTCTATGCAGTTCTGATCTCGACAGTTGAAATCTTAGAGAGGAGGGTTAGCAACCACCTCAGGAGATGGCTGGGGCTGCCAAAGAGCCGAGCAGCATCACACTCTATGGACACCACAACAAACTGCAACTGCTGTTCAAATCCTTGGAGGAAGAATTCAAGGTAACAACAGCCAGAGAAGTGCTGGCTCAGGTGACACAAAGGCGGCTAGAGCAGGGATCCAAGTAAGTACTGGCAGGAAGTGGAGGGCAGAGAAGGCTGTTCAGGAGGCAGAGGCGAGGCTGCGTCACATGAGGCTGGTGGGAGTGGTCACACGAGGCCGAGCTGGACTAGGATCCTTTCCAACTCCCCAAATGGACACCAGAGGGAAGGAAAGGCATCGTCTAGTTCAGGAGGAGGTGAGAGCAGTAGTGGAGGAGATGTGAGCTTGCAAGGCGGTGGGAATGAAGCAACAGGGAGCTTGGACAAGATGGGAGAATGCGGTTGAGAGGAAAGTGACCTGGGCTGATCTTTGGAACGCCGAACCACACCTCATCCAATTTTTCATCCAGGCAGTGTACGATGTGCTTCCAAGCCCATCAAACCTGCACACGTGAGGCAAGGCAGAGTCATCTGCGTGCCCACTGTGCTCCGTGAGGAACCCTGGAGCACATCCTCAGCAGCTGCGCAAGGGCACTTGGTGAGGGACGGTACAGGTGGAGGCATGATCAGGTCCTGAAGACCATTGCTGAAGCCATCAGCGCAGGAGTTGAGTGGGCGAAGAGGTCCCGACCCTCCAAGCAGACCATTGCCTTTGTCAGAGCTGGGGAGCAGCCAATACCTGCCAAAAGAACATCTGCAGGCATTCTGACCTTTGCAAGGGACTGGCAGCTGAAGTTCCCCAACCATATCGCAGCCACCACCCTGCGACCAGACATCGTCCTAGTGTCTGAGTCGACTAAGCAAGTGGTGCTGCTGGAGATGACAGTCCCATGGGAAGATAGCTTGGAGGAGGCCTTTGAAAGGAAGCTCTCCAAGTACGCAGGACTGGTCAGCAACTGTCAGCAGGCTGGATGGAGAGCGAGGTGTCTCCCAGTGGAGGCTGGTTGTAGGGGATTCGTAGCCCATTCTTTAGCTAGAGCCTTCAGCATTTTGGGCATCGAGGGAGAGAGGAAGAGGAGAGCCATCCGCAGTACCACCAATGCTGCAGAGAGGGCCTCAAGATGGCTGTGGCTCAAAAGAGGGGGGCCATGGAGTCATAAGTAGCTAGCCATCTGGACACAAGCTGGGGTCTGATCAGCTCCGGCTGGGTCACCTGGAGGAGGTTGTATGATGTTGAAAGACCCAAAACACCCGATGATTCCAGGAACATCACTGAAGATGTGTCCAGAAGCATCAATAAATGTACGTACACAGTCCTATGATTAGGCCAGGGTTAATCAGTGTGTTGCTGGACAGCACAGCTCAGTGGGCCAGAAGGGCCTGTTACACACTGTCTCTCTAAATAAAATAAAATAAGACACTCTTGAATTTCTACAGATGTACAGTGTAGGACAGCATTCCAACTGGTTATATCACTGCCTGGTATGGAGGCAACAATGCAGAGGATCATAAGAGGCTCAATTCAAAGTTCAAAATTCAAAGTAGACTTATTATGAAAGTATGTAATCGTCACCATATAATACCTTGAGATTCATTTTTGCAGGCATTCACAGTAGAACAAAGGAATACAAAGGAGTCAACAATAAAACCACATCCCTAGAAAGACTGAGAAACAACCAATGTGTGAAAGAAGATAAATTATGCAAATGCAAGAAAGACAAAGAATAATAAATAATAATAATAAATAATGAATAATAAATATAAATAAATAATACTGAGAGCATGAGTCCTTGAAAGTG
The DNA here is from genome assembly GCF_963921235.1 of Mobula hypostoma. Taxonomy (NCBI): domain Eukaryota; kingdom Metazoa; phylum Chordata; class Chondrichthyes; order Myliobatiformes; family Myliobatidae; genus Mobula; species Mobula hypostoma. Next base: position 39,283,393 of record NC_086114.1, read on the forward strand.
AGTCCATAGGTTGCGGAATCAGTTCAGTTTTGAGGTGAGTGAAGTTATCCACGCTGGTTGTTGAGGGTTGTAGACTCAGACAACTCCTTCAGAGGCACAAAGCTCCCCACTATAAAGGACATCTTCTAAAGGCAGGCCTCAAGAAGGTATATCCATCAATAAGGACCCTCATCATTTGGGACATTCCCTCTTCTCATTACTACCATGAGGTAGAAGGTAGAGGAGCCTGAAGACTCACACTCAGCGTTTTAGGAACAGCTTCTTTCCTTCTGCCTTCAGATTTCTGAATGGTTCATGAGCACGACTGTGGTAAACCACGTATATATGTTGTAACTCGGTTACCTGTCTGGACACACCCCTCTGCTGACTGCCCCGTGGCTCCTCCCACAGAATCCTGTATAAAGGTGTTCATCTTGCCCCTCCCCCTCAGTCCGGGGGCAGACACTCACTGTGGAGGTCGTATTGTACAGCGAATAAAAGCCTTTCAGTATTTTTACCAAACCTCAGTCTTTTGGAGTAATTGAAGGTGCTTCAATTTTATTCGCTGTACATTTTAAAACATGGAACAGGCCCTGAGACCAGAAAAATTAGACCTCCATCCGCAAATGCCTGACGCTGGAAACGCTTTCGAACTCTGGCTGGCCTGCTTTGAAGCGTATCTAGAGGAGATTAAAGCGACCGACCCCGTAGCGAAGTGCAGAGTTCTACTCTCCAGGGTCAGTCCACGGGTCTATTCGCTGATCAGAGACCAGCCGAACTACGATGGTGCGATAAACGCACTCAAAAGACAATACCTGCGGCCGATAAACAGCGTCTATGCTCGGCACCGTTTAGCGACACGGCAACAACGCCCCGGGGAATCGAGTGCTGAGTTCGTCCAGGCCCTACGGACGCTCCTGTGAGCCTGCAATTGCCAGGAGCTGACGGCGGCGCAGCATGCAGAACTCCTAGTGAGAGACGCCTTCGTCACGGGGACCAGGTCAGTGTACGTGCGCCAGCGGCTGCTGGAAAAAGCCGATCTTACCCTAAGTTCGACGATCGAGCTGGCTGATACGTTGGAGGCCGCTCTGCATAACTCCGAGGCTCTCCAGGCACGCGATCCCCCGATGGCCTCGTGGGTGCTGCAGACCCCGCAACCTGCCGGCGAATCGACCTCGGCTGCCGCCAGTCGTGAGTCCGCGAAGTGCTACTTCTGCGGACTGGAGAAGCACCCCCGGAAACGCTGCCCAGCCCGACAAGCTACCTGTTCCAGCTGCGGAAAGAAGGGCCTCTTCGCCAAGGTCTGTAAGTCAAAAACGCGAGCGGGATCGAGCAGTGCCGCGTGCGAGACATGGGGGTCGCCATCTTCCCTGCACACTGCCACCACGTGCGAGACATGGGGGCAGCCATCTTCCCTGCACGCCACCACCACGTGCGAGACATGGGGGCGGCCATCTTGGTCGGCGCCACCTCCCACCGCCTACGACCAACGGGTGCTCACGGGGCACCCCACCACGCCGGACCGAGACAGCGACCCCACCCTGGCTTCCGTGACCCTCGACCAAAGCGCTCCCCACCAGCTCGCAAGGTCAATGATGGACATCCTGGTGGAGGGGCACAGGACAAGCTGCCTGTTTGACACAGGCAGCACGGAGAGTTTTATCCACCCGGCCACGGTGCAGCATTGTGGACTCATGATACGGCCGGTAAGTCAGAGGGTCACCATGGCCTCCGGGTCGCATACAACAGACATCCAGGGGGGTTGTGTAGCGACACTAGTGGTGCAGGGCACAGAATATCTAGACTTTACGTTACTGGTCTTGCCTCAACTGTGTGCCCCTGTGCTGTTGGGGTTGGACTTCCAGAGCCACCTGGAAAGCGTGACAATGAAGTATGATGGGCCCCTCCCTCCAATTACTGTCATAAATCCCCTGTTTTGTAGAGATATGTCACGTATCCCGCTACTGACCACACACACACACCGACCCGCGCATCCCACCCAACATCATGCCAACAGCCACACTACCGACGCCACTTGTGGCCTCTCCACCCTCAAGATCCCTGCCCCACCGCTGTTCGCCAACCTGAGCCCCGACTGTAAACCCGTGGCAACTAAAAGCAGGAGGTACAGCGTGGGGGACAGAGCTTTCATTAAGTCGGAGGTGCAGCGGCTGCTCAGGGAGGGGGTCATTGAGGCAAGCACAAGTCCTTGGAGGGCGCAGGTAGTGGTTGTTCGGAACGGGGAGAAGAATAGGATGGTCGTGGACTATAGCCAGACCATCAATAGGTTCACGCAGCTCGACGCGTGCCCCTACCCTGCATCGCGGATACGGTCAATCAGATAGCACAGTACAAGGTGTACTCGACCATAGACCTAAAATCCGCTTACCACCAGCTCCCCATCCGCCGGGAGGACCGCCCTTACACTGCCTTCGAGGTGGACGGCAGGCTTTATCACTTCCTGCGTGTCCCCTTTGGTGTCACGAATGGTGTATCTGTCTTCCAGAGGGCAATGGACCGGATGGTGGACCAGTGCCAACTGAAGGCCACGTTCCCATATCTGGATAACATCACCACCTGCGGTCACAACCAGCAGGATCACGACAACAACCTCCAAAAATTTCTCCAAGCGGCCAAATCTTTCAACCTCACCTATAACAAGGACAAGTGTGTATTTGGGACCACTCGACTTGCTATCCTTGGGTGTGTCGTGGAGAATGGAGTCATTGGCCCTGACCCCGACCTTATGCGCCCCTTGTTGGAACTCCCTCTTCCCAATACCCTCAGAGCCCTCAAAAGGTGCCTAGGCTTCTTTTCATATTACGCCTAATGGGTCTCTAACTATGCAGACAAGGCCCGCCCCCTGGTCAAGTCCACCACATTCCCCCTCTCTGCCGAGGCCCACGCGGCCTTCAACTGCATAAAAGGGGACATTGCCAAAGCAGCAATGCATGCGGTGGATGAGGCCATTCCCTTCCAAGTAGAGAGTGACGCCTCCGACTTTGCGCTGGCTGCTACCCTCAACCAGGCAGGAAGACCAGTGGCGTTCTTCTCCCGTACCCTTCAAGGCCCTGAAATTCAGCACTCTGTGGTAGAGAAAGAGGCCCAGGCCATAGTGGAAGCTATAAGGCACTGGAGGCACTATCTTGCCGGCAAAAGGTTCACCCTGCTAACTGACCAGCGCTCAGTCGCATTCATGTTTAATAATCAGCAGCGGAGCAAAATCAAGAATGATAAAATTCTGAGGTGGAGAATCGAACTCTCCACCTACAACTATGACATCATGTACAGGCCTGGGAAGCTCAACAAGCCCTCTGATGCCCTATCCCGGGGAACATGCGCCAGTGCGCAGATCAACCGGCTATACGCCCTACATGTAGACCTTTGCCACCCGGGAGTCACCCAGCTTTTCCACTTCATGAAAGCCCGGAACCTGCCTTACTCCCTTGAGGAGATCATGATGATGACCAGGGACTGCCAAGTCTGCGCAGAGTGCAAACCGCACTTCTACCGACCCAAAAAGCACCACTCATCAAGGCCACCCGCCCCTTTGAACGACTGAGTGTTGACTTTAAGGGCCCCCTTTCCTCCACCGACCGCAATGTGCACTTTCTTAACGTAATTGACGAGTACTCGCGGTTCCCCTTCGCCAACCCCTGCCCCGACACCACTACCACGTCAGTTATAAAAGCCCTGCGCAAGCTCTTCACTCTGTTCGGATACCCATACTATATCCACAGTGACAGAGGGTCCTCGTTTATGAGTGACGAGCTGCGCCAATATCTACTGGCTAGGGGAATTGCAACCAGTAGGACCACGAGCTATAATCCCCGGGGGAATGGACAGGTGGAGAAGGAGAATGGCACCGTGTGGAAGGCCACACTCTTAGCCCTCAGGTCAAAGGGACTGCCGGTCTCCCGCTGGCAGGAGGTCCTTCCCGAGGCACTCCACTCCATCCGCTCCCTGTTATGCACAGCCACCAATGCCACCCCTCATAAGCGGCTCTTTTCTTTTCCCAGAAAATCGACCACTGGAACCACCCTACCATCTTGGCTGACGTCCCCAGGGCCAGTGCTGCTCTGGAAACATGCGAGGAGCAATAAATACTCCCCGATAGTCGAGAGGGTTCACTTACTTCATGCGAACCCCCAGTATGCCTACGTGGTTTTACCTGATGGGCGGGAGGACACGGTCTCCATCCGCGACCTGGCGCCCGCAGGAGCTCCGGGCCCCTACCCTGAACACTCCGTGGTGACTATTGACCCCGTACCCAACAATGTATGTACCTACGAGACACCGTGCACCCCAAACCCTATACAGACACCACACGACACTCCCATACCGGGTGCGACGCACATGCACGAGGGATTACCGACGCCTAACGTGCTGGCACCTGAAGTCAGGCCGGAGCCAGCACAACCGCCATCGCCGGTGCAACGTAGGTCACAGCGACGGACTCGACCGCCTGATAGACTTAACCTGTAAATATACTTCTTGTAAATATTGTCAGTCACTTCACCCCGCGGGACTCTTTTTAAAAAAAGGAGGGGTGAATGTGGTAAACCATGTATATATGTTGTAACTCGGTTACCTGTCTGGACACGCCCCTCTGCTGACTGCCCCTGTGGCTCCTCCCACAGAGTCCTGTATAAAGGTGTTCGTCTTGCCCCTCCCCCTCAGCCCGGGGGCAGACACTCACTGTGGAGGTCGTATTGTACAGCGAATAAAGGCCTTTCAGTATTTTTACCAAACCTCAGTCTTTTGGAGTAATTGAAGGTGCTTCAACGACCTCACTATTCTTTCTTTGCATTATTTATTTACTTATAGTAATTTATTGCTGCTATAACACAACAAATTTCAGGACTAGTATCAGTGACAAATACCCAGATTTTGATTCTGATACAGGGAGTTGTCCATCTTATTTCTGGGCCAAGTGTTTCCTGCTTCTCTTATTGCTAACTTTCTAATTTGCACCAGTAAAGGAATGTTTCGGAAGACATAGCACTAGAGACACTTCCTAACACATCAGAAACAAGTCCATTCTGTATCATTGTTAGCTAATAGCTTTGCCCTCAGAAACCTACACTTACCCATTGTCTGATCCCAGAATCCCACGGCCTCCACTATTGGGACTGATCTGAGAACTTTATACCCTTATGGCTGAAAGGAATGTAACCATCTACAGCAGGAATATCATCTGGGTGAATCAATTTGATCTGCTTCTACGGACCAGTATCCCAGAGGTTCTCCTTAATCAATTTGGCTTACTCCATATGTTAAGTCCAAAGTAACTTTATTATCAAAGTACATATATGTCACCATATATAACCCCGAAATTCATTTTCTTGCAGGCAGACTCAATAAATCTAATAACCATAATAGAGTCAATGAAAGAGTGCACCAACTGGGCATACAACCAGTGTGCAAAAGACACTGGGGAAGCACGGTAGTGCAGTGGTGAGCACAACGCTTTACAGTACCAGGGACCCAAATTCATACCCCCCCTCTGCCAGTAAGGAGTTTGTATGTTCTCTCCATAACTGCATGGGTTTCCTCCAAGTACTGCATTTTCCTCCCACAGTCCAAAAATGTACTGGTTGGTAGGTTAATTGGTCATTAAAAATTGCCCAGTGATTAGGCTAGGATTAAATTGTGGATTGCTGGGCAGTGTGCCTCAAAGGGAACAGAAGGGCCTATTCCGCGCTGTATCTCAATATACAGCAAACTCTACGAATACAAAAAGAAAGAAAGAAATGAATAAGTAATTAAGTAAGCAATAAGTAAAAGAACATGAGATGAAGAGCCCTTGTAAGTGAGTCCATGGGCTATGGGAATATTTCCATTGATGGGACAAGTGAAGTTGAGTGAAGTTACCTCCTTTGGTTCAAATGCCTGATGGTTGAAAGGTAATAACTGATCCTGAACATGGTGGTGTGAGTCGTAAAGCTCCTGTACCTTCTTCCTGATAGCAGCAGCGATAAAACAGCATGACCTGGGTGTGGGGATCCTTGATGATGGATCCTAAATTAAGCTCAGTAGATATTGCAAAGGCTGTGGGATTAGAAAACATGCCATCAACGAGTAACAAAGAACTGTGCTCCCATACACATTGGAACTTTGGCCAAATGTAGCAGTTGGAAACACTAATATCTCTCAATCATTCACATAAAAATGACAGATTAAATCTAGACAATCAACATATCATCAATCTACTGCTGATCAGCATTGAAATAATGGAAAGAGATGAACACAATGTTAACAGCCAGCACTTTCTCCCCAGTAGCATGCTTAGATTTGAACTTTGTCAGGATACTGGCTTCCAGACCCCACAACAGCCTTCACCCAGACCTGACCAAAGTATGTGGGTTTCAGAGATGAGAATCAGGGTTCTTGACATTCTAGCATTTGACTCATTGTGGTGCAGGAATCCTGGTGACACTGATGACAAAAACAATTGAGAAAACTCGACAATGGCTGAAGTCAAACCTTGTACTGAAGAAATTTGTTGTGGTTGTTGTTCACCAAGTATCTCAACTCCAGCATATCACTGGAGGTGATATTCAGGACAGAATTCAATGCCAATCATTTTCAGCTGCTTTGTCAATAGTTTCCATCCAACATGAGGTCAGAAGCAGTAATGCTCAGTGATGATTATGCAACTATTTTATTCTTTTGCAATTCCTTTGAAGCACCTAATGCTGGCATGAAGCAAGATGTATGCAATATTCGGGCATAAGTTGATAAATGGGAAAATGTTATTTGTGTTTCAAAAGTACCAGGCAATAACCCTCTTCAACAAGATAAATTCTATCACTTCAGCAACATGACTATTATCAAATCATCCAGCATCAACATCCTGTGTATTGGATGAGCTACAAACATTCTGAAGCTGCAAGAGCAGCAAAAACTTATAAAATCTCCAGAGAATGAATCACCACTCCCCATTCTCCCAACTCCCTAATGCCCTGTTCACACTCTACCGAGAAATGAAAAGATGGAGGTTGTGTCCTTTCACCTAAATACGCAGCACTGCCAACTGATTTCAAAGTAAATCAGAGAGGTGTTAAGAGATTTGGAGAAAAGTGGAAATTTGGCCTTAAAACAGAGGATTGGCCATGGTCATACTCATTAGTCAAGCAAACTCAGTGGACCGACAAGTTTGCACCTGTTCCTAATTTTAGTATCTACGTTTCTAACGTTCAAAAACTTGATTCCATCCACCCGTGCAACTTTTTGGAATGGACCATCCAATCTTTTCATTCTCAAAAAATGCATTCCTTAACAATGGTGCACCAAGGCAACTAAATCAGAATCAGGTTTATTTTCATTTTCTTATGTGATGTGAAATTTTCTGTTTCCCAGCAATGGTACAATGAAAAACATAAAATTCATATCAGCAATGAAGTATCGTTCATGAGTTTCTGAATATTCAGAAATCTGATGAAGAGTGGGAGAAGCTGCTCCTGAACAGACCATCAGCAAGATGCTCTGTATCAACTTTCCAAGTCTCCTTTTGTTGTGCATGAACAAGGGCAGCAGACACATGGAAATGCTGGACCTGTAAATTCCCCTCCAAGAAACAAACATGACTTGGAATTATATCACCACTCTATTACCATCACAGGGTTACAATCAAGGAACATTCTTGTTCACAGCATTGCAGGAGAACCTTTGTCAAAGGACTTGAGTGTAAAGGAGATGGGTTACCATCACCTTTACAAAAGCAATGAGTCACAGGAACAAAATGTTTGGCTTTTTACTGATGATTAAATGAAAACTGATAGTCCTGAAAATTCCAGGCTGCTACCCAGTATGCCAAGCAAGAAATAGCAAGTCAACAAATCAAAATGTATTTGGACCAATCTAAATGTGGGATTGCAAAATCATTCCAGCTACTTTGTAACTGCTGTCCTATCAGAAAGTGATAGGCTTGAAGTAATGTATCATTCAGAAAACTATCTCCATACACTATATGTCATTTAAAAACAATTCCTAACCTCTATCTCAATAGTTGGTCTATAACATATGTCTTTTGGAGTGAAGAAAAAAATTGTCTCAAGAAGACTCTAAATGTCTTGTAAGTTGAAGAATGGAATGCAAGTCAAAGAGAACAGAACAGTCATCAGCAACAATAACAGCATTGATCCTTCAGAATGAAGAATGTTATTTATTCATTGAGAAATGGGAACCATTCCTCCACAGTAAAATCTACCTAGATCTTAAACTAATATCATAATTTTTTCCGTCCCACTGGCATAAAAACATTCTATTGTTACAGTTTGTCAGGACATTACACTTTCAAGAATTAGTCTAAGGTATTCATGTTATCCTGTTCTGCTTTCCTACAGTTCGGCTCTCCAAAGTTATTAAGAAGATCCAGATACTTCAGTTTGAACTTGACTTTAGGTGCTTTTTGTGTGGGGTTTGCAAGTCCTTTCTGGATATGTGTGTTTTCTACAGGGACTCTTACCCATCTCAAAGATTTTGGTAGATTAATTGACTACAGACATTTTCCTACTGTAGGCAGGTGGGGGGAGAATGTTTGGGCTGGGGGCAGCGTGGAGCAGAAGGGGTGAGGATTGTGGTGGGTGTGAGGTGAGATAGTATTCATTACAGGGAAACTATAAAAGACATAGGAGCAGAATTAGGCCATTTGGCCCATCGAGTCTCTTCACCATTCAATCATGGCTGATCCTTTTTTTTCGCCTTCTCAGCCCCACTCTCTGTAACCTTTAATGCCATGTGCAATCAAGAACCTATCAAGTTCTACCTTATATACACCTGGCCTCCACAGCTACCTGTGATAACAAATTCACCACCCTCTGGCTAAAAGTATGAAGAAATGTGATTGATGAATTGTTCTGAGAGCAGACATAATAGGCTGCATCATGTTCTTCAATGCTAAATAAAACATATAACAACATCTACTATATATGCTATAGTCCTCTGATTTTAAAAAATTCCCTGTCACCTTTCATTCAGCTGTCCTGAAGAAGGCTCTTGGCCTGAAACGTCGATTGTGTATTCATTTCCATAGACGATGCCTGATCTGTTGAGTTGCTCCAGCATCTTGTGTGTGATGCTTTGGATTTCCAGCATCTGCGGACTTTCTCCTGTTTATTCAGTGGTTTAGTTGTAATTTGGTGTTGTTCAACATGTCATTTATCTGGAGCCCCACCTTCTACCAGGTCTAAATTTTTTACATAGTATTAGTGTTTCTTGCAATTTGCATTTTACAGACATTTCCCTGCATCTAGCACTCTTATATCAACGAACAGATTAAGTTTGCAGGTGTCTGGCTACACACTTTGACCTGTTTGTCCTCTCCCACTTTAGCACCATTTCACAGTTAAATTTCATCCCTCGTTGCAAATGTAGATCGAAATCAGTAGGCAACCCCGCATTGGTTTCTACAAAGTCTCCACCCCAACAAGGCGACAAGCGAGTTGCGACATTACTTTCACCTTTATCCTTCTGCTCTTGATCACTGTGGGATAAGGAGAAGGCTCTTGAACAATATTAAACTCAGCACAAAGACACAAAGTGGTATTTTCAAATCAATTAGGTGCCTCAATAGGAAATGTCATGTCAGCTCCCTTCCTTCCGACAGTAGATTGATGGAACTAAAAAGGGAGAGGAATTTTCATTTAATTATCAGGCAGACATGCTTAAATTACTTAGCTGCAATGATGAACTGAATCTGATTTCATGCAACAAATGAGACAAGTTAATGCTAAGTAAGTGCAAATAAGTTTTCTTAACTTTGGTAGGAAATTGCAAATCCTGGAGGCTGCAACCTGAAAGACCTGCAGTGCTTTCAGAGTGCTGAGGCTTGTTTACACAGCAGCAGAGCCTGGGGCAAGTTGGTGTTTCCATAATGGCACCACTGGGAGACAAAGTGGGCTTCGTATCAAGCTTCTTCTATAACCTCAAACATCTGTCCCCAGCTACCATGCTGTCAGCAAAGGTTAACACCATATATAAATGTTTCTTGAGACAATTTAACATTATCATAGCTATTGAGTTACAATGACACGGTGTAAAGTGGTGATGTTATATTCCAGTCCTTCAGACACTGCTCAGTGCTCTCGGCATGAGACTGCTAACCCCGGATATAATGATGGGTAAAAAAAACTATTTAAAAAAACAAAAGTGTCTTGCAAGGTCTTAACACGCCAATGAGCTCAAATGGCATCTCGTAGGTGAGAGCAAAGCCTGGGAATTTAATCAAAGTTATAGCAGTAGCTGGAATCGGGCTTCTGGATGTGTGCTGCTTTATGCTGCAATATATTTACGCATTAGAGGAAAAATAGTCTAAAAGCTTGAAAGAGTCGGAGCTATTGGAGCTCAGAGGTAAACATGCATTGACTAGCTAAAAGAGCATTGAAATAAAAATCAGGAATGCAGCATTAAAATGACATGATCTTCATATGCCTGATGCTGGAAAATAAGCTGCATCATGAAATAAATAATATCCTTGGCTGCTAAGGAACACATTTGCAAGGGAAAAGCATGTTCTGAATATTATAGTAATTAGCATATCCTGAATGCATTATAAGGACCAGTAGGTCCTTTATATGTTGCAACAAATTCCCTGTATATTTTGTAGGGTTGCCGACACTACAGTTACAGCAAATGGCAAATACTCAATGCACAAAAAATCAGACATTTTATACAATGATTCACATGTTTATTGAGAATAATTTTATATTTTATAGTGAAATAGTAAATTTTGAAAGAATATTGTACATTGTACATTCCAATATCAAAGCATACATGGATACTGTTCTGTGTATATTTTATTGAACATCAAGCTCTTTTTCTAAGAACTGAAATGTTTGATCCTGTATATGTAAAAGCTCTGAAGACCTATATTAGTCAGAAACAATAGATCTTACAAATGCCAACCATGGATATAGGGTAGGGAATATCATGCTCTCTATATAATATAGATAATATTCAAATATGTATTTTACACCAATTATCAGAGATTACTTTCTAGTTTGGGGTTTTCAGTGCATTTGATTTTTTAACAATAAAGCAATGTTTAATATTTCTTAAGCATAGTTGAACACTCCCTGCATTTCCTTCTGTGACCTCTATACACGTTTTCAATGAACATCATATCCAATGTTTATTGTAATGAAAAGATGGAGAGCTGTCCTCTATAAATCCAAGGTTATATATAAAGAGTATTTATTTGCTGAGATATTACAGAGAGTATTGATTTCTTTAGATCCACTCTCTAATGTTCAAGCATAGTTTTCCCAGAGACAGCCAGTACTAAAGGATGCAACCCTAGGGATCATCTGAAACAGGTAAGTGCCTTACATCAATAAAAATACTCTTGTTATTTACAACCCATATACAATTTACATATACTGTACAATACCTGATCACTTCATACTATTCTTTCTCAGTCACAAATTAGATCCCAGACCTGACAACAACAACTGCTGTATATTCCTGCAATTTCTGTTCCAGGCCCAAATTTGCACCTTTCCACTCCAGTTTCATCCTGCAACACCTTACCATAGTCCCACCCTGACTGAAAATTCAATCTGTGCCTAATTTCAATTTAAACTCCAATCCTTAATCCATTCTTCATGCCTGTTTCCCAACCAGACCTCATTCCATGACTCACACCAATCCAGCTCCAAACTCCTAACTCATGTTCCTGATCTCCAAACCTGATTTACATCAAAAGACAACCTCAAATCTTGCTCCAAAATTCTGACTCATTGCCTTTCCCATGCCTCATCTATTCCCAAAGTCAACTGTCAAGTTCTGACCTATTACTTATCTAAAATCCTGACCCAGGCTCCAAAAGCTACCTCAACACCAACCAATATATGACTTCAACCTGAATCCATGACCTTGCCTTCAATCTCCAATCTCTGTCCCACCCTGAATCCAAACCAGACTCTAACCTCTTCAGCTCTGGATTACCCATGGTAAAACTGACTTGCTCCAAATAAACAGTGGCACCAGTTCTAGAGTCTCCTCCAGCAGAAGACCTTTGCCTCTTCGCTGATAAGTCAAAGTAGCATCCAAGGAACAACATCCTTGTTAGCTTCACCATTCAGATTTGAGAGCAGAAGCCACACCTCTCTTTCCTTTCCTTTGCTTCTCCCTGCCCGACTCATTCTCTATCACATACACAAAATAGGTCGCAGATATATTGCTGAATGGGATTCCTTTTGTACCCTTCTGTTATTATTTGCCAGTTCACTGCAGTTAATGTCTTGAAGCTGTTGAACTACGCAGTTCACATGTGTGATGCTGCAGGTCCCAGTGGTGAAAACTTCATTCATGGCTTGACTGCCTAGGTTCAGCTCTCTCAATCCCCTGTAAATGAACTAAAAAGCTTGGATTCTGGTGACCCAGGGTTATACTGCTAGCTTTAATTTTCTGTACATACAATTGAAATTTCATTTCCTAGCGAAGATCTCTTTGTTTATCTATTCATTATTTCAGGATGGATCAAGTTTTTTGATGATAAAGAAATAAAAAACATGGTTTATTGTCTCAGAATGCAGCCAAGGGCAATCAGCAAACTTTTTTTTTACTAACATTAGAAATGCATAATCCTCTCTCGCTAAAGGCTGTAGGTGCTGAGATACTGAAGCTCAGGTATTTTGTTCTGAATCAGAACAGAATCAGGTTTATGATCACTAACATACATTGTGAGATTTGTTGTTTTACTGTCCTGTGAAGAGCATGACCTAAAAATTACTGTAAGTTATGATAATCAATAGCGCAAAAGAGGAATAGCGAAGAAGGTGCATCAAAAACTATGTTGTGGGGGTGGGCGTGATGTGAGCATAAATAGAGAATAGCTATGTTTAACTAATAGAATAGTACCAGAGCATATGTGACCCACTCTTGTTCTCATACTGCTTCTGCTTTGGCAGACTATTGAGATGTGCAGATTACAGCCAAGTCTGACCCCATCCTCTGAATCCTACAAGGGACCCACTTTCTAACCGTGTGGATGGTTATTGCAGGTATTTCATCAAATCCCGGCATAATTCTAAGCACCATCTACTCTGAACTTTTTCTGCTGTAAAGCATTCAGTGTTGAGGATGGTAGTATGGTGGTTAGCGCAACTCTTTACAATATCAGTTCCCGCTGCTGCCTATAAGGAGCTTGTACGTTCTCCCTGTGACCACATGAGTATCCTTCAGATGCTCTGGATTCCAAAGACATACAGATTAATAGGTAATTGCTCAGATGGGTGTAATTAGGAGGCACAAGTTTGTTGGGCCGGAAAGACTGTTTACTGTACTGTATCTCAATATAAAAAATATATAACAATGTGTATCAGACTGGATATCTTGCGAGCTTCTGTTTGGCACAGAGTGTCTGTCTGTGTCACTCCTGCTGGCTGCACACAGCACAGAAGCTGTGCTTTCAGCATCATTACAGAAGAGACAGCCTTACTCAACCAGAGACATCTGCGGTGAAAAATGTTAGTTATCTTTTGAGACTGTAACCTTAAGAGTCTTCCATCAAAAATTCACATGTGAATAATGTCCCTTGGGCATGGAACCAAAGACTGACTCAGAAGGAGTCAACTTCTTCCGGAGCAGTGGGGAGATAATAGAGATCTGATCACAGCCGAAGAAGTCAGGTAGCACAGCTAGCAGTGATCAACACTGGTTAGTAATGAACAAGTTGGGCCAATTCAGATTAGTAAACAAATCAAGAATAATGCTGGGTTTCATGGTCAACTTAGGCTGGAAGAGGTCAGTATCAAATTGAAATGCTCAGACTGAACCTGAAGACTATGCATAGTTTTAGCAATGAGCTTCAGAGGAGACATACAAGTGGTAAAAGTAATTTGAAAAATAGCAAGAGGCAAGTCCATGTGTTGGCTTTTACAAGTCCTGCCTTGTTTGATTAGTGTAAGCAAGAGTTAGACAGTGAACAGTTTCTACATTACAGTGTCTGAATAATGGTACAAGCCAATGGGTCTGCAATAGAACTACAACTTATGATGACAAGTTCCAAATAAAGCTGCATCTTTACTCCGACATACACAAAATGCTGGAGAAACAGAACAGGTCAGACATCATCTATGGAGGGAAATAAGCAGTTGACAGTCTCAGGCCAAAATCCCCTCCATACATGATGCCTGAACTGCTAAGTTCCTCCAGCATTTTAAAGTTCAAAGTTCAAAGTACATTTATTATCAAAGTATGTATACTATATACAACCTTGAGATTCATCTCCTTATAGGCAGCCACAAAATTAAGAAACCCAATACAGCCCATTATAAACAAAAGGCTGTCAATGTGAAAAAATTAAAAAAAAACAAATCCTGCAAACAATAAAAGTAAGTAAATAATATTCAGAACCGAAGTTCACGAAAGTGCATTCACAGCCATGAAGCTAGTTTCTGCCGATCCAGGAGCCCATTAGTTGCATAGAGATGAGTGAAGCTCCCAAGCAGTGAGCTGAGCACCGGCCCATCCCTCTCTTCCACCTCAACAACCTCACCTTTTCAATCTAGCCCGGCGTTTAAATTGGCCAGTGGGTCATTTATGTATATTGCTCAAGATTTCCAGCATCTGCAGAATCCCTTGTGTGTGCATCATTACCACTAAACTTCCCTCATTTTTGCTTGTTGTAATGTTTCATCCACCTCCAACAACCCTCACACAGAAATGAAGGTAATCCTCGGCACTAATGAGAAATTATTCAATCTTCATTCCAGAAGCAAGGTCAACTCAACCTCAGTTATTGAGCTGTAGAAAATAAATGATCATTGTGTCTGAACATGCTTAAAGACATTGCAAACTCCAAGACATTGGGAATGCATTCACTGAAGCTTTCCAGAAGTCAGGCCTTATAGACATATATTTATAGACTTATATTTACTTTTTATTTAGTGATACAGTGTGGAGTAGGCCCTTCTGGCTCCAACAACCACTGACAAACTCCATTAGCTCTAACCTAACCATGGGACAATTTTACATTAACCAAGCCAGTACGTCTTCGGACTGTTGGAGGAAACCAGAGCACCTAAGGAAAACCCATGCATTCTACAGGAATGATGTACATACTCCTTACAGAATGATGCCAGAATCGAATTCCAAATTTCGGGTGCCCTGAGCTGTAATAGCATCGTATTAACCTCTACACTACCGTGGTACCCAATATTCATTGCACCACACATCCCAATGAGCTTTTGAAAAATATGGGCTACTTCCTAAATCTCAAGAGTCACTTTTCAGTGAAGCCAGCTGTTGATGATGGAACTCACTACCACCTTCAATGTGGCAACATGGCCTTTGGTTGACAAAGGAAACAAGTATCTTAAGATTAAACTACAGAGTTGGTCCAAACACATGATCTATCAGGAGAAACATTTCCTCTTCTGCTATACATTTCAGGGATCTAGGCTACTTACAACCTTGTGGTTCTGAAAAATTGCTACAAATACTGTCTCCTCAAAATCCAAAAAAGATGCTGGAAAGATGATCAAAACCATATGGGCCAACATTCTCAGTGTAATTCATTAGTTGCTCACAGTTGGCTGTGTTGGCTCACATGCCCAGTTCCAGATTCCTGAAATTGTCATTCTATTCCAAGATCTGTCTTGCGTAAAGATAACCAGGTGAACCATGAAACTAACTCCAGGATGTCCTCAAACCTTCCCTGAAGAAGCCCAGCATCCTCATTGAATCTCGGGAGTCTCTGGCCAATGACAAATGGGGAAGAATTATTTGGAATAGTATTGAGAATCTCAAGACCATGCATTGACAATGTGCAGAAGCTCCATAGGAAAAGCAGGATCCATCACTGCACAGTCCACTCATCCTGCTATCAGTCGGACATCACGTGCCCCATCTATGGAATAGTCTATGATTCTAACATTGGCTTAATTGGTTACTTCAGAACCAAGAAAACTGGAAGGGAAGCAAGTCATCCAAATTTCTAAACTATTGCCAAAGAAAAAGAAGGACTGGTAACAATGTTTCCCACCAGATTCCATTTAGGAATCCAGTGGGAAACATTCATGCATTCCATTTAGGTGCAGCAAAGTGGCACGGCTCCTCAAAGCATCAGAGACCTAAGTTCAGTCCTGACCTTGAGTGATATTTGAGTGCAGTTTGCACATTTCCTCTGTTTCCATAGGGATTTCCATTAGATACACTGGTTACTTCTGCATCTTAAGGATATGTGGGTCAGTATGTTAATTGGATGTTATAAATTACCCCCAAGTGACTAGGTGTATGGTTGAATCTGGAGGGGAGTTGATGAGAATGTGGGACGAACATAAAATAGGATTAACGCAGGGTTACTCCAAATCAATGGTAGATGGTCAGTACAGACTTCATGGTCCCTAGGACCCATTTCCATGCTATTTCCTTCCATGGCTCTATGATTCCTTAGAACCACTTTTCTTCAGAGGTGAAACATCTGTCTTGTACAGAGGATCAGCAACTTCACTTAAATGTTGAAATGTCCACATGATGATCTAAGGTGAAACACACCCTATCATCAGTGCAGAACAGATCGTGAAGGCCAAAAGATGAAATCCATTTCCATTCTCAAAGAATAGTTGTGGCCCAGGAAGTGCTGCAATGTTCTAGTTGCTGTCTTAAGGAAGTTTGTATAGCAGGGAAGGTAACTGAGTAAATTAATCCAGAATTGCACTACGAGGCGGATGAAATAACCAGTGATAAAGGTGGAACTAACATCAAAAGAGTTTCCATGATACAAATGAGTTTTGAAATAAAGTCTTTGGCCAATTCTTAAGGTGAAAACTCATGAGATTTTCTTCATAGTGAACTATAGACAGTTGGGAACATATGTGTCATAAATTAGGATAACCCAATGTTGTGACTTATCCTTGTACTCATTACCTTGAATTTTCATATCACTGCATGCTGATTACCTTGCGATGTAATATCAACCAGAATCTGACAATAAAGATTAAACACAGCATTCTGTGTTGGACATAATTGTTCTATAGTAAACTCTGCAGAACAGGACAACACAATGCTGCAGCTAATGGAGCTGCTGCCTCACAGCTCCTGGGATCCAGGTTCAATTACAGGCTTGGTGCTGTCTGTTTTTCCTGTGTTCTTTTGGTTTTGCCCTAGCTATTCTGCCTGTCCCTCACGCACAAAAACATTCAGGTCAAAGGGTTAATTGGCCAATGTAAATTGCTCCTACATTGTAGGTAGTGATAAAAGCTGAGAAGAGCTGCTGGAAATATGGGGAGAATAAAAAAACTTTACTAGTATTTAATCTAGCGTAAGTTGATTTCAGAGTGGATAATAAAATGTAGGGCTTTGTTTTGTTCTGTATGACTTTCCAACCACCTGAATAAATCCGGCCTATTCCCCTTTCGAAATACTTAAGAAGCCTTTTCCCCAGATGATGCAAGTCCACCACTGTATTGATCTTGTTAGTAAGCCACTGTCCAATTTCAGATCTCCTCTACTTCTTACTGGGAAACACTTTTCCCAAATCCCAGCCAGTTATTGCCAGTAAACTTCACTCTCAATTCCACATACTAAATTTGTCTCCCAATTTCAGGTGGATAATCCATCCCCCAGTTCCTGTGGTAAACCTACCTCCTCCCTCAATGTTGTAAACTTTTCTGGCAAAATACTTTCCCAGTTCCTACTGGAAGAATTCACTACCAGCTCATAAACGTCTGTCCCAGCTCCTTCTCCCGTTACTTTCTAGTTAACACCTGTATGAGCTAAAAGTAATCAGATTCTTCATATTCCTGTTAAAATTCTTTCCTGTTTTATGTTTGCAAAATTGCTGTATCAGTTGAAGGATGTAATCTTCTCTCCTAGTTCCAGAATATAAACTTCTCTCCTATTTCTAGCCTGTAAATTTCTTGCCAGTTCATGGTCACAAACATCTCCCAGTTCCTGGAAATACATTTCAAATCCAAAATGGAAATCCTTCCCAGTTGCCCTTGCAAGTTTTCTTCCAATTCCTCAAAATGAACTTCTCTTCCATATCCTGCTCTTAAACATATTCCTGCTGGTCACCTTCTCTCACAATTTCTGCTGATGAAACTCATCCCAGTTAGGCTGCATGTGCCTGCAATGTAAAGTGTACTACATGGTCATATTGAAGAAGCAGATTCCAGCATGCCTTCAATGGTAGAGAAAAATTCAGGGCTATAAAGAAAGGGCCAATGAGTAGAACTAGATGGCTACTTTGATAGAAAGCTAATGTAAACACCATGGGTCAAATTATAAACTCAAATGATTCTGCAGATGCTGGAAATCCAGAGCATGCACATAAAATGCTGGGGGAACTAATCAGTTTCAGGCAGCACCTACTGAGAAGAATAAAAAGTTGAATTTTGGAGCTGAAATGACCTGATGACTGGTCTCAGGCTGAAACATTCCACTCCACTCCATAGATGCTGCCTGACTTGCTGAGATCCTTCAACATTTTGTGTGTGTGTGTGTGTGTGTGTGTGTGTTACAATGGATCAAGTAGCTTCCTTCTGTGTTGTAACCGTACCACAATTCTGTTCCTTACTTCTGATTAATTTACCTTCCAATTCCTTCTGACACTTCTCTCTTAAAGATCCTGCTAGTAAACTTCTTCCAAGTTCCTGGAGAGCAAATGCTCTCCCAGCCCTATTAAGTAAATTTTTATTCAATTTGAGGTGATAAATGAGGCCCCAGTTTCTGGTGCTGTTTAACTTTTATGGTTCTTTTAATTAACTTTTTTCCCATTTCCTCATAATTTCATATACTCTGACTGAGAGCAGCTTATTGTCACATATATCAGTGTGCAATGAAATTCCTTGTAGCATTAACATTCTTATGAGTTCTTCTCACATAGTTCCAACAGGCAAATCCTCTCACAGTTCTTGGTGAAAGATTCCATGCATTGCTGATGCTTGTAAACATAGCTCCCTCTCATAAACTCTTCTTCTGGCTCTAACTGGCAAGTTTCTGCCCAATTCATTTTTGTGAACTGCTCATCCTGAGTTTCAACTGATCTCTCTCCCAGTTGCTGCCAAAATTTCCACTTATTCTACCTGCTGACAAGCATCTCTCCAAGTTTTCACTTCTAGTATCCTCTCCAGTCCCCTTTATAAGCTCTCCCATATCCTGCTTGATAAATTTTCCAAGTGTCTCTGTCACTATGGCCCAAATCCTGCTGATAAACTTGCCTTCAAATAAAATCTCCCATTTGTAGAGTCATAGAGTCATACAGCATAGAAACAGGCTAAAATTGGATGTAATGCTCCAGTTGTAGCCAAATCAATGCACATCATCTTCTGAAGTAACTATATTTTCCAAGAATTTGAATTTTCTGAGTGCCTCCATTGGTTAATGAATTATATCTCATACCCATTCTACATATGTAAATAATCATATCTTCTTGTCTTCATTATTTAATTATATAAACCATTTGAATGTTTTGATTAGACTGCAGCTTGTCTCAGTCCTGTGTTTTCATTACTCCATTGGATTAATTTAGTGATTCATTACTTCCAGCAGGGGTAACAATTTGAAGAGAGTATAGGATGAAAATATGACAGTAACTCTCTCCCAATAAATGTGGTTCTATTCATTGGAGCAGGATTATACAATTAACCATTTTATGTAAATCATTTTGTCACTTTGCTAGGTTCTTGATTATAACGGTAACTGAGCATCTATTACTCTATTTGTTATCAGTCTGACTTCTGGATTTGATCTCTGGTTGTACCTCACCCCTATTTCACTGGTAATCTCCTGTCTTAGTTGATGCATTCATAGTGGCTCTATATTCCAGTATTTTGCTCTGTGAACAATGTAGCAGATAAAGGATGGGTTGGATGTTTTCCTTAAAAGTAGCCTATAATTGTAAGGTTTTCAGATAAGAAGTTAAACTGAAAACTTACCTGCTTGCCCACTGGGCCTGAGGTGGTCCCAATGAATTGATGAAAACGGAGCACAGACAACACACAAAACAAAATTCTTGTAATGTTCTGGACAACATTCACTTTCAAACAATTCATTCCAAAATTATAACAGATTGGCTACCCCAGTGTTCATTAGCTGCTGGGAAAAATCATGCTTTGTGGAAATTTGCTGCCATATTTACCATTATAATTGCATGGTTATTCTTCAAATATAATGCTGTGCTTATGGAACATGGTAGCATCTTCCGCGGGTGTTAATGGTTTTAAATGTGAACGATTATTATTGATCTGTTTCCTGTTGATTATCTAACCTGTATTGGAATCAACAGTGATTCACCGTTTATTGTATGTACAATTCGCAGATGCTAAATGTCGGTGCATTTTAGGCATGAGTTCAGAATAGTGAACTGGATTGCCAGGGTGTTGTCCGCGCTGCAAATTTGAATGTTCTTCTTATTCAACACTTTGTTGCGGTAAATTCACCAAAGCTGAAGCACTGCGCTGAAAACCGCGACACTTCTCATTAAAATCTCGAATAAGAATTAACTTCGAGATAAAAAGGTTTCATACGACTTGTCATGTTTAACTGAAACTCGATACCAATGCTGTTTAATCATTTAAAGTAGATTGTGCCTTTACGAAGGTTCAGGGAAATGACTAATGGGTATCCAGCTCCCGGCCCTTTCGCCTTCTCGCTACGAAGTGTCACTTGACCACCCCGCCATGATACAATGACTTCCCTTGAGGGGCTTGTGTTCTTTATATATATATCCCTTTTAGCTTAGCAGTCAGTGTAATGTAGTAGATATGTTTCGCTTCTAAACTTTGCATGACTACAAAGCAGTGTAACTTTCACTGAGGTTTGTTGGGATAGGAACAGCGTAGATGGCTTTGACTGAACTTGTTGAAAGTGCCCTTGCAAAGTGAGGCTCAGTATAGCTTCTCTTGCTATGTCTGGAAGGGATAGTTGTATACCTGTTATCCCCCTTTAAAGTGATACATCGTAAAGTCTCATTCGTACCGCTTTTATATTCGGCACAAGTTACTTCAAGGTGTTTTATCTATAAAGAGGCAAACAAGAAGAAAATATCAGGATTAGAAAATCGTGGAAGGCTTTGATGGGGTCAATCTTCGGTGAATCAAATGCAGAAGAGAAAAACGAATCGAGGAAACTTTCATTTGAAACCTCTCTGTAAGTTGGTATATTATAACTAGTATGACTCCGGGTGGAATTGAGGAAAGAAGTGTCTACAAGTTCAGATAAAGGAAAAGCAGAATAGGTTCCATCTGGGTGCCAACTTCTAATGGCTGTGTCGCTATCTGCCCCCTGAAGGTGCTTGCTCTCTCTGACCCAGATGAAATATAGAATTGTCGCTCCAGAACTGCATAGATTAATGACAGAAGTTTGGTACCGTGATCCCATTAAGGGGAGCTCCCACTGAAATTAACGACGCGGAAGAATACAAAAATCCAAAGAGGGGCTTGTAAAACCTATATGCAGGGACATAAACAGTCCCAATAACTTATAAAACATAAGTTATCTCATTGTAATAAAACACGAATGCAATGAAATTCAACATAAAATAGCTTATGGCACCCATATATTTCATCGGTACTCGTGGGACTACTTTGGACTATTTTTTTCCACTTTTCGGGCAACTACGGTAGACTGCTGGTTGGTCTCGCGCTGGTGGGGGTGCTACCGTGACTGCAGTTGAACCTTATGGAGGGCTATTTGTCGCTGAATTTCCAGAAGTATCCAGAGCTTGACTGCATCAAGGTGCAGATCACAGCACCTCACGCTTGCAGACGCTTAATATTATTGAAAGCTTCCTATTGCAATCAATGAAACAGAATCTATTTAATATAAATACTTGCTGAATGCTCATAAATGCATATTTCGTAAACATCTAACGCCGGCGATTGCAAATTACGATTAACAGGAAATCTTAATAAGTAATTGGAAGTAATTTTTGACTTCAGCGATGAATGCATAAAGTAATAGATGACAAACATCCGTTTAACCAAACTAGCCGGATACTCAAAGTTATAAGAATAACTCAAAAACTTGTATAAATATCAAGCAAATAGCCCTCTGTCTCATACACGTATGTGCAAATTTCCATTTTTTTCCGTACTAGATACTTATTATGATCTGTTTAAACATTGACTTGGATGTAATAAATACGAACATAATAACTGCGTGTGCGCGCGCGTGCAGCAGTTACCCCAAATAGTGATTACTGATATAAGTATTAATTGTCATTCTGACTTTGGAGTTTAAAACTCATGTAGGTTTGTCTGCATTCCTCTTTTTACTGTTCTGCACATTCATTTAAATAGAACTGGCACGGAGCTGCTTCGTTGAGCCGTTTCCTACTGTAACATAGGCTACATGCGTGACATCTTCGGTTCTGGACCATAAAAAACTGCAGTAATCTACAATGTGTTGCATGCTTAAATAGCTGAGTGGCGTTTTTGCTGCTAATATTTCATGTCAGGCAGAATTTCAGTACGGTAACATGAAATCAATGACCTAGGCAGGACAATGCAATTAGCGATCATCCGAGATCTGCCGTGAAACACACAAACACATACCAACGCGCGCCCGCCACACACAGACAAACACACACACACACACACACACATACACACACACACACACACACACACACACACACACACACACACACATACACACACACGCACGCGCGCGCGCGCGCGCGCACACACACACACACACACACACACACACGGGTACAAAGATTAATGAATAAAATTTGTAAAAAACTTCCATTCTCGTTTAAGCGTAAATGATTATGGAACGACAACGGCGGGCCACTTCTTCGATAGCTACACCATCAGTTCCCATTAAAGTTGTTAAGTGTATAGAAATCACTGATAAAAAATAATATAATAATTCGGATTGTGAAAGGGATTCTGGTACTCAAATATTGAGCAGATGAGCCGAACTGAAACTGTTGGTGGGAAGGGAGGCTATAATATTCAGGTGAATTTGTACGCACGTTTTAATGAGCTTGCAATACACAGCTCTAGTTCGTAATGGCAAGAATTTATTGGGCAGAGAGTGTCTGTGGTACTGGAACGTGCAGCCTCTGCGTTCTAAAGTGTAGGATGCTTCGGAAACAACATTAATGTGCGGTGGAAGGGAAGATCGGTTGTACAGTATATGAAACTAGGTCAAAACTTTTCAAGTTAGATTTTCCAAATGCAGGGGACCCACTTTTCTATGATATATTCAGCCATAGATTTGGAAACAATATAATTGTTTATCTATTGCTGTCACATAGGTATTGGGCGATAACGATATTTAATTATATAGATTCCTTTAAAATTAGCCGTTCGGATTGTGTGGTAGAATCCCGATCGTTACTGTTCCCGGTGAACTGAGTGAGGAAGACAAACCGAATAATGCTTGGTCGCAGTTCCCAGCCTCCGCAATTTCGCCGCCTGGGCAACATTTAGGACAAATACAGTAATTAACGAGCACTTTAAAAAGTTCGAAAACAGAAATGAGTTCATCACAAATCAGCGATTTATTGACTATCGCTGTGCTCCTTTATATTCCCTATTTAATATAGGTTGAGAATGTGTCCTTGTTAAATGAGCAGACATGCACTTTCTCTGAATTTCGTTCACTTAACCAAGTCGGGCCGTGCTAGCCCACCAGGGGAATCGTGTTAACAGTTTGGGTGTGAAGTGCGCCTCCGTGATGTTATCTCTCCCAGTAGTTTGATGCTGTGTGGGGTGGATTTCTGCTTACTCAGTAATCGATCTTTGCTGGGGTTTCAACGTTCAAACGTGAGCTACTGAACAGGGAACAAGCGAAAGAAATTCTTTGAAGAATATGAAGGCAAACTTTAGCGCGCTAGCGTTATGAAATTACCATCTCTCAGACTATAGCTGTGTTAGAGTATTATATCTGCAATATGATACAGTCTGTTAATGACCGGCTGGGCTTTCATTATACAATGAATACATTATTAACGTGCCCACTCTCTCATTAACAAAACTCTTACAAAATCAAAATTAGAAAGGCCCCCGCCATTAATTACTACAGGGCACGGCTGTTTTCAACATATATTTACATATTAAATGAACGGGAGTATACGTGTGTTGTTTAACTAATTGTCGCAGTCTTTGGAAACTCCTGTCTCTTCGATATTGATTATTAATCCTTTTTATATAATTATCTTGTTTTAAACGAATAGAATGCATTGTGCGCCCAATTCATTTCTTTCTAGTGTATTTTTCTCAATACATTCCCTTTGTGTTAACATTATTAGTTCGATTCAAGATAATATTGAAAGAAGAACGAAATCTCCAGTCCTTAGCGGCGTGAATGTTTCTAATAAACATCCAGTATTTGAGTAGTTAAATTACGGCATTATTGTGGAATTTGTTTACTTGTTTTATCCCTTTCTTTAAAACTATCCCGAGGTGTAAGCTTACAAATCTCAGCTAACCACCCGTATGACTGGAAAGCACTCACAGGAGAACGGAGGTGCCGCAACAAGATTGGATTCTCTCCCCGTGTCAGTAAACTTAAATCAGTAGCTCTTTACCAAATTGGCATGCTTTACTGCGGAGAGACCTGCAGTGAGAGGCTGAGGAAAAGCAGAGGGGGGAAATTGACACGGAGCGAGTCATGCGATAGGGAGTGGAGCCGGTCTAAACCCGCACACTGTGCGCAACTTTATACCGCACATTTCCCATGTTAATGTTAATTGACGCCTGACTCCAGATATGTCCGCGCTGACCACTGTCAGCAGGTGACCCAATATAAGAACCCGAGTCTCTGCAGTATTATCTTGTAAGGGCCCAGGTGAAGCCGTGCAGAACTAAGTTAGCCTGATGCGATGCAAGTGCGAGTTAATGAACTAGAAACTCGAGGAACACAACACTCTGACAAAGTTGAGCTTCAAAGTTCGCAGTTGTTTGGGAATCGTTTACAGTGTCATGGAGACGGCACCTCAGCCCCTCTCCGGCCGCTCGCTCGTCCACTTCTGCAGGTGTTGGGTCTCCGCTGTCCCTACGAAACCGCTGAATCACGGCCTGACCACAGAGGGACCTACAAAAAAGCGAACAATATTGTACAGTAACTTTAACAGAGGATCGTCGCTCTTTATAATACTGCCCCATCTGGCCACATACCGGAATAACCTGTAGCAATTTTTATTATCACTTCAGATGTAAAGCTATTTTGTATGATTTCACAAGAAATCGTTAATGATTCATATTTTGGGCGTAATAGGTAACAATTTACATTGAGAAAACGTTTAATAGATACAGTTAAAAGTGATATGTGGAAAACATTAAGATATAGGGTCTCAGTAAAATACTTTTTAGAATTACTTTATGATCAATACAAGTATTTTAAAAGGCATGTTTGCATGTGTTTAAACCTATTCCACTGGGTAATTAATTGTTTTAAACGACAATTTAAATCAGAAACAAGAAAAAAGTGTTTAGCAGCTCCGTTTCCGGTACATTTATAATAATATTGCTTAGATTTCATCCACATCTCTGTAAATACAGGTAATTATACTTTTTATTTCTCCTGTCTAAAACCCTGCGTAGTTGAATTTAATTCATCACGTTTCACATATCAGGTTTACCGTGTGACAATAATCCTTGATTAAATTGCAAATCATATGCAAATATTTCGTTAATAATTTGCTGATACCTGCGGGCTGCAATGTTACTTCATCATCAGCGGGTCCACATCTACACTGCCAGGCAGAGGGGAAAAATTATGTTCAGATTGTCATCTCTCATTAAAACCTTATCTGATTTATTAACACAAACTCACACAGAGAGATGGATTATTTTCCGATAATTTTAGTCTATTCATTACATTTGGCTTATTTTGTATTTCAGACTTTATAATTTTTTTGCAAAACAGTTTTCACCGGCTGTTAACTGGTTCTAGAGATTATTAAATCAAAATTAATTGGCGAGCTATATTTGTCCAGTTAATGCACTTGGGTATCTTACGCATGTTGATGGCATAAAGGCATGCGTGTGTGTGTGTCACCGTGTTATATTCACTACAGTGTATTTGATCCCGTAATACAAACGTAATCTTCGTCGACTTTTCAGAAGTAGACCGACATTGCGGATCGCCCTTCCGAACTCTGGAATCCTAAGTATTTTACTCGACCGATTTCGTTTCGAATGACAAAGATGATTAGTGATAGGGACCAGGATGGGTGAAGGAGTAGTGACAGAGTGTTGGTACAAGATACTTATTTTATCATCATTAAATTTGTACTTAGTCGCTAAAGTTGGGATAATAATTTTCACAACTTTTTAAAAAGTTGATATGTGCACTAATAACTATATGTGTGGCTTTTTGATGTGTTGCTCGTCCGGCATACCTTATTTCATGCATCGAAGAATATTCAAATATTATTAACACCAATTGATGTAACTACAAGCAATTATTCTAACTAGAGCATTGTAACGAATGTTCTTGAACAGTAAAAAGAGACATGGCAATATCAGTTCTCACTGTTAAAAGAAGAAACTTGTCCATTATCATTTTTCCATGCAAACTTTTATATCCTGCAATTTACTACCTAATGTGTGGTGCACATATAAGAACAAAATTAAATTCCTCACGGGTGCATACATGGTTGAGTTGGAACGATGTGTTAACAAGGCCTGCACTGATTCCCGTCCGACTTCAGGCTCCAGACGCGCCCTGAACTCGCTATCCGCTCTCAGCTGCAGGGAGCTGATTTTCTCCACAGCGTCACAATCTTTCTGTTATAAAGAACACATATCCATTATATGTAGACGGTCAGTGCATCTAACAGCTGAACATAAACCAGCTGATCTAAAGGGAGAAAAATGAACGTAAACCTCCCCTAAACTTGTATCATATTTTGTACTGATCGGGCAACACGACGTATTCTTTCCTCCTTGTCTTCAGTTGAAGAACGGACAATCACTTTTCAAATAAACGCAGCAGACCTTCCCAAGACTCTTTACAATTGCTTCTAGTTTTTTTTTCTCTTTAATTTCAACGTTCGTGTTTTTAACCTTTCATTCTCAACCTGCCCGTTTTTGC
Organism: Mobula hypostoma; assembly: GCF_963921235.1. Taxonomy (NCBI): domain Eukaryota; kingdom Metazoa; phylum Chordata; class Chondrichthyes; order Myliobatiformes; family Myliobatidae; genus Mobula; species Mobula hypostoma. Next base: position 39,310,375 of record NC_086114.1, read on the forward strand.
ATTGATTTAGTACGCAGATCATTTATCGGTTTTGACATTCTGTTGGATATTCGTTTTGTGTCGATAACTTTGCCCAGATAGGAAGGAATCGCTCTGAACTTTAACCCTCAACGAACTGACTTTCGTTTTCACTTTTCGAAAGATGAATGAATCAGTTTAGGGAGAATATCAATTCCATCTGTCTGTCGGCGAATTTGTCACAGTGGGCATGGATCAATAGTCAGAGTCCCGGGGCAGAAGTCATGGTGCTTTGGCCGGGAAGCCTGCTATAATCAAACCCCCTGAAACATACAAAAACTGTTAAGTATACAAAAAAAATGTCCGATTATTTTATCTCCTTAGCTGGCCTGAAAAGAAGTTGCCCAACCCTAACCCTTAGAAATCTGACGAGCCATCATATTGAAGTCCAACAGCTATTCGTACCTTACCAGGGGTTAACACCATCCTAGCTGTTCCCGACCAACTCCATCCCTAATCCCGAACAGATCCCCAATTTAATTACTAATGCTAAAACAATTACAATTCCTTCTTTGAAACTGAGAACAACCCCAATTTCATCTCTACTGTTCAACACAACAACCGCAACCCCAAATACCAATAAAACCATCCCTAAATCAAATCCAGCCGCAAACCAACAGACAGTTAGCCCCTGTAACGGCAAGAACTTCCAACACTAATTCTTTTATCACCACCCTAATTCTGCATCGCCAATATTGTCTTTAATCCAAGCTTCAACCTCATTTTAACCTTAACACTAACTCACATTTGCCCCAACTCCGAACGACATTCGACTAAATCTAACTCTAATCTCGACCTTAACTCCAACTAGAATTCTTGTTCTGGTTCTGGTCATGTTTTTTTTTAATTCCCAGGATGAATTTTATTTTGCAAAGCAGTGACCGTATAATCCTTTGCTACTGGCACTGATCGTCCAGCGACGAGCAATCACTGTATTTTTTCTCTGCTGATTTGAAGTATTTCATCTCTTTGTTTCTAGTTTGAAATGTATGAACAATTTATGTTTAGCAATCATTTATTTTATTCGTTTAAGTTTTTCGGGAGTTGAGGCATTAACTCTGGGGAAGAGAAGAGCGTGCTCCAGAAGAGCGCTGCGGGATAGTGACTGCGTGTTTCGGTATTTGGGAGGTGTGCGGCGGTAAAATGGTGCAACCGCCCTCCCCTTTAACTGCAGGTTGACTGTGGCCGACAGCCAATCAGCAGCTCTGTTTCAATAAAGTAACTGCGGCAATGGCGGGTCCCATGCTGCGAATGCACTAAAGTTGCTGTTTTCCCCGGCACCCCCTTTCCACGCCCCCCTTGCTTAACTTTTAGGCAGTTGTTAAACAGCCTGACCACCAACAGGCATCTGAAGTGCAAATCTCTGCCGCGAATTGTAATAGGGACAACGGGATATCCAGCCACGTCCACCTCTTACCTGCCCTTTTGTTACTTCACTCAGGGGCCGGCTGGAAATTGGATAGTTTTTTTTCCAAACCCGTTTGTTCCAATTAATCAGTTGTTCCCTGTTCTAATGCTGTGCAAATGTATATCCGCACAACTTGCTGCCTTGATTTCTTTTCCACAGTGCTGCTTTGGTATATTTACCATTCAGCTTCTGTTGCTTGTAGGTAGGGCGAAAGGAATTAAAAAAGACACACGGGGTGTGGGTAGAGGGGGTGGAGAATATCGCAGCAAATTAATAAGGGGATGGAAGAACCCCACAGCAGCGGGGGAAGGAGGCACGCGTTAAGCCAGCGAGAAAGTTAAAGAGCCCGCAAAGATTTAGTGGGGTGCGTCGCGAAACAGACCATTAAGCAAATCTCTGCATGGCTCACAAGACTGGGCGATCAGGTAGGCTTACCCATCCTGTCAAATTGTTTATTTGAACTGGGCCAGAGAGGTGAGCTGGCTTCTGTGTTCTCTCTGTCTTTCCTCCCTCTCTGTCTGTCTGTCTGTCTCTCCCTCTCTCTCTAACATTCTCTCTGTCTCTCTCTCTCTCTCTCTAACTCTCTTTCGCACTCTCTCTAACTCTCTCTCCCTCCCTCTCCTCTCTCTCTCTCTCTCCCCCCTCTCTCTCTGTCTCTGCCTCTCTCTCTCTCTCTCTCTCTCTCTCTAACTCTGTGATAAGCTTGAGGGTTGTTCTGTGCAGGAGAGTTGGAGCTGGAGTGCAGGGTAGCCGGGTATCGGCACTCGTACTGCCTGCCGCGCATTTTAACATCACAACAGACGGACTGGAGCGCCAGGGTTCCCCGGCCCATTCTGTGCCGGCTCATTCACACCTCCAAGGGTAGACCAGTATCGGGCGCTTGGCTCAGACTACCTGGCGCATCTCTCTGATGATGAAATTAGACCCGATTTTGTCGCTAAAGGGATTTTCAGCTCTGTGATCCCTTGTCTCTATTAAGAGTAAATGGCGGTACAGTATAACCGATTGATTTTTCCTTAAAACCGCAATGACTTTTATTTGTAACCACGATTCTATTTAACGTTGTGTTGAAGTTCAGAAGCACCGTCAATAACTTCAGAATTCGCACATTATTCTTATTGTCCTTTCCTGTATTCAAATATTTTGGAGGTTTTATTCAGACCACGTTTCCACTTTTTGTAGTATTTTCTTGGACCATCACTTTCACATTCACCTATCCTTTCGGTCTGCCATCGCCATTTCTGTGCTATTTAGCTTTTGCAAATTTCATGGGACAGTGATTATTTTAATTTGTTGGACTTTTGGCAGTGGTTAACTTTCACTCGGGTCTTGTTTAGTGAGGATCAAAACGCCAGTGGAAATGGTAGTCTTCAATAGGAAGTCTTGAGTAAAGCTGGTGATACTCTAGCCGTTACCGTACTCAAGCAGACACCGCCTCTGCTTGCAGAGAAGAATCTTGAGACATTTCTACCATAAGAATTTACAAAGTGACTGTTCGGTAGATCGTCGGTCCTCTTTTAAAGTCAAATTAGGAGACTGATACAGAACCGCTATAATGATCCAATTAATTATGACAGAATTAAAAAAAAGTGAAAAAAATCAGTCTCCGATCGTGTCGAGTATACAATTAAACTGATTGTCCATCTGGCTCGGTTCAACATCCGTTATGAATATGCAATCTGTACTGACGCCAAATCTAGAGCCCCGAGGATTACTATTAAACCCATCCCGTTTGTTTATTTGCAATTGGATAGTTGTGATTTAGCTGGGCCCATTTAATTGTTTTTCTAAAGAAAGCTCCAGGAACGGAAGAACAAATGAAAGGCGCCTCCTTCCTGGGAGAGAGCGGCAGTTGTTAGGGTAGAAGTTTTGTGAATGAGTTTTTTTTTTGAGCGCAATGATGAAGCTCTCGGCCGGAGCCTGCTTCGATCGATATTGCAAGCGCTGCTTGCCTTGCTGCGGCTATTCTCCCGGAAGGAAAGGCCACACCAGGTGGGGAATCGTGCAGATGTAAACTTCACTTTACACCAAGTGCCCTGTGAATGCCGCACATCGAGAAAGCCAGCTAAAAAACAGTGAACACACCGTTCACTCAGACACATTCTGCATACTTGTGTATGTTTATGTCAGTACGCGTGTGTGTGTTCACTAAGTCAGATATATGTCACTGGATTAAATCAGAACATTGTATAAAAGTGATTCAATAAATTAGCTATTTTAAAAGATGCAAATTCATGCAGTCTGTCCACTTGAGCTAAGTATCAAACACACATCATTATTTCTGTCTAAAAATATTCCAATTCAACTTCTGTTTTCCAAATGATGGTATTCTTAAATTTGGCTGTATAACTGGAAGCAAAACATTACAGTTCTTTTTTTCAGCCCGAGTAACGTGGTCGCGTATCTTTAAACCGCCAAACTTTTAGTCAACCTATTTCATTTCTTTACCAGAACAAGCTTACATTTCGAAATATGTGTCTATCGTTACGTTTTTAAAATGTTGCGTTTCAGTGAAGCAAACCGAGATGAGTTGATGTTACGTGACGCTAATTAATTTTAAAGAAATCGGAAGTCACAGCTGTGTGGCAATTATTTTCAATGGTGAATAATCTTGTTTTTTTATTATTTCTTTCTGTTGCGTGTAACACACAACGTTAAATACTAAAGCAGGAAAATAATATCTTAAAATGAGAAAACCCTTCTATAAAAACCTCCACACACTGGTATAAATCCGTGGAACGTGATTTAAATCTAGGGCACATCTCCTCGGGTTTCTGCCAGCCAGGCGGGCGACCATTGCCGGCATCCCCATTATTCTAAGCACGGTGAAGCGACACGATAACACCAATTATTTTGATTAAACGCTAACGAATAAATTGAATTCATTCTCACAACTGCATTCCTCTCGATTCCCGTCTCACATTGAAAGACAAATAAATAAATAATCCCAGTAACGTTCTAATATGATCTATTAATTGACACAGTGATTGATCTATCGATAGAGGTGATTGATTGACAAGCTTCTACTGGAAATAAAGCGAGCTTGGGCATTTACATTTTAGTTGTTTTCTGTGACACCTGATATAACTTTTTAGATGGAAATAAAACAGCGCATACAAAACGTCCGCCTCTCTATTTATCCAACCTTTATAAAACTTCAATCACCAAAATCATGCACAATATGTAATACTTGGTGCAAGCAGATACATTCCGCTTATGATGATTTTTTGCTATAAATTATCAATTTATATTCATTAATTTATCAATTCTTCTTTATAACAATCGCCAACTGTTAAAACAGAAGGGTTAACCATACACGATCTTATAGCAACCGTTCACTTATCTCGTTAAAAGGTAAATCATCGCGTCAATATATCGGGTTACATACAATGAAATGTTCTATTAACTGTAGCAAGATAGCAAGATAGTTAAAAGGTTATGTGGCAAAACTCACACCTACTGGCAGCAGGTCCTATGGAAGCTTAAATACATCGATCGCTTAAAGCTACCTCCGACATTGGGAGCTGGGCTGAAGTAGAGCTGCAGGCTGAGTTTGCTCTCGCTAACCGTGCACCTGGCTGGAAGGGAAAGGTGGAAAATGCGGCGTTCCCCCGTTTGCACAGGCTAAGCGAGGTGCCATCTAGCCCGGTCTCTGAATAGGGCTCTTGGCCCCAGCCAGCCACCAGGAACCGTTAAGCAGCTGATGCTAAAGACCAATGGATTTCTGTCACTCGCTCAAACGGCTTTTAATTAGGCGTCCACATTCTTTTTTTGGGGGGCTTTAATCTCTGAAAGCACCTATTCCCATATTACATTTTCCCACTGATTATCAGTTAACCAAAGCAGTACTTCTAGAGTTAGTGAAAAAAAATGTTTCCAACGCTAAACATACTTTATAATTCGACAAACAGTTTATATTTTCCTAATGGATGACATACTCCGTTCATTTCTGCTAAAGTGCAGTTAGGACAATAGAATTCAAATCAGTGGTACATTGTTGAAAGCCTTTGTACGTCTAGTGCAGGTGTTAAATAGAATGTGGTCTAGTCCAGAAAGAACAACTTGCAATTCTTCTTATTCTGATCTTTTAAACCACTATTTCTTTTTATCTGGATTTTAAATTGTTTTCATTGTTCGTTTCCGGGAGGTCACTTGTCTGTGTGCTTTGACTTTTAACCTTTAGTAACAATAATTTCCTCTTTACTGACCATCCTCGCATAATATTTTCTTCCATTCCCTTCAACATCCATTTAGAGAAACTAGCCCGTTTCCAAATTCAAAATGAAACAATAATACTTTATACCCAGATTCAGCGAATAATCCCCGGGCAACTTTCCAGTCAATACATGGCGAAGTATATTTCAGCATGGAGGCGAGGAAGACAGGACTCGCGTGTCTGTGTTGTGTTGTGTTGTGTTGGTGTGTGTGAGTGTGTGTGCAATGATCTTTTTTTATCAGAGTGAATGTCCATCCACGTCTGGATGTCTGTATGTTTGCGTTTGTACCTGATATGTGTGGGAAACGTAAATACGTTTGGTGTCATGGCTCTTAATCCAGCTACAATTCTAAGTATTTGTGTAAATCTACACGCGTGTTTGTATACGCCTACGGAGTCACCGTGTATATATGTATGTACACATATATACATATATATTTACATATACATGCACGCGCGCGCGTATACACACACACACACACACACACACACACACACACACACACACGCAAGTGTGTGTGATTTTATTTTGGAAGTATTTTGTGTTTCTTGATATGAATGTATGGAAGACTGCGTACTTGTTCTTACAAATATCTGCTTGAGCATACGTGTGTGCTTATGCCTGTGCATGAGCTCATGTGTGTGTGTGGGAGGGGGGGGTGAGCGTGCGCGTGCGCCTGTGTGTGCGCCAATATAATTTTTGGTATTTATACCTGTGCCTGTGTCTTGTTTCAGCTCTCAGCCTCGCTACAGGTGCCTTCACTATTCAGGTCTAACCAAAGTCGTGACTGTAAACATGACTTGTTATCCTTAAACCGGAGGGCGTAATGGAATGGGCATGCATAGACCGGTATTGAGACTAACAAACATCCATTTGCACTTGGCGATTTAATTTTAGCAAATACAACTACTCAATGAAATAGCAGAAACAATTGTTCTGCCAATGATTTGCCTTATTTTAAATGTTTGTGTAAGAAAAAATACATTCCAAACCCCGACAGGACAAAATGTAGTTAATCTATCAAACTCAGCAAGTCTGTATTTTTTATTATATCACAGAGTCTGCATACGATAAAGTTTTTTTTTACAAAGGGACAGTTAAATTTGGGAAGTGTGTAAGTTTTTGAAGAAACAAAATATCCACCAAGGTACAATTAATGTAAACTTACCGATCTGCTCGCCCTAAAAACAAGTTTAAAATTGGAACGTTATTAATTTTGCCCCCGAAAAAAAGCCATCTACGAAAGAAAGTTAACGTTTCTTTAAGGAGTTTAGAGGAAGTGTTAATTGAGGGATGTTTAGAAAGTAAAGCTGCACGTGCGCTATTAACATTCAAAGCAGACGGATGCAAAAAAAGGGGAAAGTAAGCTATTACTGATGTTGCGTGACCAAATTGGATACAACATTTGTTTTATCCCAGCTTCCTCTTTCTTGAACTGTGCACGTAACCAAACAGAGCAAGGTATGAAGGCAGTATTCTTAGGGAGGGGTCGAAAACAAGAGAGGAGGAAGAAAAAGGGGAGGGAGGGGGGAAATAAACGTTCCTTCAGGCAAAATGTTCTTCGGACTGTGAAATTGCAGCCGATGCCGCCACACTTCATAGCAGAACGCCTCAAATTTTCCAAAATACGGTCAGCCAGTAAGCCGAACCATAGCAAGGAATGGAGGTAAATTGGCCTTCTCTATCCACTCCTTTCCCGCCTGGTTCTGAACAGAATTATTTAGATCATTATTAGAGGTTTCTTAAGACATAGCCACGCAGTCACCTAAGTGTGTAAATGCATATAAATGTCTGAACAATGTTTATTTAATATCACTTTTCCTCGTTACTCTTCTGCCAGGTGAAATATCACCTGTCTACCGATAGTATAAAATTTGCACACAGTTATTGCCTCTCCCTTGCACCCACGCAGACACACACGAACGCCCACAGAGGAGCTCACTCTAAATTATACACTATTGTCCGTAAACAATGACCAGTTTGAACATATGACTTCCAAGTCATATCCCTCTGCCCGGGTTAAACATCGGAGCAGAAAGTGGGAAATCGTAGCTAATCATAAACCTTTCATCAAAAGTTGCTTAAAAATGCAATTTGCGACTGAAATATTTACTTTGCCTGTAATAGTGTTAAGTTAAAAGCATTGTTTCATATAGCAGACATATGCGCATACTGTAATCAAATTATACATTAACTTTCTGTTTAATTCTCCTAGTTTTATGTCAAATTCTAAATTTAACTTTTAAACGATTGGCACTTGCTCTGTGACTGAAAAGATCCGTAAATCCAGATCAAAGGCAACGATACAGCCGCGGGTAATCCTATGTGTAAACACCGAGAGGCGTCAAATCGGGCCAATATATTTACACGTAACACGATTATAGAGCTAAACAGTGACCGGACAAGGAGAGTATGAGTAAAGCAGATAATCGAGGGATTTGCCTCGCGCGGATAGTGTATAAAATGAATTGCAAATGGATTTTGGCGGTGCTGGGACTGATCCAGAGGATCCATCCTGAACCCTTTTCCTGAAAACACCCTCCCCTCCCCCTTCCCAAAAGTTTATTTTTCTTTAATTTCCGTTGGACGAGGCGGCGTGCTTCTTTGAAGTGCAAATGATTCGAGGGGGCTTCCTGTGAAATAGGTTAATGAAAGAGTGAAGACCAGGGTTATCCAAGCATTACTCCCCCAAACCTCCAACTCTCCCTAACCTCTTCCCATGCAAAGGACATGGCATAATTCCACCTCAAATAGACTTCTCTCCCCACCCCACCCCCTTTCATTGAACCAAGTCGTTTGCTTTTAGTTAGATGTATAGTTTCAATAATATTGGACCGAGTTCCAACAGTCAGTCCGTTTGCAGTGCAGTTTGCAATTAAGATTGAAAATTATATTTGTTTCTGCTTTCTTTGATTATTATACAGCCAATAATACATATATTATTATTATTACCTGGAATCACTACGGAAGTACTGGCGCTCCTTTTGATACTAATCTGGTGTTTGGCACCAGAGTCAAAATATCGGGAGGCTTTGCAAAGTCGGTGTCTTTTGAGTGGGATACTGAAATAATAGAAAATAACTGGTGTGTAGTTAATAGATATTGCCGAATCCCCCTGCATAGAGTAAAATGATTTTTTTTTTGTTGCGGGTAATGGAAACATTAATATTTTAACAACGACAATTTTTAGCATCATATTCCCGGGGTACAGATAATATTACTGCAGGGTTAAAATGTTCACGACAATCCACGGTTCTCAGAAAGACGGAGCAATGGAACCGCTTTCCACGGGGTATTTGTAGGGAAAAAAATGACACGTTGTACTAGTTTGTCCTTTTTTTGATTCAAGGTAGAAATCCGTGACCCCCTTGCCGCTACGATTTGCAGCTCTGTTTTTTACTCTTTAACTGACAAGGACCATTTTCTTTGCTTCACTTCCATTAACATTTCAAGCCTTTAATAACTCCTGCGCTATATCAAATGAATTTGCACAGATTCAACTCGAGTGTCCTGTTAAACAGAATGACAGTTCCTCCCTAACATTTAGTGGGGAAACATGTAACAGAGAATTTGAATCCCGAGGGAAAAAGAATTGTAGGGAAAGAATGATTTCCTTTTATTGTAAATTGCCTTAATCCCATCACACCCACGGCGTAATCGGTGTTTATTTTATTTTTAATTAATAATTATTATTTTATTAACATTAATCTGACGCATAATCTCGATTTTCCCTGTATTTTACACGTTAAAAAATAAATAAGATGGAATTCAGCGCCTGAAAGTTTTCTTTAAGTTGGCTTGCTAACATGCTTCACTTTTGGATTTTTTTTGCCTGTGTCTGGTTCTGTAAAACGGAGAGTCTCTGGTTGAAGGACCGGCACCTTTCAAGCACAACAGTGAAAGCGCCAATTGTTTGCCAACTAAAATTACTTCAAGTAATAGAAATGGGACGGGGGGGGGGGTGGCGGTGGTGGGAGGCAGAGGTGCTGGAGGGTGAGGGGAGGGGGGATGTTGAGAGAACCGCGAAGAAAAGATTTCAATTACAATATTCACCACACGATGACGGAAAATCGTTTGAAAACAAGCAGTGCGATGATAGATTAAATAATTTGTCACTAAGAAATCAGACGATTGATTCGATTCCAAGAAGAGTCGCAATAGTAAGTAGTAAAATTAATTCAATATAGCAGCAGCGCCGCAGCAGAGTTTGCATACATTTGTATCGAATAATCTCTCATTTGGAAGAGATCAAAGAGCGATTTTATTCAGTCAGTACAAAATTAATGCCTAGAAAAATTTAACAAAGTTTTGTTGGCCAGTGTTTCAGACTGTTTTTTTTAAAGTAAAAGTTTCAATTGTGTCCCAGGAGAATGAGTGCTGAACTGAGGGATGTCTTCACGCTTCGAGCTCTGAAGTACCCCCCCCCCTACACACACACACACACACACACACACACACACACACACACACACACACACACACACACACACACACACCCCAAACCAAACCAAGCAGGTCTCAGGCCCGAGAACTATAAAGCCAGCGCCACCTACAGAAGGCTTGGCGACTCCACATGCAACTCTGTGCGGGGGAGAAAACACCTCACCAAGCTGGGAGAGGGTAAAAAGCTTCTAAAATTAAATGGGCATCTGAAATGTTCTGTTATGGGAACTCTCCAAGTAACATATTAACCGCCTCTTTCAGGAGGATCTTTGCCATGAGTTTTGTAATGCAACAACTCGGGATGGGCTAAGTACAGAATTAACATTTGCTAGTTCTGTATGGTTACTCTAATCACCGTGCTGAATGACCGCGAGATTGCAGCGAGTAGTTACTATATGCGTTACACGTCGACTCAGTGAAAGGCCGGGAGAAAACATTAATAATAAGAAAAGGAAACTAGCTAAAGTGTGATGTGTAAACACTAATGCCCTCAAATATTTTTTTTAAGTGTCAGCCAATCTAATTCCACCTTCCACCTGTGTACATAACTTACAAGTACGGGTCAGACAGCTCAGGTGAACCGGCAAAGGGTTGAGGTTGAGGAGAGAGGGTTTGTTGCTGAGTAAAATAATTCAGTTACACTGACAGGAAGGTAAACCTGACCTGAGAAACACACAGCATCGCAGAGATTGAAGGCATCATTGTTGCCGATTTACACACACACACACACACACACACACACACACACACACACACACACACACATTATTTTCCTCTTTAAAAGAGCCTCGATTAATACAGTCAATCTGTTTAAAACAAATAGATGTACAGAAAGAGAGAGAGAGAGAGAGAGAATAGACAGGAATACTTAGATTAGATTTAAGAAACAAACGAGAAGGTACAGATAGGGTGATATTCTGTGGAGATGATCTCCGTTGGACAACCATTTAATTATGCGCTCTGAAGGAGTGTACAGACAATATCCTAATTCGATCTCCCCCAGTAAACAGAGGCTTGGGATCTGATATGTTGGTGAGAGGGAGAGTAAGAGTTGTATAAGAAGGGGTGTAGTCAGTCCATGTGTAAGAAAGAGTGTGTCCATGTATGTGAAACAGTGTAAATATGTATGAATTTGGGTATATATGTGTGTGTTTATGTGTCTGGGTGACTTTGTGTATGTGCGAATGTGTGTGTGAGTGTCTGTGAATGTGTATGTATGTGTTAGAATTTGCGTGTATGAATGCGCGCGTGTCAGTGTGTGTGTGTGCGCGTGTATGTGTGTGTGTGTGTTTGTGCTTGCGAATGGTGACTCTCAAAGTGGCTGATCACAGGACCTCCTCATTTGGGGTCCAATCTACGTTGGCGAATCATAAAGTGTTGTAATCTATTGCCTTTGTCTGACAAGTCATCCATCTTTCTAAAGGGGACTGGAGTGGCTGGAATCTGCGCAGGGTTTTAGAGAGAACCACGCAGAGCCCGGGCTTCAGTCTGCACTTCAAAACCTGCAACCAACACCAGCTACTCTACAGACCCACGCTCCCGGCTCCTCTGCCTTCCGCCGTCTCCCTCTGCACATCGGCCCCGCTACCTGGCGCAACCTAGGCACCGTCAGTCGCCTTTGAGAAGAGAGAGGCAAAAAGAAGGATTTGAGAAAAGGTGTAAAGAATTTTCAGAGGACAGTGAACTGACAAACGACGTCCCGTGCGTTCATTTCCTGTCAGTGCGTGTGCGTTTTTTTCAAACAGTCTATAAATCCGAACCTTGGTTTGCGGCTGATGCCCGTTTGGTCCACAATCATCTCTGAAAAGTGGAAGGACATGCGTGCCACCTGTCCGGTTGCCGACCGCTGCCCCATCTCTCCGTACAGAGGGCTGTGAGTGAGGACAAGGGGCGCCAAGCAGTTTACTTTCTTTTCAGGACTAGTTTTATTTTTTCTCTCTCTATCGGCACGTCGCCACAGTTGAAAGGAAAAGAAAAAGGGAAAAAAAGTTTTTTTCTGTTTCTTTTGTTGTTTTCTTATTTACAGTCAATGTTTTATCTGCATTAACGTAATCGTTTGATTAAAAAGACGAGACGGCGGAATCAACCCCTTTCATTTCTGTGGCGCTGGCACTCATGGATATACATTGTAAAGCAGACCCTTTCTCAGCCATGCACAGTGAGTAGGCAATTGATTGTATTTTTCTAACGGCACTACTGCCTATTTAAGTAATTATTAGGACTACAAAAAAAACAACTTAATAAACGTTCCTATTTATAATTACCGCTGTATTTTTGGCGCAGGGATATCACGAGACACACAATAGAAAACAAAAGCAGGAGAACATTTGCTTGTCAAATGTCAAGGATTTAAATATACATCTATGCTCTATTTAGATTAATTTCAGATATATTACGCCTCATAATATACGAGTGTTTGGGAAACGTTAAAGAGTCAAAGTATAATCTTAGGTGGGAGGCAAGCGGGTTGATTGAAACTCCCAGGAGTTGTGCATATTTGAAGGTGGTTAGTTAACTTTACTCTTCTTCTTCGTGCTGCATGGCTTCAAACAAGACGGGGAGGGGGTGTGTTTCTCCCTCAGTAAATTAACGCGGTATGTCGCAATAATATTCAGTTTGTTACACTGTTATTGTCAATAATGTGCAAGCTGGGCTTTGGCACATTTCCCTCTTGGTGAAAGCCACAAATTACAAGAAGAGTTTCGAGGGTTTGAATTGCTCAACATACAATATAATTTAGCTCCGTCCTTCAAGATGAGGCCGATGTTTAAACCGTCGACTTATTCACTCTCAAATTTCACTTAACCACGTGTATAGCCCGAAATCATTAGAAATCTCTGAAACCACTATGACCTCTATTCTAGGGGCTTCTCAGGAAAACGTATGCATTGCTTTAATTTATGTAGGCGTGGATATGGACATGCAGAGTTCATATACGCAGCACCACACTTGATGAACACAAATAATTATCAAAAATTACTAACTGGCAGAGCAACAGCAGTGAAAAAGTACAAATTAAATTATATTTTATTATTATTTCCAAAGGAGTCCTAGGTAAATATAAAAAGACATGCCAACAGATATTCCATCGTAAAAGGTTTTTAAATTATTTATTCTAATATATCCCTGATGATGCGGCCTTTAAATAATCGTAATCTGAGATATCAAAACTAGCCTGAATTATTGATGTTGAATCTGATAGGAGTTTTGCCAGACAGTAACTTCAAACCACATATCGGAGAGGCGAGGATAGCTGCGAATAAACAAGTATTATTAGTAAGTATTTATCCCGCTCTTCCAGGGTATTCTGGAGGATAAATTGACAACTGCTGCTTGTTTTCTTTAATGCAATTGAGAAAGAGACGAGCACGAATAAATATTATCAGAGAGAGAAAAAAACAAACAAACGTGAGAAAGAGGGAGAAAGAAACTTAAAAAATTCTATTCAGGATCCTGCTTCAAAATCCATATTTATAATCTTCCGACATGGGTCGATTTCAGGGCAATTGAGAATTTGGCGAAGTCGTCTCGCATCAATAAGTTACTGTTTGAAGTGCAGGAATCGTGATCCGCCGAAATACCTTGGACACTCCTTCAGTAACACAAATAACAAACTTCCACATCACCTCAAACAAGTACATTAGCAACAAGAAGGCATTCGTGCGCTCACGTGAAAGCTCTTTGTCGCTCTGTATCGTGAAATGACACGGTCTTGTAAATATACTCGAGGGTTCGATATAATTCTTCCTGATTGCTATTACATAGCATATCGACAATCAATAACACGTAATTTACACACATTTCGAGTTTTTATAAACCCGTGATTTAAAATATTCTGAAATTCTGGCTATACTGTATGAAAGTATGCTTAACAAAATTTAAAATGAAAACATTTTGTACATGTAACTAATTGGTGTCCGTTGCCTGCGTTCCTTGTACAGGAAACGAGTGCTTTATTTTCAGAAACAGCAGGGGATATGTGTATTTATATCTTCTTAGTTCGAGGTGGCACTTATAAATTTGGTATAATTTTTCCGCTGTCGCTGAAATTGCTAGGTATTTCTCAAAACAGGGTAATTGGGGAATATTTAACCTGCACGCCTCGAATGAAGGGGAGAACGGCACATGCACACAGAATAGGAAATGCAGAGAAAAGAGAGACAGAGGAATTTTCAGTGCCTCAATCCAGCCCTGGAGGAGGGAATCTGTTGTAATTTGTTGCTTTAGCCACCCTTTTCGCACACAAATACCAAAGCTCCGTTCAACAAACAGTTTGTCTTACTGCTCCGTGACACTTCTCTCTCTCTCTCACACATGCATACATCCTCTCGCACGCCATATAATTCACAGCCGGGAATAAAATGGAACCTAATTCAAAGTTTATGCATAGTTTATTTTTTATTAAATGTCATATTTTTCTTTTACCAAAGTATGTTGAATAATTTCGTAAATTAACACTGTCACGTTATATTGTAATAGACACGCTGATATTGTGGATGGCTCACGGTACCAGATATAATTTACTGTGCACTTATATGAATTTTGATTTCGCTTAAAAGACAAATGAAACAGTAATTGACAATAATGTAGAGTTAAAGGTAGCATTTCCACGCTTTTATATTTAATATCTGAAAAATATGAAGTCAAATATATATATATGTATATATGTATATCGGTGTGTTCGTGACCACATATATGTGATTTTTTATTACATGCTTTCGATTTTTTTCCTTGTTATTTTTTCGATCCCATCCCGTCCTTCCTTCCACTCACCCTGTTCCATTTCTTTTTTTTTTCTTTTTTGCCGCTCCTCCCTTCTTTCTCCCCTTGCCCCTTTTTTTGCTCTCTTTCAGGTTGCAGTTCTACCTGGGATGAGTTCAGTTGTGTGTGTTTTGCAGGGCATGGGGGTGTGAATCAACTGGGAGGAGTGTTTGTGAATGGCAGGCCCCTTCCTGACGTGGTGAGACAGCGCATCGTGGAACTGGCGCACCAGGGAGTCAGACCCTGCGACATTTCCCGGCAACTCCGTGTCAGCCATGGCTGTGTCAGCAAAATATTGGGCAGGTGAGGGGGGATACTGCCAGAGACAAAATCACAAACGAAAACCATTTCTGTTTATTATTGTAATCTATACAGTCCCAGGGTTAATATGAGAATTGGTCAGTGGCGCCAACAATAGACCTGATTTAAGATCCAAACCACTCCCAACCATGAACCGATTAGTAGTTCCGTCTCGCACAATTCTTACAATGTCATCGTTTCCTTTATGTAAGGGACGTTCAGTCAGCACAATAAACAAATCAAATTTTATAATTAAAGTTGTTGATATCTTCTCCAGAAAGTATACAACGGAAATCAAAATATTCCAAAAATGAGAGCTGCAAAGTCCAAATTTAACGAGGAAAATCTCCAAAGGAGGAGGTAACCAGGGGCAAGGCGAGAGAAGTGAGCATCATACCAAGCACTTATAATCCGTCTTTAGTGCCAAACGGTTGAAAATACGAAACACTTACGAACTGCCATTTATAATTGTGCGCACATTCTGGCTTTAAATAGAGCAGATTAGCACCAACGGAAGGAATCACTTACAAACCAGAAAGGGAATACATTTAGGGTGGGGGTGGGTAGGGTTTGCCGCTGGTGGCCAGGCCTCCGAGGCTGACGTGGTTTATGCAGATTGCGGCCGCTGTGTTGGAACAGGTGCAGTTGCGAGGCGACTGTATATTGTTCGTTCTTTTTTTGAATCGAGTCCTCTTAAGAGTGCAGGCTCGCGATCTGACCCACTACACTGGCGAGCAGATCCCTTCCAACCAAGAATAAACCACTTTTATTAATACATGTCAATGCAGGTCAACTCCTAGGGTAGTTTTAACAATTGGGAAAAGGTAGCTGAACTCAGGGAGGAAATGTCTTTAAACCAAAGAAGAAAGTTTCCGGAATTGAGTCCTGTGTCCTAAATGTATACATATTTTAACGAGCAATGTTTCAGCTCTGACTGAACTAATGTTTGTCCCGCGAACTGTGTGCTGCGATATGCATCACCCTCCGCTGGTGAAAGAGGAATTTGTCACATTTCACTAAAATTAGAATCTTCAGCTGAGTAATATGTTAGAATCTTTTCGTCTGCAGAATAATACCATTTTCCATTCGTTGTCGGTTTAACCTAACTAGATTACTTTTAATTATAATTGACCGAGGTGTATCGGGAGATAATTCAAAGTGAAACACATAGAAAATTCGCATAGGTGATTATGGGGGGGGGGGGGGGAACTTTCACTTTGTCCGCTTCACGCTGAGCGTTTAACGCACTAAAAATCGTTGAATGTTTGGTGTCCAACGCGAATGAATACATGAGTGTTGTTATAACATCTAAGATGCCATAAGGAATCTACGGTGTGTGGTGGGAAGGGCGCGTTGGTGAGGTCCGGACAGCAAAGTACTCCGTATGTAAACTCTAAAAATCAGTCCTAGCTGATCCAGCCTGGAGAGTGGGACATAACTTCCTTCAAACGTTGCGATATTCGCCAGTAAGCTAAACCTTTATTACTGGGTGAGACAAAAAAGAACAGTGTTGCGTGTGAAATACCGCCGCTGTTACATTAAATATGATGCATTTCCTGGCTTAATCCGATATGGCTACTGAACTATCCAAAGCTGGAACCGCATTCTGTATTCGATTTGGTTTTCCGTTGAGAGTCGAAATCAAAAACACAACAAAAGAAGACAAATTATATGTAATTTATTTCCCTATTTGTGAGTTTTAACAGTTTAATCTTACTTCGGCAATTATTTTATATCATAAAACGCAATGGGGCCGGAGGGCCCGTTCCTTGTGATGGTAGGGTAAATAAGGCCGCGCTAAAGCTAGACACACAATTCATGTTCACGCTGAAATTTGCTGCTGGCTTCAGGGTTAACACCAGATAATATAGGGAGGTTGGCAATACCATTACCTGTAGTTAAAAACCTTGAACTCTTACACATTAAAGGAAAAGAGTAAGAAGACTTAGAAAGAAATAAACTTTTATACCCAGTAACATGGTTTAAAATGCCTCGAGTTTCTCTTCCTCCTAACCTTTTTCTTTTTCCATTTGTGGTCTTCCCACAATTTCGTTTTATTTTTTTGGGAGGGGGTGCAGAAGGAGGCGGGGGTGGTATAAAAAACAGAATGCTGTGTTAGGAGCCAACTACTGTTCTCGCAACTCCTTCACCAAAGCCAACATTCAGTACTAAAAGCGTTGCCAATTTTAATATTAATTATGTCCTTGCTAAAATTGTTTCTCTGTTTAGAAGAGAGGATGTGCATCGGTGCCTTTAGCTGTCCAATCTCCCAGAGACTTGATGGTGTGTTTCAGAGCAGGGAGAATTGTAACACAGACAGGTTAATACTATTGCATACATACACTGATTTATTTGCATTTTACTGTTCCCTATGCATTTTATGAGGCTGTAAATAACAAGTAAGGTCGACTTTTGCTGTCGTTTCTTTAAACTTAATTACAAAAAAGATGCAGCAATTCTGTGATTATATATGTGATACACAAAATACGTACTATAAATAGACACACACGTACTCTGAAACAACATAGACTCAGTTTTTATGTATAGTTATACAAAAGGAGGGTCTAATACACCTCCTTGCTGCTTGTTTCAACGGTGCACTAGCGAGGTGATGAAAGCACATTTTTTTTGCTGAAGTTTTACTTGTTATCTTTTTTCGTTTCTCTGGCTCTTGTCACCTATCAGATACTACGAGACGGGCAGCATCAAACCCGGAGTCATTGGGGGCTCTAAACCCAAAGTTGCGACCCCGAAAGTAGTGGATAAAATCGCCGAGTACAAACGCCAGAACCCTACAATGTTCGCCTGGGAGATCCGAGACCGACTGTTGGCTGAGGGAATCTGTGACAACGACAGTGTGCCCAGTGTCAGCTCCATCAACAGGTACAGCGGCGAATCCCGGTGCATCCTCCTCTAAAACGCAAAAAAAGAGAGGAGAATAAAATGATTTATTTTAGTTAAAAGGCTAAAAGAACAGATGCATAAATGAATACAAAATAAAAGCTGGTAACTATATCTAGTTTTTAGCCAAAACTATTTGGGTGTATTTCTTGTAGAAGGTACCAGTCAAATGTACACATTGAATTAGTCCGAAAATGGGTGTGATATTAAATATGCATTTTAGGTGACATAAATTAAAATTCCTTAAATCGAGCTTTCTTGTAAATATATGAACATTAAACATAAACAGAACGGAATGAGGGGGAGGGACAATCAAAAAGACCGGAGCTGAGGAAATGCCTGACACTGTGCAGATAAACAAATGAAATGTTTGTTGTACAATACAGACGGCAATTAATTTTCCACTGATATATTCGGCAGAAGCTGAATATTTTGTTTAAAGATAATAGTTCCAAACGCAACGGGGTTTTCAAATGAACTAAGCGGTTGAAAGACAGAATCTCTCCATCTAATTTATTTAGCAATCAGAGTAATCGCGAAAATTTTATAATTATCGACGATAGCATGTAATTCTTAGCATGGAATCCTAATCAAAACACACTAACCACCACGAATGTGGTTTCCTCTTAATCTCACCTGGGACCGTGGGGAATTATAAAGGACTATCAATGAAAGCAAAGCGAATAAGACCCGGATGCAATGGCCTTTTGGTCGTTTAATATAATTGCAAATTGGTGGAAATGTAAACTATTAAGGAGGGTCTTTCAGGACATTGATTTAAAGATTGCAAGCTGGCCGGTGGCTGGTACTTTCTGTAGCTAATATTTCAAGTGCTGGGAACGGGTCCCCTCTCAGCAACCCCGGGGGAGGGGGGCAGTTTACACACAAATAGGCAGGTTGGTCGGTCGACAAAGGTTTAGGGAACATGGGAAGGGTTAGCGCCAGACAAAAGAATTTCGAAGTAATCCACTGTCAGGGCAAAGAAATCTATGATAGAAATTTACAGAGACTGGTTTCACGAGCGTGCCCGGTAATATCGGTCCATTTATTAATATTTGTTTTATATGATTAAGATTTACTGTACAGTTGAGAAACTGATCTGTGCAAAGCAGTCCCCTAGACGACGTGATCTGTGTACCTGCCTGCCATCTCTGCCTGCCCACCTTACACCCGCTGTTCTTACCCCTCCTCGCTCCTCTTTCACTTCTCTTCACCACCCACCCCATCCCTCTACTTCCTCACTGTTCCGTCCCATTCTCCATTTGTTTCTTCTCGCTCTGTTTCACATCACCGTAAAACAATATTGTTCTCCGGCCGAAGTAGCGGACCTGAGAAGAAAACAAAGATTTTGTTTTTTTAAACGGCAAAGGGAAAGGCTGATGTTCAGAAGGTCCACTTTGTCTGAAGTTCGCTGAAAGCTTCACGCCCGCTTTTCTACATGTCCACTGAAATAATCCTTTCATTCCGACCAAACTGATCTATTTCGACGCTAAAACTCAGTAAATCTTTCCTCGGAGGCTTCTTCAATAAGAAAACAGTTTCTGAGAATAAAGATATAGACCGACAAGTTTTATGATCCTGACTTTGATTTCAAAGTTCCTAAACCCGGCCTCGTATTGCCCCTAACTTAATATCAGATACTGAAGCATGATGTGTGAGAAACCCCGAACTCATTTCCGACGGTATTCATAACTAAGGAATCCGGACAAGTATCGAAAGGCTTAATTAATTATTGATAACGCTTTCAATCCGTGCAGCAGGATTGGGAAAAAGATTTTGGACACGGAGTCCACTCATTCCCACTGCCTCATTTACGATATCTCTCCTTTTGTTAATCTGCAAACACCTCAAAGAATTGCTCTTATTGTTCACTGAAGCCAAGATTAAATGGTAAAGGCGGTTTAAGCGAATTGCCCATCGTGTACATTGTACAGATTTAGCAAAAATAAAAATCCCTGGACTGGCAATGCCACACGCTTACATCAGTAAGTTCAGTTTATATTGTGCCTTTAACGCCCGAGAGTGCGTTAACGCGTTTGACACGAGCCACTATAGGGCAACAATAGAATGTTTATGTTTGTGTGTGTGTGTGTGTGTGTGTGTGTGTGTGTCAACCCCCCCCCCCCCGACTCTCGGGAGTACAGACTGGACAAATAAATTGTCCCCTGTATCCGATTTCACTCTTGTAAAAGTGGGAAGGAAAGGAGATAAAGATATATAAAACATTTCACAGAATGCTGCCGGATCGCTTCTGCATTCTTTTAACTCTCCCAGTATTTGGCACATCAAACAATTGTAAAATAAAATTTACACGTGCACACTTCATACACTGACAATAAAGTATCCATTTGTGATTAGATTCAATAGATCGTTTTTTTTTGTCAGAAAGCAAGGGAAAATCAGTTGTGTGCGTTTTCCCGTCTGTGTCACTTCTTCAAGTGCTTAACAGGTGTTTGAAAGAACAGCTCAACGTTACTATTTGGATGTCTGCTCTTGTTTTAGATTGGAATTGCCTTTCTTCGGTGTTTAGTAAAATCTAATCCTTCTCCCTCTCTGAACCAACCGAATTTCCAACATTGACTCTTCCGAGTTTTGTGGGTTCTCTCCTCCCCCTCCCCGTCACTCACGAACTACTCGCTAGTTCCCCACAAACCATATAGAAGGGCGCTATATTTATCTTCTCATTCAATTTCAAACGATGAAAACCATCGCGATTTGATGTGCTAAATACAAGGGAAAAGCCAGTTGGAAATACAAGTTTAAAAAAAATAACTGTTCTTTCTGGCGTAACAAGGTGTGTGTGTGGAAGAGAGGTTTACGGAGAACGGGGTCGGGGGGTGGGTGTATGCTTGCTGCAAGTACGGAAGAAAGTGAGATCGCACAAGCTGGGTTGCAGAAATGAACTTTGCCTCGTCTACAGCTGCCATCAGCATTACGTTTTAATGAGATTTTTGGAGATCGGGGGCAGCGATTCACGAGAAATTTCAGTGTGTGTGTTTTTAAAGAAAGATTGGGAAAGAAAAATCATTTCATGCACGAAGTCGCTTAAAGGCGACTCCAACAGCCTTCTAACAAATGTGAATGATACATTCTAAATGGGGATTAATCGCATTAGAGAGCGTTTGTAAAACTTTTCAGCTTCAATTAAATTGGAGTGGTTTTGAAAGAAATCAAGTTGGCTGCGGGGGCTGGTGTTTATACAAAAGATTAGAATACAGCAATACAATTAAATGTATTTTTTTCGCCTTAATGAAAGGGCGTTGCTTTGCAGTGTTGGGTTTTAATTCAATATACAACGATTATCTCAGATCATTACATTGGCAAGTACACATTGTAGTTAAACGTTCTCCTTGCATGAATTTTTAAAGATTACAACTAGACAAGGCTTCATTCTGCTGTTGCTCTGCAGTCAGGAATTAGAACCAAGCGGCTGGTGGCCATTAAAAAAAAACAAGTCCTTTTTTTTCGATGCTATTGATTCCGACTCCAAGCAATTTTAATATTTCTTCAGGGAATTTTCCACAACGGCCAACTCATTAATTCACCCTTCTAAATTGCTTATTCAATATCCAGGACATGGATTCCGAATAAAGTCGGTGAATTTATGTGGTTGGCGCGAGTCAATAGGTCAAATAATAGTTATGGAGGAATTTGAAAATCCAAATAAAATATTGATACTTTTTTTTTGATAAGTCCTGTAGCTTTTGTCGTGTAGCCCCAAGGACATTACTAGGGAGATTGTGGGCGAATTTGTGGCCATTAAAATCAATGAGTGTTTGATGTATATTGATTGTTTTTATATGAACTCCTACTAGGGGATCCCAGGTGTTAGAGGTCACGCAATAACACGGAGGGGGAAAAATCAGCTTTAAAATAGTGTACAGGAAACTGTTTGGAAGAATATGTTTAAAGTGATCCGTCCCCACCATTCAGTTGATGAAGGGGTCTGTGGAAACCAATAGCGAAGGGGTCGTTAACCCTTGTAGAGAGCGGATGGAAATCAAGAGAGGGAACTTGGGGTACGGGGTCAGCCACGGCCTTAGGCACTTGTCCTCAGAAGAGGAAAATATACTTTAAGCTCTAGTCCTGATCCCACCGTTGGATGTGGACAAGGCTCGGCACGCGGCGGCGGAGAAGCGATGAGTGGCCCTCATAAAGGGCCGAACACTTGGCCGGAGAACCGGGCCCTTGCCCAGGTCCTCCTCGATAGCCTCGGGAGGAGAGAAAGTATCAAAAGAGACTAAAGCTGTGGGGAGAATAATAGTCAAGCAAAAGGCCAGTACAATGAGTAGGATATTATTTTACAGAACATCAGCGTGTCCCCTGCGATAATTAATTTATAAGTCCCAATGATTCTAAAGATGGTAACAAAATGTACACCTTTTCCCCCCTCTTTCCCGGTTCCTTATCAATAGTCTCCAACAAAATTAGTTTCAATAATCTTCATAGAAACTATTTGTTTCTGTCAAACGTATTGCTGATATAAATTGACGCCGGGAAAAAAATGCACGTGTGATAACTCACAAGCAGGTACCATATCCCCCAGTTAGTCGCTGCTCAGAGGTTGACGTGAAAGACTCAAGCCCACACATTAGCAATTTAATATTCATTGGTAGTGAACCCCTTTCAAAGTGTCATTAGTACAGGCTATCCTGTGATAGGACAAGGCTTCCAAGCAGCATTACAGCACTATTGCATTCCTGTCACATATAATTTATAGCTTTCTATTTGCATTACTTCGCTTGCAACTAATTCCCAACTTTTCTCGAGTCTCAGATCAATTAAATCACATCCTTTTACCAATACCAGGCGCCTGACGCAGTTTTGATTCTGGGAGTTCTGCCTGGGGAGCTTTGGCTACTTACACGCTCGACAACTAGATTAGCCGTGGCCAGGTAGAGTCAGTCGCCCTGATCATTGAGGTGAATTGATGTGATTTCATGGTTTGTTTGCAGGATCATTCGGACCAAAGTGCAGCAGCCTTTCCATCCCTCACCGGATGGACCCGGGACCGCAGTCACTGCACCAGGCCACACAATAGGTAAGAAAGAGCAGTCCGGGGAGGACAGCTAATTATTACACATGGAACATATTTAACCCTTTCACAAATACAGATCGAAATTTAAGACTCAGCTGTTTATGTTTACCAAAAATGCAAAGCAGATTTGGGCGGCATGTTCTTAATTGGGCACCTTCCCCCAAGGCATTAAAGCAGTGAGGGTGTAGAAGACATTTACTGGAATGACACCGGGATTAAAGGCTTCAAGTACTCAAAGAAACGAGAGAAAACATACTGGTTCTCCATTGGGTATATAAAGTTAAGAGGCAGTTATATAGGAGTCTTTAAATTCACGAAGGGCTTTAATACAGCGAATAAGAAGGTGGTATTTTCAATAGAAGATCGTGGTGACCAGAGGATTCAGAATTACAATCATACTGTAAAGAATCAGGAGCACAGTGGTGTGATCTGGAATGTTAAACCAATCAGATGAGGGTATTAGGTACATATCTGAAAGGTAAAATTCTTAGGGTAACGGGGAGGGGAGTGGCAGTGTGGGATTATCTGATTAGCATATGTAAAAGTCCATTACATGCATAAGGACCATGGTGTTTTCATAATATGATTCATGATTCTGTAGTTTTATCCCTAATCCATCACTCTAATTCACCCAGTCTTTTAAAATAGATATAATATGATGAAAGATGTATAGATTTGCTAATATGCATTATGCAAACATAGATACCTATTTGAAAATATATATTCTGTAGAAAATAAAACAGCCCTAACTTAATTTTATTAAGAATACCACCTGCCTTGAGGAAACAGAATGCACTTAAAGACTAGTCATTGACTTTACATTTCAAATATAAGTGTAAGTTAATTGTGGTCATTGAAACAAAGTGTATTTATGAAATGCTCTATGTACTGTTGTACCTTTAATAAATTGCAATGGAGTGTAAATGTAGTGAGAACATTTCCCAGAAGCTCCCAAGAACATCGCTGTGAAGTGAAGCTACTTAACAGAAGAATTTTGGCACTTTGGGTACTTCCATAATTTCTAAAACAGGATTCAGAATCTTAAGTTAATATTCTGTGCAAAATATGCAACCCTGTGTAAAATACAAGAAGTCTGGACAATGGATTGGAACTGCTGTTAGATTTTGACTCATATATGGATGTCAACCCTTTTCTCTGCTAATTCTACCCATCTTTCAGTAAAGCTCAAGCTGGATAGCGCACTTTGTATTACAGGCTGTTGTGGCTTGATTCTCTAGTGAATCTTGCAACTACAATGATCTATAGGGGAAGATGTTGCTGAGTGTTCTAAATTGCCAGCAGTATATGCCATACCTAGAGTGCATCTTCTGTCTTTCACACATGCCAACATTGTGAAGTTCAAAGTAAACAATAGTGTTGTCTCTATTATATTTTCACCATCACTAGGAAATGGGGCTCATTTTCTGCAGAGAAAAATTCACCCTGTGCTTCTTCGTTTGGATACAAATGAAAAAGTCAAAAGACGAAAGACCAGATCTTAAAATTGAAAGGGCAATTCATTCCCAACTATCCTACATTTAGAATATTTAAAAAACTCCCAATTTAAGTGTAATAATTGAACCAAATAATCATTATTTGTAATCTTTTAATTTGGGCTCTGAGACCATCTTATTTCAACACCAATTGCAGCCATCTGTTTGATTTAACAATTTTAAATCAACAAAACCAGGTGCAGTAAAAATTAGCCCTCTGATATAACGATGTTCCAGTAATGATGAGGAGTGGCATCTGCGTTTGAACAGTAGAATTACCCCTCTGGTCTGGTAATGTTACTATTGCCAATGCCAGCTTTGGGACAGGTCCTTCCTCGACCTCCAAAAGTGTCGGCTGTGCCTTGGTAACATACCAGTAATTAATATTAGAGAGCGCAGAGCAGATTTACCAGTCTATGAAGGAAATCAATTCCAAGGAGAGAATGGTGAAGTTGGCAGTCTCAGCTTTACAATAAAGAGTGTTCAGGGGAAATTCATCATCAAATGATCTTAAAATTTGAATGGAGCTTTGATAGAGAAATTAACAAAAAAACATGGCTGGGGAATGGTTTAGAGTAGACTGGGTAAGATAATTGAGAAGAAAGGAGATACCAAGTTACACTGGGTTGTCCTGGTATGACATGAGCTGCCTTGGTTTCAGATTCAATAGCAAATGTATAAAGTAACTCAGTATTATGCTGGAAAAAGGAAAAAGTGGCCAGTTTATTAGATACACCTGTACAGCTGCTCCTTAATGCAAATATCTATTTAGCCAAACATGAAAAAGTTTAGCTGTTGTTCAGACCAAATATCAGAATGGAGAGGAAATGTGATCTAAGTGACTTTGACCATGGAATAATTTGTGGTGCCAGATGGGGCAGTTTGAGTGTCTCAGATATTGCTGATCTCCTGGGATTTTCACACATAACCGTCTGTGGAGTTTACAGAGAGTGGGGTGAAAATGTAAATATACAGTGAGCAGCAGTTCTGTTGGCAAGAATATCTTGCTAATGAGAGAGGTCAGAGGAGAATGGCCAGATTGGTTCAAGCTGACAAGGATGTAACAGTAACTAGAATAACCATACGTTATAACAGGACAGATGGGCAGAAGAGCACCTTTGAATGCACAACATGTTAAATGTTGAAGTGGATGGGCTACAGCAGTAGAAGACAATGAACATGCATTCAGTGGCCACTGTATTAGGCAGAGGAGGTACCTAATAAATGGGTCAACTGGGTTTTGATATTCTGAAATTCTATAATTCTGTGACTCTTTAGTGTGTGAAGCCCTCTGCATCTCCTGCTTGTCAACTTAAATAAGACCCTGAGCATTGTGTCATCAGGCTTTCCAGTCATGAAGGTTGCCACAACTGAGTTTCATCCCGTCCACCTCCAATGTTAATACTTATGACAGGGGTCAGTAATCTGGGATAGGAGGCCCACCTAGATTTTTAACAAAGAATGATGGGGGACATTATAGGATCTCTCTGCAGCCTTGTTTGATATAAATGTACTTGTTTCATCTAGCTTGCGTAGCTCAGTACCGATCGCATCAGGCAATACCTTGAAGACTGCTCAAGTATTAAGGAATTTGAAGTCAACACAGCCAGTGCATGGTGGGAGTTAACTGTCTGGGTAGGGAGTGATTCTTGATAAACATAGTGAGGGCCGAAAGAAGTTAAAGTTGGGGGGTGGGCTTCAATTGCTTTGCACTTGTTTTCATAGATGGTGCTCCTACTGGGATGATTTATAGATTATCCTAGCTGGGGTAATTGGTGTAATTTTACAGTTACAACACAGTGAGATGCCGTGCATACACTCCCTTAAAATGGAGCAGTTACTGACGGCAAGATCACACAGATCTGTTTGAATAGTACAGGAGAAGAACAGCTTGTAACTGAAGACAGGTGGCTGATTGTTCCTCTCATCCTTTTGACTACTATTATCCGTCATATTGTGTAAAATGATTTGTGTGGCTCAAACAAGATATATGTATAATATATACATTATATATATACACACACACACACACACACACACACACACACACATAGTCTATCTCTTCGATTTCTATTTTGTGCAAAGTGTTTCCCAATGAAGTAATCTAATGAGTTTGGCAACAGCATGCTCAATGTGAACTTGGCAAGATTGAATGGGGTCAGGGCAGCTCAGGAGAAATCAGATGAATGGATAATTATGTAAAAACCAGAAAATGCTGCAGATACTCAGCAGGTCAGACAGCATCTGTGGAAAGAGAAACAACTAATATTTCAGGTCTTCGAACCATTACCTGTTGAGGCAGTGGTCTGATATCTCCTGATCATCCTATTGGAGTCCTGCCTCAGACTAGGAACAGACGCTTCTGTGCTAACCTTGGCTCACATATGTGGGAACAGACAGGAAGCAAATGACTGTCTTCCTGGCTGAGCTACACTTGATCACATTATCTCCAACTTTAGTCCACTATCTCCATTGTTTTTGATGAACCTTCAGAATTTGACTCCAATAAGTAGTTGTTGAGGGACTTTGAGCAAAAGTGTAGGCAAAATTATTTCAGTAGACTCATATCTGTTGGGAATAGGCAGAGAGTGAGAAAGAGAGAGGGCGGGGATGATTTAGTAATCAGTTAGCAGACACTGTATATATCATGTTTATAACATTACATAGTTCCACACACATTCTAATTAGGAGGTATAGGGACAAGAGATATTTGGTTCCTTGAGTTTGTACCAGCAGTCAAAATGATGGCTGATCTGTGACCTAACTTCAGGTATGTGACATTATCCCATATCTTCTGTTTATAACAGTATGGTCCCACTTAGGTTTATGTCAAACATTGCCAAATAATACATCATAAGTAATTTTTCAATTGTTTTTCAAACTATTGTATCATATGTTTAGACTGTTGAGTGTGGTTCCACTGCGTGATATCATTTAAACTTTCAAAATCATGAAGCTAGGCTGAAGCTTCTTGCACTGAACCAATGTGTGAAGATTGATAGGAAACAATGGTATTCCCTGTAGATTTCAGCACAGTTCTGGTCTCATCTGTTAAAGGAGACTTCCTGTAGTGCAATTTTCTCCAATTTCCATTTTGCCCATGCCTTTCTTTTGTCTAAAGTTAGTTTTATGTATACCGGCAGTTCCCTGGCAGTTTGAGAAGTTGAACTCAGTGTTTAAGGCACTAATCAGCATGAAACATAGCCAGATATCTTTCAATTATTGCCAAAAGGGTAGGATGATCCCTGATGTAACAAATCAGAGAACTGAGGTTCCATTCTCTGTGCTGAGTTAACTGATAGAAAATTGGGCAACTCGGGCAGTTCTCTAAATTTCTAAGGATGGGCATTTGAGCTTTGGAATGAGTATTAGCTGGGTGCATGTTGGTTTACAGCTGCTCAGGTTGTTATGCTGCCAGTCAGAACACTGAGCCATCAAGGTTTACTGTCTGTCCTGAGTTGAGCTTATTGGCAGACTCACTTAGAACAAAGGAGGTGAGACACCTGTCTGGTCCTAGTATACAGCCACTTAGTGCTGATTATCATACAGCCCTCAATTATACTGGTACCTAAGAAGAACGTGATAACCTGTCTCAATGACTATTGTCCAGTAGCATTTACATCCACTGTGATGAAGTGCTTTGAGAGGGTGGTGATGAAACATATCAACACCTGACTGAGAAGTGACTTGGATCCACTTCAATTTGCCTACAGTTACTACAGGTCAACTGCAGATGCCATTTCATTGCTTCTTCACTCCATCCTGGAACATCTGGAGAGGGAAGAGGTCAGGATGCTGTTCATTGAAAATAATTTGGCATTCAGTACTATCTCTTCAAAACTAATCAATATGCTTCAAGTCCAAGGCCTCAATACCTCCTTGTACAACTGAATCCTCGATTTCCTCACTTGCAGACCCCAGTCAGTTCAGTTTGGCAACAGCATCTCCTCCACAATCTCTCTAAGCATTCCAAGGCTGTGTGCTTAGCCCCCTTCTCTACTTGCTTTATACTTATAACTGTGAGGCTAAGCACAGCTCCAGTGTCATATTTAAGTTTGCCGACAACACCAATGAGTGGTGCCACAACTACAACCTTTGTCAGGAAGATCAAGGAGCTGATTATTGACTTCAGGAGGAGGAAAATGGAGGTCCATGAGCCAGTCCCATCGGAGGATCAGAGGTGGTGAGGATCAGCAACTTTAAATTCCTGGTGTTATCATTTCAGAAGCCCTGTCTTGGGCTCTGCATGTACATTCAATTCTGAAGTAAGTATGGCAATCCCTCTACTTTCTCAGAAGTTTGCAAAAAGTTGGCATGTCATCTAAAACTTTGGCAAACTTCTATAGATGTGCGGTGTAGAGTATATTGCCTAGTTGCATCATGGCCTGGTACGGAAACAACAATGCCCTTGTACAAAAAAGCCTACAAAGAGTAGTGGACATGGCCCAGTCCATCACAGATAACACTCTCTCCACCACTGAGCACATCTGCAAGGAGTGATGTTGCAAGAAAGCAGCATGAATCATCAAGGTCCCCGACCATTCTGGCAATGCTCTCTTCTCACTGCTGCCATCAGGAAGAAGGCACAGGAGCCTCAGGATCCATACCACCAAGTTCAGGAACAGTTATTACTCCTCAACATCAGCCTCTCAAACCAGAGGGGATAACTTCACTCAGCTTCACACACCCCACTATCGAACCACTCTCACAACCTACAGACTCACTTGCAAGGACTCTTTGTGTCATGTTCTCAATAGTTTTTTGCTTAGTTACTTTGTGTTATTATTTTTTCTTTCTGTTTATATTTGCACAGTTTGTTGTTTTTCTTTGCACATTGATTGCTTTCCATCTTGTTTGGTGTGGTCTTTTACTGATTCTATTGTGTTTCCTGTATTTACTGTGATTGCCCACAAGAAAATGAATCTCACAGTTGTATATGGTGACGTATATGTACTTTGATAATAAATTTACTTTGAACTTTGAAGTAGGTGTGGCTGCATAAGACAGACCTTTCAATGCTCATGTGACTGCAGCTGCTGAGGGACAGAAAGAAAATTGCTTGACCCATGAATAGAGGGTGATGACCTTAATGCACTCTGCTTCTTTTAATGTCCTTGTATGAAGGATCACTGCATAGTACAAAGCCAGTCATTTTTCTGAAACCAAGTACCATGTAATTTGCCTTACCCCCTACTCTGTTCAATAATTATATTCTTTTCCATCATTTTTGTCAGAGATTCATTGTTCCACCTGGGATTGTCTCCTTCCAAGTTACTATTTTACTTTTTTATAATTTTGTCTCCCCATTCCCACCAGATACTTCATCTTACTAGGCTGGAGATCACTGAGGAACCAGCTTGCCTCCAGTACTTTGCCCAAGTGGTCTTTATTCATGTCTGAGTTTTGACAGTGAGTATTGGCCAACTCTTCATCCCTATATAAGGTATTAGACCTAAATCCATGTCAATCCATGTTCAGAACTCACCTCTATGCATTTTCTAGCAGAGGTCACTGGATAATGATCAGGACTGGGCAACCATCAACCTGCCCCAACCCCATCTTCCCAGCCTGCCTTATAAACCTAGACAACACTCTGAGTTGCACAATTTTCCATCAGTTAATTCAGCACAAAGAATGTAACCTCAACTCCCTGATTTGTTACATCAGGAAGCCATATTTGGTGATGTTTCAAGCTGATTAACACCTTGGTTTATGAGTTAAATAGAAAATAGTTTATTCTCTTTTATCACCATTACATACTTGGTTTTCTTTACCAGGTTATAGAACATAGCAAGTTAATCTGGGAAAAAAACAACTGTAAAAAAAAATAATTGATTCCTTTCAGTCCCCAGCACAAACTCCCCACCTGTATCCTCGGCATCCAATGATCCAGTGGGATCGTACTCCATCAACGGGATTCTGGGCATTCCACGATCAAATGGTGAGGCCAAAAGGAAACGTGATGAAGGTAAGAAGGAAACATGATACAGCTTTTTGTGCTGTCACCTGTAGGGCAGCTAGTGTTTCTGGCACCGTGGCTGTGTGCTGCCCATCTGCTCTCTAATCATCTTCTAGTTTACACACGGTTTAGGCTGTTGGCTTCAGCCAGTCTGCAGATGGGGTTTAATGTTTATTATGGAATTCAGTTCCGCGATCGGGTTTGTGTAACAGGATCCGCTGCAAGGTATTGGACATTAGGAGTTCATGGTTGGAATC
Source organism: Mobula hypostoma (assembly GCF_963921235.1). Classification (NCBI taxonomy): domain Eukaryota; kingdom Metazoa; phylum Chordata; class Chondrichthyes; order Myliobatiformes; family Myliobatidae; genus Mobula; species Mobula hypostoma. The sequence continues at coordinate 39,341,170 of NC_086114.1, forward strand.
AGTTCAACATTCTATAGCTTTAATAATAGGACTGATGACTCTATGCCTCTATATGTTTTTACAGTGGTGGTTAGCAGTCCCAACCCATCCTTTGGTTGTTGTCTGTTGGTGGAACGTGCTGATGATTTTACATGGAAGTACTTGCTCTGTACATTCGTAAAGGGGTTAGCTGAATTCCCCGAGTACGTGAGGAGACATTTGTGATTGGTTGATGTGACCCCTGCTCAAACAGGAAGAATGTTGTTGTTTTACTTCTTTAACCCTTTGAGTGTATCATCCGTTGAGTAAATTATTTTTAGATAGAAATTGTAACTTTTTCTCTGAAATGAAGGGAAATTTTGTTCTTGCAGTTTCTGTGCCACTAGCCTTTCTTTGCATCCATTCCAGCATTGTCACAAAAGTGACAACTAGTAAAGGTGCAATTAATGAACAACAACATTGTGCAGAACATTAAATTGCATCAGTCATTTCTACTGCTTATGATCTGAGAAAATGTAACAGAGAAATTCCAATTAATGACATAAAAGCTTGCAAAAGTAACTTTCAGCTGGAATGGAAAGGCAAAATTATTGATTCTTGATCACAGCCACTGGCTCCAGTTGGTTCTAGATATTTTTGGGTATGATCAGATTAGATCCCGGTATTGTCTATATCTGGTCACTCACTATATTTGCTGTCAAGACTTACAAGTGGAGATTGGCATTTGGCAATAGTTTAACCAAGCACAAATTAAGGTCGAAACCTATGGAAAAGACAGGAATCAGTATGGAAATATTGTGTTTTATGTCCCCACAATTTTATTATCTAATGAAGTCCTCCTCTGCTGCCGGGTCAGGACATTTCCTGATTCTGACAGGCAGAAGATGAGACTTTCTGCAATACCAAGGTTTATTCACAGAGAAATAACTGTGAGTTTGGGTGGGTGAAATACCTGTCACTATTTTGCACTAACAGACTCAATGTCAAGGGTCAAGAGTCACAGAGTAGATCACTGCCGAGGCTGAAGGTGTGCGAAGCAAGACCTCTAGAAATAACCTGGATTCCAAGGTGATTGGGCCTAATTGGAGAAACAGGGAGGGATTCAGAGAGCTGGAGATATTTTTTGTGTGAAATCTTGAGGACTAAGTCAATTTAGATTACATAATGTTACTAGCAATGACCATTTGCAGTTTCAGTCAGTCTTATGCAATCTCTCCTGTCATATTTTCTGTTTAAAATATTTGAGTTTAAAATAACAATTGATTATTGATTATGCAGTATATGCATACAAAGTTTGGAAGAAATGCTTTCAGAGACAATAAATTTTATCTCTTATCCTTGTTCCGTAAAAGAGAGTAATGTGTTCAAAAGCTGTGGTGTTCTGGATGCTAAAGAAACACCAGGGATGAGTTCATGAATGAATTTTAAAACTAGGTGAAACAACGTAATTATAATGTAATTCTATACGCCCTTTCTGGTTCATTACAGATGGAAAACTGAAACGTTTTTTATACTATGCCAAGATAAGTTAGATGCCAAAGTATTTCAGGTCACACAGTGATCGCAGATAGGGATATCTCTTGGCCTGTCACTAGCCTTACCTTTAATTTTCAAGTTCATTCACATGCTTCTCCTTTCTACCACTGTAGCCTCCTCCAGTCTTCCAACATCTCTGGATTATATGAGTTTTGGATCTTGCACATATTATTTTCATCATCTCTCCATTGGTGACCAGACCTTCTGTTGACTAAGCACAAACTTCTGGACTTATTTATTCAGAAGTTTTCCTACTTCTTTCTGCTTTGAAATTCAATGTGAAAGCAGGCCTTTCAGCCCATCACATCCATTTTGTCAAGCACCAATTCTGTATTTAATCCCCTTTCCCTGCTGCATCCCCATCAGGGCAATTCACAGTGATAATTGACCTACCCACCAGCATGCCTTTGAAATGTGGGAGGAATCTGGAGGGTCTGGAGCAAACTCCACTTGGGCAAGATCTGAGGTCAGGATCAAACCCAGATCTCTGCAGCTGAGAGACAAAAATACTAATGATGTATCACCATGCTATCCTTTAGCTTTTTGACCAAGGTTATAGCCTCCATCTTATGGGGTTCAATGCCAGATTTTATTTAATCAGATAACTTAAGTGTATTTTATTATGTTAAAGAAGTTATATAAATGCAACTTTCAAAACCCCAAAGTCACCCGCCACTTCCATCTGTTCACTGAATTGGTATGCATTTTGCATGCTGTGGTTACGTTTAGTTTTTGTCCACCTAACTGTTCAGCCCTAGAATGATCTTGCTCTGCGGTGCATTGATTACTAGGACAGGTGTTTTGTATGTTCAGCTGGATTACCAGGAAAGCTTTTGGTCCATTTTTGTATTTGGGTCACATGGACCGAGAAGCTCTAGTTATGATATTCCATCTATCCCCAGCTAATTCATCGGGAATACTGTCTGCATTTCTGGTCACCAAATAAGGACATGGAGAGGGTACAGAAGAAAATTACCAGGTTGTTGCTTGGGATGGAATGTACAGAAACAGAACAGGCAACATTTCATTTCCTCGGACAGCAGAGGGACCTGATACAGACGTGCACAAATATGAGACAAATGGATGTGGTGGACATGACAGTAGGAAGCTTTTCCCCATAGTAGAAGTGTCTACAAATAGAGGAGATATGTTTAGGGGAAGTGTGAGGGACTTAGAGGTGATTTGAGAAAAAAACATTTTCTCTCAGATGGTGGTTGGAATGTGGAATACTTTGTCTGAGTGAGTGGTGGTGGCAGGTACTCCCATAATATTTAGAAAGTATCTGGACATGCACTGAGCTACCAAAGCCTGGAAGGCTATAGAGCAAGTGCTGGAAAATGGGGTTAGGATCAGAATCAGAATCAGGCTTATTATCACTGCCATAGGTTGTAAAATTCGTCATTTCGTGGCAGCACTGCAGTATAATATGTAAAAATTACTGTGAGTCGCAATAAGGAATATTTTAAAAAGTAAGTACAGTAAATAGTGCAAAGTAGTATGGTGGGGGTGTTCGTGGACTGTTCAATCTTGAGGCTGCTGTACCTCCTCCCTGATGGGAGTAATGAGAAGAAATCATGTCTTGGATGGTGAGGGTCCTTCAAGATGGATGCTGCCTTCTTGAGGCACTGCCTTTTGAAGATTAGTACACAGAATATACTGTAAATGGGCACTTAATGGTTGGCATGTGCGCTATCACTCTGTAGCTCTGTGACTAACTCAGGACTGTTTAATGATAATGACTTACCACCACCCTCTCTCAAAGTGAAGGGAAAATGTGAATCTCTGTCTCTCAAAGGACATCCATTGTTTCTCTGGCTGCAAAGTACCCATAGGTCTGGCTGGAACCAGCTGTGATATCCTGGTGACAAATGTTCTAGCCACACGATCCCATCTACGGCTTCTTCTGAAGGGAGTGAGACTGTCTTGTGTGGTGACCAGATGGTAAACAAGCACAAGTTATCATTTCTGGGTAAAAAGTGATGGAGTCAAATGGAGGAAAAATAGGTTCCCTCTATTTCCTTATAAATTGACCTTCACCATTAGTGCAACAGGCAGTTTACTTTGCCGTAGTTCTGGAAAAGGTTGGGTAATAACCGTGCTGAGAGAGCAGTGGAGTGGCCACTGAAGAAGGTGATGGCATGAAATAGGGGAAAGGAGCTGAAACAGTGGAGACAGTCTGTGCATAGGCAGGCCCTATGTTTCTGACGATATTAGGATCTCTGAGCACATTCAACAGACAGGCACCTAGTAAAAATAAAACCAGCTTTCTTATGCAGATTGTATAATGAATTCCCTGAAGATTCTATTCAGTCTCGTCCCCCTTCCCCCAACTCACACCCAGTCAAGCATGACACTGACCAACTTCACCCCCCCACTACTGCCCCCACCACAAAAAAAAATAAAATCTTGGTTCCTTTTCAATGAAGTTTATTAATTGATTCAATGAAGCACGCATTGAGCAGAAAGAGGGGTTTCCACTCAAAGGCCTGGCCTACACTTTTGTCACTGTTGTCTTATACAATTAATCTTGGGTGAAATGATTAAGAAGAGTTAGGATAATTACATGTCAAGATGATGTAGCAAGCCACCCAGGTCAGCCGCAGAAAGCAGTGCTGATGTGTTAGATGTTTTCACTCCAGTTCTGAGAGAGGGGAAGGGAAAAGAAATGATTTTTTTTGCCTCAAGCCTTACAGATTATAGACTCAGTGCACACAGCACAGCTCTCCATTTTAATTTTATTGAATAAACATTATTATAAGTAGAAAAAAATACAAAAATCAATCAATTCCGACACATTCATACAGCACAACAAATGAGCTATATATGAGCCTGATGCCGACCCAGAGAGGAGTGTTATTATGATTATGAAGCGACTGAACTTCCACAGAGAAAATAAAAAAAATAGTTAGAATTACAAGGAAATGAAAATTAAACTGCAGAGTTTTGGAGTTGCCAATAACCAAGCAGAGGGAGGCTATGTGTGTTAGACATCCAAGCTTCAGCAAACAAAGCAAGGGGCATTGGCTGATGAGGTTGGACATTTAGAAAATAAAACCTGCCCAGTTCATTATCCAAAGTCCTGCTTAAACAAGAATGTGCTCTGACCGTGACTGGCATTGTGTGAGTGTGAGTGTGACTGTGAGTGTGTGAGAGAAAGAGATGGTGTGGTTAGTGTGTATCTATGGATCTATGGTGTGGCGTGTGAGAGTGTGTATGCTATATGGGTGTGTGTGCTATGAGTGCAAAAATGTCTGCTGTAGTGTATCAGAATGCATCTGTGGTGTGTGTGTACGTGGAATGCATGTGCGTGCATGTGTGCATGTTTGGTATATACGTGATGTGTAACTATATTTCATTTTAAGCGTTGGGTATGTAACACCTTCTGCAGTAGAATAGTTTAGCAGCACTCTATGCACACTCTCCACACTCTCACACTAATAAATTACATGTTCAATTCATAAGTAAACATAGACCCACTCTTGTGAAGACTCTGCGTAAAGGTGGCAGCTGAAGGAGGAAGTTTTGGCAGGTTTTGTCTTCTTGAAACATCCCATTGAACGTTGTATTTCTTTCTTTGAGACCCAATATAAACAAGTTTCTTCCTTTTGGCTTTATCAAGAACAAAAAAACAGTGTACAGGGTGTGGAGTAAATTATTTAGTGATAATAGTAAAAATTATTCTTCATTTTCTGTAGTTTAATAGTAAGTTGATTTCTTTAAACAAAGCCCTCTTGTTTATTGTGCAAGGTATTGTGGGTAACTGTGAAATTCTTGTTTAATTATCAGAATGAATATTATGATATCAAATTCCTATTTAATTAACAGCATGCCATTTATATATACCTATTCTTTGTTTCCTTTTTACACTCTCTGCAAGAGTTACCACTGAGTGAAGTGCTGTGTTATAGCAATTACCAGGAAGCTGATACCTGCAAAATGTAAGGCTCTTAGTGCTCCAGGATTATTCTCAGTCCCTAGAAATTTGGGAATTTCAAGAAAAAAAACCAGACGGGTAATTGTGTGTTTTTCTCCTTGAAATACCATTTATTCACAATAACATTTGCGTAGATGGGAGATAAATGTTTGATTAGGTAGAGTGGTTAAAAACTGGAATTAATGTTGAATCACAGCTGAATCCTTAGCTTTGGGTGGTAATGTAGTCTAATGCTGCCTGCCCATCACTGCCAAATCTGCACATCCACATAGAATACAGCCCACTAATGTCCAACAACTGGTTAAATTTAACTCGGTTGTACAGCTGGTGAAAGGTGTTGCCACTCATCAACTTAAAACATTCAAAACTGAGCTTTGAAAATTCATCCTCATCAGTTTAATGATATCAGCTCTGATTGGATATTCCCCCAGAAGATGGTTTCTTGCTTCCAACGATCTCTCCTAATCAGCAGTTGTCTTGCCCGTCGCTGATATTTTTCATTATTAATAAGTATTTAGGGAACATGAAGGAGAGCACTGTTTTTGTCGAGCTGTATGACTTTCCTCTTGGCAGTTGCTTGCATAGAGTCCAGGAAATTAATCTTCAATTCTTGAAGACTCTAGGACGGTGGTGGGGGGGTGGGGTGGGTAGTGAGTGGGTGGGGAAATGGCTGCCAACTTTAATCCAGCTCGGCTGATAAGGCAGCGAGTATTAACTTGAAGCAATGTGTCTTTGTGGTCAGACACAAACTGTGTGGTTTAACTAGCCTGTTCACAGAATCAGTTTAATCAGTCACTTCAGCCTCTCCCCCTTCTGTCCACCTGTTCTTCAGGCTTATTTTTTTTCTCTCTTCTTGTTCCTGCTTATTTTGCAACTTGGGAAATAAAATACCTTGTGATGGCACTGAAGTTAGTGAGGTCCAACCGACTCAAAGATTCTTAGAAAGGTTACTATAGAAACTGTATGAATCACGCTGTTTGTAAGTCACCTCTCATTAAAGCATGTTTTTGTGCAGCTATAAAGGACATGTTGTGAGGAATGCATGTAGTTCCATTAAAACTGCAGGAGTCATTCACAGTCAGCCCAATCACTTCCTCCTCTTTATTGGGATATCAGCAGATTTTTTTTAAAAAGAAAACAAATGTTTTTCATCCACAATAGCTGGAAAGCTGCTGTAATTAAACAGAGTCCTGTCAAACCTACTGGGTGCTGACCATTCTAATCTCTGCCTCAGATTGGATAAATTCCTTTATTTTTTTTTACCTTTTCTCTTGAAGGAATTGACTCCTTGCTGGGCCCCAAATGCACAGACACTGGGCACCCGTGTCTTACTGCCAATTAGTCACAAGTGAGTTTTGGCAAAGAATGCTACAGGCTATTGCAACGCATCATTCGTCACAGCTGAGCCCACTTTTGCCACCATCCAGTGTCCAAACTCACCCTAATGATCAGAGACCTCTGGCAGATTTTTTTTTGATTTTCCTGAATCAGGGATTGATCCAACAACAGAGTGTTAGACGGCCGAGGCAGCTAATCTACTACTGTAAGGAGGGAACTGAATGCAATGGTTTCCTGCTCTGTGCAGCTCAGTAATTAACCGAACAATCTTGCCTAGTCAGCTGCCTTGACATTTACTATCTGCCTATATTCTACCATGTTGGTCACTTGTCACCCTTCATTTGATCAAAATTAATTTCAATGATGCATTTCATATCACGCAGCTGGAAGCATATTTTAGAAAATTATATCTTTAAATAAATGTGGTTACAAGAACACCATGCGGTGCTGCGGTAGCATTGCAGTTAGCACCACATTATTAGAGCTCAGGGTTTCGACGTTCGGAGTTCAACCCCAGCATCCTCTGTAAGGAGTCTGTACTCCCCGTGGAATGTGTGTGTTTTCACCAGGTGCTCCATTTTCCTCCCACAGTCAACGATGTACTGAGTAGGTTAATTGGTCATTGTAAATTGTCCTGTGATTAGGTTAGAGTTAAATCAGGGTTGCTGGGATGGCACTGCTCAAAGGACAACATCGCTAAATATGAACACAAGAAAATGGGAGTCAAACTAGGCTACTCGGCCCCTCAAACCTGCCCTGTCATTCAATATTATCATGGCTGACCAATACAGGTTTCAGCTCCTCGGGTGCCCCTCAGTTCCTCAATGATTCAAATATTTATCTATTTCCTCAAATATTTCTAGTGATCTGATTTGAATCCATGTCAGCAGCAGAGAATTCCGGAGATTCACTACTGTCAGAGAGAAATAATGTCAGCGTATCTCTGTTTTAAATGACAGGTCTCTTATTTGGAGTGACACACACAAAATGCTGGAGGAACTCAGCAGGTCAGGTAGCATCTTTTGAAAGGAATGCAGAGTTGACATTTTGGGCTGAGATCCTTCATCAGGATTGGAAATGAAGGGGGAAGAAGCCAGAATAAAAAAGATAGCGGTAGGAAGGAGTATAAGCGAGAAGTTGATAGGTAAAGCCAGGTGGAGGGGAAGATATGTGGGCCAGAGAGGGGGATGGGAGGATGAAGTGAGAAGCTGGGAGGTGATAGGTGGAAAAGGTAAATGGTTGAAGAAGAAGGAATCTGATAGGAAAAGAGAGTGGACCATGAGAGAAAGGGAAAGAGGAGGGACACCAGAGGATTGTGATAGTCCGATGACAGAAGAGTAGAGGTAAGAGGGAGGCCTTTTATTTATTAGGTTTGTGAGTCTGAACAAGTAAAACACAATCATGGAGGCTACTCTGTCTTATAGCGGTCCTCAGCCGGACAGTCAAACACGCAACCCTTTGACTCAAAAGACTGCAAGGTTACCAAATCAACAGGCTGACTGTTAATGTCTCAGTCCTGAATCAGGAGTATTGACCCAAAATATCGATAATTCCTTTCATGCTGAGTTCCTGCAGTACATTGTTTGTTCCTCCAGATTCCGGCATCTGCAGTGTCTTGTGTCTCCATTGTTAATGTTTGGCTCCTGTCTCCTTGGCGCCCTAATCAGTGTAGAAAGGGAAACTGGGCCGAGCTTCTTCATCCACAGTGTTGGTGTGGAGACATTGTCAGGATAAGACAGCATAAGTCTGTTTAGGGCAAGGGTTCCCAACTCTTTTTGATGCCAAGTATCCCTACCATTAACTGAAGGTTTGTGAACCCCAGGTTGGGAACCCTTGTTTTAGGGATAAAATCATTACTGTGGGAAAGAGGCCTCCTCATGGTCCTATAAGCATAAAGAATTTGTATATTTCAATGGTTTATGCGCACAGAATTAACTAATCTTCAGTATCAGCACTAAAGAATGTACATTAAGGTGGGCATAAAATAAGGAACTGATCACTTAAAACTGAGGTGCGCAGGGGTTACTTCTTTCAGAGGGTAGTGAATCTCCGGAATTCTCTGCCCCGAGCTTAATTTAATATTCTTAAGGTGGTGAAAATATTGAGGAATTAGGATCATGGGGAACTGACATAGAAGGGGAGCCGAGGCTGACATAGATCAGTCTTGATCATACTGAATGGGGAAGCAGGCTGAAGGGATGAGTGCCATACACCTGCTCTTATTTTCTTGTATTCTTGAACTTAAAATGGACCCAACCTTTCAAAACTTCTTCATTCACCCATTTGGAAGAGCATAACATCTCCAATCATCTCTTAAACATTTTAAGGAATTTTGTCTTTGCTACTTTATTTGGGGTTGCATTGTCTATGTGGATTGCACTGTGAGTAAGGAGCAATTTCCTGCTGGGGATTTTGCATTTGATTTCCAGTCCATTTAAACCCATTGTCTTATTTTGTTTGCAACTTAAATCCAATTTCTGAATACTCGTTTTGGCCTGTAATTGGGATAAGTTTAATGGAATGTGTATATTAAATTATGGGTGCTAGGGTGTGTTCTCTGAGGTATGTAGACACGCAGTCGAGTATCCGTAACAAGGTATCCTCATGAACATAAACACAGGCAATGTACATTGTAACATGAATGTTGACATTTATGTAGTCAAGTTGGTATTTAGAAGAATGCAGATTGGAACTTGTGTTCCACTATAAGCACAAGGGCTTGTTCCAAGTCACTCAAAGTCCTTTTCAGTGTTAAAAATTGTGTTATCTAATAAAATGAACTAAGTAATTAAATAATACTGAAAAATGGGAACTTAATCTTGTAACAAATGATACAGGATTTTAAATAAAGAAACAGAATGATGGGGGATAATGTACATCTGTAGTAGAATGTTCACCATATATACTGTTGGAGTGTACACTCTGTGCATGTCATAGTATTGTAAAAATGGAATATGTTCAGTTAGTACTTACTTACTTCCTGCCCATTACACCACTGGTATTTAGGGCAGCATTGATGGTCCTCCATCTCTGCAGTGTTCAGGGCTTCCTTCATCGTATCAATAGCTTTCTCTCGGTTCCAGCTGGAGACTCCAGACTACCATCATGCACAGATGTAGAAGGATTCCTCATTGCTGTTTCCGTAACAATTTTGTTTGACCAGTCAGGGTTGTTAACCCATGAACCTGGAGGACTGGTGGACCATGCTTAGTTTGGTCTCTATCCTTTGACCTGTTTGGTATGGGTGGTCCTAACAAGAGCCAAATCATAAAGTCCTGACTCCAGCCAACGTGGATTTCTGGGTCATTGAGGCACACAAGCCTGCAAACCATGACAAAGGTGTGGTCCTCTTGGAGGATTCCATAATTATCTTGACCTATTAACAATAAAATCAGAAATTACTGAACATACTTTGCAGGCAGCAGCTGTAGGAAAAGAAGATGAGACAGCACTTTAGGTCAAAGACTCTTTGTCAGAACTGGGAAGGTAGAAAAGGGGCTTGTGAAGCCGCAGAGGGAGTGGGGTTGGGGGTAGGTGGAATGATGTAAAGCCAGGGTAACCATGGGGATTATTTTATATTGCCAGAATCTGTAGCATTTGAATTTCATTTCGAGGATTAACAATTAAGTCTTCACCCTGAAGATAAGTGCCTTTAATGAGCTAGAGTGTATGTTGACTGAAGTATGTTATTTTTGAGTATTTATTCAATATGTTGCATGGGGTATGTGCGGTGAGATACGTAAAATTAAATGAGTAAACTGAAGTGTGTAGACAATCTGGGAAGCACCGAACTTTTCTCAGACTCTTCCTTTGAAGTCACTTGGTAATTCTTCGGAATCCCAGTGGGATCTCACTAGGGGTTTTAGCACAGTGCAATTTGTATGGCTGGCCAGTGCGTCAGAGACTGACTTATGTTTGAGGAAGTATTTCACAGAAGAAGCACAGGGGTAGGGAGAGAAATAAAAGAGTGAGGTGTTAAGTGTCAATAAGGAGTGCTTAGTGATGGACTGCACATTTGCTCAATGCATCTGTTACAAATGATTTGCCTAATCTGCAGTTTCCTTGGGTTTAAGTCTCAGGCACATTCTTGTCAGTCTGTGCTTGGAGGAAGGTTCATAGGTCAAATCGCTGAATCAAAGTACTGCCACTAGAAGGAGCCTTAATCATGTGACTGTGCCTCTTAATCCTACAGGAAGCAGCTTTGGTATCTAGCAATAGCATCGCGGTGCACAGCAGGCCTATGGCAACTCAAATGTCCAAATAACATAGTGTAAATATCTGTTACATAATACAGGTGACTTCAATTACACTTTCCCAGTTTTCAAAGCTAAACATTGCAATTCAATTAAAAACATGGATGATGGAACTGTTTAAGCAATATTACACTTTAGTAAGATCTTCAGTTCACGTTTGCATCAACATTCTTTTACAGTGTCCTCAAACTCAACACCAGCACTCTTTCCTGCCTATAACAAATCTTTAGGCTTTTACAATCTGATTTTTACTGTTTTGCATTTACCTCATTTCGTCCCTTCACTCCCATCGCTATTTCAATGGCATTGTGTCATACGCATATAAAAAAAACTATGATTAATTGATAGATTTAATTGAAAAGATAAGCGGAGAGCAACAGGGTCTCCTTCAGTATCACAGTTTCTAATGCACAGCCTGGTTTTTTTGGTAGTTTTGTTTTTACACTTCTCATTTCATTTCTTCCCTGTTCCTGCTGGACGACAGTGAGAAATAAATCTCCCCGTGTATCTATTTGACCTGTAAAAAAAAGGCATCAAGCAATATGCTGACAGTATCCGTGCCTCCAAATTTGAGCTGTATCAGGAGAAAGCTTTCTAAGCTGCATGATAGTTGTGTGAAATCCCAATGGTCACAGACCTGTGAACAGTGGCAATAGTCTGAAGTGGGAAATCAGGAGTAATTAAGTAATGTATGTTATTTGAGGTAGGATTTTCCCTCTGACCTAATTTCATTATTTTTGACACTAGTCTTTACTACAACAAGATAAACAATAATTCCCCTATTTGAATATAGAAAAATAATCTTACAGCCAATTGCTAGAAACTTTAATTTCAGTCTTTGTTTCTTAACCTTCACCGAGGAGATTTCTATTTTAAAAGATGATGGGCAAGCTTGAGTAAATTTCCTCTGTATAGGGCGAAGCTATATGGAGCGCGTGCAGTTGGTGAAAAGGCCATCTTTATCTTCAATTAATTTGGTCTGTTTGCAGTCTTTCTTTTAGCTGTTTAATGGGTAAAATCTTTGAATTAGAGTTGCAGACACTGACCTTAGATGCAAAGTAAGGAAAGTAAGTAAACTGCAAATATCTGAAGACCCTCACTCAATGGTTAAAGAACAGCTTCTTCCTCTCTGCCATCAGATTTCTGAACGGTCCATCAACCCACGAACACCACCTCATTATTTGTCTTTTGCACTTTTTTTTGTAATTTATGGTAATCTTATGTCTTGCACAGTACTGCTGCTGCAAAACGACAAACTTCATGGCAAATGCCAGTAATAATGAATCTAATCTTGATATCGTCATTCCAGCCAGGTTGTGATAAAGGAAACCTAATACAGTTTTTTTGGACATGTGTAATTTAACATTTAAGATGCCTGTACAGAGATTGAGAATGGAAATATTTTTCATAAACACTTGCCTAGAATCATATAGTTGTAGGCCTTAGCCAGTAGGTGGTGTTTTAGATGGAGTTCCAAAGTGCCTGTCAACTGTGCAAGCTTTGCATCCAGCAACTGACTGTGAGCAACTCAAAAACAATTTATTGATAATTTTATTAAATCTGACCAATAACACAAGCATCACAATTTTGGCTTTCAAATTTCATGGTTCACTCAGAGCCCAGTAGCCTGATTCATGTGCCAAAGGTTTTGTTTTCACTTCCATGTACTGCATTTTTGACCAGTAAAATTTCATACTAAGCGAATCTCAAATCAATAGCTACAAAAGGTAAACAAAATCTATAAATGAAGCTGCAGGGAACCATCCAATCACATTTCCTGAAAAATCGAGATGCTTTAGCCAGCCACATTATTCAGTTACTGAAATTTCTAATGTTGAAAATAATAAATAGCTAAGACACGGTTAACAAATACATAGCAATACATAAAGCACGGAACAACAGCGGGTCAGGCAGCTTCTATGGAGGGAAATGGACAGCCAATGGCTCAGATCGAGACACTGAAGTCCAGATGAAGGATCTCAAGCTGAAATACTGACTGTCCATTTCCTTCCACTGATGCTACCTGATCCACTGAGCTCCTTTAGCAAAGAGCCGTCAGGACCATCACAGAAGCTGCAGAGCAAGCTTCCAGATGGTTATGGATGAAGAGGTGTGACCCGTGTCCAGTGCTGCTGGGCCGCTGCCTGATCAACCTTGGCTGGATTGTCTGGGTAAGGATGTCTGATGTTGAAAGACCTGAAACACCCAATGACCCCAGGTTACATCACTGATGACATGTCCGATCGCATCCTAGGATGTGTCTCAGCATCGTGTTGCTCCAGTTTCCAGCATCTATAGCCTCTTGTGTCTCTATTAAAAATACATTTCACACTTTGACACATGTACATTTGAATTTACACTGACTGTTGTGTCTTTGAATACTTACTAATTGATGGCCCTGAACTCCCTAAAAAGATTTGCTTAAAATTTCTTAGCTGAAAGGAAATGCCAGAGTGAGCAAGGTTAGCTAACCGAAGTTCTAACCATGCAGAAGTGGGATTTACAGTGGCATTGCGAACATTTTACTGAATGATTTGGAAATAAGCTGATGAATATACTGGGGTTAAAGTTTCACATTTTAAGTCAATAAAACTCTTTGCTCCTTTAAGTGGACATACAATGCATTGCATGTGCAATGACATTCTTGACTAAAGACATCCAGAAGTACATTATAGCCAAGGAAATGTACTCACCAAAGGAAATATAGCAGACAATTTGCATGCACCAATGTAATACAGACCTTAGTGAGGTATATGACCAGACGGACTGCTTTAGTCAGTTGGTTATTTGACATAATAACTTTTCTTCTTTTTGAAGTAGTACCACGGTAGGTAGGTTTAAGGCCTGATGGGGTGCAGCAGTAACAGTATGTCATGCATTTTGAGAAGACTGGGTTAATCTTGAACCACTAATCACCTAGTTCAGAACTGAGAGAACTATTGACAAACCACTCTTTAAGAGCAAAGAGATTGCAACAATATCATAACAAGGATATTTACATTGATGGAACATTTCATTCTTACTCTCTTTTCCTGATACTGTAAAACAATAAACGCTGATTTTACTATAACAAATGGAATTAAGTCACAATACGGTTTCAGGTTAATGTCTCAAAGGAAGACTAAGAATGGTGAATATTTTATGCTCCCAACTTCTGAAAAATATTCTGTTATGCGTGAATGCGAGAAAATAAAAGGAAAAGAACTTTGGAAAGTGCTCATTTGAAGTAAAAACAGAAAATGCATAGTTAACATTTAATCCTGAAGACCTATCATCAATCTGGTTCTGCTTAAATGTATGTCATTGATCTGAAATACCTGTGGTGTGACTTTGTCCTCAGAAACTGCCTGATCTGTTGAACATCTCCAGCATCTTCTCTTTTTATTTCAAGTTTTTGGAGATTGTTATTTGCTTTTGATATTCTTAGAAAGACTTTCCTTATGCTACTCATCTTCATTCCAATGGCAGTCCAGGACTCTAATACATCTGAAAACTATGCTCAGCGGCCACTTTAGTAGGTACACCTGTACACCTGCCCATTAATACAAATATCTAACGAGCCAATCAAATGGCAACATCTGAATGCACAGAAGCATGCAGAAATGGTCAAGAGGTTCCGTTGTTGTTCAGACCAAACCTCAAAATGGGGAAAAAGTTGGATCTAGGTAACTTTGTTGGTGCCAGGTGGGGTACTTTGAGTATCTCACAAACTGCTGATCTCTTGGGTTGTTCACATACAACAGTCTCTAGAGAATGGTGCGAGAAGCAAAAAACATTCAGTGAGAAGCAGTTCTATGGGTGAAAAATCGTTGTTAATTTGAGAGGCAGAGGAGGACGGCCAGACTGGTTTAAGTTGACAGGAAAGTGACAGCAACTCAAATAACCATACGTTACAACAGTGTTGTGCAGAAAAACATCTCTGAATGCATAACACAAAGAACCTTGAAGTGAATTGGCCACAGCAGCAGAAGACCACACTGTGTTCCACTCCTGTACCTAATAAAGTAGTCACTTTATGTCTTACTGATTATGATGTAATATTTGGCTCACCAGATCAATGCTTACTCCCAGCAGACATTCCCCCTCCTATTTCCTGAAGTCTTCCAACTTATTCTCTCTCACATCTCTATCAAGTTCTCATTCCCACTCCTACACACTGATGGGTACTTTTTACAATGGCCAATGAACTTGTCAGCACAGCTTTGGGATGTGGAAGTAAAGTAAAACAACTGTAGAAGGTGGAACCTTTGGAGATCAGGATCAGATTCAGTTTCTTGGAGTTGTAAGGCAGCAGTGCTAGCTACTGAGCCACCGAGACACTACTTCTGTGCATCTTCAGGTTCCAAGAAAGCTGAGAGATCAAAGTGAGTATGTAGGTAAGGTCAACATGGAAACCAAGTCTCCTGTTAATATCTAGATGCAGAACTGAGAACCCTGAATTTCCTTATACTATAGCTATTATTAGGCCCCATCAATGGATTTATTAGAGTTCTGTGAATAGACCATATTTCCTCAGCTGTCGCACAGGATAAGCAATCACACAGGAGCTTGACTGAAAAAGAAATGAATTGAGCATTTTCCATGGAGCAACCATGCCGAACTCAACATCTTCTGTTGCATCTGGCTTCTTACTAAAGTTGTTTGTACATTGGGACTTTGAAGGATGAGCACCAGTCTTTGAAAGCTGGATTCTAAACTCAAGAAACATTGTGAAAATATTAATACCAAATGTACCATTATTGTGACTATAATTTTCTGGCTGTGATTATCAACAAATTCAACAAAAGCAGCTTGTTTCTTTTTAAACCATTTTAATGTTGCAATTTTCTCTGGAATTCCCCAGGTTTTTTTTATTGTTTGGCCTTGTGATACTGGGACAGATGACTAAAAGCTGAAGACTTTAAGAACTGACTCAAGGACAAGTAGGAAATAGAAAAAGAATACCCAAGCTATAGGCTCATTCAGTTGTAGTCAGTGGTGGATTGTTGGAAACCAGGGAAGTACAAGAGACCAGAATGGTGGGCTCATGTCTACATCCCAGAGGGTAGGAAGATATTACTGAGATTGGGAGGACTGAAACCATGAGGGGATTGGAACATTCATGAGATCAATACATTGCAATTGCATTAAGGTCCTATCCTAACGGTGTTGTTTCATGCCTTCTGGTGCATCGGGTGGCAACTTTGCCTTTTCTTTAGCATTTTTGCCTGTTCTTTTATGAGGCTGAGTTGCTGGCTCGACGCTCAGCTCAGCCGAATGGAAAGCCTTCAGGGAGCTGGCTGAATTTGAACCCGGGACCATTTGCCTCAAAGTCTGGTGTGGATGCCACTGTGCCACCGGCCGGCACAATTCTAGTGGTGTAGCATGATTTATAGCTTTTTCCAGAGCATTTTTCAAGTGGAGCCACTTGCCTCACTATTTTGGGAGCGGACTTTCAGATTAAGCAGAGAGGTGTTAGAATCTCAAAGATAAGGCTCTGCAATAAGGGGAACAAAATTGAGCGTCCGTAATTGCCACTGTGGAGACTGACAGTCCCCAGTATATATTGGAATGTTTTATTTGTTCCTATTACCTTTGTTTGTAAAACAGAAACCAATTTGAAAATGTAATTTGCAAGAAGAATGGAGGTAGGTGGGAGTCTGGCAGCTGGCTGGAACACTGACAGTCACAGCGGAGGCAGGTTCAGTCCTGCCTGCTCCCAGGCTCCTGACAGGAAGGTGAAAGTAAATTGCATATTCAATCACCTTGGGTTAATATAACTCCTGCCACACTCCAACTCAAAAAACAAAAGCTCTTTTTTGACATTATATAGCGTGCCGTGATAATTTGAGTTGGTGACTAAATTGGAGTCATTAATTCTGGGCTAATGTGGGAATCATCGCTTACCAATTTCAGAGGATATGCGGGGCCTCTGTAAAAGGTCCAGAAAAGGACAATGAGATAATGTAGTGTGACGTCTATTATGTACACTGTGTCTTTGGAGAAAGCTTAGGGGACAGAGGTGTCATAAGGCCCATTATTTCTGCCTTTGTCATGTGTTATTGTAAATTAAAAGTAGCATGTTACACTCAGTAGCTATTGGAAAGGAGCGCTGTGATTGTTCCCACAGCAGAGAGGCACTCCACTGTGTGTGAAATGTGACATTTAAAGCAAAATTTGCAATTCCGCTGAGAAAACCTATTAATTCACAAATTAAGATTTTTTTTCCCTTTCTGATGGAGAACCAATTGAAAAGACAAAAAAAAAGGAAATGGCCTAAAGGATAAGACCTACTCTCTGTCTCAGTAGCAGAAGACTCTTCTGCTTTCCACATGGCAGCAGAAGCAGAATTGAATTCCTCCATTGAGTGGTGTGTCTAGCTCACCTGACTGCCACAAAATAAATCATTCAGCTCGATGCCTTCTACCTTTCCCAGACAGATCTGCAATTGCAATTAGTTAGAGGTTGTTGTTTATGAGACCTTGTTCATGCACGGTTGAAGGTATTTCTGTTGAGGGTTGGTTGGTGGGATTATGATGAATGGTAATGATTCTGAATTATGATATCCATTAAGAGAAAGGACATTAAATGGAGACAGACTTTGGAGTGATCTTTGTCTGCCTTTCGAAACCTCCTCCTTTCAGAGTATTTGGTTTCAAGCCAATGCATGCAGAACTCTGTAACCACCTGTAATCTTTCAGCTCAACCCTTGAGTTCAAGCTGTGGTAGACCCAATAATTATGGGAGAGAAATGCTGGAGTTTGACTTTGATGTTAATATTTGCTCTTCCCTGTCAGAGTGTCACTGAAGAGTATAGAATGTGACGATGTTCCCCCTAAGTGACTCCTGAGTGGCTTATCTTGACGAGTTGAAAACTGTTTATTGATTTGCCTCACATAAACAACTACCTTACTCAAGCTGCATGTTTTCAATGTTCACATCAAATGGGAATTCAACAAGGAGGCAAATTTCAGTCCTGACGAAGGGTCTCGGCCTGAAACGTCGACTGTACCTCTTCCTAGAGATGCTGCCTGGCCTGCTGCATTCACCAGCAACTTTGATGTGTGTTGCTAGGCAAATTTGATGCTGGGAAATGATCTTCCATTTGTTATCTGCACATATCTTAACTCAAATAATCATGCGTTACAATAGCAGTGTGCAGAAGAGCATCTCCGAATGCTCATTTTGTCAAATACAGCATTCACAACTCAGTGGCCACTTTATTAGGTAAACCTGTACATTTGCTCGTTAATGCAAATATCTAATCAGTTAATCACGTGGCATAAAAGCATGCAGACACGGTCAAGAAGTTCTGTTGTTGTTCAGACAAAACATTAGAATGGGGAAGAAATGTGATCCAAGTGACTTTGACCGTAAGACAATTGCTGGTGCCAGATGGGTTGGTTTGGGTATCTCAGAAATTGAAGATCTCCTGGGTTTGCAAAACATTCTCTAGAGTTTACAGAGAATGGTGCAAAAACAATAAAACATCCAGTGAGCAGCAGTTCTGTGGGCATAAGCATCTTTTTAATGAAAAGAGGTCAGAGGAGAATGGCCAGACTGGTTCAAGCTGACAGGAGGTTGTCAGTAACTCGGATAACCACACATGACAACAATGCTATGCAGAAGAGCAGCTCTGAATGCAAAACACATCAAACCTTGAAGTGGATGGGTACAGCAGCAGAAGACCACACCGGGTTCCACTCATGTGGGCACTTTATTAGGTATACTGCTTTACCTAATAAAGTGGTCACTTAAGTGTATTTCCACACTTCATCAAAAATAATATTTTGAATGTGACTTTTGGTTTTGCCTGTCATTGTGAAGAATTCTGGCATTGTTAAGCAGAAACATTACATAGTTCATGACAGTAGTGATAGTAGGAGATTTTAACATTCCACATATTGACTGGGGCTCTCATACAGTAAAATGACTAGATAGAATAGAGTTTGTCAAATGTGTTTAGAAAAGTTTCCTTAATCAATATATCGAGGTCCCAACTGGAGAGAATGCAATACTTGATCTCCTATTAGGGAAGGAGACAGGACAGGTGACAGAAGTGTCTGTAGCTGAACACTTTGAAGTAAATGATCACATTTCTGTTAGTTTCAAGATAGTTATGTAGAGGGATAAAACTGGTCCTTAGTTTGAGATTCTAAACTGCCAATTTTGATGGCATCAGAAAGGATTTGGCAATTGTAGATTGGAGTAGGTTGTTTTTTTGGCAAAGGGCTGCTTGGTGAGTGGGAGGCCTTCAAAAGTAAAATTTTGAGAGTATAGAGTTTGTATGTTCTTGTTAGAATAAAAGGCAAGGTTAGTAGATTGAGGGAACCTTGGCTTTCTAGTGATGTTGAAGCGGTGGTTAAGAGTAAGAAGGAGGTCCATAGTAAATATAGGCAGCAAGGAACAGATGAGGTGCTTGAGGAATACAAGAGAAAACTTAACAAGGAAATCATGTGGGCTAAATGAAGGCATAATGTTGTTCTGGCGGACAAGGTAAAGGAAAATCCCAAGGGCTTCTACAGATATGTTAAGTGCAAAAGGCTACCAAGGGACAAAATTAGTCCACTTGAAGATCAACGTGGTCACCTGTGGATGGAGCCAAAAGAGATGGGGGAGATCTTAAATGGATTTATTTGCATCTGTATTTATGCAGGAGATGGGCGCAGATTCTATAGAATTGAGGTAAAACAGCAGTGAGGTTGTGGACCTTATCCAGATTTTAGAAGATGGGTGCTTGCTGTTTGTTTATTTATTTATTTATTTACTTTGTAATTTATTTTTTTATTGAATTTCATCATCAAGACAAATTTAAGACAAATTATGTGGATAAGTCCCCAGTGCGTGACAAGGTGTCCCCTCATACCTTGTGGGAGGCTAGGACAGAAGTTGCAGGGGCTCTGGCAGAGATATTTAAAATATCCTTAGCCAAGGTGAGGTGTTGGAGGACTGAAGAATAGCTAAAGTTGTTCAAGAAAGGCTCTAAGAATAAGGTGGGAAATTGTAGGCTGGTGAGCCTGGCATAAATTATTGGAAAGTATTCTAAGGGGCTGGAGATATAAGTATTTATATGGACAGGGCCTGATTAGGGATATCCAAATGGACTTTGTGCATGGTCAGATGTGTCCAAACAATCTACAGCAGGTTACCAGGAAAATTAAAGAAGGAAAGGCAGTGGATGTTGTCTACATAGACTTCAGTAAGGCCCTTTCACAAAGTCTCACTTGGGAGTCTGGTCAAGAAGGATAAGTTGTCTGGATTCAACATTGGATTCAAAATTGGGAGAAACCAGACGGTGGTAGTAGATGGTTGCCTCTCTGACTGGAGGTCTGAGATTAGTGTATAGTGTCTGTTTTTCAACTACGTTAACTATTTTGATGATAATGTGATAAACTGCATCTGCAGATTTGTGGATGATACCAAGACTGGCGGAGTAATGGACAGTGAGAAAAGCTATCAAAGCTTGCTACAGGATCTGGACCAGCTGGAAAAATAGGTTGAATAATGCCAGATGGCACTTACTGCTGACAAGTGTGAGGTGTTGCACTTGAGGAGGACAAACCAAGGAAGGACTTATACAGTGAATGGTAGGGGACTGAGAAGTGATGTAGAACATAGAGTATCAGGGAATACAGATTCATAATTCCTTGAAAGTGGCATCACAGGTAGAGAGGGTATTTAAGACAGCCCTTTAGCATATTAGCCTTCATAAATCAAAGTATTGAGTGGAGGAGTTGGGATGTTATGTTGAAGCTGTATGAGTCTGAATTTGGAGTATTGTGTGAGGGTGTGGTCACCCACCTATAGGAAGGATATCAATAAGATTGAAAGAGTGCAGAGAAAACTTACAAGGATGTTGCTGGGCCTTGGGGATCTGAGTTATATGGAAAAGTTGCACATGCTAGGACTTTATTACCTGGAGCGTAGAAGAATGAGGGGAGATTTGAAAGGATATTCAAAATTATGAGGAGTGTATGTAGGGTTAATGCAAGTAGGCTTTTTCTGCAGACGTTGGGTGAGACTAGGACTATGGGTTAAGGTAAAGGTGACATATTTAAGGGGAACCTGAGGGAGAGCTTATTCAGTCAGATGGTGGTGCAAGTGTGGAATAAGCTGCCAGTGGAAGTGGTGAATGTGGGTTTCATTGCAATATTAAAGAGAAATTTGTATAAGTACATGGATGGGAGGGGTATGGTGAGTTATGGTCCAGGTTAGAGTCAATGGGACTATTCAGAATAATAAATCAGCAGGTCATGTTAATGTGATGTAATGCTCTATGACTCACTGACTCTAAGACATCAGCATTAGGTATTTCCTCGTCGTATATAGAATGTGTTAAATGATATGTGAAATATTAAACATTTTCCAGTCTCCATAAGATATGGGTTAAGTGTGAAATTAAGTCCCTATGCTATATATAAATATATAGTGGAACATTCTCCTCTTAAGTTTTGGATTGGTAGGAGTAAAAGAAATATACCATTACTTGTGCACTTGAAAGAGTTCAAGTCTTAGGAAAGTACTTCTATTGATTCGTTGAGAAACTTTTTATTCTTATGAGCTCAGTTTCAATTTACAATAGCCTGTCAACAGCTTTATTCTATAGCTTTGTCACTTACATAAGCCTAGTTTGAGCCAACCGGTGTACTTCTACAAGGCACATTCAGCTGGTCAATGGAAAAGAGACAAATGTATTGTTAAAGGAAAAAGCAGCTTAACTTTACCTGCACTAGCTGTTTTCCAGTACTCTGTGCTTTCCTCCATATATAGGGACTATTTGAATATGGTGGGATTGTGTAGTGCATTATTGTGTATTTATGCTTTTCAATGGATGGACAGGGGTAGAATTCCTGACTGTCTTTTCTTCTTCTTTGCCTTGGCTAATGAAGCAAACCTTGTATATCATTCCCATAGTTCACTGAGGACCATTCAATTGACCCATTGGTCCGGATTCCATCCTCCAAATATGCTCTCCTCAAAATCCTTAAAACCTTATTCCCACGATAATATGCTTACGTGTATAGCAGTAGCCATGCTTCTCTTGTTCTCAGAACCCTATTCAAGCGCAGTGAACTGCAGGATTCATTTCCAATCTTCTAGCTCTCTGTACACAAAGCAAGAAAATAGAAAATATCAGAAATTGATATTGTTGCTGTTTCACTAAATAATAAAGAAATGCAGCATTTCCTCCCAGCTACGTGTGCCATACCTCATTAACCCTCAAGTGCCACTTGTACAATGGGCTCAATAGATTGAAATTGCCACTGCTGAATCCTGGTTGTAGTTGATGCATATTGTATTGAGAGTGTTCTGCATTCTGCACCACAAGATACCTTACTACTAAGTTGCTTAAGGCCAGGGACAGTGGAGTGGAACAGCAGATGAGAGACTGGAATATTTGACTCAGACCTATACGACCAGATCTGTTCCACTTTAGTGCGATTATCCACAAGGGCTTTTAGACAGGTTGGCTGTACTCAGTGAAAAAGAGACAGGGTTTTATTTAAACAATGTGATGCACTTAGAAGTGTAGGGTGATTTTTCCATCTGGAATTCGGTTGTTTGAGCAATGTGCCTCTTAAAGATTCTGAAGTTTTCCAGCTTCTGTTCAGTTTTTCAGTTTTATAATGTACACAGCTGGAACACCAAATAGCTTATGGTTTTATGCTGCAGACACATTGTAAACTAAACCAAATAAAGTAGCCAAACATTAATATTTGGTTCTGAGTGCAAAACACAAAGGAGAATATCTCCTTGGCTGTACCGTCCTTACTCCAGACACATTCGGTCCCAGAAAATGTTACCACTGACAGCTGCTCTTACTGCACAAGTACTGTACCAGCCAAGGTTGAATATTCTTTTTTCCAAATTCTTGCTTATTCACTGAGTTTAATTGAAGCATTTAAAAAAATATGAACAATACAAAAAATGTTCAAAAAGATGAGAAAACAAATAGAGCAACATCCATCCTCAAATGTCAATGGATGGGGTTAGGGAGGCAAAAATTAAATGGCAAATGGAAGCTGGCTTTGAAGTATCTCAATCACTGAGTTCATTTGCTAAAAGACTAAAAATATTTAAAGCATCTCACCTTCATCTGGCTGCATTGACTACATGGAATAATCAGCTAAGCTCTGAATCAATCCGCTTTGTCTGCCTTGAGGTTACTTAGCACCGGCTTGTGACTTAGAGGTGGCACCACTGATTCCAATCAAGCTCATCTTCCTACCTGTAACTTTTGTGAACTACCATGGGGTCACCAAAATAACTGTCCTTTCTCATACCAAATGGAGATGACCAACCTATTGGTCAGCTAGCCAGTACGTTCATCTCTTTTCACACCAAACACTCCAGAATATGTTGTAGAATGGGTTCCTGAAGGATCAGTTGTTGAATCTAGAGTCCTACAATATGAAAACAGATCACTTAGTCCATTGTGTCTATGCTGACCGTTGGGAAGCACAACTATCAGTGGGCTTGACGATTCAACCGTTGCATCAGTCATTTCTTAAATGCTGTCAATGGCTCTGCTTCCATCACTCTCTGAGGCAGTGTATTCCAGGTATGCACCATTCTCTGGGTGAGGAAGGTCCCCCCAAAGATCCCCTCTAAATCTCTTGCTCCTTATTCTAACCCTGTGATCTCTAGTTTCATTAATGTTATCATGTGTCTCATAATTTTACAAAATTAATGCACATTTGAAATATGTACTGTAAAAGTTAATGACAAAAGTAGCATCAACTAATAGTTTAGAAACTGATTCAATTTAGCACTGATGTTATTAGAGCCCAATGATTCAGGATAGAGTAATAGTGACATTTTTAATCCATCACTGTTAGTAATACTGACTGACAATTCCAGACAGACAGTAATAGCAACTGATTCAATTTTGTACAGTGAGTAATAACGATTGACAATTCAAGATAGATAGTAATAATGATAAATTAAATTCAGTGCAGATAGTGATAGCAACAGACAATTCACCATAGATAGTAACAGTGGCTGATTCAATTCAGGGAGAGGCATCGCTGATTTTATTCCCCCTCCATAGCCCATGGTCATCAGGGATAGTTGTGGTGTACTCACTACTGGTCTGACTGAGGTCTGATAACTTAACCCAGGTTAGGAATTCAGTCTGGTGGGGGAAAAAATGGCATGAAACATTTGGGCAGATGAATGGTATCAAGAATACTTAGAACAGGCCAGTATTGGTGATGGGAATCCATGGCTATGAAAATAGCAGTAAACTGGAACAGAGAAGGCTCAGCAGAGACTTAATAATGACCTTCCAAATTATATCACTGCATGATTAAGAAAGGACTGTTTCCATTAATTTTGGTGTCCGTATTAATAGATAATAAGGTGAAAATTTCTATGAAGTCATCAATTAGAAACACACATTTTATATCAGGAGTTCCCAACCTGGGGTCCACAGACTCCTTGCTTAATGGTATTGGTCAATGGCGTAAAAAAAGTTGAGAACTCCTGCTTTATGTTTACGTTGCTTCAGCATTTACAGCATGTGCTGACTTAGGATATTATTGAACATAGGAACAATAATTGTAGGGCAATAATTGTATGTGAGAGGGAAGTGATAGATTGACCTTGGAGGAAGTTAAACAGTTGGCACCACATCGTGGGCCAAAGGGCTTATGCAGTGCTATACTGTTCTGTGTTCTAGAAGTAGGCCATTCAACACTTTGAGCCTGTTTGGCATTTTGTAAGGTTATGATGTATCTGTAAATCTAGATTTTTTAAAAAATTTAATGTTTCCTATCAGCTTTTGTTCATAAAAATCTCAGGTACCAACTTATAAATTAGCCCTTAAATCAGTTTCACAATGGGCTACATCTGATCTGTTGAATGGAAGGAGCAGTGACCAGGGATCAAATGGCCCATTTCTGTTCTATTTCTTATGCTCTTAAGACAGTTAAGCATTGTATAGCTGAGTCATGTCCCTGACACCTCATCCACAGAAATAGCTTCACTCTCCCTACCCAACCAATCCTGGTTAAAAGTGGATCTCAAGCAAGGCACAGTATAATATATATTTTTTTTCCAGTTGAAATGAATCTATTTGCAAAACTGGATCAGGTTTTTCCAGTGGCAACCCACACAAGCATACTTGACCAATCCCTGGCAGTGAGTGTGCACCCACTGACCTCATATGCCGACCAACACATGGGTCCGTCTGTACCAACATGAACTGGAGCTTAAGGTTCTCGCAATGATTATCATGGAATACATTCAGGAGAATGAGGAACCATCATGGCACATGCTTACTTTTCTATTTAACTGGAGATTCTGCTGACATCAGGAGACTGTCTAGGCAGCCTCGGAACTGACTTCAGGATCTCAAACTTGTTCCAAATACCACAGTGTGTGATTAAACTGACAGTGATTGCTTTCTCCAATAATTAGTTGGTGAGCTGCTCACTCATTTGGTGCTTCAGAAGTGATTCATCTTACTATACTCCATTTCTGGAGGTATCAGACAACGAAAGGTTGGAGACTTTGGGAAAAGAATTGAAGATGTTTGTTTCCTTCAAAGCTATTCTCAGAGAAGCCACATGATTCCCGTGAACTTGAATGGAGAGTCATGTCTTTGCAGGCAAAATTTTCCGCCTGGTTAGCATTGAAGAGATGTTAGGTTCTGTGGGGCAATCTTTGATCATAAACTGCTTTGGACTGTTCCCTCCTTAGTTCTCTCAATGTTTCTCTTGAATACTTTGCCCAAGAGGGTGGTGGAAGCCAGATCATTAGATAGATTTGCGATGGGCAAGATTACTGATACTGGGAAGATCAAAGAATTAAAATTTATGGAAAATTGACACAGAAAAGGAATTAAAGGCAGCATAGATCAGTCATGATCATATTAAATGATGGAATAGGTTTGAGGGGCCAAGTGGCCTACTCCTAGTCCTGCTCCTGTTTCCCTGGTCTTGCAATGTCAGTCTGATGGAGAATCTTGGAAACTCATGAGATTGATGGAATAATAAACAATGTACTGGCGGAACTCAGTGGATCAACCAGCAGCTGTGGGAGGAAAACAATTGTCAATGGTTTGCATTGAAAACCTACATTAGGACTCTCAGATGGTAAATCTCAATGTCATGCCCACTGCATCTGTCCAGCTGGCCATGGTGGTTATATGCAACATCTCCTCATTGCTGCTCATTACAGCATTGGAAAAATCTCTGAGGAAGGAAGGACAGAGTTCATCGATGCTTTAGCTGAAGTAAACATGGTACCACACTCTCTGGGATTGGCCAGAATTGCTGGCTTCTCCTGAATGTCCAATTTTTGCCTGCACTTATGACTACAAAAGATAAGAATAATGACCAGGATCTTTCTATTAGGAGAAAGGGTTTCCATTCTCTTGGAAGAAGTTCTGAAAATAACAAGAGAGTATTTTGGGTATGGACTAGATACCCAACACTAAGAACTAGCTTGCTTCCACTGCCAATGAACTAACTAGACAAGTCCTGAAGAACATAGCTTCCACCCTTGGTCTGCAGCATGATATGAATGAAAAACACAAGGGATAAGTCCACTGAACTTGTCATTTATTTATTAGAGTTTGGGGGCCACAGACACTTGACTGGTAGAGGCAAATCTCTGTCTTCAGAATACGGGCGAACTAGATTGTGGCACAAGGCACCACCATCCTGCAACATTTGATAGAACAGATCTGGAGCTCAAAACTGGGCATCCAGGATCAGTGTCAGAATTTTACTGTGCTGCATTCTATAAACCGCACATCCCTCACTCTGCTTTCCTATTGGGCCAGGGATCCACTCAGACTCCGTGAGGACTTGAGAACATCTTGGCTAAAACGTGAAGTACCAACCTAGCAAATTAAAAAAAAAATAATAACAGGGCCAAACAAACTTGCTGAACAGCATAAACAACATACAACAAATGGAGCGAAGGGATCATATAATAAAAAGGATCAGAACAAATCTCTGTGGTCCTGGCACGTTTAGCCATGAATGGCAGAGGACATTTAAGCAGCTAATGGGAGAAGAAATACTGCAACATTTCCCTTCCTAAGTGCTAAAGGTGAGGCTGTAGCAGTCAGAAAATTGGAGAAGATGATGCACCTTGGCTTCCTCCTGAATCTTCACCATTGGAGAACCAATCCGTTCATTTCACAAATTACTAGAAAATGAATATGGCTTTGCATACAGGAAAGGCTGTGGCACCAGACAGAATCCTGGCCTGTGTACTATAGATCTGCATGTCTCTAACAATACTGACTTCCACAAAACTTGCCCAGGTATATTCACAAAAGGTAGGGCAGATCTTGAATATTCCATAACTTCCATCCATCTGGTATACACCAGACAAGTTTGGAAATGACACCTTGGAGTGCAGCATTCTGGTCAATCTTGCCAACCAGGCAGCAGCCTATGCTGGAGAAAGAGCATCATTTAGATCTGGAAACATTGGGGCATGAGTAAAACCTGCAGAGAATGCATGAGCCTATGAGCAGGAGGATGCTGGAGACCACTGCTGTTCTGGTCTGAGGAGAGGGTTACTTTCATACGGAATCTGCTAAATAATAGTCACTAATGTTAACTAGGTAACCTTTTCCACATTACAGTCAATAACACAAACATTGCATACATAAAACACAGCTGGGAGAGGTCAGACAAAACTCAACATACCATCATATTTCACTGTGGAAGTGTACTTACTTGATCACACCACATTAGTACTGAACTGATCTATTTACTTAAATGCTTTTTACATCACCTATCTTTTCTGTTGAGCTTGAAGAGGTAAGGTGCTTTGCCATTGAATTTGGCTAGTAACTAATGTAGACAATGAGATCGATAAATGATAGGGCAATGAAGTTAAGTGGTAACATTTCAAACCAATGAAGTTCACTTTCACTGAGCAATGAGAAATCTCTCTTAGAACTCCAAGATTGGTTCATTCCAACCCAAGGGTTCCCAGCCTTTTCTTTTATGTGATGGACCCCTACCATTAACCAAGGGGTCTATGCACTCCGGTTTTGGAACCCCTGTTCTAAACCATTGAACAAATAGACCATTTCATGATACACACGGTACAATTAGCACAGTCTCAGGAGTAGAAAACACATCATTCAGATTTTGCAACCCTATTGTCACAGGTCCCTGCATAATCATTGTTGAGTCATGTTCTCTCATCTATTGCCGTCACCTTCAGTTCCTTATTGGGTAGTGTTTCTTTGAGAATTGATGCCCTTCTCTGACACTGCCCACAAGGTATAGGCAGCAGGACTACACTAAGTGATATCCTGTCAGAAACTGCACATTGAATATGATTTCTGAGGGAGCTCCTCTTTGGTGCTTGCACTAAATGCATTGAGCTTTTAACAGATGAAGAATAATTTACATTCAATTTTGGGACAATTGTTTAGAAAGTATGATCTAGAAATTCTTCCACAGGACTGCTGTTGAAATTGAGGTTAACCTAGAGTGGAGCATTTTTGTTTGAACTTTTGTCACACAGAACGAGAACTTTCAATGCTACTTGCAGAAAAAAAAACAGCATCTCCTGCAGAAGAATATGAAAATCTGATTCTTCTATCTGAATTGTGCCAAAAATTCGACTGGACTCTTCCATTTCTGAATACACACTTGCAAATATCTGTTTTCTACCACAGACACATTTTTTATGCAATACTTATTTGGAGTGATGCCAGGAGAAATTAGGTCAGATTGTTCTAAATTCCACCAGTTGTTTTCTGTTACAGGAGAACCAGACATTTGGAGCATTGTGATACAAGTTAAAGGGTCACACACAGGTTTCTCAAGACTTTGCAGTCTATTGCAAGATGCTCTGGAGACTGAATGTTGTTTGATGTTGCGGTGCTCGCTGAGCTCGGCAATTAGCTTGCAGACATATCATCACCAGTCGAGGTGACATCCTCAGTGCGCAGTTGTTGGTATTTCTCTCTGGGAATGCTCGTGTTTATATAGCCCCCCTCCCCCCCCCGGCCCGGTTCACCTGCCTCAGTCCTGATTGGCTACCCCTTCAGCTGACCTTTGAATTCAATTGGCTTGCATTTCTTTGGCTCTTAGGGGATCGTAACTGGTGTCCATTTTGATATGCCGGTTTACGGAGTTATCAGAAGAGAGCCAGGCTTCTAAAAATTCTAGTGCCTATTTTGTGTTTGCCTGTGCCACAACTTTCGCAGGGTCCCAGTTAATGTGGTGTCCTTGGTCCTCATGTACCAAGATTAGCGACACTGTGCCATGTCTCCGTACCACCAGTTTGTGTTCCCATAAATAGGCTGAGAGTTTACGTTCAGTCTGGCTGCAGTCTCCACAGGTGATCCTATACACCACATTGATTTTGTCATCTGTCTTCACTGATACCTCGGTTCTTGAGACAAGCTTCCTTAAAGCTCCTACAACAGGAATTCTGCAGATGCTGGAAATTCAGACAAGATACATCAAAGTTGCTGGTGAACACAGCAGGCCAGGCAGCAGCTCTAGGAAGAGGTACAGTCGACGTTTCAGGCTGAGACCCTTCGTCAGGACTAACTGAAGGAAAAGTTAGTAAGAGATTTGAAAGTGGGAGGGGGAGGGGGAGATCCAAAATGATAGGAGAAGACAGGAGGGGGAGGGATGGAGCCAAGAGCTGGACAGTTGATTGGCAAAAGGGATATGAGAGGATCATGGGACAGGAGGCCCAGGGAGAAGGAGAAGGGCGGAGGGGGGAAAACCCAGAGGATAGGCAAGGGGTGTAGTCAGAGCGACAGAGGGAGAAAAAGGAGAGTGAGAGAAAGTATGTGTGTATAAAAATAAATAACGGATGGGGTACGAGGGGGAGGTGGGACATTAGCGGAAGTTAGAGAAGTCAATGTTCATGCCATTGGGTTGGAGGCTACCCACATGGAATATACCTAGATGGAATGACTTCATTCCAGGACGAGGGAGATGTCCTCCTTCTTTAAAGAAAGTGGCTTCCCTTCTTCCACCATCAACTCTGCTCTCAAACGCATCTCCTCACTCTCACTCTCTCACTTTCTTTCTTTCTCTCACTCTCCTTTTTCTCCCTCTGTCCCTCTGACTATACCCCTTGCCCATCCTCTGGGTTCCCCCCCCCTTGTCTTTCTCCCTGGGTCTCCTGTCCCATGATCCTCTCATATCCCTTTTGCCAATCAACTGTCCAGCTCTTGGCTCCATCCCTCCCCCTCCTGTCTTCTCCTATCATTTTGGATCTCCCCCTCCCCCTCCCACTTTCAAATCTCTTACTAACTTTTCCTTCAGTTCGTCCTGACGAAGGGTCTCGGCCTGAAACGTCGACT
The DNA here is from genome assembly GCF_963921235.1 of Mobula hypostoma. Taxonomy (NCBI): domain Eukaryota; kingdom Metazoa; phylum Chordata; class Chondrichthyes; order Myliobatiformes; family Myliobatidae; genus Mobula; species Mobula hypostoma. Next base: position 39,371,495 of record NC_086114.1, read on the forward strand.
GTACCTCTTCCTAGAGATGCTGCCTGGCCTGCTGCGTTCACCAGCAACTTTGATGTGTGTTCCTTAAAGCTCCTGTGGGTTTGCGAGCAATTGTGATGCAGTTGGGTTCAAGCAGTTGAGCTGTCATTTCATATATATTTTTGATGTAGGGAAAGGTTGCAGGTTACAATGGCAAAGTCCACAATATCGAATGCCTCATCCTGAGCTACCAATGTTCACTAACATCCTAAACTGAATGTTATCTGCAGATTACACATCTTTTTTGAATATGGGGTATTCTTGAAGTTCTGCCTCTAATTCAGCTTCCTCAGAATAAGTTTTCCTCTGGTAGTTCTGCTGGATGAACCTGAGCTACGGATTCACATCCATGGAACACTACTGTCCTCCTAGTGCACAGGTCCCTTATTGTGATCTCCTTGAGCAGCGTCTATTGGCCATGAAGGAGATCTGTAGTCTTCTTCACACAATGATCCAGCCACACACTTGTGCCTCCTGTTCAAGTCAAGGTCAATGTCACCCTCACCTTAGAGTCATAGATATTGAATAGCATGGAAGCAGGTGCTTGGGGCCAGCTCATCTATGCTGATCATGATGTCCATGAGCTAGTCTCATATGTCTGTGTTTGGTCCAGGAATCAGAATCAGAATCAGGTTTATTATCACCGGCATATGGCGTGGAATTTGTTAACTTAGCAGCAGCAGTTCAATGCAATACATAATCTAGCAGAGAGAGGGGGAGAGAGAGAGAAATGATAAAATAAATAAAATAAAACATAATAAATAAACACGTAAATCAATTATGTATATTGAATAGATTTTTTAAAAATCTGCAAAAACAGAAATAGTGTATATTAAAAAAAGTGAGGTAGTGTCCAAAGCTTCAATGTCCATTTAGGAATCGGATGGCAGAGGGGAAGAACCTTTTCCATCCACGTGCCTATCCAAATATCTTTTCAACATTGTAATTGTACCCCCTGACAGCCTATTCTATATGACTTTCTCTCACCCTAAACCTATGGCAGCTCTTTTAGATTTCTCTCTCCTGGGAAATAAGACTGTGTGCATTCACTTTACCTCTGGCCCTCATGATTTTATAGACAACATAAAATCACCCCTCAGCCTTCTCTGCTCCAATGAAAATGAATACAATGTAGTTTACCTCTATAACTCAGACCATCTGTTCCTAGTAACATCCTTATGAATCCTTTCTACTCACTTTCCAGCTTCATGACATCCTTCCTAAAGCTGGGCAACCGGAAATGCATACAATATCCACCTTATGATTGTAAAGTCACTGACACTAAATGCATATATGCTAAAAACCCTCTTCTTCACCTGACCTATCTGTGTCTTCACTTTCAGGGAACTATATGCCCAGTACCCTTAGGCATCCCTGTTCCACAACATTCTCCACGGCTGTGTCATTTACTATGTAACTCCTTCCCTGTTTTAACTTACCAGAATGTAGTGCCTCACCCTCGCCTGAGTTAAATTCTATCTGCTATCCACTGGCCCATTTCACTTGTTCATCTAGATCCAGTTATTATCTTACATAAGTTTCTTCACTCTCGACTCCACAACCAGTGTTGCTTTTGAATCATTCTATGTGGTATTTGTTGATCTGTGATGATTCTTACAGTGTTGGAGAATTTACTGCTGTCCCCAATAAAAGAAAGGGGTCTCCTCTACTTTTGCTTCAGAAGAGAGTATGAGGCTGAGTGGGTGTATGGATTTTCCAGAATAGTGGGTTTCCCAAGATTCAATGAAAGACCACAATCTCATTGTCCCTTTGTGCTGTCTTTTGGAATCTGCAAGTCTTCATGAAGCACAAGGCAGACCAATGTCCAAATGATTGTGGTAGTCAACCATGAAATGAATTTTCTCATGGTCAGTGCTAAATATGGAGTGAAATTGCATGAGCTGTTGACAGTCCTTCTCGCCTAGCACTGGCAGGACTGCTGCAAAGGTTAAAAGTTCCATGACTTCTCACTCTGGTGTGTTCTCTTACAAAGGGTATAGCATCACCAGTCACCTAGTGGAGAAAATAAATCACAAAGTATCATTCTGCTCTCTGCCCCTCTCAGGAGTGTACTCCTGTAGTTATCAGACAAGGATTTCATGCTTCACCATCCTCTGATGCATCTGAAAAAATTTTGATAACAGCACCATCTGAGTCCTTGACTCTGGGGCTCATGCGAAGAAGGAGCAGGAAGATCCAGAGGAGGAAAAGTTGGATCAACATCTGTATAAGAGGAGCCACAGGAAAACAGACCACAGCTGATATGTGAAAGGAAACCTTCGCTGGACATGCAGTTTAGCTGGTTTCTGGCCAGTTGTCAAAACACCTTATTCCATGCCCTTTGAGCAGATGCGCATATACTAATGTAGATCTACGAGTCTGTAAACATTATAGTAGTGGCTTATTACCATCTAATGAGGAACCATGCTGAGAAGTCACAGTAGAAAAGCTACTTCAGTGGATCATACAGAAGTGAAGCAAAACTGTATTCTTATCTGAAGACCAGCATTCCTCATACCATTCCTGAATGAGGCTGATGGAAGACTAGAAACATTTCAGTGTTGAAAGGGAAGTTAGTACTGCAGATAGCTTGATATAGGTGTGAAGTACTGGGCTTCCCAAATAATCAGGAACAGGATCCACAGATGGATCTGGAAGCTGAACAATAACTTGGTGTCTTACTGAAGAATTATTTGCTAAAATGTCGACTCCAGGTTTGCTAGGCTTGTGTGGCATGATCTCATTGACTTTGCCTCCATTTATCAATGTGTGATTACCTCTGACTTCAGTTTCATTGTTCATCAACACCACAGGGTCAGGGTGAGGGGCACTCATCATGAATCTCTCGAGAGCATTTTGAGGTAATGTGATCCTAAAGTTTATGATTGGTAATGTTGTATTTTCCTATCAGAGGACACCCCAAATACATCTGTCACGTTACTCCATTCAGAAATGGAATACTGGATTCTCCTTTATTAAGGGAAATGGAAAAGTGTTTCAGCAGCTGTGTCCCAATGATTTCTGATGTTCCTCCATGTTGCCCAGGCTTTGACTGACCTTGAACATCTGATTGAAGAATTACTGTAACAATGAGGGACAGTATGGTAGAATATATTAGTCCATCTCTCATGAGACTGAACATTCACTCTATTGGCAAATGAGATTGGATTTTGGTGCTTTAATGAACAGAAACATTTTAATTCGCATTTAAATGAACATAATGAACCAAAATAAAGCTTATTAATGTTCTATCATTTACCATTATACACCCCAATGCCTACCCTTTGTGAATGCTTCCTGCCTCAGCTTTGCATATGTACTACCAAGATGCAGGGTTTATTGATGGCAGTTGCAGTGATTGATCCAGACTCTTTTACCTGTGGGGGCAGCATACTGTATATTCCCTATTGGTACCCACAATGTGTTCTTGCTGTAGAAGGGTTGGCTTTCAGTGGTAGCATTGTGGCTGCAGTCTGAGATGACAGTGTATGGGATGAACAGGAGGCCATTGCCTCAGAACTGATGCTTGGAGGTCAAAAGTTGACACCTACAATGGCAGTGGACATCGCTGACTATCATTAATATTTTCTTTGTTCCATGCATCCTTCTCCCACCTTCTTTGAGACTAAAATGACCTTTGTATAATCCTGTTTCCAGTTCTGATGAATATCTTTAATTTGAAATGTTAGTTCTGCTTCCCCTACTATCGATGCCGCCCGATCTGCTGACTCTTTCCAGCATATTCTTATTTTATTTCAGATTTGCAAGATCTGCCGTTCAAAAATGTTTTGATCTTTTCCACTGCTGGGTGGATACTGGCCTGTGGATTTGCAGTGACTCAGGTTGCATTTTAGGCTTTAAAGACTTCAGAACTGTTCAATCCTCACCACCAAGTCCTGAAAACAGCACTCTTCCCTCCTCCAGTTGCCTATCAGGGTCTTGACCTGTAATATCACCTGTCCATTTCCCTCCATAGATGCTGCCTGACCTGTTGAGTTCCTCCTGCAATTGATTAATGATTAATCATTGAAGCCTACAGTGTTTTCTCAGGAGGTTAATTTCTGTTCTTACAGAGCAGCAACCTGCTATGAGGGAATTATCTGTTCCTGTGGTGTTCTTCTGTTCCCAGAGGGCTGAAACTCTGCTTCCAGGGGGTATTTCTCCATTCTCTCTTGATAGCAGTCTCCTTCCTCAGTGACAGAAAGCAATGGTCCGGTTAGGCCAGGCTGAGATTCCGCAGGAGCACCAAAACTTTTCCTGGTCTTATCTTGTACCTTCATGGAGGCAGGAATGTAATCCAGTAAATACTAGCTGAGAATATCAATGCTGGCTCAGAAAATGGTTTCTTCTCCAGAGGAAGAAATCGTGTTCTCCTTACTGCCTGTGCAAGGTTGAAGATGAATCGCTGCCTATCTGATATGCTTTGCTCAACAGGCTTGATAATGCTCCAGATGTTTCAGTTTGCATCCACATCAGCCACCATTTAGGGTGGTACAGCCAGCAGAGCTGCTGCCTCATGGCTGTAAAGATCTGGGTATCTTCCGGATGTTCTGGTTTCCTCCCACTTTCCAATGATGTGCAAGTTGAAAGGTTAATTGGCCACTGTAAATGGCCTCCAAAGTGTAGATGAGGGACATAATCCAGCAAGTGGGTGGGGGATAGAATTTTAAATACTGGATTAATGTGGGATGAAACATAGGAACATAGAAAACCTACAGCATAATACAGGCCCTTCGGCCCACAATGCTGTGCTGAACAGGTACTTACTTTACTAATTACCTAGGGTTACCCATAGCCCTCTATTTTTCTATGCTCCATGTACATATCCAGGAGTCTCTTAAAAGACCCTATCAAATCCTCCTCCACCACCGTCACTGGCAGCCCATTCCACGCACTCACCACTCTCTATGTAAAAAAAACTTACCCCTGACATCTCCTCTGTATCTAATTCCAAGTACCTTAAAACTGTGCCCTCTCATGTTAGCCATTTCAATCCTAGGGAAAAGCCTCTGACTATCCGCATGATCAGTGCCTCTCATTATCTTGTACACCTCTATCAGGTCACCCTTCATCCTCCGTGAGTGTAAATGAATGGATGATGGTTGACTTGGTGGGGTCATGTGGAAGACTAAATTCCTCGTCTGGCAGCTGCATTCTATGCTTTGGGCATTTCCTGCTTGCATTTTACTAGGGACAAGGGTCTCCTGTTGTGAAATGCTTCCCTCTAATTTATCACCCCTTGCCATCATGATTCCAATATCTAAACTGATATTCAACAGAGTCAGATGAAACAAAGTAATGTACTCTTTCAATTCTGCATCTTCTCTGCTGCCTCCAAACAACCTCCTCCTGCTTGTGCTTTAGTATTTGGGTTGGGGGGGGGGGGGTTAGTGATGTGAAGGTGACTCTCTGGAGAGCCTGAAATAACAAAGCTAGAAAATGACTACAACTGTGCTGCATGCCTGTCCCTTTGTGTGAAAATGGCCTGTGTGCTTAGACAGATTATTCATGATCTGGAGATGATAATGAAGCCACACATGAAGGCACCTCACTTTTCCTGAGGTTCTCCTCAAAGAGCAACTCCCAGTCTCTGTTTCTTGAAAAATCAGGACATGCCTCCATCTCTTCTCTGTTACTGCAATCAAACATTTGCCAGCCAGGCAGCTTACAGTAATGTCAGAATGTCCTGGATTCCTTGTGCGATTGCACAAAGTTCAACAATCGTCAGGACTCATGTTGGGTTAGGAGGCGTTGTCTACTGAAAGTGCACCTGGACTATTATAATAGAACTGAAATTAACATCTGTCATTGCAATTCGCCAGTGTGACTCAGCACATATAGAACTGCTTCAGTGTTCTGACTCACCAGGGCAGATACACATCGAAGAGGGATACAGCACAGAGCCTTGTCAACCATTAAATAACTCCCTTATTTAATCCTATTTACCAGCAGTTGGTCCATGGCCCTCCATACCTTAATCATTCACGTGCACGTATGGATATTTTCTAAAGTTGTGGGAGTCTCCGTGTCCATCACCTACTCAGGGATTGTGTTCCAGATTCTACCCACCCTTTGGGTACAAAATGTCTTCCTCTGTTCCCCTGCAAGACTCTTCCTCCTTAACTTAAGCTTATGGCCTTTTGTGTTAGATACCTCTGCTATGGCGAAAAGTTTCCTAATATCTACATATTATCTACATAATATCTGTGTCTCTTATAATTTTGTGTACCTCCACAAGGAAACTCCTTCCCCAGCCTCCTTCACTCATAGGAAACTAGATTAGTCCCTCCACATAAATCAATCACTCCAATCCAGGCAACGGCCTGGTGAATCCTTTCTGCTCTGCCTACTCTCCCTTTTTATCGCATCCATGCTGCATGTGGCAACCAGAACTGTACAAGGGTCCCCAAGTTAAGAAAAGTTTCTGTTCCTGGGAACCCCCATAAACTGAATTTTCCATCTTCAGAAATGGGTATATTGATGGGGTGAGAGAATGGGTTTGTTGGGGTGGGTGGGAGCTTATCAGATAATTAGTAAGTGTGCAATAATGAGAGGTGGTTTGGGCTTTGTAATGTCTGATCACAACAGAAAAAGAGTTGAGAGAATGCATTGGCTTTGCCTATAGGTGACCTCTGCATTGTTTCCACATAAAGAGATCTGGGTACTTCACCTGATAGTAGAGTAAGGGAGAAATTGTGTAAAATCAGATTTTCGTAAGTCAACTCTTCCTTAACCAGGGATCCCTCTGTACACAGAACTTAGCCTAACCAATGATTTGTAAAGTTGTACTGTAATCTTCCTGCTCTTTTAATCGATGCCTTCTTTACCACCTTCATGTGCTGATCACGATTTCCATTGAGCCATTTTGACTTGTCCTATCCCAGTCATTCCTTTGGTTTTACATGTCCCTCCCCACCTTCATTTCTACTGAAAACAAATTTGCATTTCTCCCTTCCCTAGTTCTAATGAAGGGTTGCAGACTCAAAGTATTGACTATCTCTTTCTGCAGATCTTGCCTGACCTGCTGAGTTTTTCCAGCATTTTCTGTTTTACTTTTCTTTTGAATTTCATTCTCTGTTCCTTCATTCTTCTGAGGGTTGTGACCATTCATTGTGAGCATTTTATCCTCATTGGTCTTTCTAAAGTTCATCCTCTATCATTACTCTCCCACCTCAGCAACTGATTATTACCATCCTCTAGCCTTGGGTTATCTTCTTCACAGCAGCACATTGCAGCATTATGATTAAGTTCTCATGAAAAAGAATGTTTTGGCATATTATATATTTAATTATTCACAAAGTATTTCATATACTGTATGTTTGTAGATAAAACAAAGTGACTTCATTATTATTGAGTTTTGAGGGAATATTACTCCAGTGTTATGCAGTCAATACAGCTGGGACCTGAGCTTTATTATCTGTTTACAGATATGCAAAATACAGATGACTGATTCTAACATTTAAAATTTCTCATCAATTGAAGATTGTTGTAGATATTTATGATATTTCCCCATGACACAGAGGGAAGCCTTTCAGCCTAACAAGTCTGTGTTGGCACTCAGAACGATGTCATCAATCCCATTCCCCTTACCTACCTCCCTGTGACATGTTGTCTCTCACAAGGCTATCGACTCCCCTGAATCTCTTGTCACTAAACTTGGGATAATTTACAGTGGCCAATTAATCTACCAGTCTGTAATTGGTTACTGGTAAGTGGTTTATTACGGGCACATACTATATACTGAGATACAGTGAAAAGTTTTTGTTTGCATGCCCTCTCGATGGGTTGCTGATATATGGATACAAGTATCCATATATGAATTAGATTGAGAGATCAAGAGTTCAGCTTTATCATATGAGAGGTCTGTTTAAGTGTCTGGTGTCTTTGAATGTGGAAGGAAACCAGGATATCTGGGTGAAACCCACATGATCACAAGGAAAGCATGTGTAAATTCGACACAGGCAGCATCAGAGATCAGGTCAAACCAGGGTAGTTAGGAAGGCATGGTTGCATCTCCACCTCCTTGCGATTCTTTCAATGTGTGCTTGCACTGAAGCTTCCAACACTATGTATACCAGTGTGTTCAAATCCCTGTATCTGCTCTAGGAAATACAAATTCTGATTGTTCCCTTGTTTGATGATGAATCTATCTTAGTTTGAATAAATGCAACATTTGTCCTGTTGTGTGGAAATAATGAAGCTGTACTAGTATGCAGGTATGGGCTCAGTTAGTGAGCTTAGGTGCTGATGACTACGTGCACTGTACGAAGACTGAGGCAGTCCTAGTGTCTAAACAGCAACATGTCTGGCGTCCATTTACCATTTCTGTCTTGGATAGCTTGAACAAACATTGATGCCTTGGTCATTACTACAGAGCAATTTTTGGAACATCTCCCCTTCTGCTCTTTGAGGAAGTCTAATATAAAGTGAGGGACTTCTGGAATAGCAATTTTTGATCTCCCTATGAAAAGCTGCACTGAAATTAATACTGTTGTCTCAATATCACATTATCTAATGAGGTCTTGCAGGTTCTTAAGAATCTCAATACACCAGGGGCAAGTTCAGCATCCAGCATGCCCTCTCAACTGAAATACACTTCCAGCTACAAGAGAGTGTTGTGACTGAATGAATGAATGTTGCAGAGATGGAAAGAAGGTGGGAGAATTCTCCCAAGGGCTCGGAGCAAACTGGACATACGAAGAACAATATATACTTTGTGTGAGGGGGCTTTAGTTGGATCTAGCCAGCCTCTGTTGAGGTTGATGATTAGGGATCTCACTATAATGATAAGGGATCTCCCTATGCAATCTCTAAATACAGTGAGACGGGCAAACACTGATGCCCATTCTATACTTTCTGCTGACTGAAGTCTCCTCCTTTTCAGTATGGAGCTTGATTGAGTTCCCTAATGCAACACTGAACAGCAAACTGAAGTGTAGCAGAAGCCTGGATTAATTCCAATGCTGAGAAACAGGGAGTGACTGTGATTTCCACAGGCAAAGCATTCCAGGCACGCCTCTGAGCCTGAGGTCGCAGGAGGTCGCAGGAGGTCACGGATCAGAGTGGGGATAAACAGAACATTTTGATTGTTAGCTCTTTAAATAGCATAAATTGAAAGGAAGCAAGGTTAATAAAACCTGATTGTTCTGTCAGTGTTTAAATTCTATCACAGTCTGTGAAATGTGTGTCACAATATGTAGACTATCCTGCAGTGTTTAATCTGTAAGTCACAGTGTGCAGAATGTATGTCACAGTAAGCAAAATATATTTCACTGTATGTATACTATATGTCATAGTGTGTGTACCATATGTCAGTGACAAAAACTGTGTCATGGACTGTAGACTGTTTTACTGTTTGCTACCATGTGTAAACTGCTGTTGCAGTGTGTGAAATAGATCTGTCTGTCCCCGTTTGTGCTGATATTGAGGCAGTTCTAGTACATAAAGTCACTGAGTTTTGATGAAAATATACGGCCATAAGACATAGGAGCAGAATTAGGCCATTCAGGCCATCAAGCTTGCTCTGCTATTCCATCATGGCTGATTTATTGTCCCTCTCAACCCCATTCTCCTACCTTTTCCCAGTAAACTTTGAAACTTTGATGCCCTCACTAATGAAGTAACTGTCAACCTCCACTTTAAATATACTAAACAACTTATAGAAACATAGAAACATAGAAAATAGGTGCAGGAGTAGGCCATTCGGCCCTTCGAGCCTGCACCGCCATTTATTATGATCATGGCTGATCATCCAACTCAGAACCCAGCCTTCCCTCCATACCCCCTGACCTCTGTAGCCACAAGGGCCATATCTAACTTCCTTTTAAACATAGCTAATGAACTGGCCTCAACAGTTTGCTGTGGCAGAGAATTCCACAGATTCACCACTCTCTGTGTGAAGAAGTTTTTCCTAATCTCGGTCCTAAAAGGCTTCCCCTCTATCCTCAAACTGTGACCCCTCGTTCTGGACCTCCCCAACATCGGGAACAATCTTCCCGCATCTAGCCTGTCCAATCCCTTTAGGATCTTATACGTTTCAATCAGATCCCCCCTCAATCTTCTAAATTCCAACGAGTACAAGCCCAGTTCATCCAGTCTTTCTTCATATGAAAGACCTGCCATCCCAGGAATCAATCTGGTGAACCTTCTTTGTACTCCCTCTATGGCAAAGATGTCTTTCCTCAGATTAGGGGACCAAAACTGCACACAATACTCCAGGTGTGGTCTCACCAAGGCCTTGTACAACTGCAGTAGTACCTCCCTACTCCTGTACTCGAATCCTCTCTCCATAAATGCCAGCATACCGTTCGCCTTTTTCACCGCCTGCTGTACCTGCATGCCCACTTTCAATGACTGGTGTATAATGACACCCAGGCCTCGTTGCACCTCCCCTTTTTCTAATCGGCCACCATTCAGATAATAATCTGTTTTCCTATTTTTGCCACCAAAGTGGATAACTTCACATTTATCCACATTAAATTGCATCTGCCATGAGTTTGCCCACTCACCCAACCTATCCAAGTCACCCTGCATCCTCTTAGCATCCTCCTCACTGCTAACACTGCCACCCAGCTTCGTGTCATCCGCAAACTTGGAGATGCTGCATTTAATTCCCTCATCCAAGTCATTAATATATATTGTAAACAACTGGGGTCCCAGCACTGAGCCTTGCGGTACCCCACTAGTCACCGCCTGCCATTCTGAAAAGGTCCCGTTTATTCCCACTCTTTGCTTCCTGTCTGCTAACCAATTCTCCACCCACACCAATACCTTACCCCCAATACCGTGTGCTTTAAGTTTGCACACTAATCTCCTGTGTGGGACCTTGTCAAAAGCCTTTTGAAAATCCAAATATACCACATCCACTGGTTCTCCCCTATCCACTCTACTAGTTACATCCTCAAAAAATTCTATGAGATTCGTCAGACATGATTTTCCTTTCACAAATCCATGCTGACTTTGTCCGATCATTTCACCGCTTTCCAAATGTGCTGTTATCACATCCTTGATAACTGACTCCAGCAGTTTCCCCACCACCGACGTTAGGCTAACCGGCCTATAATTCCCCGGTTTCTCTCTCCCTCCTTTTTTAAAAAGTGGGGTTACATTAGCCACCCTCCAATCCTCAGGAACTAGTCCAGAATCTAACGAGTTTTGAAAAATTATCACTAATGCATCCACTATTTCTTGGGCTACTTCCTTAAGCACTCTGGGATGCAGACCATCTGGCCCTGGGGATTTATCTGCCTTCAATCCCTTCAATTTACCTAACACCTCTTCCCTACTAACATGTATTTCACTCAGTTCCTCCATCTCACTGGACCCTCTGTCCCTTACTATTTCTGGAAGATTATTTATGTCCTCCTTAGTGAAGACAGAACCAAAATAATTATTCAATTGGTCTGCCATGTCCTTGCTCCCCATAATCAATTCACCTGTTTCTGTCTGCAGGGGACCTACATTTGTCTTTATCAGTCTTTTCCTTTTTACATATCTATAAAAGCTTTTACAGTCCGTTTTTATGTTCTCTGCCAGTTTTCTCTCATAATCTTTTTTCCCCTTCCTAATTAAGCCCTTTGTCCTCCTCTGCTGAACTCTGAATTTCTCCCAGTCCTCAGGTGAGCCACTTTCTCTGGCTAATTTGTATGCTACTTCTTTGGAATTGATACTATCCCTAATTTCTCTTGTCAGCCACGGGTGCACTACCTTCCTTGATTTATTCTTTTGCCAAACTGGGATGAACAATTGTTGTAGTTCATCCATGCAACCTTTAAATGCCTGCCATTGCATATCCACCGTCAATCCTTTAAGTGTCATTTGCCAGTCTATCTTAGCTAATTCACGACTCATACCTTCAAAGTTACCCCTCTTTAAGTTCAGAACCTTTGTTTCTGAATTAACTATGTCACTCTCCATGTTAATGAAGAATTCCACCATATTATGGTCACTCTTACCCAAGGGGCCTCTCACGACAAGATCGCTAATTAACCCTTCCTCATTGCTCAAAACCCAGTCCAGAATAGCCTGCTCTCTAGTCGGTTCCTCGACATGTTGGTTCAAAAAACCATCCCGCATACATTCCAAGAAATCCTCTTCCTCAGCACCTTTACCAATTTGGTTCACCCAATCTACATGTAGATTGAAGTCACCCATTATAACTGCTGTTCCTTTATTGCACACATTTCTAATTTCCTGTTTAATACCATCTCCGACCTCACTACTACTGTTAGGTGGCCTGTACACAACTCCCACCAGCGTCTTCTGCCCCTTAGTGTTACGCAGCTCTACCCATATCGATTCCACATCTTCCCGGCTTATGTCCTTCCTTTCTATTGCGTTAATCTCTTTTTTAACCAGCAACGCCACCCCACCTCCCCTTCCTTCATGTCTATCCCTCCTGAATATTGAATATCCCTGAACGTTGAGCTCCCATCCCTGGTCACCCTGGAGCCATGTCTCTGTGATCCCAACTATATCATAATCATTAATAACAATCTGCACTTTCAATTCATCCACCTTATTACGAATGCTCCTTGCATTGACGCATAAAGCCTTCAGGCGCTCTTTTACAACTCTCTTAGCCCTTTTTAATGCTTGCCCTGGATTTGTCGGCCTGCCACTTTTACTTTTCCCCTTTGTACTTTTTGCTTCTACGCTCACTTTACACCCCTCTGTCTCTCTGCACTGGTCCCCATCCCTCTGTTGTGAACTAACCTCCTCACACCTAGCCTCTTTAATTTGATTCCCACCCCCCAACCATTCTAGTTTAAAGTCACCTCAGTAGCCCCCGCTAATCTCCCTGCCAGGATATTGGTCCCCCTAGGATTTAAGTGTAACCCGTCCTTTTTGTACAGGTCACGCCTGCACCAATAGAGGTCCCAATGATCCAAAAACTTGAATCCCTGCCCCCTGCTCCAATCCCTCAGCCACGCATTTATCCTCCACCTCATCGCATTCCTACTCTCACTGTCGCGTGGCACAGGCAGTAATCCCGAGACTTGGCCTCCATAACTGTTTGTGGGACTGAATTCCATAGATTTACCAGCAACTGGATAAAGAAACATAGAAATATCAAAACATAGAAAACAAAGCTGTGCCAACCATGAACTTACTTTAGACATTACCTAGGGTTACCCATAGCCCTCTATTTTTTGAAGTTCCATGTACCTATCCGGGAGTCTCTTAAAAGATCCTATTGTATCTGCCTCCACCACCATCGCCGGCAGCCCATTCCACGCACTCACCACTCTCTGCATAAAAAAAACTTACCCCTGACGTCTCCTCTATACCTACTTCCAAGCTACTTAAAATTGTGCCCTCTCATGTTAGCCATTTCAGCCCTGGGAAAAAGCCTCTGACTATCCACACGATCAATGCCTGTCATAATCTTATACACCACTATCAGGTCATCTCTCATCCTCCGCCTCTCTCAGGAGAAAAGGCCGAGTTCACTCAACCTGTTCTCATAAGGCATTCTCCCCAATCCAGGCTACATCCTAGTAAATCTCCTCTGCACCCTTTTTATAGTTTCAACATCCTTCCTGTAATGAGGTGATCAGAACTGAGCACAGTACTCCAAGTGGGGTCTGACCAGGATCCTATATAGCCGTAACATTACCTCTCGTCTCTTAAACTCAATCTCATGGTTGATGAAGGCCAATGCACCGTATGCCTTCTTAACCACAGAGTCAACCTGCGCAGCAGCTTTGAGTGTCCTATGGACTCCGACCCCAAGATCCCTCTGATCTTCCACACTGCCAAGAGTCTTATCATTAATACTATATTCTACCATCTTATTTGACCTACCAAAATGAACCACCTCACACTTATCTGGGTTGAACTCCATTTGCCACATCTCAGCCCAGTTTTGTATCCTATCGATGTCCTGCTGTAACATTGGACAGCCTTCCACACTATCCACAACACCCCCAACCTTTGTGTCATCAGCAAATGTACTAACCCATCCCTCCACTTCTTCATCCAGGTTGTTTATAAAAATCATGAAGAGAAGGGGTCCCAGAACAGATCCCTGAGGCACACCACTGGTCACCAACCTCCATACAGAATATGACCTGTCTACAACCACCTAACAAACTCCACCTCATCTAAACCCCCTTGCTCTAGGGAGATGCCAATCAATATTTGGGAAATTAAAATCTCCCACCATGACAATCCTGTTATTATTACATCTTTCCAGAATCTGTCTCCTTATCTCCTCGATGTCCCTGTTACTATTGGGTGGTCTATAAAAAAAATCCAGTAGAGTTATTGACCCCTTCCTGTTTCTACCTACCACACACAGAGACTCCGTAGACAATCCCTCCATGACTTCCTCCTCTTCTGCAGCCGTGATAGCACTTCTTTTGCCTCCCTCCCTGTCCTTTCTGAAACATCTAAAGCCTGGCACTCTAAGTAGCCATTCCTGCCCCTGAGCCATCCAAGTCTCTGTAATGGCCACAACATCATAGCTCCAAGTACTGATCCACACTCTAAGCTTATCCACTTTTTCCTCATCTCTTTTCTAAAGGGAAGTCCTTCTATTCTGAGGCTGTGCCCTTTGGTCCTATACTCACCCACTATAGGAAAAATCCTCTGCACATCCACTTTGTCTAGGCCTTTCAATATTTGTTAGGCTTCATTCTTCTAAACTCCAGCAAGCACAGGCCATCAACCACTCCTCATATATTAACTCTTTCATTCCTGGGATTATTCTCATAATCCTACTCTGGACCCTCTCCAATGCCAACACATCTTTTCTCAGCAAAGTGGCCCAAAACTGCTCACAATACTCCCTGTGCAGTCTGACTAATGCTTATAAAGCCTCAGCATTACATCCTTAATCTTATATTCTAGTCCCCGTGAAATGAATGCTAACATTGCATTTGCATTCCTTGCCACTGACTCAACCTACAAGTTAACCTTCAGGGAATCTTGCATGCAGACTCCCAGTCCATTTACCCCTCTGATTTTTGATTTTCTCTCCATTTAGAAAATAGTCTATGCATCAAGGCCTTCATTGTCACCCTGCTCCATTTATTCCTGCTGGTCTTATGCCTGCACTCCCTCTGATGTCATGTCTCTGACCTCAGTAAAAGGGGATTCATCTTTTAGCTCAATGGAGGTGGGAGCTGTTATGTGGATGGGTAATAAGGGATTCCCTTATAGACCAACACCTCTAAACTTCTCCATAATCTGAGTCCCCATGCAGATTGAGCCTTTCCAATTGTTTCCACTTTCACAGTTCACCGATTAGAGAAAAACAAGAGTCCAGAGACGCATATTAGCAGCTCATCAGCTACTTTGCAAGCCCACCTGTATGGTTTTAATCCATCAATAAATTTACACCAACTCCAATTACTTATATGGTTGGCAACAAGGATCCTGTAATTCCTAATGAATGGCACCTTGCTCATGATACTCTGAGCTCCACACAAAATACACTCTCGTCTTAGGAGCCCACTTCATTGATCCACAGTTCTATCATATTATGATCACTGACTCTTAAGGGTTCCTTTACCTTAAGCTTCCTAATCAAATCTGGTTCATTATGGAGCTTAAGGTAAAGCTTCTAAGCTGTGGCTTCCTGTTGAACCTTGATGGTGGATGCTCACCACCAAGACCACTGAAGCTGAGGGTAATGCACTTCATAATGTGGTGATGTGCTTGGCAGGGAATGTGTCAGGGGATGCACTGAGGGGCTAACATTTCAAGTCAATGAAAGCACTGTCATTCCGTGCACAGAAATCCCTCACAGAACTCCAGGTTCATTTTCAGCAGTTGAGCCACAAGATTATTCTAACAACCACCAGAAGGAAGAATGGTTGAAGCGTCAGGGGACGGACAGAGCGTGTTTATAATAATTGGATGTGATTTCCGCAGTGTCGTGCTACACTGGTCAAGAAGTCACCTCTGACTAATGCTCTGACCTTTGCACATGCTGATGTTACTCCAGCACAGAGGGAAGGACTCTGGGAGAGCAAAGACCTTAGCGCAGTTGTTTCATCTCAACGTGCTGTCTGCACGTATCACTCAGACTCTCACAAGGGATGCTCTGCAGAGCTTGTTTATACAACAAGACAAAGTGTAGGAAGGTTAGACCAAGCAGAGGAGAACAGACATGGCATTGGTTGAATTATTTCACATTTCAGTTCTATGTTGCTGTGAGAAAATCCTTTGTATGACAAAAACATCCTCTCTGGCAAGCAGCAATCAAGAATGAACACAAACTAGTTAATCAGAAATTAGAAACCTGACGAAATGATGCTTTATTGGGCTTGTAGCAATGCAAGCAGCTGCTACATCAGTGTGATTTATCTGTGCACTTTGTGACCTCCAAATGAAAACGTATTCAAATGTTGCTAGTGTGGTGGCATTGCTTTCTAACAAAATTATACATTATTGAAAATCATTTCATTTGTAGGCTAGACATTCTGTTGCTGCTCTCCTTTGATGGCCTAACGCTACTAGAGTGTTCCTCCTTCTACTGTGTTCCATACAGTAGAAGACTGCTCCTTTTTGTTTCAAACCTGCATGGATGTCCCTGATGACACATCAGAGGCTTCTGGATGTGCCAATGTTGGAGCCATCTAAGGTGGCTGATCGTAGGTCATGGAAGATGCTTCCAGAAGCAAATGGTGGGAGGTGAATGACTGACTGCGAGAGGGGACATCAATGTGCTGAAACATCAGGTAACTCCCCCAAATGTAAGTGTTGATGCACCTATCTGCTGCCTGCAGACCACACTGCTATCATCCCCACCTTATTATTTGTGTGCGTTTAGATGTGTGTGTGTGTGTGTGTGCGCGCAAGTGCGCTTGTATAGTGAGTACTATTTATATGCAGTGTTTCAGGTCACCTTGACACATCTTGTGAGATTATGAAATTTCTTGCCACATTGCTTCAGAAAATGTGAATCTGCTGGATCTCAAATCCCCTCATCATTCCTAACATGGATCTCACTTTTGAGCACTTCAATGTCCCCCTCTGCAAATCTGGGAGCCAGTCCCTCCCCCCTGCAGCCTTTCTCTGCCCTAGTGTGGCCACAGTGTGTGTGGCTGCTGCAGAGAGTGTGAGTAAGAACTGACACCCTTCTCTGATTACCGTTCAACAAAGTATTGACTGTTGAACTGAAGTCAGTGGAGTGATGGCAGGGTTTGTGCAAGTCAGAATTAATATTTCTTCCTGGTTGCATGCCTCCTTTTGATCAATTTCATGAAATTTTAGAGGAAAAGTATGGCATTGGTTATATCACAAACACGAGGAAATCTGCAGGTGCTGGAATTTCAAGCAACACACATAAAAGTTGCTGGTGAACGCAGCAGGCCAGGCAGCATCTCTAGGAAGAGGTACAGTCCACGTTTCGGGCCGAGTCCTGACGAAGGGTCTTGGCCTGAAACGTCGACTGTACCTCTTCCTAGAGATGCTGCCTGGCCTGCTGCGTTCACCAGCAACTTTGATGTGTGTCGCATTTGTTATATGTTGTTTTGTTTTAGCATTACCAAGATTCTATCCGATCATTAGGCAAATACATATGAAGGCACAAACTGTCTTCATGTATACAAACTGTGTTTGTGAGTGTGACTCATTGTGAACAGAATGTGTCCTGTTATCTGATGGCATAGAGGTAGCCTCTGTGAGAGTAGAAACACAAATTCTGTTGCAGTTAGTGATCTTTCTGCTACAAGCAAGATTGTCAATTATACTATGTACAAATTCAGTGCAGCTGAAGGCACCTTAGCCCAGTGTAGCACTATTTTGACACTGTACACACATCTGGGTGTCTTAGAAGCAACCAAACTTCTGGATGAACGCAGAGGGTGGAGCAGCACCTGGGGGAAGGAAAGGAATTGTTGACAATTCCTTCCCTCCCACAGATGCAGCCCAACCTGCTGAGTTCCTCTAGCAGATTGCTTGTTGCTCCAGATTTGAGCATCTGCAATCTTCTTGTGTTTCCTGGGTGTCTTTTTGCCTGATAGTAAATGGCATTCTGAGTTATATTTTTTTTTCCATCTTCCTTAACAGTTTTTCTTCATTGTAAACCTTCCTCAAATAACATTACTTGCAGCTGTCAACTTCACTGCTCTAAAAAAAATGACAGATTTTATTTACTCTCAGAAAGTTAGTCTTGTTCCACTGGAATAATGTTCTCTCTAAAGAGTCAGCCCTCAGTCTGAATTCCTGGTTCTCCTTGAGATGCGTGGCATCTTGTTATTTCAAATACTGGCTCACACTTGGTACTGTTCACTGTTTGCCCGGGGGGTCAAGGGTATGGTTACTCTCAGCTTCCTGCCTCAGGATCACTGTAAATCGCTGCTCTTGGTCACTTTTCAAAGTCTCTTGCCCTCTGCTACATAAGGAAGATCACCCAAATGCTATAGCTAAGGAGAGAGACTTCATCACCTGCTTTTAGCTACAGGAATAGACAGAGTGGTGACTGGTTAATTGCCTTCATCCTAAACCCTCCCACAGTGCAAGCAAACTGAAGCTGCTCTTTTTCTTCCAGAGACCTGCCCCCACCATGGCAACTTTTTCCACAGGAGTGCATGGCTGTGGTCCTTCCTGGAAGTGCTCCTCAGTGCCCTGGCATCTCGAACTTTCTCCTGATTGATTGGTCTTCTCCAGTCTGCTTAATGTCCTTGACCCTCTCAACCTCCCCTTTTATTATTGCAATAATATTCCACCCTCTCCCATTATTCTGAGCATATTCTACCCTGCTCCCATTGTTCTGAGTGTGCCCCAGCCTGCCCATGCTGTTGCATCAACGCCCCGAAGTCTCTGAATTGTGCTGTTTGTATCGTGCTGCTTCCCTGTAGGAACTGGTGGCAAAGGATGTAGCTGCTGCCTGAGTGTTGACAGCAGTGAGAACTAGCTGCAAATCTGGAGATGTGATGTTGTAACACTGGTTTCAATGCAGTGTTACACTGGGAAAACAAGCAATGATACTTTATAAGCTTCGCATTTGCAGTTCTCTCTCTTTATGTGAATTCTAAAGTAGTGTCTGAATGAGCCATAGTGCAGCTTTAATAGCACTGAAAGATAATAATACGCTCTCTGACCTAATCTGTCATAAACCGTACTAATACTGTACCTGTGCTGCAGAAACTGGTTTAGAGAAAAAATATACATAAATAGTGCTTTCTGGACACTCCGCATATTTGTAATTCTTTGTGCCATTTCTAGAACCCAGAAGAAACCGGGTCTGGTCATGTCCTGTCTTGAATCATCCCACAGATTTTGTACACATGATGATGTTATTAGAAACAGCTCTGACATACTGATAGGAATTGAATCAAAATATACATAATGACCTATGTTGTTCCTTGTTGATTCAAAGGCATACAAATATGTTACGTACAAGGTTGTGCTCATATATGAATGAATCAGGATCAAAATCAGATTCATTATCACTGATTTATATGAAGTTTGTTGTTTTGCAATAGTCAGATAGTGTTAAGACAAAATTACTCTTTAAATACAAAAATAGGTGTAAAAATGAGGAATAACAAGGTTCATGGACCATTCAGAAATCTGATTGTGGAGGGGAAGAAGCTGTTCTGAATGGTTGAGTGTGGTTTACAGGCTCCTGTGCCTGCTCCCCATTGCTTGTAATGAGAAGAGGGGATGTTTCGAATGGTAAGAGTGCTGATTGATGGATGCTGCTTTCTCGAGGCATTGCCATTTGATGTCCTCAACGGTAGGGAAGGTCGTGCCTTTGATGGAGCCGGCTGAGTCTAAAACCGTCTGCAGACTCGTGCGATCCTGCGCATTGGAGCCTCCGTACCAAATGGTGACACAACCGGTCAGAAAGCTCTACACCATAAATCTCTTTAAAAATTTGTAAGCATCTTTTGTGACATACTGAATCTTCCCAAACTCCTAACAAAGAAATAAGCTAAAAGGATTACCACAAAGACATCGATTTTATTTTGATTCACCTTGTCACGTTGACTGAAAAAATTTGTTCCTTTGCAGTTGAGCAGTGCTTTTAAAGATTGCAGGGTTTGGGCTGGAAAATTTGATATATGATTCCAATTATTTTCTATGGCAGTGGCCCATTGCTAGCCTGATCCTAGGACAGGGCAAAAACCCCAAAGAGGCTGCATCAGAGTGTAGGGAACCATAATACATCTATAAAACCCTATTCCTGACTCAAAACCCCCTCCCCATTCCTTGCCGCCATTTTCCACTTTGAGTCCTCATCTCTTTGAGAATCTCTCTGACTGCCATGGAGGGAGTTCCTTAAAATGGCAGCCAAGCACTATCTTGTCAGCATCAATTATGGCTGGGCAGTAATTGTTGGCCTTGTCCAACAGTGGACAGCTGTGAACTCAGGCTGCAGTTGCTCTGTCTGGGCAGTAGCTCAGTTCCTAACATTTCATCAGGCAGAGTTTCACTAGAGTAATATCTGAATGTAGGGATGTTCTAATGCTCTGATTTCTTTGATAATATCTGACTTGCTATAAGGGTAAATATACTGTTCATGTAACATACAAACATGATTCAAAGCTTCTATTGATGACTATTCTATGTTAAGAAATAGGGTTATATCTGTACATTGGTGCTTTAAGGTAAGACATTGTTGTTTTTAACCCTGACCACCAATTGGGTCCTCACTGTGGAAACAAAAACTCACAACATTGGCCAAAATCTATTGGGAAAGAGGGCTAGGGTGATTTACTGAACATGTGAAAAGAAGTACTAAAGTATACACTATTTCCTTCCACATCCAAAATGTAGGCTGCAGTATCTTAGCTCTGAGAGTAGGTTAATAGCAAATATATCATAGGGGAGTATTAACACATGTAAGAGAGAATATGTTGTTGGGGTACAGGGCAATATGGAGAGGGGTGAATGCCATCAATTGGAATAATGCTGCTTGTTTTGTTTCATTACTTGTTGGCTTCCAAGACCATAGCTTTGAGTCTAAGTACCTGTAGCTTCCTAAATTTCAGCAGATCAATGGAATAGCATGTCTGAGGCTACGTCCACACTACGCCGGATAATTTTGAAAACGTTGGTTTCGAGTAAAAACGACCGGCGTCCACACTAAGTATTTTTCAAAATATCTCAGTCCACATTAGGCGGATATTTAGGCAAATCTTCTCCTACTGGGCACGCGCAGGACACACAGAAAACAAGTGAAGAGGAAACGATATACTTGGGGCGTGTTTGTCCATTTACAGAGTAGAAAAAGTTAAAAAGGACTTGCTCTTGGCTCTGGCGCAGGAGGACTTAAAACTGAAAAAAACAAATACTGGAGCGTACAGATGCAACCGACAGGGAGATCACGGACAGTATGACGCGGCTGATGAGGAACATTGAAAAACTGACTAACTCTGTTGCATTAATAAAGCACCTTGTTGAATGTATCTGCATCAGTGTTATCTTGTATTTCCATACAATGTTACATTAGGCTGTTACACATCTATTGTCAGAGAAGTACTTGCATAAATAGGTGAACCACCTTCATACAAGCAAGGACAGGAAACAGACCAAAGTGAGAAGACTTATTTATTCAGTAAGCTATGGGTCACAGTATTTGGTGAGTGCATTTCTAACCCTTCTGGCTTCAGTCTCGTTGCTGTCTGTTCTGAAATTGTTAGGTGGTTGTGTTCAAGAAAACAGCGAAATGCCGTGCTGCGGCTATCTGTTCCGGCACGTTATGACAGTGTTTTTAAATACTGTAGTCAAAAAAGCTCACTTTACAACTTAATTCTCACGTCGTTCACACTGACTACACGTTATAACAGCTTGCGCAGTACCAAGCAGAAGCAGAAAAAGCATTGTTGTTGTGGTGTTGTCATGACAGCGTTTTTAAATCTCTCCGGTTACCCTGTACACACTACAACGGATATTAGGCGTTTTCAGATTTATTCACTCTGGAGATCGTTTCTGAAAATCTCCATTTTTGGGGGATGAAAACACCGTTTCAGTGTGGACAGAAGGTCAAAACGAAGAGAAAAAGCTTTATTTTCAAAATTATCCGGCGTAGTGTGGACGTACCCTGAATGTGTCATCAAGCAAAGACACCATCTTGTAAACCCCAGGCTGTTAATGACATTTTAAAATAGTGTTAATGTGCTAAGCCAAGTGTTTTGGAGCAAGTACAAAGCAGATAAGGATTTTCTAGGCTTGTCTTTTTTCTAAATTGTACACAATCTGAATGTGTCTAAGTATGTGCAAACATTATGTGTACACAACGTGAATGTAGTACAGAGTATGTACAAGTGCTGAGCCCTACAATCTGCATAACCATTGCCTAGTAGAAAAAAACGTTTAGTACACTGTACAAACACTGAGTCTGTTCCCATGGATCCGAACACTGAGGTTACTCTAGTGTGTACAAACACTGCCTGTTACAATGTCCACAAGCACAGTGACTACCCCAGCATAGCAATCCTATTGAATATAAATACTGAAACAATTCACCATGCTGATCACCAGCAGGAACAGGAGATACACGAGGACACCAATGAAAATGCATTCCCAGCTCACCAATTTCATTGCCCAAAATGGTATCGTCCTGATGAGCTGTAAAGATGTCCCTGATTGGGACAGTCAAGTCAAGTCAAGTTTATTGTCATTTAACTATATACATGTATATAACGTATGTGACCATGTAATGTACAGTATATGGAAATGAGACAATGTTTCTTTGAACCAAGGTGTAATGCACAGTGATACACATAATACACATAGCACATGACAACTTATGAAGTTAAGAATAAAATCTACAGGTGAATCACACTTAAATAGCAAAATAAAGAGCATTAATATTAAATATTGTAAGGTACAGAACAAAATAACCGATGACACTTCGAATCTGATGCAGCAGGAAGTTCAGCAGAAGGGGGAAGAAACTGTTTCTTATTCTAACCAGTCTTGTATTTATGCATCATAGTCTCCTGCCTGGTGGTAGACAGTCAAAGAGGATGCTGGATGGACGGGTGGGATCCATAATAATATTAAGGCAGTGCACCTGATACATGTCCCTGATGGATGGTAGGGAGATCACTACGATCCTCTCAGCTGTTCTCACGGTCATTTGTAGGGACTTCTGGTCTGATGCTCGGCTGCTCCCATACCAGATGGAGGTGGAGGTGAAAGGTCACCGATATGTGCAAATGACGTTGCAAGTTTAAAGATATGTGGTAATCACGTTGAGGCATGGATAATGACCAAACTTGGCAGACCTGGTGCAACCTTAACTGTCTATAAGGAGGAAGTTCATCTTCTCCAGCCTGGTGATGTGTTGCACTCAAGAAGCCTCACATCTCCACTCCACATACCCCTGTATCGTATTAATGAATCCTAAATGTAAGACACCTTTACATTTCTTTTAATCTTTAAGGTTCTGAACTCTCTGCTTGTGTGAGTGGTGTGGTATGTTCGTTTGGGTATGGTGTGTTTGTGACTCTATATGATTGTTTGTGCACAGATACGTGTCCCTGTGTGTGTGTGTCCCCATGTGAAAGGAAGAGGGAGAAGTACTTCTCGTGGTCTCTTTGATAGCATAACATTTCCTCCAACATTGCTGCCTTCTTCAGGGGTTCTTCTTCCAAGGGAGGGGGAATTCATGGGGATCACCTGCTGCTGGGCTCCTCTTATGTTAGTCTTGGCAGATCTGGCAATTGCTCCCCCAACTCTAGTGTACAGATTTTTCCTCATGGAATATTATAATCACTTCACTGTTGCTTTGTTACTTTCCCCTGCATTTACACTCTTTACCACAAAAATTCCTGTGTGTTTTAAATCCCCTTCCTGGTTATGAAATAACTTTTGACTTATTTTGTAATTTTTTTTCTGAGGGCCACAGTTTGACACAAACTGCACCAAAAATAGGTCCAACCAATTTCAGGACGTGTGTCTGTCCTTTTTGGTAAAATTGCTGTTGTTACGTACCCCGTAACTGGGTTGCCAAACCAGCAGAAATGGATCACTCAGTTGGAGTCTGGAGTACTAGAACTAAGAAAGTTTTATTAAAGAAACAAGCAACACAGTAATCGAAAGGATAATAAATGCAACAATTCAACAATGATAACCACACATGTGCACAGAATTAAGATAACAGCATCAATCAAGCTCTATCGTTGTCTAGGGGTAAATGACCAATTTCAAAATGACTCAAAGTTCAGTTCGCAGTAATCGTTGTCATGGCGATGGACAAGGTGGGGAAGAGAGACATAGAATAGGAACAACTCATCATTCAGCACAACTTCACTCACAGACCAGCGAGATGGCTCACAGACCAGCGAGATGGCTCACAAACAGCTTTTGGGCAGGTCCTTGGTGATGTCACCTGAGGTCACCGACTGTGACCCCTCCTCCAGATGCGGTCGATCCTCTGCAGTGAACCCGGCACCCAGGCAAGGGCGGACACACACCGGGTTCCCGCTGATCGTACCTTTCCACCCTGGTCGTTGTCTGGTACTTCTCACCCACTCGTGAGAAGCGTACCGCTTCCAGGGTCTCGTTACCTCGGGTGGCGTGTGTGTCCCTGTCTTAGCGAACCTGTCCCTTTTTATCCCCCTGCTGGGGTATCGCCTGTCCATCACTTCAAACAGTTCAGGGTTCAAAGGGGGGAGCCGCTCCAGACAGCTCTCTCTCCCACATCCCTTCATTACACATCTCCAGACGCTGCTCCATTGTTCCTTATCTCTCCTTCCCCTGAGGGCAGGTGGCAGACCAACTGCTGATGCCACTGATGCTAGCCCAGGCCAGCAAACATCTTAATTTTATGTGTATTCTCGTAACACTGTATCTTTAGTAATCATGGATGCAAGAGCTTCATGAAAAAATGGTGAGGCAGTCCCACTGTGTAGAAAACACCCAATAGCTCAAAGTGCGTACAAAATCAGGGCATGCTCTAGTATGTACAAACAAGTATTATCAACTTGTACAATCAGTCCAGTGTGAATAAATGAGTGTTGCCTATCAATTACAATATCTGTGCCCAATTCCGACTGTGTAAAAGTTTCAAATTGTGCTAGAGTGTCTAACCATGAGCTTGTTGCAGTGGAGTCACATGGTACATATAATCACTTGTGCATTGTGGAGTGAACAAACACAATTAATATCATTGTACATACAAAGACTTGAGCTCTCTTTGTGGGTGTTAATATTGAGATTATGGTGGAATGTAAAGGTGTGAACAAACAATGATGCTCTCCTAGTGTGTATTAATGATGTCTGTCCGTGTGTGTGTGTGTGTGTGTAATATGTGACGGTGTCCAAGTATATTCATTCATCGTACATTCTAGCATTAACGTGTACTTAATCACACTATTTTGTACAACATCCATGTCCTATTGATTCCAATATTTTCATAAGCTAGTGCATACAAATCGGAGTGTGTTCCAATATCTAAACACGGTATATCACAGTGTGTAAAAACGCTTAAACTATTCTAGTGGGTACTGAGACTATATTAGTCTATGTGTGTCCAAGTATGTACAAATGCTAGGCAACTGTGTATTGTCTGTGCTGCCATTCTAGAATATAAGAATCTTAGGTTGAACATCTTCAAAAAGTGAAAGTTGGCATAGTAATTTTCTGCAGATATTTTTGTTTCTTAACATTTGTTGGGAAATTAATTTTCTCTGTTATCTACAGGGCTTGCATTCTCCCTGACACCTTTCGTGCAGTGTAAAGTTCTCCCATACACATCCACAGAAATACAACCAGAAATCATAGTATTTAAAGGGCTGTCCTTTTCTTTACAGGCACCTTGTAATGTGTGTGGTGTGACAACGCAAGGGCACACTCACTACTGCACCATTTCAGTTTGGGATTTGTGTGATGCTCAGTTGTATCCTTGGCTAAAATCGTAAAGTGACCAAAATAATTCTTGAAAAGGCACTTGGATGGTTTACACTCAGAACTGTGCTGAGTAGGACCTGAGGAGATCCATTCCTTTAAAAATACAGACCCCTTACAAGCCAAGAGTAGTCACACACATTGTTGCTACAGAAGCTTTAAAGGCCGCAAGGGGGAGAAGTCCTGGTCAACTAGGAATCTGAGATCTGAGTGGACCAGTGTGATGTAGGAGGGTGGGACGAAGAGGTGACGGCTATGGTGTGGAGTTGGGAGGAGTGTGTGGGGTCATACCAGCAGCCAGAACATATCGAGGCAGAGGTGTCACCTCCATCTGTGGGAATGTCCATTCAGTCAACTAATGCAGGAAGGAGGAGCCTGCAGATGCTGGAATCTGGAGCAAGAAACATTCTGCTTGAGGACCTCAGTGGGATGAGCAGCATTTGAGGGAGGGAAGGAATTGTCAATGTTTTAGGGTGAAACCCTGCATTTAGGATGTGACAGATGGAAGTACAGGGGCTCAGAGTTTTGGGGTTGCTTGGGTCATGGGGTGTGCAGAGAGGAGAGGTGAAGGAGTGGGAAAAGTGGTTACAGCTGATGGAATGTGAACACTGAAGGGCAAAGCCAGGAAGCTGGAAAGTGTCAGGTCCACTGGATACAAGGAGGATTTGGGTGGAATAAGGCTACGTCTACCCTACGCCGGATAATTTTGAAAATGCCGGTTTTGAGTAAAAACAACAGGCGTCCACACTAAGCATTTTTCAAAATATCTCCGTCCACATTAGGCGGATATTTGGGCGAATTTCCTCCTACTGAGCACGCGCAGGACACACACAGAAAACAAGCGAAGAGGAAACGGTATACTTGGTGCGCGTTTGTCCAGTTACAGAGTAGAAAAACTTCAAAGGAATTGCTCTTGGCTCTCGCGCAGGAGGACTTAAAACTAAAAAAAAATACTGGAGCGTATGGAGGCAACCGACAGGGAGTTCACAGACAGTATGACCCGGCTGACGAGGAACATTGAAAAACTAACTCTGTTGCATTAATAAAGCACCTTGTTAAATATATAAAACATGCCTGCATCAGTGTTATCTTGTATTTCCACACAACGTTACATTAGGCTGTTACGCATCTATTGTCAGAGAAGTACTTGCATAAGTAGATAAACCACCTTCATACAAGCAAGGACAGAAAACAGGGCAAAGTGAGTATACTTACTTATTCAGTAAGCTATGGGTCAAAGTATTTGGTGAGTACATTTCTAACTCTTCTGGCTTCAGTCTCGTTGTCGTCTGTTCTGAAATTAGGTTATGTGGGGGGTTGCGTTCAAGAAAACAACGAAATGCAGCGCTGCGGCCATCTGTCCCAGCACGTCATGACAACGGTTTTAACTAGTCAAAAAAGCTCACTTTACAATTTAACTCTCACGCCGTCCACACCGACTGCACGTTGTAACAGCCGTACGGCAGTGCTTGCGCAGTACCAAGCAGAAGCAGAAAAAGCATTGTTGTTGTGGTGTTGTCATGACAGCGTTTTTAAATCTCTCCGTTTACCCCGTACACACTACAACGGATATTAGGCGTTTTCAGATTTATTCACTCTGGAGACCGTTTCTGAAAATCTCCGTTTTCGGGGGATGAAAACGCGGCTTTAGTGTGGACGGAGGGTCAAGACGAAGAGAAAAAGCTTCGCTTTCAAAATTATCCAGTCTAGTGTGGACGTAGCCTAAGTTAAAGAGACTGAGAGTTGGAAAAGCACTAACAAGGGTTATCAAATTGGAATTTGAATGAGAGTGACAGGAACTGTCACGTGTAAGCTACCTGGCAGTCCTGATGAAGTGGTTCCACCCCACCCAAAAATTCAGCAGTTCTCCCCCACCCGCGCAGCACATGCTTCTGCACCCACTGAATTCTTTCAGCAGACTGAATGCAGAAAAAAACTTTATGTTCTTAGGGAACATCAAGGTGAGCTGCAGACCACTGGAAAATATTATAGCAACTCTTTTCAGTTCATGGATCAGGGATTGATTCATTGATTCATCAGTTTGTTGTGATCAGTGCCCAGTAACGCGGGGGTGAGGTTATTATTATGTCTCAGCTAATTCTGATGACCTGTGCATTTCTGGAGGAACTCAGCAGGTCAGGCAGCGGAAATGAATAAACAGTCGACGTTTCAGGCTGAGACCCTTCTTCTTTGATGACCTATGTTGGTGTTTAGGTTTGGTGTGTGGAGAAGCTCATTACTGTGTTGGTGATTATAATTTAGCAGGCTTCTTATGAATGTCATCTTCCTATCAAGGATTCCTCATTGCCTGTGCAGTTTTGTCTCCCTCGGTGAAACCCTGCACCAGGTCCTGCTCTGCCTGATTTATTGAATTACTCCAACAGAATTCTTTGTTGCTTTAGGTACCAGCATCTACGCTGAAACTTCCGATATGTTGGCTTTAGTGGCCTGTGATGCCACTGAAAATTCTCTGGTAAAGGCAGTTTGGTGAATGGCATGTCTTTCCTCACTGTAAGGTCTTCCAACCCACACAGTAATGAAGGTTCTTCAAACAGAAAACGCTATTTCTCCTTTCATGACTGCGTGTTTCCAAAATACTGTATTTTATTTTGGATTTCTATTAACTGGAGTTTTTGTTGCATTCAGATATATATTAAGTAATGTGTGTGGGCAGTAATCACAATGAACTCTCACTCTACTTTCTGAGAGTCATTTGCTTTGTCTGGATAGCTTACAAACACTGCCCACTCCACCCAAACTCAATTTTACATTAGAAAAACAAAAACACTGTGAATATTAATCGCATTATACAGCAGCTGGTCTTTAGTTTACTGTGTGTTGGCTTTTTAAGTGCTCATCTAGATACGTTAAAAATATTTTAAGAGATTCTGGCTTCACCACTCTCTCAGGCAGGGTTCCATGTTTCAAACACACTCTGGTGAACACAGTAGAATGATCAGTACAGTATGGGAACATGCGCATTGACCCATAATGTTGTGCCAAACCAATTAAAGTGGCAGTCAAATGGCTAATAAGCTAATCTTTTCTGCCTACACAATGTCCATATCCTTCCATTTTCCTCTCAATCATATGCCTATCTGAACGTTTCTTAAAATAGAACATAGGACTTAGAACATAGAACATATTAAACATGGCTCTAGACCACATGGCCATAAGACAAAGAAACAGAATTAGGCCTCTCGGCCCATTGAGTCTGCTCTGCCACTCCATCATGGCCGATTCATTATCCCTCTCAACCTCATTATCCTGCCTTCTCCCCGTAACCTTTGACGCCCTTGTTGTTTCATATAGCATGGCCAGGGAAGGGCAGACATGAGTCTGTCCTTTCGGGAGTCGAGGTTGGAGCCAGGGAATCTTTGGCACCCTGACCAATTAAAGTTCAAAGTAAATTTATTATCAAAGTTCATTATATACAACCCTGAGATTCATTTTCTTACAGGCATACTCAGTAAAGCCAAGAAAAATAATAGAATCAATGAAAGACCACTCCCAACAGGACAAACAACCAATGTGCAAAAGACAACAAGCTGCTCAAATACAAAAGAATTTAAAAAAAGAGGGAATAATAATAATAAGTACACAAACAATAAATATCAAGAACATGATATGAAGGTCCTTGAAACTGACTCCACAGGTTGTGCGAACAGTTCAGTGGTGGAGTGAGTGAAGCTGAATGAAGTTATCCTCACTGGTTCAAGAGCCTGATGGTTGAGGGAAACCATCATCCTTTAACAACTAGGCCCAAGAACCTATCAAACTCCGCTTTAAATATACTCAATGGCTTGGCCTCCACAGCCATCTGTGGCAATGAATTCCACAGATTCACCACACTCTAGCACAGCGGTCCCCAACCACCAGGCCGCAAAGCATGTACTACCGGGCCGCGAGGAAACAATATGAGTCAGCTGCACCTTTCCTCATTCCCTGTCACGCACTGTTGAACTTGAACA
The DNA here is from genome assembly GCF_963921235.1 of Mobula hypostoma. Taxonomy (NCBI): domain Eukaryota; kingdom Metazoa; phylum Chordata; class Chondrichthyes; order Myliobatiformes; family Myliobatidae; genus Mobula; species Mobula hypostoma. Next base: position 39,401,299 of record NC_086114.1, read on the forward strand.
TAGGGTTGCCAACTGTCCCATATTTGCCGGGACATCCCGTATATTGGGCTAAATTGGTTTGTCCCGTATTTCCCCCGCTAAGGTGGAGCATTCCTATGAAACCTTTCGTGCTGAAATGGCGTAAAGCGAAGAAGCAATTACCATTAATTTATATGGGAAAAATTTTTGAGCATTCCCAGACCCAAAAAATAACCTACCATATCATACCAAATAACACACAAAACCTAAAATAACACTAACATATAGTAAAAGCAGGAATTATATGATAAGTATACAGCCTATATAAAGTAGAAATAATGTATGTACAGTGTAGTCGGGAAGATTAAGCCAAAACTGATTTGTGGAAAAGAAAATTGGCACGTACGCGCATGCGCACATCACATATGCGCACATCATGCATGTGCACACAGGTGCCCACGCAAGGCTTCATGGTCATAGTAGTCTTTCTCGGGGTAAACACAAGTGTCCCGTCAACACACACAAAAAATGCTGGTGAACGCAGCAGGCCAGGCAGCATCTATAGGAAAAGGTACAGTCAACATTTCGGGCCGAGACCCTTTGTCAGAATTCGACTACTACTTTTGTCCCTTATTTGGGAGTGAGCAAGTTGGCAACCCTAACTGTAAAAGACATGTTGAGGTGAGTTTAACCCTACTTGAACACCCCCCCTCCCCCAAGTCAGCCAGTCTGCCAGTCCGCAAGAATATTGTCAATATTAAACTGGTCTGTGGTGCAAAAAAGGTTGGGGACCCCTGCTCTAGCATAAGAAATTCCTTTTCATTTCTGTTCTAAATGTACGCCCCTCTATTCTGAGGCCATGCGCTCTGGTTCTAAACTCGCCCGCTATAGGAAACATCCTTCCCACATCCACTCTGTCTAGACTTTCAATAGGTTTCAATGAGCAGAGAGCAAGTTTCTAAATCTGGTGCGAGCAAATGGTGTTGGGAATGGCAAGGGTGGAACGCTGTGGTGTGGGACAGGGGGCAGAGAAGGAATGCCAAGGCGAAGGGTGGCGCAAGTGCAGACACACTCTGGCCTGAGACACCATGCAAGGTCATTTGATTCCATACAATTGGTTTATTAGTCATACAGAATGTCTCTCTGATGCCTCCTGCTCTCTCCCCTCTCCCTTCCCCTTTTCCTGCCCCCTTCCCACTCTCAGTTCACAATTGAGGCCCATATCAGAATCAGGTTTATCCTCACTCACAAATGTCATAAAATTTGATTTTATATATATACACACTCATGTATGAGTGTGTGTGCCTCAGATCTTTCCATAGTGCTGTACAGACAGAGGAGATGGGGTGAGAGGGTGGGTGGAGGCTGGTTTCCATAATGTGTTGAGCTGTATCCACAACTCCTTACAGTTTCTTGCAGTCATGGGCAGAGCATTTGCCATATCAAGCCATGATGTAGGTAGAGTGTGCAGGACTGAATGCTTCCTATGGTGCATCAATTAAACATTGGTGAAAGTCAAAAGGGGACATGCCATTTTTTTTTTACCATCCTAAGGAAGCAGGAACATGACCACCAACAAAGATTTAGGACTTGATCTTTGACAGAAACCACTAGTCACAAGACTTCCAGTCTGAAAAAGTTTTAATGTTCAAACACTTCAATCTGCCTCCTGTCACCAAGACAATTTAGGATCGGCTTTGCCGACACACTTTGGATCCCATATGCTCCTTAGGACCAGCCTACCATGCAGAACTTTGTTAAAAAACCTTGCTAAAGTCCATGTAACCCACATTTACTGTGCACCTCGATCAATTTTCTTAATTAGCCCCTCAAAAAGCTCAACAGGTTTGTGAGGAATGTTTTGTCCTGCACAAAACAATATTCACTCCTTCTAATCAGTCCCTGCCTTTCCAACGTAAATGCTGTCTCTTAGAATGTTTTCCAGTAATTTTCATCTATTAACCTCAGTCTGTAGGTTCCTGGCTTATCTTCCCTGGCCTCTTGGAATAAGGAAACAACATTATCTATCTTCCCTGTTTCTGGTACCTCACCAGTTGCTAAATCAGATGCACAAATTATGTCTGCAATAATCTATCTGATCCTCGATGGGTGTCACACCCCCCCCCGCCAAAACTTCATCAATACCTGCTGCCGTGAATCACTCACCTTCCTCTGTCTCCCAACTCTATCCCTCCCCTCTCCAGTTGACTGCTCCTGCCCATTATCTTTCATCCCTTCTCCATCTATCTATCACCTGTACGGCCCTGTCTCATTTCTCTCCCTTTCCTCTTATGTCAGCTCTCTTGCCTTCTCCACTATCAGTCTTGATGCAGAGGTTTTACCCAGAGCAATGACAATTTTTATCTGCCCACAGCTGCTGCTCAACCCTCTGAGTTCCTTCAATAGATTGTACTTTACAGCTTTAGAGGACCTGATTTTTAACTTAAGAAAGAGATCCCTAACTTCAAGTTGCATGACTGTGCCTGTCCAGACTGCAATGAGCACCTTGGATCTCTTGCTTATTTCAGGCTACTCAACACGTGAGATTGAGCTCCCTGCCATGCTTTGTTGGATATAATCTGGAGGTCAAGCATTATCTGTGAACAGGGACATAGAGCTGGACCTTTGATCAGAAAAAAGAAAATTTAAAAATGAAACCAATTTTATACTGCAGAAGAGAGGAAGGGGTGGTGAAAGTAAAGGAAATATGCACACTTCGGACAGACAGCATCCAAGATCTAGATTGAATCTGACTCTCTGGAGCTGTGAAGCGGTGATACTACCTACTGCACTCCTGTGTCATCCCTTAAACCAGGTTTGTGATCTAACTATTCTTAGCACTAATGCAAAGCCATTGACCTGAAACACTGACTGCATCTTTCTTAACAATATTGCTTGAACTTCTGTCTACTTCCTGCATTTTCAGTATCTTTTCCGTCATTTGCAACAGACTTAGTTTTTTTTTGGGTGGAGGCCAATTTGCTTTAACTCCGCCATGGACGGTCCCAAGCCCGGCTGCGAAAGGAGGAGGGTTGGGCATGGGGGCTGGCAGCCCCATCCTGTAAAATCCCAGTGCTACAGAAACACCAACAGAAGCTCCAAAGACCTCATCCCTGGGAGAGGAAGGAAAACATGGGCTACACCTGGGATAACTTGAAAGACTGGCCCAGGACAGAGGACTCTGTTGAGTTGCTGTCGGTGGTTTATGCCTCAGCAGAAGTGATGGGCTTAAGCCAAGCCAATTTACTTCACTTAGTTTCTGCAACTGTACTTAACTTGTGTCATGTAGTGACACAAGCTCTGCAAGCAGAATTCTTCTATAATACCTAAGAAAATCTGTATTTAAGAATGGTACGCATTTTTAAAAACAATCCTCATACAATCAAAGCCTCACGGAAGCTGTCTCTCATAGCACTCTTTCTCCTGGTCAGAAGGTTGTGAAAACAAGCATCAATCCATAGACCTGAAGATGTTACACAAACTGATAATCCCATATTTTAACTAAGGATATACTGCACTGCCTTTCAAAAAAAGTATTGAACCGTGACCACATCTTCCTTGTAAAGGGAATGGGTTGAAGAAGACCAGGAAAGATCTCCTTGGTTTCACAATTCTAGTATTTACATCTCAATCACCTTCTGAAAAAGCAGAGTACCTGGCTGATTAGTCCCTTGTCATTTGTAAAAACTTGCTGTGCGCAAACTGGCTGTTGAACCTCTCTCCAATCATTTCAAATTTCGCCATCCATAGTATTTGATTTGTTATTTTTTAAAATCTTGGCTTATTTTGACCTAGTGGAAGTTAAATGCCATATCTGTGGAAGTTAAATGCTTAATGTGATCACTTAAAACATTGTGCCCAGTGAGCTGGCACATGGAATTTTAGTTCTGACCCTGCTGAGCTGTAGAGTCCTTCTCACTGCCATGGTGACAATGATAGATGGATGGAACATTCATACAGAAAAGAACACCTCTTCCGTATGTATGGCAGTAGACTGGCTATGAAGTCGCCTTGTATCATGTATGTTCGAGACAGTCGTTCTTGGCTATCTTCCTCTCCAACTGTTAACACTTGTAACTTGACAGATCGTTATGCAAGTTATGAATGGTGAAATGGCCAGTATCAGAGGCTAAATTGGGTATTCAGATATTTCCGATTGAAACCTTGAGCTTTGTATGGAAAAGTATTAATAAGCAGAAAAATTACGAATGCCACTCAAATGCAGAATCATAATCGAAGAGCAAAAATATAACTTTATTATTGTAACAGGAAATGTAGGGGATAATCATTCTGTTTCCAGGCATCTGTCACTTATATTCTCCATCCCACTCCTAACCTATCCTCCCTGTCTACACTATTCCAACAAAATCCATTACAGACCTAAGGAACATCACCTCAGTATTGGGGATAATGCCTAGAAGAAGGCATTGATGTTGGTTTGCTCTTCCCACAAGTTGATTTGGAGGTTTATTTGCACTAAAATGGAAAATGCAGAGGGGGAGCATTGTGGGGATGTTATAGAACTCCCATGAGAGAGAGTAGAAAATCTTCTAGAAAGTTCACCTTTTTATACTGGCTACCTCCATTCTACTTGACCATCCTCATGAAGGCGCTTGACCCAAAACATCAACTTTCCTCTGTAGCTGTTGCCTCACTCGCTGAGTACTTCCATCATCTTGTGTGTTGCTATAGAACTGTAGTCCCTTAAGGTGCTTGTTAATTGCAGTCCAAGCCTCAAAATAGCGTAAAAATCATAAGCAGGGGCAGGCCATTCAGCCCCTTGTGCATGCTTTACCATTAGGACAGAATATGGCTAATCTTCTAACTCAACACCACTTTCCTGGATTAATCCATCAGAAACAAAGGGCAGTACGGTCGCATAGTGGTTAGCACAGCACTTTACAGTAACAGCAACCTGGGTTCAATTCCTGCTGCTGTCTGTAAGGAGTCTGTACGTTCTCCCCGTGACTGCGTGGGTTTTCTCAGGGTGCTCCGGTTTCCTCTCACAGTCCAAAGATGTACCACTTGATAGGTTACTTGGTCATTATAAATTGTTCTGTGATTGGCCTGGCTCAAAGGGACAGAAAGGCCTATTCTGCACAGTATCTCAATAAATAAACTTATAGATAGATAGATAGATAAATAAATAAATGAGCAGGAATCACTGAAATGCAGTAGACCATTGTTTGGTGCTGGATTTTTGCTTTGACCTTCAAGCACTCTTCCTTAGATAGTAAAATACTGTGGGATATTAGGTAGCACCTCTCATAGTTTAGATGATAGATCACTTGTGCATATTCAAAAATTCATTCTCAAAGTGAGGGCTAGCTATGTGGGTAGTTGCTGCCCTGTGAAGGTGACCTGTTGTCTACTTAATATACTGTAACTAATCTGGTTGTTTTGTTACAGATAGGAGTTACTTGTAATTGGAGCGAATAAGGTCGATAGTTTGAGGATATTACTGAATCAGTTGTGCTAACCAACATTATGATTGGTGATGTTTTATTTCCCTTTAATGCAAGACATATTTAGATTGTCCACCTGCCACTGGACTTACATAACCTGGATATACCTGGATTGTTAGTTCAGTGTCAGCATCAGGACTGCCTCTGTAGATGTCAATTGCTGACTATGAAGACTTATAAATGCCAGTACCTTTCTAAATGCTTACATCGTCCAACCCAATGTCTAGTATTTCGAATAATAACACATAACAACAGCTAAAATTGAACAAGTGCCTTTTGCAGGGCTGGCACGCACAATGTGGTTTGATACTCCTGTGTAGTTTTGAACAAATCTTACCCTTCTGTTCTTTACTTGAGCTGTAAAGAACAGTTTTTCTTAGCAAAGCGCAGCAGTTTTCCATGTTGCCCTGACCAACATTTGCAACTGACCTGCTTTTCAAGGCTTTGTTGTTTGTGGGACTGTACATAACTTGGACAAATCAGAAAGCGACATCTTCTACTTTCCGTGCTTTTGACTTCAGGCCTCCCGGAACACTATATAGGTAATGAAGTATTTATTTCAGACTGCTTCTGCTCTGTAATATCGGAATGCAGAAGCTATTTGTATTTAGCGCAAAGCCATTATTAACAAATTAAAAATCTGCTTCTATGATGGCAATTAAGGAATATATATTGGGCAAAGCTTTGGCGATAATACTCCCTATATATCTTTCAGTAACTAAGTATGGTGGTCGAAGGAGATCTTTTGCATTCGTTAAAGGGATTGATGAGGTTTGAATTTCCTGTTTGGACTGCAGTGGTCCTCACTACGTGGCACTCCATTGGCAAGGCATGAAGGGCAGACTGAGGTTCTGTGCTTGGACTGAACTTGAACCCACAACTTTTTGACTCAGAAGTGGGAGTTGTCAAGTGAACTGTGACTGACTCAAAAGTAGTGGTGACCTTTGAAGCAACGTGACATCTCCAGATAATGTAAAAACACTTTGCAAATGCACATTCTCTCTTGAACGGCATTTGCATCAACTTGGAAAAAGAATCATTTGATTTCAGTAAAGCCATATGACCTCCTCGTAACTCAGTAAACTCTTTGCAAAACTATTCTCTGCAATTGATTATTTCCTGAGGGGATTAAAATATGAGCTTTCATAATATTCTATGAATAGTTATTGAATGGTATTATCCTGTAATGAACATGGCAGACACCAATTTTGCTGGGTTGGGATATTAATTACAAAATCTGTTGTTAATATTTTGCTTTTTCTCTATCTCATTGTTCACTTCCCTTTCCCCTTTTCTCCCAGTGATCCAAGCTGGATAAATAACTGGTGGTGTCAATGGGTGTATGTTGAATGTGTGACTGGATGTGTACAATATATGTCATTAAATGTGTAAATGGATGTATATTTGTGTCGTTGGATTAGGTATGTAACTGATGTGTGATAGGGTATATAATCAGATGTGTGACCAAGCATGTTGCCAGATGTGTGACTGGGTACATAACCAAATCTGTGCTAGTATATGACTGAATGTCTGCTGCTGTGTGATTTGAGTGTAGCACCTTATTTAAGTCAATTTTGAGTGCCTAAACCAATGAAGAGCATCTATGGAGAATTATTAATCCAAAAGTTACTGTTTAACAGGAAAGATCGATTTAATTTGAGTGGAAGGAATTAGATTTGCAGAACTTTCCCAGGATTAAAATGTTAAATTGTAAGCAAAGGTGGGTCATTAAAATGAGCCTTAACCCAAGACTTCCAGAAGCTTAAAGGAGAAACTCAAGATGTGTAAGGGAGTGATTGAAAGCAACTGAGTCACCTGGAGGAGGATTTTACGACAAAAGGGTTTGATCTTAAAACGGGAGCACAGCCATTTAGAAAGAAAATAGGAGGCACTTTCTCACATTAAGTTTAGCGGTAATCTGAAATTTTCGTTTCTAAAAGCTTTTTGTGAAGACTGAAGCAATTAAAGTTTACAAGAAATTTTTGTGATGCAAACAATGTTTTAGGTTGATAATCCTTCACAAGAACAGGGCAAAATGAAAGGGATACAAAGAGCCTCCTTTACATCTTCGCAACCTAAAACTTGCCTGTTGTTTGATTTTGTCCAAGTCTAATTAGAGTTTGTCAAACTGAAACATTAACTCTATTTCTCTCTCCACAGATACTGCTCGACTTGTTGATTGTTCCCAGCATTTTCTATTTCTATTTCAGATTTCCAGCATAGGATTTGTTCTGCTTTGTGATGCATATATTTTGGTTCATTATGGATATTAAGAGGGAAAATATTGTTGAGGGACAGATTCACCAGGATCTAAATGAATGGTTGGTTCTAGGCCTGAAGAGCTGAATGACATTCTTTTACTTCTAAACTGAGAGTGAAGCTGCAGATGGACTATCTAGTCAAGCTTTGGCAGGGCGGAAGGCTGACGATTGCTTCTTTGAAACAGCTTGTGCATTTTCCTACAGTTTCTTGTAGTTTTCATTAAACTTACATTGAAATGACAGTATGGGCATGATTGATGTAAATCATATCCTTGCAAATACCGTTGTGAGTCACGATGATTTCAATTATAGAGCTTGTAATTCTGGGCATCTGAATTGATTGCAAGGCAATTGATTCACTCTTCTGCCCTTGTATTTTAATAAGTTACAGAGTTCTGTTCTTTACCTGCTTTGTGACCTATGTCATAGTGTCATACATCACAGAAATGGGCAACCCAGCCCAAATAGTCTATGCCAACCAAGATCCCTATCGAAGCTAGTCCCATCTGCCCACATATGGTCCATATCTCTCGGACTCTTTCCTATTCACTTATCTGTCCAAGTAGCTTTTAAATGCTGGCAATGTACCTGGTTCAACTATTTTCCCTGTCTGGTCATTCAAATTTTTGACAACCCCCGGGTGAATTCCCACCACTTCCTGTAAGGTAACACACATCAAAGTTGCTGGTGAACGCAGCAGGCCAGGCAGCATCTCTAGGAAGAGGTACAGTCAGTCCTGACCAAGGGTCTCGGCCTGAAACGTCGACTGTACTTCTTCCTAGAGATGCTGCCTGGCCTGCTGCGTTCACCAGCAACTTTGATGTGTGTTGCTTGAATTTCCAGCATCTGCAGAATTCCTGTTGTTTGCGACTTCCTGTAAGGTGTTTGTACGTTCTTCCCGTGACTGTGTGTGTTTCCTCAAGGTGCACCAGTTTCCTCCCACAGTCCAAAGAGTTAACAGTAGGTAGGTTAATTGGTCAATGTAAATTGTCCTATGATTAGGCTAGGGTTCAGTCAGGGTATTGCTGGGTGGCGTGGCTCAAAGGACCAGAAGGGCCCATTCTGCCCTGTAAGCCAATAAAAAAAAGTTTGCCCTTCAGATTCCTGTTAAATTTCTTCCCTTTCACATAAATCTCTGCCTTCTGGTTTTTAATTCCCAACTTGTGGAAAAAGACAGTGTTGTCTGACAGGCCCTATCTATTTCCCTTGTGATTTCATACACTTCTATAGGATCACCCTCCATTCTCCAGCATCCCAATGACGATAATCCCAACCTGCTCAACCTCTCTCCATAACTCAGTGCTCAGACTAATCTTACTGGACAGTTGTAGTTTCATTGAGTTCCTATCCTTGGACTATTGTAGTGTGTCCATGACTGCTATATCTGCACAGTACTAATGATCACTGTCTCTAGATATCTGTGGTGTTGCTCTGTCCACATCCATAGAGCCCCAGTGGCACCTATCCCTGGACAACCTCAGTACCGCCTCCATGCTTATTACTGGCCCCTCCTTTGAAGGTTTACACCTCACAGAAAGCTTCACATCCAACTTATAGTGGGAGAATTGTTAGGATTTCCACAGAAGAAGATGAGATTTGGACCTGGACAGGGGAAGGGGGTGTGCAAGAGTGAAAAGGGAACACAGAATTCCAGGAATTCCAAACTACTGGTAATGCAGCCAAACCAATAAGATGTATGTATTTTAGAGGGAAAGAAATGGATCTTTAGAACCATGAAGGGGATGTGTGAAAGGTGTGAGGGAAGCCAGTAGAAGAAGACTTTAACTATGTTAGTCTGACCATCACAAGGTGAGACATTGTTAAAGGAGCAGCCAGTCTTCCCCTGCCTGTCAGTCTTGTACACCTGTATGTTCCAAATGCAAGGAAGAACCAGCTGTGGATCAAGTTGGAGGAAATGACTGTGTTTTCCCTTAAAAAATGCCTTATTTTATGAAAACTGCAGATGGCGGCATTTCTATTCTTGTACTTGCTGAGAGTTGATGAGCACTTTCTTAAACAGGGCTGAATTTTCCAGTCCAGCTTTTGATTAGCATTGTTTCGCATTTGTCACTGAGACTGTTCTGCACACGTGATATTTTCCAAGTAAAGACACACTTCCTAATATTTATTTTAATTTGTTTTTTTAGCTAATTTAGATTTATATCCTCTGGCCCTGTTTCCCATCGTTCTTCATTACAGCACTGCAATATCAAATATTGATGACACCATTTAATATTCCTACAGATTTTCCCCTTGAGCTGACTTCCTTCTGAGACGCTCACAATTGGAAACCTTCTTCCTTCTGCCTTATTTCCTTTACATTTTGGATCACTCTTTGTTGCTTTCCCTCTATCTTGAGATCAAAGGCTTGCTGAATTGAGGTTGAGATAGAGATCGGTATTCTATAGGCTTATTCTGGTTCAGATGAATCAAAACCAGAGGAGTTAAATTGGAATAAATGATCAGCATTTAGGTAGGAGATGAGTAGAAGTATCTTTCCTCAACAGATGGTGATATTTTTGAATCCTTATCAGCAGAGCTTTGAAAGTCTCAATCTATATCCAGGTAAGAGATTGATGATATATGTTTGATTGCTGAGTGAATCATGGGGTATGCAGGATGATGGAGATGAGGGAGAAGATTGGGCAAGGAGAAAGGCTGAGGGGTGAATGGTCTGCTCCTGTTCTGTTCTGTTCTGTCATGTTGTTACATAAATGGGAAATAAGTGCAGTTTCCCTGGCCCGAATAATTTCAAATAAAATCACCATGCAAGGGGGAATTTGATCGGAGGGACCTGCCACACTATAATCCTGTTGGTAAGCTGCTGAGCCCATGTTTTGGTTAGCTGTAACTGATATTGTTGCCATCTCCCCACCCTACCCAGTAGCTCTGTAGCTCCCTCCCCCTTCTCCCTAATGCTCACAAAGAAATCATGTCAGGGAAGTCAATTACTGATGCTGGCGTTGGTGAATTAATGGAGCAGTTCACCAGCTGTAAAAATGAACCAGGCATTAATTGTGCCTCAGCATCACTAAGGCCATGCTAATGATGGCGTCTGTGGCGCGGATCATGATCAGACCTGCCGAGCACACGGGTGTCAACCTTGTTGTTCAACAGTGTAAAATTAAATTAATAAATCCCAAACACATGGAAACATAACATGAAATTAATGGCCTTTGGTGCCAGATCTGATGCAGTCATTTGCTGCCTGACTTTCCGCACCAAGGACTTCATAAATGTGAGCAGTTTCTCAAAACAAGACTGGTTGTTGTACAATGTAATTTTTTTTTCTTGCTGTGTTCTCTCAGAGTTAACACAGACGATTCTTGTTATAAATTGAGACGTGAACCCTTATCAGGAACAAGGAATGTGGAGCAATCAGTGTTTGAGCTGGATTGAAAAGGTTTAGGGTGCAAAATTTTGATCCCTTTGTTCCACTGCTCCTTTTGTGCCTCAAAATGAAACATGAGAGGTTTCAGAATTTGGAAGGGACACTTAAGCCTTTGCCCCATTTAGATATCAAAAGAGATTTGATGTCTTCCTCAGCGTTGTCTCATCACTTCTCTCTCCACGTGCACAGCTGGGTGCGTGATTTGTTCAGAGTGCTGTTCAGAAATATTGATTGAAAGATGTGCTGCACACGAAAGGTGAAGGAAATTTTTAACTTATTGTCTGCTTCAATAGTCAAGAAGGTAAACCTAACAAACAAAAAGCAAAGCTCACACAGGCAATCATAAGTCCTTGAAAACTTGATGCAGAAAAGTGTTAATGCTTGGGCTTTTCTGACTTTGCCAGCTCAAGAGAATCATTACCAAAAGGCCATTTATAATGGAGGGCCTCTTTAAACTGATGTTAAGTGATGTTTTTCTATCAATATAGGAAACCAATGTTGGAGACCTACTTCTGGAAAGTACAAGGCTACTGTTGATGCGGAATGCTTGATTTTCTTTAGCTTCAATTACAAGTATACAGAGACACACATTAGGAGCAGGAGCCCTTTGAATCTGCCACACCATTTAATAAAAAATTGACAGATTTGATCATAATCTTATTTCTGCATCACCATACACCCAGTGCAAGCTCGCCTGCTGGTTTATCAAGTATCTGTCTACCTTTGTCCCAAAAAATATTCAAACACTTTGCTTCCACCACTCTTTAAAGAAAAGAGGCCTAAAGGAAAATAAAATGCTTCATGTATTCCTTATTTTCAAACAGTGAAACCTACTTCTACGTGCTCCCTTGAGAGAAAACCTTCTCTCCAAATGCATACACACTGTCAAAATCCATCAGATTCTTACATTTTTCAATCAAGCCCCCCTCACTTCTCTAAACTCCAGCATAACTTGTCCAACCTTTCTTCGTAAGGTGATCCTTCTGTGAACTGATTTCAGTACCTTGAAACTCTTCCAAAAATAAAAAGACCAATAGTGTACACAGTGAAGCAAATGCTTCCCACTAGTGTGCAATATAATTGAAGCATATCCCTATTTTTTTGTCTTCAGTTCTCTTAGCTAAAAGTTACAACCAGCATGGTGTACCTCGACAAAAAAAAACTTTTATAATTTTTACACCAAGGCACACAATCCTCCTGTACCTCAGAACTTTGCAAACCTTTGCAAATTATATATTCTTCCTGCAAAGATGCACAATTTCACGATTTCTCACACTTCTTTCCAATCTTTGTTCTTTTACTTATCTATGTCACTATGTCATCCCCCTATGTTCTCTAAACAGCTTATTTTCCTGTCTATCTTCATGTTATGATCAAATTGTGTATTCAGTGTCTTCATCCAAGTTATTCATATAAATTATAAAATCTTGAGGTCCCAGTACCGTGGCAGAGAGTTGCTACATCTAGTCAATCAGATCACGACTCATTTATACCTGCAATATGTTTCCTGTTCGCCAATCTTCAGTCCATGCCAAAATGTTACCTCCTATACTGTGAACTTCCACAATATCCTTTGATGCGCCACTTAATCAAATATATTCTGAATGTTTAATTACACTGCTTTATTAGTTCCTATTTATCCAAAGTGCATGTAATTTCCTCAAAGAAGTCCAATAGTTTGGTTAAACATGATATCACTTTGATAAAGACATGTTGACTTTGCCTGATTACCTCAATTTTTTTCATTTGAGCTGCCATAACAGCCTCTGAGATTCTGACAGTGACATAACTGCCCATTAGTTTGGTGTTTTCTGTTTCTATACCTTGTTGAGTAAAAGAGATGCAGTTAGATTTATCAACAATCATTTGGAATCTTCCCTGGATCTTAGGAATTTTGAAATACTAAATTCAATGCACCATAATAATTCCATCAGTTCGAGGAAATTAAAGCTGGGGAAAGTTGGAATGGTACATAATATCTCAAAGTGTAGGAATTTACTCAGTTCATTCACACTTTGATTCTTGTGTAACTAGGATGTTGATAGGTGCAGCAACAAGGTACAAATGTATGGCCAAGAAAGAAACAGCCGGTCTTTCATACCCGCTTCTTCAACATTGTAGCGTAGAATCAAAGCCAGAAGCTTCCCAAACTCACAAACACAAATGCGAAATAGAAACAGAGAAGGCTAGAGAGACTGAGTGTATCAGGCTGCATCTGTGGAGAGGGAAAGTGAATGTTTTAGGTCAATTATCTTGAGAAAGAAAAAGATTGTCTGTATCACCTGTAAAGTAATTTATGTTCTGTGGGTCATGATTATTGGAAATGATTTCTAGTGCTTTAACCTTCTGAGTAAACTAGATGTAGTCCAGATTTAGCTGCTTATATTTAAACAGCACTTATGCGGTTTGAATGTACTTGAAGCTGAGGAGGATTCTGTAGTGATTGTTATCTTCCCTATCAAATTGCCTCCCAGCTAGTTTAAGGTATATTCTAATTCACTAATACGTTTGTGTCCACTTTGTAATCATTAGTGCCTCATATATGACTTTAGGAATTAAGGATCTTATCAGCTAATGAAAGACCATTCTCTGCTTTCAACATTCCTTTTTGCAAGCACAGATCATTAAATCATTAACTGACCTTTGTGTTTTAGAAGGACTAGAGCGCATGTTTCCCACTGCGGCCTACACCAATTAAAGAAAATGATGATTCAGTTGGAAGCAATATCTGCAAGGTCAGAGAAGCTAGGATCTGGGCAATGGTCAATCAAAGCCATTTGGTAAATCAAATTAATGAGTATATCCAAAATTGCTGTTGACATTTTTGCAAGAAAGAAAGTTGAAAACAGGTATTAACTGATGCGTACCAATTTGAAGTTACTGAAGTCTTGTATCTGTGCATAACACAGTGACATTCATTGTAAAGTATACAATGATCAATTTAATTATTTTCATTCATCGGGTTGTTATGGTCATCATGTACCGTCTGCAAGCCTATTAAATAGTACATTTCGAAAGGAAATGGGACAAAAGCTCAAAATGGAAAATGCAGCGGGCGATGGGAAAAGAGCAAAGGAATGAAAATAATTGAATAGATAATTCCTTCAGAGAACGAGAATACCTATGATGGGCTGAATGGTTGTATGAAAAATAAATTGTATCTGAATAAGAGAATGAAATAACTTACAATTTTAAAGGAGAACTTTGGAGGAAACCTTTTAGTCAGTGTTTCAGTGTACAGCGACGGATGCAATGTACAACAATGAAACAATAGTGATGCTGATTCATCATTTTAACATAACTATAATTAATATTAGAGGACCTGCTTGATCAGGTTACACTCTATTGTCACAGAATCTGGAATATACCCAAGGAGCACAAAGATAGGAGTATAGATTTTTGTTATTAATTAAACCGGAATATCAGGATGCATTTTGGCATAATCTATAGGAAAATTGGTCAAGTATATGATGAGACAATATTTCTCCTAATGGGAGAATCAAAAACAGAGGGCATGTTTTCAAAATAAGGGGCTGTCTATCTGATGTGGCGATGACCAGGAGCTGTTTTCCTCAGTGGGTTCTAAATGTTTGGAATTATCCGCCCCACAGGGGTGTGGAGGTTGAGCTTGAATTTATTCAGGGACAAGATAAAGTTTTGGTCTACAAAAGAGTCAAAGGACATGGAGATTAGGGAGGCATATATTTGTGCCATCTGTTACCAGACCTTCCATGCACGTATTAAGTAAACATCCTCAATATAATCCATCCAGTTTTCCAGAGTTTGGACAAATTTATCATTCTGTACATACATCATAGAATATCTGGGGAGAAGATTATCAGGGGAGGTGCCTTTTAATATTCGCAACATATGACTTCATGTAATCTTTATTGAGTCTTCCACCATCATTTTGAACATCCGTTCCTATTTCCAGACAATTAATAGGAGAAAATATACAGGGGAAAAAATAGTTGGAAATACTCAGGTTGTGCTGACCTAATGAGTGTTTCCAACTTTTCTTTTTACATTCAGTTTTCTGTCATAGGTGATATCAGTAATATTGCTGGCTTAGGACTCGCCAACTCAGAATGAAGTGGGAGTACTGTAAAAATTAGTTACCTTGGGTTGAAATGTGTTTAAGGAGTAGCAGCATAATGAAGATAACGTTAAATAAACAGATGGTTTTCACACCATGGTGATATTCTGTACCACTGAGATGAAGATAGAAAAAATAAGGCAGTTTTTAAATCAGGTGTTGTTTAAAACAAGCATGGTGTTGTTTAACACACAGAAAAAGCTGGGGGAACTCAGCAGGCCAGACAGTATCTATGGAGGGAAGAGGACAGCCGATGTTTTGGGTTGAGATCCTTCATCAGGATTGAAACTAAAGAAGGGAGTGAAGCAATATACAAATGTGGGCAGTGGAGGTGGAAGGGGTGGTAGGTGATAGGTTGGTCCAGGTGAAGGGAGTGATACGGTGGTGAGGGAACGACTATGAATGGGAATGATATAAGGATATTAAAGGATGGAAGTGACAAGGGGGCGAAGAAAATGGAATCTGACAGGAGGGATCAGTGGATTATGGAATAAAGGGAATGAGATGATTAGGGAAACTGGTGAGAGGAATGGATGGGTGATGAGCTGAAGGAAAGGGCGGGCAAAAGGAAAAGATGGGCTGATGGGGAATGGTAGAGTAAGGGGAAATAAGGGACAAAGGAGAACGCTTACCAAAAGTTAGAGAACTTGATGTTCTTGCCATCAGTTCGGGTGACATGGTTTAATAAGGTGCAGTATTCATAGAGGGAATCTTTTTATTGAGGGTTCTGGACTCATTCCAGATGTCAAGCTTTCATCTGAAGCAACAGACCCACAAAATAAAACAAAACAGCTAATTATTGGAGCTGCATCTTCCATGTGAAGTCCTTCCTCTTAGACCTTGTGGACTATTTTCTGATTCATTCCTTTTATTTACCAATATCACCAATGTTTGAGTATTTCCTACATTCCAGGGGTGGGTTTGGGAAGGTGGTTGGGAGTATGGCTGGGAAAGGTCAGAAGATTGTCAAACACTGCCTCAATCATAGCCAGCAATTTTTAATGCAGTTTCTGTAAATAATTTTTAAAAATTGCGATTTTCTCATGCTTGACAGTTAAATATAACAATATTCCAGAAACCAGTGTACCTGAAAGAAAAGTAATTTTTATAAACTGCATTTTATACAATACTTTCAATTGCTTTCCAGGTCAGCTGCATTACCATTTACAGTCAAAACTTTACACTGTTAAAATCCAGCAACACAGCTCATAAGGGGACAAATAGAACAATGTCTTGAACTTGAAAAAGCCATTTCTATAGATATAATGAATAATTCAGTAAGGTACTGCAGGTTTGGGATAAAAATTTTAAAGAAACAAATAAAAAAAAATATATATCTGCAGTACTGTGAAAAAGTCTTAGACAAGCTAGATTTTTTATATGGTTTCAGATGGTATGGACACCACGGAGTCTTGATCTCAAAATTATCAGGGCTGTCTGGGATTACCTGGGGAGGCGGAAACAAATGATGCAGCCAAAATCTGCATAGGAACTGTCGCATGTTCTCAAAGATGCTTGGAACAACCTACAAAATGGTTTTCTTATAAAACTGCACGATAGTGCACCTAAGGGAATTGATTCAGTTTTAAAGCCAAAGGGTGGTTACACCAAATGTTGATTTAATTTTGTTTTTTTTTACTATTGATTGCTATTTATAGCCCTTTTTTGATAATTAGAAACTTTTTATTTCATTATTTTTGAAAGCACCTTCACTATACAGATTTTTTTAAACATGGGCCTAAGACTTTCGCACAGTATTGTATATAAGGGAAGCAATAGCAAGCACTTAAAAGAATATTTTTGAACTTCTGTTATTGTATATTTCAGTGAAAAATAAAAGTTTTTTGAGGAAAGTAATTATTTCTGACTTGAGATTAAAAGAAGATGTTTTGATCACTTCCAAGAATAATGGTTGTTGGGAAAGTTATGGATCAAGGAAAAGGGGCAAAAATAAGTGTTTGAGAGAGAAAATATGAATTGATTCAAGCAATATATGAAAGAAAATGTATAACCAATTTAAAGGAAGGTATCATTCAGAGATAAATAGATAAAGGCAAGAATATTAGAATGGAAAATTAATAAATGGCAGAGATATTAAATAAAAATTATATTGTATGTCTTTAATGTAGAAGATAATTTCAATGAAGTAGTCAGATCTAATTGTCTTGTGGCAGTTAAAAGCTGAAGATAATTATTCTCAGGAAACAGAAAAACCTGGAAAAATAAAGCAAAGATCTGGCAAATTTTCTGTACCAGTAATTCTCCAAAATAAAGATCTAAAAGATATGGCTGTAATGATGATGGATACCTAAGCGGTAATCTTCTAAAATTTCCTGTAGTATAGATTGGTTTCAGACACTGGAAGAAAGGAAATGTAAGTTTGCTAGTCAAGAAAGCAGAAAGAGAGAAAAGAATGGGAATTGAAGGTCAGTTAACCTGACATCAGTTACATTCAGTGTAGTTGATAAATAGGTTCAATTCTCATAGTATGTAACAAGCAAGTGGCTACACTATCAAGAAGGATAAAGGGAGACCTATGGATGTTATATATCTAGATATTATAAAGGCACTTTGAAAATGCCCCCAAAACACTGCACAAAATAAATTCATAAGGTTGGAGTTACTACATAGGCAGATTCATTGCACAGAACAAACAGGGGAGGAATAAATGGGTTGTTTCCAGTTAATGAATTGAAGAATTGTACCAGGATCAGCTCCTTAAGTACTTACCACCTACATGAATAACTTAGATGAAGGAACTAAGTTTAAAATATTCAGATTTATGAATGATACAGAGCAAGGTGGGAAAGTGCCTGTGAATTTGTAAACTGATATGGATAAGCAAAGTGATTGGGGTAGTAATGGTAGATGGAGTTTCATGAAGGAAAGTTTGGGTTCGGTTGGAAGAATATAAAAATAAATTCTCTGAGGAATTTGACTTATTCAAAACAAATAAATTGAGTACATGATCGTCACTTTGTTTTGTTCTGGGCTTGTGTGCTCGTTGCTGTACTGGCCATTGTTTAGAGTTAACCCACAGAGGTTGAATTTTACCCTCAATGTGGTTCATCCAATGAGAAACTAAACCATGTTCTTATTCAGAGGAGTCCAAGTTTGTTATAAGTAAAACACAGAAGTTTAACTAGCAAGCAAAATAAGTAACTGAGGAGGTATTTTGGCCTTTTGCTGAAAAGACATGAGAAGCACTATGCACAGTTTTCATCAACAAGCCTCAGCGGACATTCACCCAAAGTGATTCTTGAGGCTAGTAGGTTGTAATGAGAGATAAAGATAGAAAACATTAGAAACACTTGGTAAGTCAGCAAACATCTGTGGAAAGAAAAATTTATACTGCCTGACCTGCTGGCTGGTTCCAGCATTTGCCATAGTTATTTCAGATTTTCAGCCACTATAGTTTTTTTTTCACTGTCCTATGGCTTGGTCCGGTCCCAAGTCATGGAATTTAAGTCATTTTACTGGAAGGGTAGATTGCCACTTCTGGCTAGAGAGTCTAAAGCCCAAAGACAGTGGCTCAAGTTATACTGCATTTAGAGATAACACTTTTGTGAGTCAGATTAGAGATGGTGGTGTACCTCCCCTGTCAGACTGAACCCTTGTAAGTAACTGAGATGGATTTTATGTGTATTATTTGCATCTTTATGGAAAAAATCCTCTGCTTTTATTGGCGGAGTTGTTAAAGTTCTTGTTTCCCCTTTAAAATAGTCCCTTGTTCTGTGGATAAATTGATCCTGTTCGCTGACGAATAGATTTTCTGTTATCAGCTGGATGACTTGTCCCATTTCCATCTCATTGTTATCCTCTTAGGATGAAAATAAGGAGAATCTTGTCACCTAGATGTTATGAATCTTTAGAATTTTTTCCCTAGAGTCATATGAAGATTCAGATATTGGGAGTGATGGATATTTGGGCATTAAGTTCTAATGGTTAAGAGGGAAAGTAGCTGTGGTTCAGAATCAACTTGATCTTATAGAGGGGCAGATCAAGGTCAAGGGACTCTGTGGCATCTTCTGGCATCCATTTTGTTCACAAGCAACCTGGATGTGAAAAAGGTAATTTGCTGAAACAATTTGGAAAGGTGTTTTCAGCAATTTTCTCCTTGCCAACAATTTTCACTTGAACAATTTATGTTTAAGAATTTAGAATGAAAATTAACATATTTGTGCAACAGACAATAAATTAATGGTGATTTTCATTTATCATGAATAAATTACCCGGAAAAACTTAATATCAGCCAATTTGAAATGTAAAGCATTATATAATTTGAAATAATGCCTTTTCTGAATGGAAGTCACAGAACATGGCTTTGTGGCCAAGTCTGGAGATGATAGGAATATAAGTGGAGGGGCAGGTAGTGTTGAGGAAGCAGTGAATCTGCAGAAGTACTTAGATTAGGAGAATAGGCCAAGTTGCAGATGCAATACAGTGTGGGGAAGTGTATGGCCATGCATTTTAGTCGAAGGAATAAAGGTATAGACTATTTTCTAAATGAGGAAAAAATTCAAAGATTAGAGGTGCAGGGTTTCCTAAAGGTTAATTTGCAGTTTGAGTTGGTAGCAAGGAGGCAAATGCAATATTAACATTCATTTTGAGAGGACTAAGATGGAAAAGCAAGGCTGTAATTATGAGGCTTTATAAGGCATTGGAAAGACCACACTTGGAGTATTATGAGCAGTTTTAAGCACCGTAGAAAAAATATGCTGGCATTAGAGAGGGTGCAGAAGAGGTTCATGAGAGTGGTTCCTTACGGGCTCTGGGCCCGTACTTGCTGAAGTTCAGAAGAATAAAGGGGGATCTCATTGAAACCTATCAAATATTGAACGGCCTAGAGCGAGTGGATGTGAAGAGGATGCTTCCTATAGTGGGGGGGATCTATGACCAGAAGGCACAGGTCCAGAAAAGGACAACGTCCATTTAGAAAAGAGATGAGGAGGAATTTCTTTAGCCAGAAGGTGGTGAATCTGTGGAATTCATTGCCACAAGTGGCTGCAGAGGCCAAGTCATTGGGTATATTTAAATTGGAGTTTCTTGATTAGCCATGGTATCAATGATTACGGGGAGAAGCAGGGTTGATCGGGATCATAAATCAGCCATGATAAAATGGCAGGGCAGACTTAATGGGCCGAATGACCTAATTATGCTCAATGTCTTATGGTTATGAAATATAATGAAGGCATTAGAAAGATCCTGGAATGGAGCAACACACGGAAACTGCTGGAGGAACTCAGGAGGGTACTCAGGAGGAACTCAGGAGGGTAGGCAGCATCTACGGAGGGAAATGAACAGTTGACGTTTTGGTCTGAAACCCTTCATCAGGACTGAATGCAATTAATTTGTACTGTATATGAAGCTACTGAGAAGTGACTGAAGTGGTTCTTTGCTGTTGAGAGATTCCATTGTTATGGGGTATGCTGGATTTTGGTAATACCTTTGCAAGGAAGTATTTTCTTTCAAAGTCATTCATACTCAGTAGTCACATTTTCAACTCTCAGTCACAGCTCAGGAGATATGAGTGCATAATCCAGCGTTCTGTTACAAGGGAACACTGCGGGAGTATGACCAGAAAATACGGGAAATATTCTGCAGGTCAAACAGCATCTATGGAGTGAGAAACAAAGTGAATATTTGGGTCAATGACATGTCATCTGATCACCTTGCTGAATATCCTAGTATATTTGACTTTATTTCAAATTTCTGGCATCAGCAGTTCTTTCTCAGTAGTGACGGTGTGCCAAGCTATTGGAGGTCCCATCATTTAGACAAAGACCACATTCACCCAAAATCTGGATATAGTAGAGAGCTGCTGTCACTACATAGAGAAGAAATGAAGAGAAATGGAAACTCCTCAGCAGGTCAGGCAATATCTTTAGAAAGGACAACAAGAGTTAATAATTTCAACGCTGATTTTCTCTGCTGGAACCATTCAGCTTATTAGATGCTTCCTGACCCACAGAATATTCCCAGCATTTTCTTCCTTTATTTCAGATTCCCACTCTCCATCTTTTTCTTTATTGTTATCACGAGGATCTGTTGAGTTTCTCAGCTGCTATTTATCCCCTATCCAACATTATTATGATAGGCTATCTAATCAATATTTCATTACAATATGTGCTGTGTGCAAATTAGCTGCTGTTTTCCCTACAGGACAAAGAATAACTACTCTTCAGAAGCCCTGCCCTGGCTTTATAGCATTAAAACACTGCAGAAATACTTGTCCCCTTTTTCTTCTCTCCCCTCCATCTGCCTCTTGCTGCTTCCTTCAGCCGACCTGTCACTGTGAAGTAAATCTCATTATTCAAATCTCCATTCCTATCAGCAAGCCTTTAAAGGTCATGCTCTATTTTATTCATCAGTGAAGGAACATAAAACAAAATTATTGCTTTGTATGTTTCTGGCAACCCTGATTATTTTGGAGAACCATATTAATGCATCTGAAGAGGACATACTCATTGTGGAAGTCAGGGAACTGAAGGCATCGGTGCTCATTGATATATGTAGTATCTCTTGTTGCCTGAGCTAGCATGTGTGTAAAAAGTTTTACTTCAAGTCCTTGGCTGTACGACTTTTGGGAATTCAGAAGACTTACAGCATTCAAAGCATTGGGGTTAAATCTCCTATCCTGCCAAAGGGGTTTGGCCTGAAACGTCGACTGTATTCTTTTCCGTAGATGCTGCCTGGCTTACTGAGTTTTTCTGTGTGTTGCTTGGATTTCCATCATCTGTAGATTTTTTCTTATTTGGGGTTAAATCTATCCTTGGTTGCTCTACCAGAAATAGGGCACAACATGGAAAGGATTGCTTTACTTCAGCGGGATTGAGCTTGAGAACAAAATTACAACTAAGGTATTGAAAAAAGAATACCAGAAACATTCAGCAGATCTGACAGAATGCATAGCAAAATAAACAGTTAATATTTCATGTCCAAGATCATTCATTTGTAAAAACAAAGAGAAAATAAGTATTTTCACTCCTAGAAAAGGTAGGGATGGGTAGAACAAAGGGAATATCTCTGTTAGGGTAAGACTAAATGAGGTATGGTAGCACATGAAAGACTGCAGATGCATGAAATGCGGAATGATATACAAAGAATGCGGAAGGAACTTAGCAGAAGCAGCATCCATGAAGGAAAAGGACAGCTGACATTTCGCACCTTGACCCTGCATTAGGATTGGAAAGTAAGAGGGTAAAAGCCAGAATAAAATAATAGGGCAGTGGGGAAGGTGGACATTGGTTGGTGACAGAAGAATCCTGGTGAGAAAGGGAAGATAGGTAGATGGAGGAAGAAGGGGAAATGGGAATGATGTGTGAAGCTGGGAAGAGAATGGAAGTCAGTGGGGAGCAAAAGGGAGGGATGTGTAGGCGATGGGCATGTGGGGGAAAGAAGAGTGAAGGGGTCTCAGGAATAAGAAAATAAAAAGGGGGTGGTGAGCGAAACAGAGTGGAGAGATTACCAGGAATTGAAAATATTGACGTTGATGCCGTCAGGTTGGAGACAACCAAAATGGAATATAAAGTGTTTCTGTAATCTGCATGTAGGCTCAATGCGGAGTAGAGGAGGTCAGCATGGGAATGGGAATTGGAATTCAAATGACTGGTCACCAGGAGATCCTGGCTGTTATGGTAGACAGAGCAAATGTGCTTAGTGAACTGATTCCCCAACCTTCATCAGGTTTCACAGATGGGCCGCATTGGGAGCACCAGATTTAATAAATGACACTGGTAGATTCACATGTAAAGGGCTGCCTCCTTTGGAAGAACAGCATTGGACTCTGAATGCTGGTGACAGAAGAGTTGTGGGGGTAGGTGTAACATTTGTGGCAGTTACAGAGATAAGTGTGTGGAGGGTGATTGGTGGAGAGGGATAGGCAAACAAGGGAGTCATGGAGAAAGCAATTCCTGCAGAAAATGGAGGGGAGGGGAAGATGTGCATGTTAGTGGGAAGCCATTGGAGATGGTGGAAGTTGACAAGAATGATTTGTTGGAAGCAGAGACCAATGGGTGAGGACAAGGCAACCCTAACCCTATTACATAGATGGGGGAGTTGTTGCAGTGAGGGGAAATGTACGTGAAATGGAGGAGATGCAGTGGAGGGGAAACGCAGTTTTCTGAAAAAAGAGATCCTGCAGTGGAAAGCCTCGTCATGAGAACGGATATGGTAGCAATAAAGGAACTGAGAGAGGGGAATAGCATCCTTGCAAGTGACAAGGTGAGAAGAGGTGCGGTCAATGTAGCAGTATGGTCAGATGATATCCTTTAGGTTTACAGCTGTTGGATTGCTCATTTAGTGATCCTGATTGACAATAAATTCCAAGGAAAAATTATTCTTGTTCTTTCAATCAAAATGAGTAAACCTCCACACTGCCTATTTATAAAAGTTACAAAGAGCCTTGAAGAAAAGTGGTTTTGAACTTCCCAGTCTACTGCAAATTTATTGTTTTAGTTTCAACGCTTGCCATTTAAGAATCTGAGTAAACAAAACATCATTCTAATATTAGAAGTGCTTTTAGGTTAAAAAAAAGACCAGACAGTTAGAGAAAAATTACATACTGTGGTGCTCATAAAAGAGTGTCATTACACTGCATCCTTTCCTTGACCCTTTGTCAATGAGCCTTTACCCAAAACTGCCCTTGACAGCCAGTCTGCATCTATGTCTCTGCAATCATGAGGTTTTCTGCCCTATGTCTGGATCTTAGCTCTCTATAAATCTCAGCTCATCCTAATCTTTTTTGCCATTTCCTCCACACCAGCCACCGCTTTATTAGAAGCTTCCTTGCAATGGCCCGTGAGTCCTTTGTCACTGCCATTTAATTTCTTTATTGGGTGTATCCATCTCCCAATACCTTTAAATCATTCCACTCAAACCTTACTCTTTGCACCCACTGGACTCGACACTTTCTAGCCTTCTGACTTTACCCTTCAGTGTCACATTCCGTCAACTGTGACCACTTTTACCATGCCCCTATCTCTCCACCCTGCAACATCCTGACATCCACCCATTGGTTCAGGAGATTTGCCTCCAGAGACACTAGAGATTGTAGGTGCTAGAATCTGGGGGAATGTGTGATGCACTATCAATTACTCCAAAAGACTGGAAGTGGAGTAAATACTGAAAGGCTTTTATTAACAGTAAATGGCCCAATGTCCATGCTGAGTACCTACCCTGGACTGAGGGAGGAGCAGTGGCCCAATCGCCTTTATTCAGGGGTCTGTGGGAGAAGCCACAGGAGCCGTCAGCAGAGGGGCGTGTCCAGACAGGTAACCCAGTTACAACATATATATGGTTTACCACAATGTGGTAGCTTGAGGAGCACCAGTCGGGGGAAAGGAATTGCTGAAGTTTTAGAGTGGCATCCCGAAGAATGTGCCTTCATTGCTTATATCCCTTTTCTACACCCTTTTCTCATACTTACTACCCCTCATCTATCTTTCTGCAGCAGGCTTCAATTCACACTAGCTTCTTCTTTAGTTTGAGATGATGAAGTTATACAGGTTTCTGTTGGTGTATTACATACGAGAGAGAGAAGGAGGCTGAAACATTGGCTGTAAAATGCTCTGTGGTCTGGTGACCACTGTTCACCACCTTTCTGATTTATTCTCCCAACAGAAGATAACTTGCTGCGTAAATTTACTTGTGGCGGAAAGATACCCTGCAGATATAATTCAGAAAGAGTTTGTTTAGTGCACTATTGAGAGTATTATGCCTGATGCCACATCTTCTGCTGTCTATAGTTCAGATGGTAAACTACACATGCTGTTCAGGACAGGGTTTACAAGTTGAAGAACTGTTATTAGCAGTCAGCTAACCTAAGATTTATTACTCCCTACAAATACCTCCGTATCGTAACAGAGGTAAATGGCTTTTAGGCAATCAGCCACTCTCACCAAGTGAAGTCACTCTTTAATATTTGAAAGCCTTTTCCCACCATTTGTCCAGCGAGTGAATAGGTAAACGTTCAAAGACTTCAAGCAAAAAAATAATGCAGTCTCCTGTGGGGAGGTCAAGACCTCTCCACTGTCAAACCTGTTGTGATATGCTCAGGCTCATAAGTCAATTATTTGATCTCATAGGAGTGTTAATACTGACTGATGTCAAACTGTACAAACCCGAGTGTGACAGCAATCAATATAAAAACTGCCTCAAACCATTCAGTACAGTTCAGTCACATCATCACCTCACTGCAGTCAGCACTGGCATGGGATGAACAGCCCTAATCATTTAGTGCACTGCTGTGTTCAGGCTGTCTTTACTGTGACACACTTATCTTCAGAGGGAATTTAAAGTAGTGAATGAGAGACCGACGTTGTTGCAGGGTGCGAGCCATTTGAAAAGAACACGTCCCATCAGGAGTGAGTCATAATTTGAAGTAGTGAGTGAGAGAGACACATTGATGCAGGGCAGGAGCCATTTGAAAACAGCAAGTCATGTTGGGACTGAGTTTCATTCGAGATAAGGCAGAGGTTGATCCATTTCCCTCTTAACCCTGTTCTGTGGCCTTCCCCCCATTACCTTTTATGCCTTGACTAATAAAGAACATAAGAGGGAAGTGGATCAGCCATGATGAAATGGCAGAGCAGACTTGATGGGCCAAATGGCCTAATTCTGCTCCAAAATCTTATTGTCTTATGATTAAAGAGAAGAGAGCTGTAAATGGAGTGATGTTGGAGTGGGCCTAGGTAAGAGTAGCAGGCTTTGACTCAACAGGCTTCAGTGAAAACAAGGTTGGACAAGCACAGGCGGAGTATTAAGTAAGTTTCTGGTGAGTTTTTTCTCTTTCTTTGTCCATTAGCACATAGCTAGTGCAAAGGGTCCAGAGTTAGTGATACGTTCCTTGAGTGAGATATGGGATCTCTGGGAGACCTCCAGTTTCCCTGATAACTATATCTGCACAAAGTGTATTGAGCTGTTAAGGAATGGGAGCTACAGCTCGATGACTTTCAGGTCATATGGGTGAATGAGCAGGTGATAGATACTAGCTACAGGAAGCTAGTTACCCTGAGTTGCAGGAGGCAGGCATCTTGTGACTGTCAGGAGGGGAAAAAGGAATTAGCAGTCAGTGCAGTGTACCACATGGTCCCCCCAATAATAAGTATATCGCATTGGTTTCAATATGCAGGTAGATTGGGAAAATCAGGTTGATGCTGGATCCCAAGAGAAGGAATTTGTAGAATGCCTACAAGCAGACTTTTAAAGCAGCTTGTGGTTGAGCCCAATTCTGGATTGGGTATTGTGCAGTGAACTAGATTTGATTAAGGAGCTGTAGGTAAATGAACATTTAGGAGGGAGTATGATAGAATAATATAATAGAATAATATGATAGAACTTACCCTGCAGTTTCAGAAGGAGAATATAAATTCAGTATTACAGTGGAGTAAAGGGAATTACAGAGGCATGAGAGAAGAGCTAACCGAAGTTGATAGAAGGGACTCTATCAGGGATGACAACAGAACAGCAATGGCTGGAGTTTCTGCAAGTAATACGGAAAGAGCAAGATAGGTGAATCCCAAAAATGAAGAAGTATTCTAAAGGGAAGATGAGGCAACTGTGGCTGGCAAGGGGAATTCAAAGGCAGCATAAAAGCAAATGAGAGGGTATATCATATAACAAAAAATAGTGGGAAGTTAGAGAATTGGGAAGCTTTTAAAACCAACAGAAGGCAATTAAAATGCTTAAGGACAGAAAAGTTGAAATAATATAAAAGAAGATACCAGTAAGTTTTTTCAGGTTTATATAGAATAAAAGAGAGGTGAGAGTTGATATCCGACAACTGGAAAATGATGCTGGAGAGGAAGAAATGGGGACAAAGAATTGGTAGACGAACTGAATAAGTATTTTGCATCAGTCTTCACTATGGAAGACACTAGAAAAAGGGTTCTCAACCTGTGGTCCATGGACCCCTCAGTTAATGGGAGGGATCCATGGCATAAAAGAGGTTGGGAACCCCTGTCCTAAAGTGTCGGGGGTAGAAAGAAGAACCAAGGAGAAGATGCTTGGGAAGCTGAATGGTCTGAAGGTAGATAAGTCACCTAAACCAGATGGACTACCCCCCACTGCCCCCAAGGTTCTGAAAGAGGTAGCTGAAGCGATTATGAAGGCATTAGTAATAATCTTACAAAACTCACTGGATTCAGCAATGGTTCTGGAGGACTGGAAAATTGCAAATGTCACTCCATTCTTTAAGAAAGGAATTATAGGCCAGTCGGTCTGAATTCAATGGTTGGGAAAATGTTCGAATCCATTATTAAGGATGAGTTTTTGGGGTACTTGGAGGCACATGATAAAATAGACCAAAGGCAGAATGGTTTCCATACAGGGAAACCTTGCCTGACAAATCTGTTAAGATAACAGGAAATAACAGGAACCGTAGACAAAGGAGAGTCAGTAGATGTTGCTTACTTGGATTTTCAGAAGGCCTTTGACAAGGTGCCACACATGAAGCTGTTTAACAAGATAAGAGCCCATGGTATTACAGGAAAGATACTAGTGTGATAGAGCATTGGCTGACTGACAGAAGGCAATTAATGGAAATAAAGAGGGCCTTTTTTTTTGGCTATTAGTGATTAGTGTTGTTCTGCAGGGGTCAGTTTTGGGACCACTTCTTTTCACATTATGTTGTCAAAAATTTGGATGATGGAATTGATGACTTTGTGGCCAAGTCTGCAGTCAAGACAAAAGTAGGTAGAGGGGCAGGTAGCGTTAAACAGCGAGGAGCCTGCAGAAGGACTTAGACAGATTGAGAGAATAGGCCAAGAGTGGCAGATGGAGTATAGTGAAGAGAAGTGTATGGTCATGCACTTTGGTAGAAGGAATAAAGGCGTAGACTATTTTCTAAACAGGGAGAAAATTCAAAAATCAGAGGTGCAAAGGGATTTAGGCGCCCTTGGGCAGACTTCCATAAAGGTTAACTTGCAGGTTAAGTTGGTGGTAAGAAATGCAAATGCAATGCTAGCATTCATTTCGAGAGGAATGACATACAAAAGCAGAGATGTAATGCTGAGGCTTTATTAGGTGTTGGTCAGACTGCACTTGGAGTATTGTGAGCAGTTTTGGGCCACTTATCTATGATCAGATGCGCTGGCATTGGAGAGGGTTCAGAGGAGGTTCACGAGAAAGATTCCAGGAATTAAAAGATTGACATATGAGGAGCATTTGATGGCTCTGGGCCTTTACTCACTAGAGTTTAGAAGAATGGGATGGGGGTGGGGGATCTCATTGAAACCTGTCAAATATTGAAAGGC
The DNA here is from genome assembly GCF_963921235.1 of Mobula hypostoma. Lineage (NCBI taxonomy): Eukaryota > Metazoa > Chordata > Chondrichthyes > Myliobatiformes > Myliobatidae > Mobula > Mobula hypostoma. The sequence goes on from NC_086114.1 coordinate 39,429,723, forward strand.
CTGGATCGAGTGGATGCAGGGAGGATGTTTCCTTTAGAGGGTGAGTCTAGACCGGAGGGCATGGCATCAGAATAGAGGTATGCCCATTTGAAATAGAGATGAGGAGGAATTTCTTTAGCCAGAGGGTAGTGAACTTGTGGAATTCATTGCTACAGACGGCTATGGCGTTCAAGTCATTGAGTATATTTAAAGCTGAGGTTGATAGGTTCTTGATTAGACAGGGTGTCAAATATTATGGGGACAAAGTAGGAGAATGTGGTCGAGAGGGTATTACCCTTCTTTTAGTAGTCAGCCTTATTATAATCAGCCATTATGGAGGACCAAGCTCGATAGGCCAAATGTCCTAATTCTGCCCCTTTATCTGAATGTGGATGAACACAGATTAAATGAAAGTTCAAGTTTCAAACATCTTGGTATTAAGTTAGGATATATAAAGAAAATTGACAGAGAAAGGAGCCTTGAAATTCAGATTTGTTGTATTGCTTACATAAACTTCTCTGAGCAGAAAGTTGGAGGCATGGCAATGTAATTGCAAGAGACCAAATAATGTGGATGTGCAATAATTTTTTTCATCCTATTCTCACTCACTCCCATCCTGATTCAGTACCTTCCCTCATGTCTGACTGAGAGTTTAAAGTTCCCTCTTCGTGGTCTTGGGCAGTAATCCAGAAAGTGATGTTGTGTTGCCAAACTGTAACTGCTGCCTTTCATGTGAGACCTAGGGACATAAAGGGTAAGGTCAGGCCGGCTGAGGCTATCCAACACCTTGAGCTTCCTCCTCCAGTCAATAAGCCCATGGCTGCTTTGGACTTTGGCCTCAATTTTCTTGCTCAGTCCCCAGAAACTTTAACTCCCCCCCTGGTTAAGAATTTACTGATCTCAGCCTTGACGATACAGTGACTCAATATTCACAATGCTCTGGGTGAAGGATTTCACAGCCATAAGTGAGGAAGCTCTTCTTCATCTTCCTCAGACTAGATCCCAGAAGTTTAACATGTCCTTGCAGTCCCCTCAAACATGTTCCAGTAAGTTCATCTACTTACTTTAAAAATCCAGTGAGTTTCTCGATTCTGCTGAAAATTTTCTCAAAAATTTCCCACATGCCAGGTATCAATTTTGTGAATCTTCACTCAACTGCTTCTAACGCTGGAAGTTTAAGTAAGGAGACTAAAATTATGCATGATATTCCAGATGCAGTCTCACTACTATCCTGTTGATCGACAGAAACATCTCTTTACTCTTCTGTATAACCCCCTTGCAATGAAGGTCAATGCTCCTTGGCTGCTCTCTTCCTCTTTACATCCTGAAAGAAGATCTTGCAATTTTTAAAAATACAGTCCTTGCTGGTTTCTGCTCTAATTTCTGCAAGTTTCTGCAAGTATAGTGCATGGAGTAAAGCCAGATCTAACATATAAAGAGGCTTTCAGGAAAGAGAAACAGAATAAAGGGTGTAAAGGTAGTAAGGTAGAAGGGCTAAAGTGTGTGTACTTCAATGAAAGAAGCATCAGGAACAAAGGGGATGAACTGAGAGCTTGGATACATACATGGAATTATGATGTAGTGGCCATTACAGAGACTTGGCTGGCACCAGGGCAGGAATGGATTCTCAAAATTCCTGGGTTTCAGTGCTTTAAAAGGGATAGAGAGGGGGGAAAATGGGGAGGAGGTGTGGCATAACTGGTTAGAGATACTATTACAGCTACAGAAAGGGTGGGTAATGTAGCAGGATCCTCTTTTGAGTCAATATGGGTAGAAGTCAGGAACAGGAAGGGAGCAGTTACTCTATTGGGAGTGTTCTTAAGGCCCTCTGGTAGCAGCAGAGACACCGAGGAGCAAATTAGGAGGCAGATTTTCGAAAGGTGCAAAAATAACTGGGTCGTTATCATGGGTGACTTTAACTTCCCTAATATTGATTGGCACCTGATTAGTTCCAATGGTTTAGACGGAGCAGAGTTTGTTAAGTGTGTCCAGGACGGATTCCTGTCATAGTATGTTGATAGGCCAACTGGGGGAATGCCATACTAGATCTAGTAATAGGTAATGAACCGGGTCAGCTCACAGATCTCTCAGTGGGTGAGCATCTGGGGGACAGTGACCACTGCTCCCTGGCCTTTAGCATTATTATGGCAAAGGATAGAATCAGAGAGGACAGGAAAATTTTTAATTGGGGAAGGTAAAATTATGAGGCTATAAGGCTAGAACTTGTGGGTGTGAATTGGGATGATGTTTTTGCAGGGAAATGTACTATGGACATGTGGTCGATGTTTAGGGATCTCTTGCAGGATGTTAGGGATAAATTTGTCCTGGTGAGGAAGATAAAGAATGGTAGGGTGAAGGAACCATGGGTGACAAGTGAGGTGGAGAATCTAGTCAGGTGGAAGAAGGCAGCATACATGAGGTTTAGGAAGCAAGGATCAGATGAGTCTATTGAGGGATATAGGGTAGCAAGAAAGGAGCTTAAGAAGGGGCTGAGGAGGGCAAGAAGGGGGCATGAGAGGGCCTTGGCGGGTAGGGTAAAGAAAAACCCCAAGGCATTCTTCAATTATGCGAAGAACAAAAAGATGACAGGAGTGAAGGTAGGACCGATTAGAGATAAAGGTATTCACCAATGAGAGAGAACTTGATGATGGTGAGGACAATATGAGTGAGGTTGATGTTCTGGAGTATATTGATATTAAGGGAGAGGAGGTGTTGGAGTAGTTAAAATACATTAGGACGGATAAGTCCCCAGGGCCTGACGGAATATTCCCCAGGTTGCTCCACGAGGCGAGGGAAGAGATCGCTGAGCCTCTGGCTAAGATCTTTATGTACTCGTTGTCCATGGGAATGGTACCGGAGGATTGGAGGGAGGTGAACATTTGTCCCCTTGTTCAAAAAACGTAATAGGGATAGTTCGGGTAATTATAGACCAGTGAGCCTTACGTCTGTGGTGGGAAAGATGTTGGAAAATATTCTTAGAGATAGGATCTATGGACATTTAGAGAATCATGGTCTGATCAGGGACAGTCAGCATGGTTTTGTGAAGGGCAGATCATGTCTAACAAGCCTGATAGAGTTCTTTGAGGAGGTGACCAGGCATATAGATGAGGATAGTGCAGTGGATGTGATCTACATGGATTTTAGTAAGGCATTTGACACAGTTCCACACGGTAGGCTTAATCAGAACGTCAGAAGGCATCGGATCCAGGGAAGTTTAGCCAGGAGGATTCAGAATTGGTTTGCCTGTAGAAAGCCGAGGGTTGTGGTGGAGGGAGTACATTCGGATTGGAGGGTTGTGACTAGTGGTGTCCCACAAGGACCTGTTCTGGGACTTCTATCTTTCGTGATTTTTATTAACGACCTGGATGTGGGGGTAGAAGGGTGGGCTGACAAGTTTGCAGACGACACAAAGGTTGGTGGTGTTGTGGATAGTGTAGAGGATTGTCGCAGATTGCAGAGAGACATTGATAGGATGTAGAAGTGGGCTGAGAAGTGGCAGATGGAGTTCAACCCGGAGAAGTGTGAGGTGGTACACTTTGGAAGGATGAACTCCAAGGCAGAGTACAAAGTAAATGGCAGGATACTCGGTAGTGTGGAGGAGCAAAGATCCCTGAAAGTTGCTTCACAGGTGGATAGGGTAGTTAAGAAAGCTTATGGGGTGTTAGCTTTCATATGTCGAGGGATAGAGTTTAAGAGTTGCGGAGTAATGATGCAGCTCTATAAAACTCTGGTTAGGCCACACTTGGAGTACTGTGTCCAGTTCTGGTCACCTCACTATAGGAAGGATGTGGAAGCATTGGAAAGGGTACAGAGGAGATTTACCAGGATGCTGCCTGGTTTAGAGAGTATGCATTATGATCAGAGGTTAAGGGAGCTAGGGATTTACTCTTTGGAGAGAAGGAGGATGAGAGGAGACATGATAGAGGTGTACAAGATAATAAGAGGAATAGATAGAGTGGATAGCCAGCGCCTCTTCCCCAGGGCACCACTGCTCAATACAAGAGGACATGGCTTTAAGGTAAGGGGTGGGAAGTTCAAGGGGGATATTAGAGGAAGGTTTTTTACTCAGAGAGTGGTTGGTGCGTGGAATGCTGCCTGAGTCAGTGGTGGAGGCAGATACACTAGTGAAGTTTAAGAGACTACTAGATAGGTATATGGAGAAATCTAAGGTGGGGGGTCATATGGGAGGCAGGGTTTAAGGGTCGGCAAAACATTGTGGGCCGAAGGGCCTGTACTGCGCTGTACTATTCTATATTCTATATCATAATTTTTTGTCATCTTTGATTGTTTCCAAAATTCCATCAATCCTCAGAGCTGTTGCTATTCTCTGCAACTTTTAATTTAAGCCTATTCATTCAGTTGCAGTGTACAGTATATTGGTAGAGAATTATGAAATCATTATTTTTTTCATTTCTTATCTGTCACTCATTTCTTTACATCCACTTTAACAAATTTGATCTATGTGTGTCTTAAGTTTAATACTATGGCTTCAGACCTAAATTTGCACTTCCAAATTGCATGCAAAACTGTCAAACAAGTTGCCTTCTCAGATGGAAATAAAAAATGACTTTTGAAAAGAGAGCAGGAGATCTCAATCCAATGGTCCAGCTAATTTATCTCAGTAATATTACCCAAAGGATAAATATTGGTGGCCAAAAGTTCACTACCATCTGTGGGAGCTTGCTATACTTTCTTTCTAACACATATTGTGCAGTGCACATGTGCTATGGTGATTGTCAATGCAATCAAACAATAACGGACACTGAACTAAGGAATGTTATCTTTAGATAAGTGGAGAATGGCTTAGTCAACAAAGTACATTTTATAGATCATCTAACAAAAGGCAAAGTCATAGTCATAGTCATACTTTATTGATCCTGGGGGAAATTGTTTTTCGTTACAATTGCACCATAAATAATAAATAGTAATAAAACCATAAATAGTTAAATGGTCATATGTAAATTTTGCCAGGAAATAAGTCCAGTACCAGCCTGTCGGCCCAGGGTGTCTGACCCTCCAGGGGAGGAGTTGTAAAGTTTGATGGCCACAGGCAGGAATGACTTCTTATGACGCTTTGTGTTGCATCTCGGTGGAATGAGTCTCTGGCTGAATGTACTCCTGTGCCCAACCAGTACATTATGTAGTGGATGGGAGACATTGACCAAGATGGCATGCAACTTAGACAGCATCCTCTTTTCAGACACCACCGTCAGAGAGTCCAGTTCCATCCCCACAACATCACTGGCCTTACGGATGAATTTGTTGATTCTGTTGGTGTCTGCTACCCTCAGCCTGCTGCCCCAGCACACAACAGCGAACATGATGAATGGTAAATGTAAAAATAGATATTTATATAGATATTGTCTGACTTTTGTCTCCTTTTTATTGCCTTATATGTCCTTCAATGTTCCATAGTAGCCATAAATCAGTAGGATAGAAGAGGTAAATTCCAGTCTCCAAGATACTGTCCAATGTACAGTCTATTCATCCAAATGAGCCAGCAGCTATCCATGTGCTCGCTACACATGGGCTCATGCCCCAGCAAATTTTAAGCGATGGAGTGGTGATGGAGAAATTCCGACCTGTGTAAGGGTGCTCATCAGTAACTTCGTGTTCAGTGCATACAGAGGTAAGGGGCTATTTTATGTGAATAGTTCCCTGGCCAGAAGAATCTGAGGAGGAATAGGGAGAGTGCATGGGTGAGGGTCATGAGTGGATGGATAGATGGCTCCATGGACAATATTAAGTTGTGGGTTCTGAAGCCATATTTCCACTTCTCCTGGGCCCGGAGAAATCCAATCCTTACCACCTTTAACTCCAAAATGAGTATGCTGACTACTTAGCCTTAATGTGCACAGCACAGCCCAGAACTCATGCAACACACTGCTAGACTGAGCTTACAGGTGTGCCTCAACAGCTGGTTGAGGGCCAGGGACTGCACTTTGGAAGGAAAGGTTTGGAGAGACAATACCAATCAAGTGATATATTTTTGAAGGTGGTGCAGGAGCAAGGATTTGAGGATAATTAAGAATCAGCTACATTGAGAGACTGGACAACCTTTTGCATCCTTAAGAACAGAGAGAGTTGAGAGGTAATGTTTATGTTTAGAGTCATAAGGTGTTTGATGGTGGAGGAAAAGGGAAGCTGAAGTCAGGATCAGGAGGGTTGGTAATTAGAAGATGAACGTTTCAGGTAAGTGACAAAAAATTCAGGAAACAAACGGACAGAAACGTTTCTCACATTGAGTTGCTGTGTTCTGGAATGCTGTCTGGAACTGTGGAACTGGATTGAAGTGGCTTTCCAAAGTCAAGCAGATAAGTACAGTACTGGGCAAGAGACTTAGGCATGTATGTAGCTAGGGTGCCTAAGACATTTGCTCAGTACTGTATTTGTCAACATGGAGCAGGGAGCAAGTTTGTAAATCTGGTGGGAGCAAAGGATGTCAGGAACGGCGAGGGTGGAGTACTGCGGGAGGAGTGTGGGACAGATGGCACAGAAGGAATGCCAGAGCAGGGGGCTGGCACAGGTGCAGATACGCCTAGTGCTAAGATACCAGGCAAGGTCGTTCGATTCCAAACAATTGGTTTATTGATCATTACAGAATGTCTCTCTGGTTTTTCCTGCTCCTTCTCCTGTCCCTTCCCCTTTTCCCAACCGTGATTCCCTTCTCCCTGCCGCCTTCCCACTCTAAGTGCATTACTGAGAACCATATCAGAATCAGGTTTATCATCACTCACACGTGTCATGTTTTGTGGAAGCAGTACAGTGCAATGCATAAAATGACTACAGCACTGTGCAAAAGTCTTAAGCATCCTAGCTATGGATAGGCGCTGAAGACTTTGCACAGTACTGTACTTCAAAATCTGCAGAAGAGCAGGCGCTAAAAGGAGAGGTTGGACAAGATTGTCTTATTTTCTCTCGAGTAGCAGAGGCTGAGGGGAGATGGGATAGAACTTTATAAAATTATAACAGGCATAGATAGAGTAGACAGCAGGCACCTTTCTGGTCAGGTTTCTATTATAGAGGGCATGTATTTAAAGTGAGGAGAATGTTCAAAGGAGATTTTTTACACAGCGGGGTGAGTACCTGGGATACAATGCCAGTGGTGGTAGTGGAGGCAGATACAACAGAGATTTAAGAGGATCTTAGATAAGGATATGAATATTCAGAGAATGTAGAGATGGGGACCATGTGCAGGCAGAAGGGATTAGTATAATTAAGCTTCATTAGCTTAATTAGTTTGACACAACATCACGGGCCAAAAGGCCTGTTTCTGCACTCTGTTGTTCTATATTCTGTGTAAAGTTGTAAATTTGTAGGGCTGGAGGTAAGGAGGCAGGAGAATTGGACCAACTGTGTAGTTCAGTTAAAAGACTGGCTCCTAGTTGCATTGTGCAATGATATTTTGTGGGACAAGAGTTTAATGTTTAATGTGTAATGGAGGGTGAGTCAAAGTAGTGAGCATCTTTTGCAGGTGCTGACTGAGGATTGCTTTGTCTGGGCATCGAACATATAAGGAGAGCCCTTGTCATATATCTCTGACCTTAATTCCTATGCAACGGGGCTGTGGATTCGAATGGATATGCTCCTGATCTCGATCTACACATCATTTGAATTATTACAGTACTCCTGTAGCCTAGACTGGAGAGAGAAGTTTTCTGGGTTGGACTCCTGATCTTGATCCTATTATGTGGAGATCCCTTTCAGAGATTCTGTGCAAAATGAATAACAGATGGGCAGTGAGATCACATGTAGCAGTGAAGCTCCCCATGGCTGAATAGCCACATGCTCTGTGTATATGGAGAAACACTAGCATCTGACAAGCTGTGTCCTTTGAAGCTCATAAGGGAGGTGAGAAAATTGAAAAAAAAGATATAGAGAATGAAGTGAGCCATGAGCTGACACTGGAGGCTTTGACTGAAATATTATTTCAGCGCAGAGGCAGAGCTAAATTGGTTGTGACACGGACACTGGGGAACCGTGTAGTTACCTGGATGTGTCAGATAATGGTGTAGCTTCCTCTGTTTATTCTTAGCACCTTGGGGTAATCAGTTCGGGCTGTGTCTCTCAGGTTACATGTTAAGTCATTGTCTGATACATTTCTGGAACAAATTCTCCACAGATCAATTCTTGTTTAGTTTAGTATTTTTCCACAAAGATTTCTTATTTATGTGATACAGGGAAGGGAAGAGATTAAGCTCCAGTCCTAACTGTAGCAGATTCAGCACTCTTCCAGTCACCATGTCCACGATTAAAAATAGATATTACAGTAGCTCAGGCAAGCACCAATGATAACTGCCAAAGAGACTGGGTGCAATATAGAGAGGGGTTAATCCCATCGCCGGCGGCTAGGTGAGGTGCAAGAATAAGCAGACACCAGTTATAAACAGCTCATCTGTGAGGCAAAATACGCAGGGATCCTGGTTTCTCACAGCACAATTATTATCGTCACTGAGCAATGAGATCTGCTTCCCTCAGTCATGTGGACAAAAACTAGACCAGTTAGAACTTAACTCTTATTCGTTAAGGTTAAAAGAATTTGCTTTAGTGAAGGAGAAGCAGAAAATAGTGGGAACTCTCAGCAGGTCAGGAGGCACTTGTGGGAAGAGAAGGAGGGTTAATGATCATCCTCAGCTGGTTTTAAACTGAAACACTTCCCACACGTGCAGCCTGACTTGCTGAGTATTTCCACCATTTTCTGATTTTGTTTTCGCAAACCTGTTTCTGTGCTATACTGTTCTATGTTTATGACCCATTAACAGAGGAGGGTCATTAAACAATAATTAGAGAGATTTCTTTTTCCGTCTTGCAAGATCATGGGATTCAGGTACAATATTGGGGACTATGAGTCACTTCCCCTGTTGTTTATTCTGCTGCCATGACTGAAGGGACAAAATGGTCCCTAAAACAGCCGTAAGATGTGATTCTTTGGGTAAGATTATGGCGTGTCATCGTTTTACAATCAACATCAAAGCCCTACAAAATCTGGGAATAGCAGCAGAAAATGCTGCAAATACTCAGCAGGTCAGTCAGCATCTGTTGAGAGAGAAGTGTTGACTCTCTTTCTCCTTCCAGAGATGCTGCAGCTCTTTACCGTGTCAGGCGATGCGACATCTCTCCACCACTAAACAAACTCCCAGGTGCTGGCGTGGGGTGGCTTTGACCTGATTAATTTGGTAGATGTCTGAGGCCAAGGTGTCTGCTGGATGGCCTGTCCAGTTATTTTTTCTTGTACTCTTATTGTAGCAGTCTGGTTTCAGAATGTTGTAGGGTTACAGATCCTGGTTGGATTCCTTGCTGGGTATTTCACCGTATGACCCTCTTTCTCTAACCCCTCTCATCTAACTCCCTTGCTGTTGCTTGCCATAATACTTCCCATGATGCACTGTGAACTAACATCCCCACTTGATTGGATGACTCATCTGTTGCTCAAGTATTGTTTTGTTTTCTATCACAGTGCACAATAAACAAAATGATCAAAGAAAACAGAGCTCCTACTTAATACCTCCATGATATATTTCCTGTCCTTTCGGGAGCCCTGTTCAGGAAATCACTGTTTGATTCTTAGACAAGGCTGGGAAGTTAGCAAAGTTTGGGAATTAGTTCAGAAAACTAGATACCTGAAAATTCAATCACATCTTAAGCAATTTGCAATTGAAAATTGATATTTAAATGAATGAAGCATGTTAATAAGAAATCATCAGCTCTTTTACATTAGTCAGAATATTCTTCTAGGTGCTTAGGCATACAAGTTTTTAATATTTACTATCCAGGGAGTGTGAAGCGCAGAATCAAATATCGCTGTGATGATTGTATGCTCTAGTATCAATTGTTTGGCCACAATGAGGTAAAGTAAAGTTCTGGTACACTTGAACAGCTGGCACTGATGGGGTGGGACAACAATATCCAAATTGCAGTACAAACTGCACCTATGTTGAATGGTGTTGGTCAGTTATACTGCAAGGCTTGCAGTCATTCCTTCCTTCTCAAGGCAGGGCTCGGTTGGTTGGCCACTTTCCTGACTGACCCTGTGATGGGTGGAGGCTGCAGTGATGTTTGGGGGATTGCGGTGGCATCAACATTCTTCTTTGAGCAATCAAGGGCATGAGAAGGGAAAGGGAAGGGAGATCAGGAATATTGGCAATTATAGTGTGTGGGAGGGATAGCACCAATGTTGGGCAGCATTGAAAGTTTTACACTAATATCTAGCATTTCTGTGGTGGATGCTCACTTGCCCATCTCACTGGCCATCCTTTGATTCAGTTTAACCGCTCAGCATTCCCTTTTCAATCCCCAGGTAGCCTGCCCCCCCCGCCACCACATGACTAGTATTCAGATTTGCCCTCTGACCTCTTGTCCCCAGCTGATCTCTCAGTCTATAGACGACCTCCGTTCTGTCCCCAAGCAATGCCCCTGGGAGTCTGGCTTCCCTCTTCCGTGAATGTTAGTGTATTCCCAGTTCTGCTTCCCGGCACTGGCTGAACATGAGTGTACCTGACCCCCAGAGGGTGAATGCCAGAGGGTCACTGTTCCCTCCCAGAGGCTGCGGTCACTGTTTTGAGGCCACCAGGCTCTCGTGTCAGATCTGAAATACCCAGTGTAAAAGAAGGCAATTGTATCAGTTTTATTTTTCATACGAGTCATGGTTTTACAACAAATTCGCAGCGCTGTACTCGGCACCCTGTCTCTACAGGGACAGTAAAGAACGGTACAAACTGCACACACAGCACAGTGTCAAAGGTAGCTCTAAGTGCTAGCTGATGGAGCTCATGAGTTTATTTTTCTTTTGTACAGACAGCCTGTGGAGCTGGAGTGAATGACAAATGCCTTGTATCGATTGTCCTGTGTAGTAGGTCTGAACTGATAGAGAGTAATTAATGACTCTATTTGTTTCTGTACCGAGGAGAGCAATTGAGTTTGATACAGCAACAACTGGTGCCAGTGTGAAAGGCCCCTCGGGAGCCATATGGGAAAAGCCTGTACTGAGACAGCAACACAGCTCTGTGGCCATATTCCTGAAGTGCTATCTATATAGTAACTGATATGATTTGACACAGAAAAGAAAGCACAAATGTGCTTGTTGATGACAAAAAAAGATTTGTTTAATAGGCAGGTAAAGAGCAGTGATGTAACCACGAAGAGGAGAAATGAGTATATTCTTAAATAGCTGGCACACAATACCTCCAATAATCTCCTCACAAGATGGATCTGATAACCTTACAAGCACAGATTGCTGTAAACAATTTAAATAATTTATTTTCCCATTAAATCCTTGGCTCAATTTAATAATTATGTTTTCACTGTGTGTGATTAGGGAGTAAAGTCTGTGGAACTTTCAAATCAGATGACACTAGAGTTTGCTCATACAAATTTGTTGTTGTTGAGTGCCATTGGGTCGTTGTCAACTCATGGCAACCCTATGGATGGATAATGTAGTTGTCCACTACAAGATGCAGAAGTAGACTACCAGGCATTTCTTCCATGCAGATACTGCTGCTGCCCAGGTTGGGACCTTGGCAGATTCGAACTCGGGACCTTCCACCTCAAAGTCCATTGCTGATGCCACTATACCACCGGCCCATGTCTAGGTAGCTGGATACCTGAAGGAGCATTTTCAAGCAAACTTTGGCACAGATCCAGATAAGGAAACAGTTGAGTAGGGCAGGGGTCCCCAACCCCGAGAAAGACTACAATGAGCATGAAGCCTTGCGCGGGCACCAGTGCGCATGCGTGTACGTGCCGATTTTTTTTCTACAAATCGTTTTTGGCGATTCTGTTCAGGGGGGTGGGTGTTAATCACGACCGGAATATAGGTGATAAGTGGCTAATACACTCAATTTCGTTTCTAAAAGGGGTTATCTAACGAATTTAATATTAAACACACAGCGCATATTTTCCTCGCATGAATATAGTGATAAGTCAATTATCAGGGGAGGACAGGAGAGCTTGAAGTACGTGTTGAACAAACTTCCAGTAGAAGTGGTAGAGGCAGGTTCGATATTATCATTTAAAGAAAAATTGGATCGGTATATGGACAGGAAAGGAATGGAGGGTTATGGGCTGAGTGCAGGTCGGTGGAACTAGGTGAGAGTAGCGTTCGGCACGGACTAGAAGGGGTGAGATCAACTGTTTCCGTGCTGTAATTGTTATATGGTTATATAAGTCACTTATAAGTCAATAACATCATAACATTTTAAGTAACATTTGGATAGTAAACACACAGCGCATATTTTCCCCGTATGAGCATATAAAATCATTGCAACACACCAATATCACTGAATCAGTGGGAGCCCTGGGCTTGTTTTCCTGCAATAAGATGGTCCCATTGAGGGGTGATGGGAAACAACGATATTCAAAAGGGGTTCCCTATGTCCAGTCTATTCCGCAATTTAGTTTTCGTTGCATTCATTGCAGAGATATGTTGGGAATGGAAGCAACGTTTTTAGTGCTTTCGTGGCTATCTCAGGATATTTAGCCTTGCCTTTGATCCAGAATGCCGGCAGAGATGTTCTGTCAAACATACTTTTCAGCCCGCTGTCAATTCCAAGCTCGAGGAGTTAATTTCTTTCCCGCGCTGACATGGATGACGCGACGGTAATGACCTTGCGCTCATTCAAGCTCCACAGTGCGTGACGGGGAATGAGGAAAGGTGTCGCTGACTCATATCGCCAAATCATATTGTTTCCTCACAGCCCGGTAGCACACGCTTTGCGACCCGGTACCGGTCCGCAGCCCGGTGGTTGGGGATCGCTGGAGTAGGGGACTTAAAAGGACATGCAAAATGTTGGAGGAACTCAGCAAGTTAGGCATCATCTATGGAGGAGAACAAACAGTTAACATTTCAGGCTGAGACCCTTCATCAAGAAAAAAATGCTTCTGTTTCTTGTGTTCTTATTTTTTAAATAGGTTTTAGGAATCATCTAAATGAAATGAAAGAGAGGAGATAAAGGAGGTGCTCAGGAAGTGTACTTGGCCTTGGGGATCTGCCAGTGTTGGAAAGATTAGTTGAGGAATAATCAGGAGATGCTGGGAAGCAGATTAGAGAGAGGTAGGGCATGGTCATTGACAAGCCTGAAAATGGAAGCATTGTTTAACAGTTTAACTGTAGGTAAACAAGTCCAGGAGTAGTGGCGAAATTGGGCCATGAGCAGCACAGTTTCACAAGGTGTTAGTTTACAGGGAGAGGCGGGGTCATTGGTAGCAGGCCAGGCAAGTATCCATTGGAGTAAGCAAGAAGCAATAGCACACGGCTTCCTCCAACATCCTGAAACACGAAGGCTCAGTATGAGCCTTACAGAAGGCCTCAGAGGGACAGGGCCTATTCCTCAGATAATAGCTGGTGTGATAACAAGAACCCGCGTGCAGTGGGCATGATATTGATTATTAACATTAACTGTATTCGATTCCAGCGAGCGACTCATTCCCCACAATCCATGAATCTATATACAGATGACTCTGGCTCATCAATTTGAGTCCAGACCAGTAACTCACAGAATCACAGAATGGTTAAAACATGGAAGGAAGCCATCTGACACATTGAATCACACCTGCTCCTTCTAAGAGAATTCCAGTTAATCACAATCCTGTTGCCTTTCATCCACTTATCTATCTTCCTTCGGGAAGCATTTGAGCTCAGCGGTATTTGTTTTCTATACCCAAATGATTCAGACCTCTTGATTGCAGTCCAGCCTATAATTCAGTCCGAGGTATCCATTATCCATTATCTTAGCCCCCTGTATAAGCCCTTGGTTCAATTCCACTCTGTAGTTCAGCCCACATACTGGGAAACTTGATTAGAACATCTAATGCCTTATTTCTCTATCTGCTTTCATCACTAATGTTACCGCATAGATATTTCCTAACCTTGGTCATGGCATCAGTATTTACATGTCACTCCAATTATGTGGGCTTTCTGATATTTACCATGTACAAACAGAAAGATGCAAGAGTCTGGTTCCAGATAAATGCAGTAGCTTGCTATAAGGTGATGATATTTTCTTTCCTGGAGTTGGTATAAGCTCATCTCCTGGCCCAGCGAAGGAAAGGTCAAGACTTGAAATGGAACAGCAATAACACCCTGAAATAGTACTATCAGTGAAACATGATTGATCAATTGAATTCCATAGCTGTGAAAAATGTGGGATTAAGTAGAGTATTATACGCACAATGAGTTGAAGCATGATGTTCATTTCAAGTTCATTTCTGGAGCCTTTGCCACAAGATCAGGCAATCAATAGGGCCTTGCATATCATATATCACCCAGTGCTGGAAAGAGAACATAATCTACAGCAAATTTAGAATGACAGATTTGTTGGTATCCGAAGCCCCAGACTAAACTGAGAGTGCCACAGCCTGCACTGAGAGAGATGGCTGACAGTTGGAAGAGATTTAAGAGACTGCTTGTGATCGAGGGAAGGAAAGATATTATGCATTAGAATAAGATGCAATGGGGAAGGGATCAGGTGAACAGTGCAAAATTAAATGCAGCTTTGCATCTGTGTCTCAGCCGCGGAACAAAATCTTCAAAAAAATTCAAAATTGAGAATTAAAATGTAAAGAGTTTTGACTGTAAAATATACCTCACACTATTCATATAATAGGCAATGTTACATTAAGCCTCTGTGCAATCTTCACAGAGTTTTACACATTTATCAAGAGAATAGGGGCAATTCAATAATGGTGTGTTTGTGGAGCCAGCTCAGACTTATTAAGAAAGGTTGGTTAGAGAATCCAGAGACTTTATGATATAGCCATATTGCCGACTTGTGCTCCGCTCCAGCTCGACACTGGTTCATGTCTATAGCCATGGGGGCTACCTGTATCTAGGGAAGAGAAGAAGACGGCATACATTTCAATTGGTTGCCAGGGCAATCTGACTTTTGATCAGCATTTTCACTTCCAGTGTTGTATTAGTTTTGATCTCCATTTATAAATGGTATATTGAGACACCATCATTGATACAAACTAAAAAGTTCACAGTGATGAAACTGGAACTTAATATTGATTGGGGCAATTTTCTCTATTGCTTCATCGAGAAAGATAAGGCAGAGGATGTCTTCATAGATAGTGGCAACAGCAATATCTTGCACTTATATACAGATACTTAATTGATAAAACTGTCAGTTCCCAGGCATTAAGCAATCGGGAAGACTCTAGCTGCCAAATTTCCTCATCTAGACTTTAATCCTGTTTAAAGATTGTGAGTCTTGGTGTATCCAGCATATTACTCAATCTAACCAATGTTCTGGGTTACTCACTCTAGCCAATACCTTCTGAATTCAGTTTTAATTTTTGCTTTAGTAAATTCCTAAACACCTATTAATTGAAAATGCAAAGAAAATACTGTTCATAATTCAGACAAAGTAAAACATAAAATGCAGTTTGTGTCCTCTTCCTCTTAGATACCCAGGATAACTCTGGTCCAAACGGGGATTCTCAGGGAACAGCAGAGAGTGTAAGGAAGCAACTGCGAAGTGAAGCCTTTGCCCAGCAGCAGTTGGAGGCCCTGGAACGAGTCTTTGAACGCCAGCACTACTCAGACGTTTTCAACTCAGGAGAGCACATTAAATCAGAGCAGGTGAGGCTGCTTTTCTTCAGGAGGTGTTTGGAGGGAGGAAAACAAAGAGGAAGGGTCTCACTTCCATGAGCAAAAAGTTAGTTATTTTTACCAGCTCTTACAGGAACACTGTCTGAGCTAAAACGTTGGAGATTCAAATCTGATCTAGGAACTTGGGATAACACACCAGCGCAGTTTGCAGGGAGTGCTGTACTGTCAGATACACTATTTTTCAGGTGAGATATTAAATAGAAGTCCTTTCATTTGATCACTGACAGTTCCATAACAATGACTGAAAGAAGAGCAGAAGAGTTACCCTTAAACAACATGAATAAAAATATATCTGGGGGAACGTAGAGAAATTAGATGCTATGTTTCCTGCCTTACAGCAGCAGCCATACTTTCTGCTCTAGGCTATTGTAAGGCTGTGAATGGGATCATAAAGTGCCAGAGTCCTATTTTACTTTTGCATTGTTGCAAATAAAGGCCTAAATATTATAATCATGAGAAGACCTGCAGATGCTGGAAATCCAAAGCAACACACACAAAATGCTGGAGGGCCAGACAGCATCTATGGAAAAGAGTAAATAGTTGACATTTCGGGCTGGCACCCTTCATCAAGACTGGTGAGGAAGGACTTCTCCCCTTCCTTTCTAGTCCCGATGAAGGATCTCGGCCCAAAATGTTGACTGTTTACTCTTTTCCATAGATGCTGCCAGTCCTACTGAGTTCCTCCAGCATTTTGTGTGTGTTACCCTAAATATTATAATGTATTATTTTGCTATTCATATCTTTTACACAAACTGAATCCTTCAGTGTTTCACTGTTGTGTACACATACCCACTTGTGTGATATCTTGTACATGGATTCTCGGAAAGCTTTTTTGTTCTTTGTGTTAGACTGAAATCAAAGAACAATGACTGAGTGTTTTGATATTAAGTTAGCAAACCAGAGACTGTATAATTTGAATATAACCACAGTAAATGGCATTTATTTACCAAAGCTCAGTTGCTTACTGCACCAGCTAATTCACGAATCAGCATCTGAAAATGAACATTTGGATTCAAACCCAACATTCCACTGATGCCCACAGGGTAAGAGCCGACAATTCCGACCTAGTCTGACCAACAAATGACCAAATTATATGTGTGTCTTAACGTTCTCAAGGCAGAAAGAAACCACAGAAAAGTTAGCTTTGCTGTGTTGCCCAAATCTCAAAATCAGATGAAAACATCTATATCAGCAATTGCAATGCTGTAGATCGATTGCCTGAGCCCCTTGCTGTGTTGCAGTTATCAATGCCATCCTAATGATCTGTTTTTCAGTGGCTGAAGCATTTAATATACTGTAACTACCTCACCTCCTTAGGTATCTATTATCCTATATTTAGTATTCTGTAATCCATGCATTTTCCTTAATATGACAACATGAACATGCTAGTAACTATATGACATCTTTTGTACAAGCACTCTGATCCTCTTGGTGCATTAGTTTAGTACACACAGATCCTGCTATTTCATAATACAATCCCAGTTTATATGTAACATAACCAAACAGGTAAAGATAACAACCCACCCAATGGTTAGCCTCCCTTGGTGACACATTGATCAGTATGTCAATGGAAAATTCCTTGGTGGTCTGCTTGAACATAGCTGTTAAGCTGTTTACATAAACAGGTTGGCAACTAATTTGAAAAACATTCTGCGGAGAGTTTAACCATTTTTTGGAAGCCATCCTCAATAAAACTACTGAAGTATTGGTATGATTCTAATGAGTCTGCACAGTAGCTTAAAATTATGAAATAACAGATGGATTATTATGTACACTTCTAACATAAAACCTCAGTATAATGCACAAATAGTTTACAACCAAAGGGTTTAAACCAGATAAACTTATTGTAAAAGAGTGTTACGACGATTTTCAGTGAGATAACTTAATGGTTAGTCTGAGAATTTGTAGAAAGAGTTTACATACAATAAGACCGCTGTATTTTATCTGATGGCACAGGTAATGAGAAAATGTTTATTGAGGTGATAGTTTACAAGAGATATCTTACAACAAGAAAGTTTACAGTGACTGAAAGTATTAATGATTACATTTATTACAATACACTTCATAAAGAGTCTGTGATGAGAAAGTTTATGGTGGTTACAAGATTTTATAAAGAAATAAGTTGCTGTAGTAGATATTCTACACTAAATCTAAATATAGTTCAAAAGAGTTTATATGGCTAGAAAGCATTTTGTGACTCTTCAAGGGATTTATAAAATAAAAGGCATTTCTGATTTTTTTCTCTATCCAACCTATATTCTCTCTTTGTTCTTTTATATCACTACCTATCTAACCTTCTTTCATTTCATTTTTATATTGATTTTCTTTCTGGAAGGTTTAAGTAGCTGTTAGGATTTATAATCACAGTTATTTGCACCCCAGGTATGAACAAATTAACAGCGAGTTTACAATGGTTTTACTGTCAGAGATTTTGTTGTGGGGGTATTAGATTTTGGATTTTTTTAGTCATTTACTGGATATGGACATCACTATCAAAGCCACCATTTACAGTCCACTCCTAATTACCTTTCCATCAAAAGACTTGCAAAACCATTTCAGATGCCATTCAAGCAAGTAGTGCTTTGCTGTGACTCTGGTGTTGCATGTAAGTCGGTCCAGTCAAGGATGGCAAATTTTCTTCCCTAAAGGGCATTAGTGAATCAGATGGTTGTTTCATGGTCACCTTTGTTAATAGCTTTTTATTCCAAAGTTTTATTTAATTAATTAAATTTAACTTTCAGTGTCTGGATCACTAGTCCAGGCCTCTGGATAACTGGCTCAGTTACCTAACCACAATGCTTCTGTGCCTCCAAGTATAGTGAGTAGTGAAAGTGAGAGAGTTGAGTTGTAAGTGAAAGATTTTACAATGAGAGAGTTAATAAAGAAGAAAGGTTCGAACATGGGGAATGCATGCAAGAGCAGGCCAGAAGGCCAGCCAAGCCTGTTCTGTTATTCTCTCAGATTAAATATGATCCTGCACATCAACTCCACTTCTGACAATCTCCATGCCCCTTGACTTCCTCGTTATCCAAAAGCCTATCGATCTTTGCATAGAATAAACTCAATGTGAGCATTCAAAATCCTCTAGAGTAGAAAATTCCAAAGATTTACAAACACTGAATAAAAAAAATAATGTAAATCAATGAAATGGCAGAGAGTTGGGACTGAGGGCCAAGTCAGTGAGAGCATTTCTAGTGAGATAGTGATATTACAGTGAGAATTTGAAAATCTAGTTTCAAGGAGTATTTCTTGAATGTCTTTAGAATACAAAGTTAAATTTTTGGTTTGAGATTCTGAAAAGGGTCTCTATGAACCATTACTTCCATTCATAAAATCTTCCCTTGATTTTGTCATTTCCCATAGCCTCTTCTCTCCCTTGAACTCAACCATTGACAAGCCCGCCTCCAAATATTTCCTAGAATGTCTTACCGTCCACACCAACCTAAACGTTATCCTTCATCCTTCTATATTTAGCTTTGGGAAGAAAGCTCTTTGTTTAAGTTGCTTCCAAATGGCTAGTTTTTTGCCCTCCTTTAGTTCATAATGCAGTTATAAACTTGCTCATCTCCACAGCTGTTGTTGCCATGTGTGCTCTAGTCTTTTATGCTCTTTCTGAATTTTGTTAATGCACATCTAATTTAACCAGCCATCTCCAGCTTTTACTAATCCATACCTAGCTCATTAAACCTCACTATATTCCCTCACAACACCTCTTCTGGAGTGTACAGGGAATTTCAATTTTGTTTCTTCTGCCATTCATCATTAGAAATCCCTCTGCCCACCTCCCACCAGTCTACACCCTCACACCTAATGGAAGGCGAGAATGCTCATGGCAACTGAATTAATTTTGAAAGAGCTTTTAATGAGTTTTAATTAGAGTTTATTGTGATAGAATTTATAGGAAGAGAGCTTATATTGATTGAGCTTATATTGAGTTTATAATGATCAAATTTATAATGAG
The DNA here is from genome assembly GCF_963921235.1 of Mobula hypostoma. Classification (NCBI taxonomy): domain Eukaryota; kingdom Metazoa; phylum Chordata; class Chondrichthyes; order Myliobatiformes; family Myliobatidae; genus Mobula; species Mobula hypostoma. Next base: position 39,449,270 of record NC_086114.1, read on the forward strand.
TATATAGATTGATTGAGTTTACAATGAGGTTTTGTGGTGAGAGATTATATAGTGTGAACATTTGAGAATGGATTCAGACAGAAAGGTAATAGTGATAGGGTTTGCAGTGAGAGTTTACAATAAAGGATTTTATAATGAAGGAATTTATAGTGAAAGGCTATAGGGAGTTTAAAACAAGTATGTTTATAGTAATTTAATTTATAACATGAAATATATTGTGAGTTTATAATGAGAGAATTTATAACGAGAAATTTATTGTGCTTGACTTTACCGAGAAAGTTTGCAATGGGAGAATTTGTCATACGGTGGAATATGTGCACAGGGATTTTTTGTATTTTTTAAGCTTTGCTGAAGCCGTAGATTGCCTGCTTGAGTACAGTTTCAACTGTGATATGAAACTTTAGGTACCTAGAGCCTTAGCTAGGATCTAGGCTGAATATTAGACGTGCATCTGGAATACTGGGAAAGAAATAAGGAAAAGGGACCGAGTCAAAATTTCTCCTTCTGACTGTACTGGCCCTGAGTCTGATATAATAGACCCTGTTCAGAGAAAGGCAGGATGGCCCACAAGATTTTAAACAATAGGCATTATTCATGATTATTCTATTTTATATTATGTACATATGCATAATATATGGTACAATAACATTATAAAGTTTAACTAATGAATGTTGTGATGAGGATCAACTAAAGGTTTGGAAGAGTAGAACTATACTGTAGACATTTTGACCTTCTGAGACATTGTCCAGTTGGTACATATATGCAGATCAGGTTTACATCTTGAATGAATGAATCGTATTTCAAAATAAGGAATGGCAACTGCAGCTCACCAGAGAATCTGTCAGATCTGCAGCTTGCCTTGCTGGCTTGAAGTAGGTGTCTTGACAATACACACCCCCTTTGAAGTGAAGCCCTACACAGAGACTGTTTATCTTAATGGAAAAGAAATTACAGTTAAATGTCACTATGAATCTGGAGCATCATAAATGAAGGCTGTGGTTGTATACAACTTTTTATAGCTGCTGCCTTATTACAATGGATAACCTTTATTTACTTTCATTAGACTATTAAACAACAAGAGACTATTAATTTTTCGTCTGAAACTCCATCCAAGCCCATAAAGCAAACTCGTTGCTTAATTGAGTTCATTTTAATTTCCCTCCAATCGCACTGAATTACTCCAGTGATAAATCAGGGGGACAGGCCTCACCCCCAGTAGAAAGCCTAATTTGCAGCTAATTAGAAAACTGATTCCCAGTGAAAGATCAATACCACAACGAATTGGAAATGACTTGCAATCTCCGAGATGGAGACTGAAAGAGCAAGTGAGAGAGAAAGAAAGTAGGCAGAGGGAAGAAAAGGCAAAACAGCCATGTGTCTGGAGTAGGGTGAATAAAACAGATTTAATCTAATATAATATTAATCAGGACACATGGCTTGTTGGTCCTTTTGTTGCTTTTCATCTTTGTAAGGTAGCTTTGAGATCGAGCTGGCAGTTTGAGAAGCTGCTTGATATAGTAGGACGTGTTTTAAAATTCAATGAAGTCTCCACCCCGCACTCCTGTATGCCATGGCTTCTCCTTTCAAAACCGGCTTTGCGCTGGGGAATTGCTATTGTGCATTTGAATGCTATTAAAAAGGGAACAACCCCTGCAGCTGGGCGACAGTTGTAGCACACAATCAGGGGTTAGCAGTTGTTGAATGAGACAAGGTAAGGTCAGCTGAGGCCTGATAAGACATGGACACTTGGGGTATCACTGCACTTGTGGGTCATTACAAATCACGCCAGTAACTGCAAATATTTTATCCAAACCACCCACTATTTCAAGTTTACTTCCATTTGTTTTTATTTTCCTGTTTCTTCTCTTACTTCATTCATCCCTTTGTTTTCCCATATTATTTTTCCATTCATCGTACATGCAGTGTGTAAGTTTTTATTTATAATTTAATTTCTCTTATTATAATGAAGGTCATTGTAACAGTTTTGTGTGAAAAAAAAACAGAGGATTAGCTTATTATCAACCCATATTGATCATCAAGTTTCTAGGGCTGGAACAACATAGTTAGCAGTCATACCCTGGTATGGTGGTGATTGGGAAAAGATTTCCACATTTTATTAGACTGTAATATCTTGTTAACATAGTACCTCACACCAGCTCCACCCTACTCCCACTCCCACCCATACATCAAGAGATTCAAAGTCCTTATAGCTTATGATTGCAGAAGTCACTCCTTTATTCAAAAAGGGCAGCAAGAATAAGCCAGTTAACTATAGGCTGGTGAACCTTATGTTAATAGTAATGACATAATGGAAGAATTTTTTGAGGGATAGGATTTCTGTACGTTAGGTATTGGGGATATGCTTCATGCTTTTGTGAGTGGAAAATCTTGCCTCACCAGTTTGATTGAGTTTTTTTTAAGGAAGTAACCGAGTAGTTTAATGAAGGCAGGAGTATAGACCTTCTCTATATGAACTTCAAGAAGGCATTTTACAAGCTCCCATGTGGCAGGTTGGTCCAGAAAGTTAAGGCATTGGGATTCAAGGCAAGCTGGCAATTTGGATCCAACTTGGCTTAGTGATAAGAGGCTGAAGTGATGGTTGAAGTATATTTTGTTGATTGGAAGTTTGTGAATAGCGGTCAGTGATCAGTGCCAGGTCCTTTGGTGTTGGAGATATTTGTATATATAAATAATTTGGAGTGATAGTGGTGGAGTGATTCATGAATGTTGCAAATGACACATAATTAGATAATTAGGAAGATTGTCTAAGTCTACAGCAGGAAATAGAACAAATAGAAAATTAGCTGGAGAGTTGGCAAATAGAAGCAGATCCTAGCAAGTGTAAGGTGATGCATTTTAGGATGTCAAAAAGAGGTAGAACATAAACAAGTAAAATATTGGGCACTCAGGACTATTGATGAATTGAGAGACCATGGGATCCAAGTCCATAGTTCCCTGAAAGTATCAACAAATTGAGTATGGAGGTAAAGAAGGCATATGACATGTTTGTTTTCACATGCTGTGGCACGGAATGTAGAAATTGGTATGTTATGTTGCATCAATACAAAATAGTGATTCAACCATAGGTGTGCGCTATTCTGGTTGCCACACTCTAGGAGAGATGTGGTTGCTCTGGAGAAAGTTCAAATGAGATTCACTAGGATGTTGCCTGGATGGGAAGACTTTATTTATGTGGAGAAATTGGATAGGCTGGCGCGAAGGAGGCTGAAGGGTATACAGTATAATACTATGAGAGGCACAGACTGGGTAGATAATCAACATTTGTTCTCATGGCAGTGTCAGAAACAAAAAAGACATTGGTTTAAGTTGTGAGGTTGGAAATTCAAAGTAGATGTTATGGGTGCATTTATTATACAGAAAGTGGCTGATATAAGGAACCTGCTGCAGAGGAGGTGATGGAATCACACACAGTAACTGTGCTTAAAAGACATTTAGCAGGCATGGGATAGAAATACTATCCCCATATGAGCAAATGGGATTAGTGTAAATAGGAAAAAAAAACCTGGACCTCATGAGCTGAAGGACCCTTCTTGTGCTACGTAGCTTTTACTGACCATGACAGCAAGTGTTACTAAGCTCAAGTTCAAAGTAAATTTATTATCCAAATACTATCTTGAGATTCATTTTCTTGCAGGCATTTAAAGAAAAAAAGAAATCCAATAGAAGTTTACAAAAAATGTACACAGACAAAGACTGATAATCAATCAATGTGCTAAAGAAAAATAACTGTGCAGATAAAATTTAATACTGAGAATATTAGATGTAAATATTCCTTGAAAGTTATGCAAAAGGGATGGATTTTGCTGAATAAAACACAAAGGGTAGGTATGCAGGTACAAAAAGTAATTGGGAAAGCTACTGATATGTTAACTGTTAATATGAGGGATATAGAGTGTAAGGTCATAGAAGTTACAGTACGCTGGCAAGACTGCATCAGGATTACTGTGCCCTGATTTGGCTTCTTGCTTGGAAGGCCATTCAGAGGTTCATTACATTAAGGTGTGAAGAAAGGTTGAGCAGATTGGTGATGTACTGTACTCATTAGAAATCTGTAGAATAAGAAACAAATATAATTTTGTGCAGGATTGACAGGGTGAATGCTGAGAGGGCGTTTCCTATTTAGAAGTTCGGGACATGGATTCAAAATTAGGGGTCATCCATTTCAGATGGAGCTGAGGTGGAATTTCTTCTTGCAGAGCCATGGCTCTTCAGAATTCTCTTTCTGACAGTTGTGAAGGTAGATTCATTCAATATATTAAAGACAGAGACTGACTGATAATTTAAGTTGCAACATACAGGGAGGAAGATGAATAGTAGTTTTCAGACCAGGATTAGATCCGCCATGTCCATATTGAATAGAGGAGCGGGTTTGAGAATTCAATTGGCCTTTGAATCCTTCAGTTTCTTATGTCCTGTTTGTTTGTGTAATGGAGTAAACTAACCACTCTAGGAAGTGATTAATGAGCTATTTATGATAGAATGTCCCCATGGTTGAAGGAGAACTAACAATTACACCCATTAAACTGACTGGGATTTAAATTGAAATCCCACAAGGCAATGTCTAACCACAGGGCCATCTGGTTTCACAACCGATTCACCTGTGATTTTACATTTTCTCATTCTACCTTGTTGTGATGTACAGCAATGCCTTTGGACAAATACTTCAATGGCAAAACACCTCCCTGATCCAGAGGAACATCTTGATCCCTGTTCAAAATCCTGAATAATGTTACCGAAAGCACCACACTCACAAGTGTTGCTTTTATCATAGCTTAATGGCGATCCCAGGAACATGAGCTAAAAATTTAGATGAACGTTGCAGTTCAGAAAAGGTGAAGGTACAATCTTTAAGATGGGACAGTAACAACTAAACCAACCTTCAAATCTGATGGGCAAAACTGTTCCTATAGTGCTGCTTGAAGAAGAATGAGGGTATTTTGATTCTGGCATCAACTAAATGCAATATCTTACTTTTCAGCTCTGAATTTATTTACACTTTAGTGTCAGTTATCCTTGTGTATGACTCTCAGGTCTCCATTACCTTCCACATCTCACTCCTAGATCTCAGTTATTCTCTGTAGCTCACTCCCAAGCTTCACTTATTCTCTGTTTCTCTCTTCCAGATCTCAGTTACTCTCTGCATCTCTCTCCTTGGGCTTTGTAATTTATACCTCCCTCCCAATCCTCTATCATGTCTTTCTGATGAAATGTCAGAGAATATTCATTCACTATCAATCTTCTTTGGGAAAAAAAAGTGATACATTTTAATTTTGTGTATGGGCGAGGGGTTTGGGCATGTGAGGGATTGTGAAGTCAGTTGCCTAGAATCCAAAATGAACTCCTGTCAATCTTCGCTTCATTACACCTGCCTTTTTCTGCTGTGTTTCTCCCAGGCTAATGAATATTCACTCTCTGCCTTGGCCTCTGGATTAGAAGATGTTAAAAGCAGCCTATCAGCTGCTGCCACTCCCGACCTTGGGACCAACGTTTCAGGACCCCAGAGTTATCCAGTTGTGACAGGTAAGGTGTCAATCTCATCTGCCAGTTAAAAAAAAATGACATATAGCATGCAGTGTAGATTAAAATATTTATAGACTGTTAATGGGAAATATTTCAAGATGCATCATCGTTATGAAATGTTTCACATTCTTTGGTTCCTTGGCAGAAAAAATGCACAGTTGGCAGTGGGTCAGAAAAACAAATGCTGTTAGATTCTGAAAATATCAGTCAATTTAAAACTCTGATTTTCTTATGGGACGGTCACTTGTCCATCTTTGAGACAGACCTTGATGTTTTGGAATTCCAAAGACCATAGTGCAGATTTTTCATATGTTGGAAAAATATTTGACCAGTTATGTCAGAGTATAATATTTTAAACTTTTTTTCAGTTGCTAATTATACTGGAGTAGAGGAATGGATTGCTAAGTTGTGGACGGATCAATAGATAACTGGATGAATGCTTTAATAGATTGAAAATTGTTTGCATAGATGATTAAACGGTTCTTTGGGAAGAACCATTGGTTGGATAGACAGGTGTCAGTGTGGATGAGCTAGATGAATTCTTGAGCAGAAAACAGGGAAGAAATAAATGAAAGAATACTTGGAAGATCAGTTGGCATATTAATAAGTAGATGGATGGATGAATGCATTGTCAGCTGGAAGCAGCGTAGACTATAATGGTGGATACGATTGAATGGATAAAAAGATCGATAAGGCTGGATGGTGAACAAATGGATAAATGGAGTGATAGAAATTCCTCTATCACTTTGGCCAATCATTTCTTATGGTAGTCATAACAAGATCAAATATGAGTGTCACAAATATAATCTTCGCCATTCTTCTTGACCCGTCTGCATCCGTTACACAGTTGATGAAATCTCCCTCCTCAATACTTCTCCAAGCTTTGCAGCTGAGTGGGACTACACTCACATCCTTTCATTGTCAGCTATCGATCAACTCCGTAACTTCTCTTTCCACAAACCCATACCATTGCTTCTGATAACCACCAGGGACCTACTCTTGACCCATTATTTCCCATCTGCATTTTGTTTCTTGGCTACTTTACCTAAAGATGCAGATAAGTTCCCTTGTGTTTTGACATAGCTACAGGATCTATCTCATTTCATTTCTGTATTTTGTTTAATTTGCAATATAGCTTAACTGATATCCACTGTTAAATTATCTGAATGTAAATAACTGGAAACACATTCCCAGAGCCGTGTTTGACCTCAAGGTGAATTTCAGTCAGTATGTTTATATCATCAGTGATTTCATCTTACAGATCTGTCTCTCAACCTTTCTGCTGCTGAAAACCTTATCTGCAGGACTGAGAGCTTCAGATTATTGAAAAGTACTCTTGTTCCACATCTCTTCTTCAATATTCTGTAAAATTAAGATAATCCAAAAATTCTTCTGTGCATTATCTCCTCTCTATTCTTGTATCTCCTCCCATTTTTCAACCTTCCAAATATAAGAGTTCCTCCTGTTCTGGCCTCTCAGTTCATTTTGAATGTAATTGCCCTACTATTGGCGGGTGTGCCCTTGGCCGTGGAATCATTACCCCACTTTCCTCCCTTTAGTCTCTCTTAATACATGATTACGCTGCCTATTTCAATATCTCCTCATGTGGCCAGATGTCAAGTTTAGTTTCCCTACCCCTTACAATACACAGGTGTTGCAGTTATATTGATTGGGATAGTGAATGGATGGATGATCAATGCCAAAGAAGATGACAGATAGGTGAATGAAAGAATAGACAGGTATCCAGAAAGTAGCTAGCTTCTGAATCATGGGTTACTGAGTCAGACTCAGAGGTGGGTGGGCTGGTTTTAGTGAGTTAGACTGAGATGGGTGGACTGGTTTTAGTGAGTTAGACTGAGAAATGGGTGGACTGGTTTTAGTGAGTTAGACTGAGAAATGGGTGGACTGGTTTTAGTGAGTTAGACTGAGAGGTGGGTGAGCTGGTTTTAGTGAGTTAGACTGAGAGGTGGGTGGACTGGTTTTAGTGAGTTAGACTGAGAGGTGGGTGAGCTGGTTTTGGTGAGTTAGACTGAAAGGTGGATGTGCTGGTTTTAGTGAGTTAGGCTGAGAGGTGGGTGGACTGGTTTTAGTCAGTTAGGCTGAGAGGTGGGTGGACTGGTTTCAGTGAGTTAGACTGAGAGGTGGGTGTGCTGGTTTTAGTCAGTTAGACAGAGAGGTGGGTTGGCTGGTTTTAGTGAGTTAGACTGAGAGGTGGGTGTGCTGGTTTTAGTAAGATAGACTGAGAGGAGGGTGAGCTGGTTTTAGTGAGTTAGACTGAGAAATGGGTGTGCTGGTGTTAGTGATTTAGACTGAGAGGTGCGTGGACTGGTTTTAGTGAGTTAGATTGAGAGGTGGGTGAAGTGGTTTTAGTGAGTTAGACTGAGAGGTGGGTAGGCTGGTTTTAGTGAGTTAGACTGAGAGGTTTGTGAGCTGGTTTTAGTGAGTTAGACTGAGAGGTGGGTGGACTGGTTTTAGTGAGTTAGACTGAGAGGTGGGTGTGCTGGTTTTAGTGAGTTAGACTGAGAGGTGGGTGTGCTGGTTTTAGTGAGTTAGACTGAGAGATGGGTGTGCTGGTTTTAGTGAGTTAGACTGAGAGGTGGGTGTGCTGGTTTTAGTGAGTTAGACTGAGAGGTGGGTGAGCTGGTTTTAGTGAGTTAGACTGAGAAATGTGTGTGCTGGTGTTAGTGATTTAGACTGAGAGGTGAGTGGACTGGTTTTAGTGAGTTAGACCGAGAGGTGGGTGAGCTGGTTTTAGTGAGTTAGACCAACAGGTGGGTGTGCTGGGTTTAGTGAGTCAGACTGAGAAATGGGTGTGCTGGTTTTAGTGAGTTAGACTGAGAGGTGGGTGTGCTGGTTTTAGTGAGTTAGACTGAGAGGTGGGTGTGCTGGTTTTAGTGAGTTAGACTGAGATGGGTGTGCTGGTTTTAGTGAGTTAGACTGAGAGATGGGTGTGCTGGTTTTAGTGAGTTAGACTGAGAGATGGGTGTGCTGGTTTTAGTGAGTTAGACTGAGAGGTGGGTGGACTGGTTTTAGTGAGTTAGACTGAGAGGTGGGTGAGCTGGTTTTAGTGAGTTAGACTGAGAGGTGGGTGTGCTGGTTTTAGTGAGTTAGACTGAGAGGTGGGTGGACTGGTTTTAGTGAGTTAGACTGAGAGGTGGGTGTGCTGGTTTTAGTGAGTTAGACTGAGAGGTGGGTGTGCTGGTTTTAGTGAGTTAGACTGAGAGGTGGGTGGACTGGTTTTAGTGAGTTAGACTGAGAGGTGGGTGAGCTGGTTTTAGTGAGTTAGACTGAGAGGTGGGTGGACTGGTTTTAGTGAGTTAGACTGAGAGGTGGGTGTGCTGGTTTTAGTGAGTTAGACTGAGAGGTGGGTGTGCTGGTTTTAGTGAGTTAGACTGAGAGGTGGGTGTGCTGGTTTTAGTGAGTTAGACTGAGAGGTGGGTGGACTGGTTTTAGTGAGTTAGACTGAGAGGTGGGTGTGCTGGTTTTAGTGAGTTAGATTGAGAGGTGGGTGTGCTGGTTTTAGTGAGTTAGACTGAGAGGTGGGTGTGCTGGTTTTAGTGTGTTAGACTGAGAGGTGGGTGTGCTGGTTTTAGTGAGTTAGACTGAGAGATGGGTGTGCTGGTTTTAGTGAGTTAGACTGAGAGATGGGTGTGCTGGTTTTAGTGAGTTAGACTGAGAGGTGGGTGGACTGGTTTTAGTGAGTTAGACTGAGAGGTGGGTGAGCTGGTTTTAGTGAGTTAGACTGAGAGGTGGGTGTGCTGGTTTTAGTGAGTTAGACTGAGAGGTGGGTGGACTGGTTTTAGTGAGTTAGACTGAGAGATGGGTGTGCTGGTTTTAGTGAGTTAGACTGAGAGGTGTGTGTGCTGGTTTTAGTGAGTTAGACTGAGAGGTGGGTGAACTGGTTTTAGTGAGTTAGACTGAGAGGTGGGTGTGCTGGTTTTAGTGAGTTAGACTGAGAGGTGGGTGAGCTGGTTTTAGTGAGTTAGACAGAGAGGTGGGTGGACTGGTTTTAGTGAGTTAGACTGAGAGGTGGGTGTGCTGGTTTTAGTGAGTTAGACTGAGAGATGGGTGTGCTGGTTTTAGTGAGTTAGACTGAGAGGTGGGTGTGCTGGTTTTAGTGAGTTAGACTGAGAGGTGGGTGAGCTGGTTTTAGTGAGTTAGACTGAGAGGTGGGTGTGCTGGTTTTAGTGAGTTAGACTGAGAGGTGGGTGGACTGGTTTTAGTGAGTTAGACTGAGAGGTGGGTGAGCTGGTTTTAGTGAGTTAGACTGAGAGGTGGGTGGACTGGTTTTAGTGAGTTAGACTGAGAGGTGGGTGTGCTGGTTTTAGTGAGTTAGACTGAGAGGTGGGTGTGCTGGTTTTAGTGAGTTAGACTGAGAGGTGGGTGGACTGGTTTTAGTGAGTTAGACTGAGAGGTGGGTGAGCTGGTTTTAGTGAGTTAGACTGAGAGGTGGATATACTAGTTTTAGTGAGTTAGACTGAGAGGTGGGTGGACTAGTTTTAGAGAGAGACTGAGAGGTGGGTGAGCTGGTTTTAGTGAGTTAGACTGAGGGATGGGTGTGCTGGTTTTAGTGAGTTAAACTGAGAGGTGGGTGGACTGGCTTTAGTGAGTTAGACTGAGAGGTGGGTGAGCTGGTTTTAGTGAGTTAGACTGAGAGGTGGGTGTGCTGGTTTTAGTGAGTTAGACTGAGAGGTGGGTGTGCTGGTTTTAGTGAGTTAGACTGAGAGATGGGTGTGCTGGTTTTAGTGAGTTAGACTGAGAAGTGGGTGGACTGGTTTTAGTGAGTTAGACTGAGAGGTGGGTGAGCTGGTTTTAGTGAGTTAGACTGAGAGGTGGGTGTGCTGGTTTTAGTGAGTTAGACTGAGAGGTGGGTGGACTGGTTTTAGTGAGTTAGACTGAGAGGTGGGTGAGCTGGTTTTAGTGAGTTAGACAGAGAGGTGGGTGGACTGGTTTTAGTGAGTTAGACTGAGAGGTGGGTGTGCTGGTTTTAGTGAGTTAGACTGAGAGGTGGGTGTGCTGGTTTTAGTGAGTTAGACTGAGAGGTGGGTGGACTGGTTTTAGTGAGTTAGACTGAGAGGTGGGTGTGCTGGTTTTAGTGAGTTAGACTGAGAGATGGGTGTGCTGGTTTTAGTGAGTTAGACTGAGAGGTGGGTGTGCTGGTTTTAGTGAGTTAGACTGAGAGGTGGGTGAGCTGGTTTTAGTGAGTTAGACCAAGAGGTGGGTGTGCTGGTTTTAGTGAGTTAGACTGAGAGGTGGGTGTGCTGGTTTTAGTGAGTTAGACTGAGAGGTGGGTGTGCTGGTTTTAGTGAGTTAGACTGAGAGATGGGTGTGCTGGTTTTAGTGAGTTAGACTGAGAGGTGGGTGGACTGGTTTTAGTGAGTTAGACTGAGAGGTGGGTGGTCTGGTTTTAGTGAGTTAGACTGAGAGGTGGGTGTGCTGGTTTTAGTGAGTTAGACTGAGAGATGGGTGTGCTGGTTTTAGTGAGTTAGACTGAGAGATGGGTGTGCTGGTTTTAGTGAGTTAGATTGAGAGGTGGGTGAAGTGGTTTTAGTGAGTTAGACTGAGAGGAGGGTGAGCTGGTTTTAGTGAGTTAGACTGAGAAATTGGTGTGCTGGTGTTAGTGATTTAGACTGAGAGGTGGGTGGACTGGTTTTCGTGAGTTAGATTGAGAGGTGGGTGAAGTGGTTTTAGTGAGTTAGACTGAGAGGTGGGTGTGCTGGTTTTAGTGAGTTAGACTGAGAGGTGGGTGTGCTGATTTTAGTGAGTTAGACTGAGAGGTGGGTGTGCTGGTTTTAGTGAGTTAGACTGAGATGGGGGTGCTGGTTTTAGTGAGTTAGACTGAGAGATGGGTGTGCTGGTTTTAGTGAGTTAGACTGAGAGATGGGTGTGCTGGTTTTAGTGAGTTAGACTGAGAGATGGGTGAGCTGGTTTTAGTGAGTTAGACTGAGAGGTGGGTGTGCTGGTTTTAGTGAGTTAGACTGAGAGGTGGGTGTGCTGGTTTTAGTGAGTTAGACTGAGAGGTGGGTGTGCTGGTTTTAGTGAGTTAGACTGAGAGGTGGGTGTGCTGGTTTTAGTGAGTTAGACTGAGAGGTGGGTGAAGTGGTTTTAGTGAGTTAGACTGAGAGGTGGGTGTGCTGATTTTAGTGAGTTAGACTGAGAGGTGGGTGTGCTGGTTTTAGTGAGTTAGACTGAGAGTTGGGTGGACTGGTTTTATTGAGTTAGACTGAGAGGTGGGTGGTCTGGTTTTAGTGAGTTAGACTGAGAGATGGGTGTGCTGGTTTTAGAGAGTTAGACTGAGAGGTGGGTGAGCTGGTTTTAGTCAGTTGGACAGACAGGTGGGTTGGCTGGTTTTAGTGAGTTAGATTGAGAGGTGGGTGTGCTGGTTTTAGTAAGATAGACTGAGAGGAGGGTGAGCTGGTTTGAGTGAGTTAGACTGAGAAATGGGTGTGCTGGTTTTAGTGAGTTAGACTGAGAGGTGGGTGGACTGGCTTTTGTGAGTTAGACTGAGAGGTGGGTGAGCTGGTTTTGGTGAGTTAGACTGAGAGGTGGGTGTGCTGGTTTTAGTGAGTTAGACTGAGAGGTGGGTGTGCTGGTTTTAGTGAGTTAGACTGAGAGATAAGTCTGCTGGTTTTAGTGAGTTAGATAGAGAGGTCGGTGTGCTGGTTTTAGTGAGTTAGACTGAGAGATGGGTGTGCTGGTTTTAGTGAGTTAGACTGAGACGTGGGTGGACTGGTTTTAGTGAGTTAGACTGAGAGGTTTGTGAGCTGGTTTTAGTGAGTTAGACTGAGAGGTGTGTGGACTGGTTTTAGTGAGTTAGACTGAAAGGTGGGTGTGCTGGTTTTAGTGAGTTAGACTAAGAGATAAGTCTGCTGGTTTTAGTGAGTTAGATACAGAGGTGGGTGTGCTGGTTTTAGTGAGTTAGACTGAGAGGTGGGTGGACTGGGTTTAGAGAGTTAGACTGAGAGGTGGGTGAGCTGGTTTTAGTGAGTTAGACTGAGAGATGGGTGTGCTGGTTTTAGTGAGTTAGACTGAGAGGTAAGTCTGCTGGTTTTAGTGAGTTAGATTGAGAGGTGGGTGTGCTGGTTTTAGTGAGTTAGATTGAGAGATGGGTGTGCTGGTTTTAGTGAGTTAGACTGAGAGTTGGGTGGACTGGTTTTATTGAGTTAGACTGAGAGGTGGGTGGTCTGGTTTTAGTGAGTTAGACTGAGATGGGTGTGCTGGTTTTAGTGAGTTAGACTGAGAGATGGGTGTGCTGGTTTTAGTGAGTTAGACTGAGAGATGGGTGTGCTGGTTTTAGTGAGTTAGACTGAGAGGTGGGTGAAGTGGTTTTAGTGAGTTAGACTGAGAGGTGGGTGAGCTGGTTTTAGTGAGTTAGACTGAGAAATGGGTGTGCTGGTTTTAGTGAGTTAGACTGAGAGGTGGGTGGACTGGTTTTAGTGAGTTAGACTGAGAGATGGGTGAAGTGGTTTTAGTGAGTTCGACTGAGAGATGGGTGTGCTGGTTTTAGTGAGTTAGACGGAGAGTTGGGTGGACTGGTTTTATTGAGTTAGACTGAGAGGTGGGTGGTCTGGTTTTAGTGAGTTAGACTGAGATGGGTGTGCTGGTTTTAGTAAGTTAGACTGAGAGATGGGTGTGCTGGTTTTAGTGAGTTAGACTGAGAGATGGGTGTGCTGGTTTTAGTGAGTTAGACTGAGAGGTGGGTGGACTGGTTTTAGTGAGTTAGACTGAGAGGTGGGTGTGCTGGTTTTAGTGAGTTAGACTGAGAGGTGGGTGTGCTGGTTTTAGTGAGTTAGACTGAGAGGTGGGTGTGCTGGTTTTAGTGAGTTAGACTGAGAGGTGGGTGTGCTGGTTTTAGTGAGTTAGACTGAGAGGTGGGTGAAGTGGTTTTAGTGAGTTAGACTGAGAGATGGGTGTGCTGGTTTTAGTGAGTTAGGCTGAGAGGTGGGTGGACTGGTTTTAGAGAGTTAGACTGAGAGGTGGGTGAGCTGGTTTTAGTCAGTTGGACAGACAGGTGGGTTGGCTGGTTTTAGTGAGTTAGACTGAGAGGTGGGTGTGCTGGTTTTAGTAAGTTAGACTGAGAGGTGGGTGAGCTGGTTTTAGTGAGTTAGACTGAGAAATGGGTGTGCTGGTTTTAGTGAGTTAGACTGAGAGGTGGGTGAGCTGGTTTTAGTGAGTTAGACTGAGAGGTGGGTGGACTGGTTTTAGTGAGTTAGACTGAGAGGTGGGTGAGCTGGTTTTAGTGAGTTAGACAGAGAGGTGGGTGGACTGGTTTTAGTGAGTTAGACCAACAGGTGGGTGTGCTGGTTTTAGTGAGTTAGACTGAGATGGGTGTGCTGGTTTTAGTAAGTTAGACTGAGAGGTGGGTGAGCTGGTTTTACTGAGTTAGATTGAGAGGTGGGTGAAGTTGTTTTAGGGAGTTAGACTGAGAGGTGGGTGTGCTGGATTTAGTGAGTTAGACTGAGAGGTGGGTGTGCTGGTTTTAGTGAGTTAGACTGAGAGGTGGGTGTGCTGGTTTTAGTGAGTTAGACTGAGAGGTTTGTGAGCTGGTTTTAGTGAGTTAGACTGAGAGGTGTGTGGACTGGTTTTAGTGAGTTAGACTGAGAGGTGGGTGTGCTGGTTTTAGTGAGTTAGACTGAGAGGTAGGTATGCTGGTTTTAGTGAGTTAGATAGAGAGGTGGGTGTGCTGGTTTTAGTGAGTTAGACTGAGAGGTGGGTGTGCTGGTTTTAGTGAGTTAGATTGAGAGATGGGTGTGCTGGTTTTCGTGAGTTAGACTGAGAGTTGGGTGGACTGGTTTTATTGAGTTAGACTGAGAGGTGGGTGGTCTGGTTTTAGTGAGTTAGACTGAGAGGTTTGTGAGCTGGTTTTAGTGAGTTAGACTGAGAGGTGGGTGGACTGGTTTTAGTGAGTTAGACTGAGAGGTGGGTGAGCTGGTTTTAGTGAGTTAGACTGAGAAATGGGTGTGCTGGTTTTAGTGAGTTAGACTGAGAGGTGGGTGGACTGGTTTTAGTGAGTTAGATTGAGAGGTGGGTGAAGTGGTTTTAGTGAGTTAGACTGAGAGGTGGGTGTGCTGGTTTTAGTGAGTTAGACTGAGAGGTGGGTGTGCTGGTTTTAGTGAGTTAGACTGAGAGGTGGGTGTGCTGGTTTTAGTGAGTTAGACTGAGATGGGTGTGCTGGTTTTAGTAAGTTAGACTGAGAGATGGGTGTGCTGGTTTTAGTGAGTTAGACTGAGAGATGGGTGTGCTGGTTTTAGTGAGTTAGACTGAGAGGTGGGTGTGCTGGTTTTAGTGAGTTAGACTGAGAGGTGGGTGTGCTGGTTTTAGTGAGTTAGACTGAGAGGTGGGTGTGCTGGTTTTAGTGAGTTAGACTGAGAGGTGGGTGTGCTGGTTTTAGTGAGTTAGACTGAGAGGTGGGTGTGCTGGTTTTAGTGAGTTAGACTGAGAGGTGGGTGGACTGGTTTTAGTGAGTTAGACTGAGAGGTGGGTGTGCTGGTTTTAGTGAGTTAGACTGAGAGATGGGTGTGCTGGTTTTAGTGAGTTAGACTGAGAGTTGGGTGGACTGGTTTTATTGAGTTAGACTGAGAGGTCGGTGGTCTGGTTTTAGTGTGTTAGACTGAGATGGGTGTGCTGGTTTTAGTAAGTTAGACTGAGAGGTGGGTGAGCTGGTTTTAGTGAGTTGGACAGAGAGGTGGGTGGACTGGTTTTAGTGAGTTAGACTGAGAGGTGGGTGTGCTGGTTTTAGTGAGTTAGACTGAGAGGTGGGTGAGCTGGTTTTAGTGAGTTAGACTGAGAGGTGGGTGTGCTGGTTTTAGTGAGTTAGACTGAGAGGTGGGTGGACTGGTTTTAGTGAGTTAGACTGAGAGGTGGGTGAGCTGGTTTTAGTGAGTTAGACTGAGAGGTGGGTGTGCTGGTTTTAGTGAGTTAGACTGAGAGGTGGGTGTGCTGGTTTTAGTGAGTTAGACTGAGAGATGGGTGTGCTGGTTTTAGTGAGTTAGACTGAGAGGTGGGTGTGCTGGTTTTAGTGAGTTAGACTGAGAGATGGGTGTGCTGGTTTTAGTGAGTTAGACTGAGAGGTGGGTGGACTGGTTTTAGTGAGTTAGACTGAGAGGTTTGTGAGCTGGTTTTAGTGAGTTAGACTGAGAGGTGTGTGGACTGGTTTTAGTGAGTTGGACTGAGAGGTGGGTGTGCTGGTTTTCGTGAGTTAAACTGAGAGATAAGTCTGCTGGTTTTAGTGAGTTAGATAGAGAGGTGGGTGTGCTGGTTTTAGTGAGTTAGACTGAGAGGTGGGTGGACTGGTTTTAGTGAGTTAGACTGAGAGGTGGGTGAGCTGGTTTTAGTGAGTTAGACTGAGAGATGGGTGTGCTGGTTTTAGTGAGTTAGACTGAGAGGTGGGTGTGCTGGTTTTAGTGAGTTAGACTGAGAGGTGGGTGTGCTGGTTTTAGTGAGTTAGACTGAGAGATGGGTGTGCTGGTTTTAGTGAGTTAGACTGAGAGTTGGGTGGACTGGTTTTATTGAGTTAGACTGAGAGGTCGGTGGTCTGGTTTTAGTGAGTTAGACTGAGATGGGTGTGCTGGTTTTAGTAAGTTAGACTGAGAGATGGGTGTGCTGGTTTTAGTGAGTTAGACTGAGAGATGGGTGTGCTGGTTTTAGTGAGTTAGATTGAGAGGTGGGTGAAGTGGTTTTAGATAGTTAGACTGAGAGGAGGGTGAGCTGGTTTTAGTGAGTTAGACTGAGAAATGGGTGTGCTGGTGTTAGTGATTTAGACTGAGAGGTGCGTGGACTGGTTTTAGTGAGTTAGATTGAGAGGTGGGTGAAGTGGTTTTAGTGAGTTAGACTGAGAGGTGGGTGTGCTGGTTTTAGTGAGTTAGACTGAGAGGTGGGTGGACTGGTTTTAGTGAGTTAGACTGAGAGATGGGTGGACTGGTTTTAGTGAGTTAGACTGAGAGATGGGTGTGCTGGTTTTAGTGAGTTAGACTGAGAGATGGGTGTGCTAGTTTTAGTGAGTTAGACTGAGAGATGGGTGTGCTGGTTTTAGTGCGTTAGACTGAGAGATAAGTCTGCTGGTTTTAGTGAGTTAGATAGAGAGGTGGGTGTGCTGGTTTTAGTGAGTTAGACTGAGAGGTGGGTGTGCTGGTTTTAGTGAGTTAGACTGAGAGGTGGGTGTGCTGGTTTTAGTGAGTTAGACTGAGAGGTGGGTGTGCTGGTTTTAGTGAGTTAGACTGAGAGGTGGGTGAAGTGGTTTTAGTGAGTTAGACTGAGAGGTGGGTGTGCTGGTTTTAGTGAGTTAGACTGAGAGGTGGGTGGACTGGTTTTAGAGAGTAAGACTGAGAGGTGGGTGAGCTGGTTTAAGTCAGTTAGACAGACAGGTGGGTTGGCTGGTTTTAGTGAGTTAGACTGAGAGGTGGGTGTGCTGGTTTTAGTGAGTTAGACTGAGAGGTGGGTGAGCTGGTTTTAGTGAGTTAGACTGAGAGATGGGTGTGCTGGTTTTCGTGAGTTAGACTGAGAGGTGGGTGAGCTGGTTTTAGTGAGTTAGACTGAGAGGTGGGTGGACTGGTTTTAGTGAGTTAGACTGAGAGGTGGGTGTGCTGGTTTTAGTGAGTTAGACTGAGAGGTGGGTGGACTGGTTTTAGTGAGTTAGACTGAGAGGTGGGTGTGCTGGTTTTAGTGAGTTAGACTGAGAGGTGGGTGTGCTGGTTTTAGTGAGTTAGACTGAGAGGTGGGTGAGCTGGTTTTAGTGAGTTAGATTGAGAGGTGGGTGAAGTGGTTTTAGTGAGTTAGACTGAGAGGTGGGTGTGCTGGTTTTAGTGAGTTAGACTGAGAGGTGGGTGTGCTGGTTTTAGTGAGTTAGACTGAGAGGTGGGTGTGCTGGTTTTAGTGAGTTAGACTGAGAGGTTTGTGAGCTGGTTTTAGTGAGTTAGACTGAGAGGTGTGTGGACTGGTTTTAGTGAGTTAGACTGAGAGGTGGGTGTGCTGGTTTTAGTGAGTTAGACTGAGAGGTGGGTGTGCTGGTTTTAGTGAGTTAGACTGAGAGGTGGGTGTGCTGGTTTTAGTGAGTTAGACTGAGAGGTGGGTGTGCTGGTTTTAGTGAGTTAGACTGAGAGATGGGTGTGCTGGTTTTAGTGAGTTAGACTGAGAGTTGGGTGGACTGGTTTTATTGAGTTAGACTGAGAGGAGGGTGGTCTGGTTTTAGTGAGTTAGACTGAGAGGTTTGTGAGCTGGTTTTAGTGAGTTGGACTGAGAGGTGTGTGGACTGGTTTTAGGGAGTTAGACTGAGAGGAGGTTGAGCTGGTTTTAGTGAGTTAGACTGAGAAATGTGTGTGCTGGTGTTAGTGATTTAGAATGAGAGGTGGGTGGACTGGTTATCGTGAGTTAGACTGAGATGGGAGTGCTGGTTTTAGAGAGTTAGACTGAGAGGTGGGTGAGCTGGTTTTAGTGAGTTAGACTGAGAGGTGGGTGTGCTGGTTTTAGTGAGTTAGACTGAGAGGTGGGTGGACTGGTTTTAGTGAGTTAGACTGAGAGATGGGTGGACTGGTTTTAGTGAGTTAAACTGAGAGGTGGGTGTGCTGGTTTTAGTGAGTTAGACTGAGAGGTGGGTGTGCTGGTTTTAGTGAGTTAGACTGAGAGGTGGGTGTGCTGGTTTTAGTGAGTTAGATTGAGAGGTGGGTGAAGTGGTTTTAGTGAGTTAGACTGAGAGGTGGGTGTGCTGGTTTTAGTGAGTTAGACTGAGAGTTGGGTGGACTGGTTTTATTGAGTTAGACTGAGAGGTGGGTGGTCTGGTTTTAGTGAGTTAGACAGAGATGGGTGTGCTGGTTTTAGTAAGTTAGACTGAGAGATGGGTGTGCTGGTTTTAGTGAGTTAGACTGAGAGATGGGTGTGCTGGTTTTAGTGAGTTAGACTGAGAAATGGGTGGGCTGGTTTTAGTGACTTAGACTGAGAGGTGGGTGAGCTGGTTGTAGTGAGTTAGACTGAGAGATGGATGTGCTGGTTTTAGTCAGTTAGACTGAGAGGTGGGTGAGCTGGTTTTAGTGAGTTAGACTGAGAGGTTGGTGGACTGGTTTTAGTGAGTTAGACTGAGAGGTGGGTGGACTGGTTTTAGTGAGTTAGACTGAGAGGTGGGTGTGCTGGTTTTAGTGAGTTAGACAGAGAGGTGGGTGTGCTGGTTTTAGTGAGTTAGACTGAGAGGTGGGTGTGCTGGTTTTAGTAAGTTAGACTGAGAGGTGGGTGAGCTGGTTTTAGTGAGTTAGACTGAGAAATGGGTGTGCTGGTGTTAGTGATTTAGACTGAGAGGTGGGTGGACTGGTTTTAGTGAGTTAGATTGAGAGGTGGGTGAAGTGGTTTTAGTGAGTTAGACTGAGAGGTGGGTGTGCTGGTTTTAGTGAGTTAGACTGAGAGGTTTGTGAGCTGGTTTTAGTGAGTTAGACTGAGAGGTGTGTGGACTGGTTTTAGTGAGTTAGACTGAGAGGTGGGTGTGCTGGTTTTAGAGAGTTAGACTGAGAGGTGTGTGTGCTGGTTTTAGTGAGTTAGACTCAGAGATAAGTCTGCTGGTTTTAGTGAATTAGATAGAGAGGTGGGTGTGCTGGTTTTAGTGAGTTAGACTGAGAGGTGGGTGTGCTGGTTTTAGTGAGTTAGACTGAGAGGTGGGTGTGCTGGTTTTAGTGAGTTAGACTGAGAGGTGGGTGGACTGGTTTTAGTGAGTTAGACTGAGAGGTGGGTGAGCTGGTTTTAGTGAGTTAGACTGAGAGGTGGGTGTGCTGGTTTTAGTGAGTTAGACTGAGAGGTGGGTGGACTGGTTTTAGTGAGTTAGACTGAGAGGTGGGTGAGCTGGTTTTAGTGAGTTAGACTGAGAGGTGGGTGGACTGGTTTTAGTGAGTTAGACTGAGAGGTGGGTGTGCTGGTTTTAGTGAGTTAGACTGAGAGATGGGTGTGCTGGTTTTAGTGAGTTAGACTGAGAGGTGGGTGTGCTGGTTTTAGTGAGTTAGACTGAGAGGTGGGTGTGCTGGTTTTAGTGAGTTAGACTGAGAGGTGGGTGTGCTGGTTTTAGTGAGTTAGACTGAGAGGTGGGTGAAGTGGTTTTAGTGAGTTAGACTGAGAGGTGGGTGAGCTGGTTTTAGTGAGTTAGACTGAGAAATGGGTGTGCTGGTTTTAGTGAGTTAGACTGAGAGGTGGGTGGACTGGTTTTAGTGAGTTAGACTGAGAGGTGGGTGTGCTGGTTTTAGTGAGTTAGACTGAGAGGTGGGTGTGCTGGTTTTAGTGAGTTAGACTGAGAGGTGGGTGGACTGGTTTTAGTGAGTTAGACTGAGAGGTGGGTGAGCTGGTTTTAGTGAGTTAGACTGAGAGGTGGGTGGACTGGTTTTAGTGAGTTAGACTGAGAGGTGGGTGTGCTGGTTTTAGTGAGTTAGACTGAGAGATGGGTGTGCTGGTTTTAGTGAGTTAGACTGAGAGGTGGGTGGACTGGTTTTAGTGAGTTAGACTGAGAGGTGGGTGAGCTGGTTGTAGTGAGTTAGACTGAGAGGTGGATGTGCCCGTTTTAGTCAGTTAGACTGAGAGGTGGGTGAACTGGTTTTAGTGAGTTAGACTGAGAGGTGGGTGGACTGGCTTGAGTGAGTTAGACTGAGAGGTGGGTGAGCTGGTTTTGGTGAGTTAGACTGAGAGGTGGGTGTGCTGGTTTTAGTGAGTTAGACTGAGAGGTGGGTGGACTGGTTTTAGTGAGTTAGACTGAGAGGTGGGTGGACTGGTTTTAGTGAGTTAGACTGAGAGGTGGGTGTGCTGGTTTTAGTGAGTTAGACTGAGAGGTGGGTGAGCTGGTTTTAGTGAGTTAGACTGAGAAATGGGTGTGCTGGTGTTAGTGAGTTAGACTGAGAGGTGGGTGGACTGGTTTTAGTGAGTTAGACTGAGAGGTGGGTGAAGTGGTTTTAGTGAGTTAGACTGAGAGGTGGGTGTGCTGGTTTTAGTGAGTTAGACTGAGAGGTGGGTGAGCTGGTTTTAGTGAGTTAGACAGAGAGGTGGGTGGACTGGTTTTAGTGAGTTAGACTGAGAGGTGGGTGTGCTGGTTTTAGTGAGTTAGACTGAGAGGTGGGTGTGCTGGTTTTAGTGAGTTAGACTGAGAGATGGGTGTGCTGGTTTTAGTGAGTTAGACTGAGAGGTGGGTGTGCTGGTTTTAGTGAGTTAGACTGAGAGGTGGGTGAGCTGGTTTTAGTGAGTTAGACTGAGAAATGGGTGTGCTGGTGTTAGTGAGTTAGACTGAGAGGTGGGTGGACTGGTTTTAGTGAGTTAGACTGAGAGGTGGGTGAGCTGGTTTTAGTGAGTTAGATTGAGAGGTGGGTGTGCTGGTTTTAGTGAGTTAGACTGAGAGATGGGTGTGCTGGTTTTAGTGAGTTAGACTGAGAGGTGGGTGTGCTGGTTTTAGTGAGTTAGACTGAGAGGTGGGTGAGCTGGTTTTAGTGAGTTAGACCAACAGGTGGGTGTGCTGGTTTTAGTGAGTTAGACTGAGAGGTGGGTGTGCTGGTTTTAGTGAGTTAGACTGAGAGGTGGGTGTGCTGGTTTTAGTGAGTTAGACTGAGAGTTGGGTGGACTGGTTTTATTGAGTTAGACTGAGAGATGGGTGGACTGGTTTTAGTGAGTTAGACTGAGAGATGGGTGTGCTGGTTTTAGTGAGTTAGACTGAGAGATGGGTGTGCTGGTTTTAGTGAGTTAGACTGAGAGGTGGGTGTGCTGGTTTTAGTGAGTTAGACTGAGAGATGGGTGTGCTGGTTTTAGTGAGTTAGACTGAGAGGTGGGTGTGCTGGTTTTAGTGAGTTAGACTGAGAGGTGGGTGTGCTGGTTTTAGTGAGTTAGACTGAGAGGTGGGTGTGCTGGTTTTCGTGAGTTAGACTGAGAGGTGGGTGTGCTGGTTTTAGTGAGTTAGACCAACAGGTGGGTGTGCTGGTTTTAGTGAGTTAGACTGAGAGGTGGGTGTGCTGGTTTTAGTGAGTTAGACTGAGAGGTGGGTGTGCTGGTTTTAGTGAGTTAGACTGAGAGTTGGGTGGACTGGTTTTATTGAGTTAGACTGAGAGGTGGGTGGTCTGGTTTTAGTGAGTTAGACAGAGATGGGTGTGCTGGTTTTAGTAAGTTAGACTGAGAGTTGTGTGAGCTGGTTGTAGTCAGTTGGACAGAAAGGTGGGTTGTCTCGTTTTAGTGAGTTAGACTGCGAGGTGGGTGTGCTGGTTTTAGTAGGGTAGACTGAGAGGTGGGTGAGCTGGTTTTGGTGAGTTAGACTGAGAGGTGTATGTGCTGGTTTTAGTGAGTTAGACTGAAAGGTGGGTGGACTGGTTTTAGTGAGTTAGACTGAGAGGTGGGTGAGCTGGTTTTAGTGAGTTAGACTGAGAGGTGGGTGTGCTGGTTTTAGTGAGTTAGACTGAGAGGTGGGTGTGCTGGTTTTAGTGAGTTAGACTGAGAGGTGGGTGTGCTGGTTTTAGTGAGTTAGACTGAGAGGTGGGTGGACTGGTTTTAGTGAGTTAGACTGAGAGGTGGGTGAGCTGGTTTTAGTGAGTTAGACTGAGAGGTGGGTGTGCTGGTTTTAGTGAGTTAGACTGAGAGGTGGGTGAGCTGGTTTTAGTGAGTTAGACTGAGAGGTGGGTGTGCTGGTTTTAGTGAGTTAGGCTGAGAGGTGGGTGGACTGGTTTTAGAGAGTTAGACTGAGAGGTGGGTGAGCTGGTTTTAGTCAGTTAGACAGACAGGTGGGTTGGCTGGTTTTAGTGAGTTAGACTGAGAGGTGGGTGTGCTGGTTTTAGTAAGATAGACTGAGTGGAGGGTGAGCTGGTTTTAGTGAGTTAGACTGAGAAATGGGTGTGCTGGTGTTAGTGATTTAGACTGAGAGGTGCGTGGACTGGTTTTAGTGAGTTAGATTGAGAGGTGGGTGAAGTGGTTTTAGTGAGTTAGACTGAGAGGTGGGTGTGCTGGTTTTAGTGAGTTAGACTGAGAGGTGGGTGAGCTGGTTTTAGTGAGTTAGACTGAGAGGTGGGTGGACTGGTTTTAGTGAGTTAGACTGAGAGGTGGGTGTGCTGGTTTTAGTGAGTTAGACTGAGAGATGGGTGTGCTGGTTTTAGTGAGTTAGACTGAGAGATGGGTGTGCTGGTTTTAGTGAGTTAGACTGAGAGGTGGGTGTGCTGGTTTTAGTGAGTTAGACTGAGAGGTGGGTGAGCTGGTTTTAGTGAGTTAGACTGAGAGGTGGGTGTGCTGGTTTTAGTGAGTTAGACTGAGAGGTGGGTGGACTGGTTTTAGTGAGTTAGACTGAGAGGTGGGTGAGCTGGTTTTAGTGAGTTAGACTGAGAGGTGGGTGTGCTGGTTTTAGTGAGTTAGACTGAGAGATGGGTGTGCTGGTTTTAGTGAGTTAGACTGAGAGGTGGGTGTGCTGGTTTTAGTGAGTTAGACTGAGAGGTGGGTGAGCTGGTTTTAGTGAGTTAGAATGAGAGATGGGTGTGCTGGTTTTAGTGAGTTAGACTGAGAGGTAAGACTGCTGGTTTTAGTGAGTTAGATAGAGAGGTGGGTGTGCTGGTTTTAGTGCGTTAGATTGAGAGATGGATGTGCTGGTTTTAGTGAGTTAGACTGAGAGTTGGGTGGACTGGTTTTATTGAGTTAGACAGAGAGGTGGGTGGTCTGGTTTTAGTAAGTTAGACTGAGATGGGTGTGCTGGTTTTCGTAATTTAGACGGAGAGATGGGTGTGCTGATTTTAATGAGTTAGACTGAGAGATGGGTGTGCTGGTTTTAGTGAGTTAGATTGAGAGTTGGGTGAAGTGCTTTTAGATAGTTAGACTGAGAGGAGGGTGAGCTGGTTTTAGTGAGTTAGACTGAGAAATGTGTGTGCAGGTGTCAGTGATTTAGACTGAGAGGTGGGTGGACTGGTTTTCGTGAGTTAGATTGAGAGGTGGGTGAAGTGGTTTTGGTGAGCTAGACTGAGAGGTGGGTGTGCTGGTTTTAGTGAGTTAGACTGAGAGGTGGGTGTGCTGGTTTTAGTGAGTTAGACTGAGAGGTGGGTGTGCTGGTTTTAGTGAGTTAGACTGAGAGTTGGGTGGACTGGTTTTATTGAGTCAGACTGAGAGGTGGGTGGTCTGGTTTTAGTGAGTTAGACAGAGATGGGGGTGCTGGTTTTAGTAAGTTAGACTTAGAGATGGGTGTGCTGGTTTTAGTGAGTTAGACTGAGAGATGGGTGTGCTGGTTTTAGTGAGTTAGACTGAGAGGTGGGTGTGCTGGTTTTAGTGAGTTAGACTGAGAGGTGGGTGGACTGGTTTTAGTGAGTTAGACTGAGAGGTGGGTGAGCTGGTTTTAGTGAGTTAGACTGAGAGGTGGATGTGCTGGTTTTAGTGAGTTAGACTGAGAGGTGGGTGAGCTGGTTTTAGTGAGTTAGACTGAGAGGTGGGTGGACTGGTTTTAGTGAGTTAGACTGAGAGGTGGGTGAGCTGGTTTTAGTGAGTTAGACTGAGAGGTGGGTGTGCTGGTTTTAGTGAGTTAGACTGAGAGGTGGGTGGACTGGTTTTAGTGAGTTAGACTGAGAGGTGGGTGGACTGGTTTTAGTGAGTTAGACTGAGAGGTGGGTGTGCTGGTTTTAGTCAGTTAGACAGAGAGGTGGGTTGGCTGGTTTTAGTGAGTTAGACTGAGAGGTGGGTGTGCTGGTTTTAGTGAGTTAGACTGAGAGGTGGGTGAGCTGGTTTTAGTGAGTTAGACTGAGAAATGGGTGTGCTGGTTTTAGTGAGTTAGACTGAGAGGTGGGTGGACTGGTTTTAGTGAGTTAGATTGAGAGGTGGGTGAAGTGGTTTTAGTGAGTTAGACTGAGAGGTGGGTGTGCTGGTTTTAGTGAGTTAGACTGAGAGGTGGGTGAGCTGGTTTTAGTGAGTTAGACAGAGAGGTGGGTGGACTGGTTTTAGTGAGTTAGACTGAGAGGTGGGTGTGCTGGTTTTAGTGAGTTAGACTGAGAAATCGGTGTGCTGGTTTTAGTGAGTTAGACTGAGATATGGGTGTGCTGGTTTTAGTGAGTTAGATAGAGAGGTGGGTGTGCTGGTTTTAGTGAGTTAGACTGAGAGGTGGGTGTGCTGGTTTTAGTGAGTTAGACTGAGAGGTGGGTGTGCTGGTTTTAGTGAGTTAGACTGAGAGGTGGGTAGACTGGTTTTAGTGAGTTAGACTGAGAGGTGGGTGAGCTGGTTTTAGTGAGTTAGACTGAGAGGTGGGTGTGCTGGTTTTAGTGAGTTAGACTGAGAGGTGGGTGTGCTGGTTTTAGTGAGTTAGATAGAGAGGTGGGTGTGCTGGTTTTAGTGAGTTAGACTGAGAGGTGGGTGTGCTGGTTTTAGTGAGTTAGACTGAGAGGTGGGTGTGCTGGTTTTAGTGAGTTAGACTGAGAGATGGGTGTGCTGGTTTTAGTGAGTTAGACTGAGAGATGGGTGTGCTGGTTTTAGTGAGTTAGACTGAGAGGTGGGTGGACTGGTTTTAGTGAGTTAGACTGAGAGGTGGGTGAGCTGGTTTTAGTGAGTTAGACTGAGAGGTGGGTGTGCTGGTTTTAGTGAGTTAGACTGAGAGGTGGGTGGACTGGTTTTAGTGAGTTAGACTGAGAGGTGGGTGTGCTGGTTTTAGTGAGTTAGACTGAGAGGTGGGTGTGCTGGTTTTAGTGAGTTAGACTGAGAGGTGGGTGGACTGGTTTTAGTGAGTTAGACTGAGAGGTGGGTGAGCTGGTTTTAGTGAGTTAGACTGAGAGGTGGGTGGACTGGTTTTAGTGAGTTAGACTGAGAGGTGGGTGTGCTGGTTTTAGTGAGTTAGACTGAGAGGTGGGTGTGCTGGTTTTAGTGAGTTAGACTGAGAGGTGGGTGTGCTGGTTTTAGTGAGTTAGACTGAGAGGTGGGTGGACTGGTTTTAGTGAGTTAGACTGAGAGATGGGTGTGCTGGTTTTAGTGAGTTAGATTGAGAGGTGTGTGTGCTGGTTTTAGTGAGTTAGACTGAGAGGTGGGTGTGCTGGTTTTAGTGAGTTAGACTGAGAGGTGGGTGTGCTGGTTTTAGTGAGTTAGACTGAGAGGTGGGTGTGCTGGTTTTAGTGAGTTAGACTGAGAGATGGGTGTGCTGGTTTTAGTGAGTTAGACTGAGAGGTGGGTGGACTGGTTTTAGTGAGTTAGACTGAGAGGTGGGTGAGCTGGTTTTAGTGAGTTAGACTGAGAGGTGGGTGTGCTGGTTTTAGTGAGTTAGACTGAGAGGTGGGTGGACTGGTTTTAGTGAGTTAGACTGAGAGGTGGGTGTGCTGGTTTTAGTGAGTTAGACTGAGAGGTGGGTGTGCTGGTTTTAGTGAGTTAGACTGAGAGGTGGGTGGACTGGTTTTAGTGAGTTAGACTGAGAGGTGGGTGTGCTGGTTTTAGTGAGTTAGACTGAGAGGTTTGTGAGCTGGTTTTAGTGAGTTAGACTGAGAGGTGGGTGGACTGGTTTTAGTGAGTTAGACTGAGAGGTGGGTGTGCTGGTTTTAGTGAGTTAGACTGAGAGATGGGTCTGCTGGTTTTAGTGAGTTAGATAGAGAGGTCGGTGTGCTGGTTTTAGTGAGTTAGACTGAGAGGTGGGTGTGCTGGTTTTAGTGAGTTAGACTGAGAGGTGGGGAAGCTGGTTTTAGTGAGTTAGACTGAGAGGTGGGTGGACTGGTTTTAGTGAGTTAGACTGAGAGGTGGGTGAGCTGGTTTTAGTGAGTTAGACTGAGAGGTGGGTGGACTGGTTTTAGTGAGTTAGACTGAGAGGTGGGTGTGCTGGTTTTAGTGAGTTAGACTGAGAGGTGGGTGTGCTGGTTTTAGTGAGTTAGACTGAGAGGTGGGTGGACTGGTTTTAGTGAGTTAGACTGAGAGGTGGGTGAGCTGGTTTTAGTGAGTTAGACTGAGAGGTGGGTGTGCTGGTTTTAGTGAGTTAGACTGAGAGGTGGGTGGACTGGTTTTAGTGAGTTAGACTGAGAGGTGGGTGAGCTGGTTTTAGTGAGTTAGACTGAGAGGTGGGTGTGCTGGTTTTAGTGAGTTAGACTGAGAGGTGGGTGGACTGGTTTTAGTGAGTTAGACTGAGAGGTGGGTGTGCTGGTTTTAGTGAGTTAGACTGAGAGGTGGGTGTGCTGGTTTTAGTGAGTTAGACTGAGAGGTGGGTGTGCTGGTTTTAGTGAGTTAGACTGAGAGGTGGGTGTGCTGGTTTTAGTGAGTTAGACTGAGAGGTGGGTGGACTGGTTTTAGTGAGTTAGACTGAGAGGTGGGTGAGCTGGTTTTAGTGAGTTAGACTGAGAGGTGGGTGTGCTGGTTTTAGTGAGTTAGACTGAGAGGTGGGTGGACTGGTTTTAGAGAGTTAGACTGAGAGGTGGGTGAGCTGGTTTTAGTGAGTTAGACAGAGAGGTGGGTGGACTGGTTTTAGTGAGTTAGACTGAGAGGTGGGTGTGCTGGTTTTAGTGAGTTAGACTGAGAGATGGGTGTGCTGGTTTTAGTGAGTTAGACTGAGAGGTGGGTGGACTGGTTTTAGTGAGTTAGACTGAGAGATGGGTGGACTGGTTTTAGTGAGTTAGACTGAGAGATGGGTGTGCTGGTTTTAGTGAGTTAGACTGAGAGGTGGGTGTGCTGGTTTTAGTGAGTTAGACTGAGAGGTGGTTGAGCTGGTTTTAGTGAGTTAGACTGAGAGGTGGGTGTGCTGGTTTTAGTGAGTTAGACTGAGAGGTGGGTGTGCTGGTTTTAGTGAGTTAGACTGAGAGGTGGGTGTGCTGGTTTTAGTGAGTTAGATTGAGAGATGGGTGTGCTGGTTTTAGTGAGTTAGACTGAGAGGTGGGTGGACTGGTTTTAGTGAGTTAGACTGAGAGGTGGGTGGACTGGTTTTAGTGAGTTAGACTGAGAGGTGGGTGTGCTGGTTTTAGTGAGTTAGACTGAGAGGTGGGTGTGCTGGTTTTAGTGAGTTAGACTGAGAGGTGGGTGTGCTGGTTTTAGTGAGTTAGACTGAGAGGTGGGTGAAGTGGTTTTAGTGAGTTAGACTGAGAGGTGGGTGTGCTGGTTTTAGTGAGTTAGACTGAGAGATGGGTGTGCTGGTTTTAGTGAGTTAGACTGAGAGGTGGGTGGACTGGTTTTAGTGAGTTAGACTGAGAGGTGGGTGAAGTGGTTTTAGTGAGTTAGACTGAGAGGTGGGTGTGCTGGTTTTAGTGAGTTAGACTGAGAGGTGGGTGTGCTGGTTTTAGTGAGTTAGACTGAGAGGTGGGTGTGCTGGTTTTAGTGAGTTAGACTGAGATGGGTGTGCTGGTTTTAGTGAGTTAGACTGAGAGGTGGGTGTGCTGGTTTTAGTGAGTTAGACTGAGAGATGGGTGTGCTGGTTTTAGTGAGTTAGACTGAGAGATAAGTGTGCTGGTTTTAGTGAGTTAGATAGAGAGGTGGGTGTGCTGGTTTTAGTGAGTTAGACTGAGAGGTGGGTGTGCTGGTTTTAGTGAGTTAGACTGAGAGGTGGGTGTGCTGGTTTTCGTGAGTTAGACTGAGAGGTGGGTGTGCTGGTTTTAGTGAGTTAGACTGAGAGGTGGGTGAAGTGGTTTTAGTGAGTTAGACTGAGAGGTGGGTGTGCTGATTTTAGTGAGTTAGACTGAGAGGTGGGTGTGCTGGTTTTAGTGAGTTAGACTGAGAGTTGGGTGGACTGGTTTTATTGAGTTAGACTGAGAGGTGGGTGGTCTAGTTTTAGTGAGTTAGACAGAGATGGGGGTGCTGGTTTTAGTAAGTTAGACTGAGAGTTGGGTGAGCTGGTTGTAGTCAGTTGGACAGACAGGTGGGTTGTCTCGTTTTAGTGAGTTAGACTGCGAGGTGGGTGTGCTGGTTTTAGTAGGGTAGACTGAGAGGAGGGTGAGCTGGTTTGAGTGAGTTAGACTGAGAAATGGGTGTGCTGGTTTTAGTGAGTTAGACTGAGAGGTGGGTGGACTGGCTTTTGTGAGTTAGACTGAGAGGTGGGTGAGCTGGTTTTGGTGAGTTAGACTGAGAGGTGGGTGTGCTGGTTTTAGTGAGTTAGACTGAAAGGTGTCTGTCCTGGTTTTAGTGAGTTAGACTGAGAGATGGGTCTGCTGGTTTTAGTGAGTTAGACTGAGAGGTGTGTGTGCTGGTTTTAGTGAGTTAGACTGAGAGATGGGTGTGCTGGTTTTAGTGAGTTAGACTGAGAGGTGGGTGGACTGGTTTTAGTGAGTTAGACTGAGAGGTTTGTGAGCTGGTTTTAGTGAGTTAGACTGAGAGGTGGGTGGACTGTTTTTAGTGAGTTAGACTGAGAGGTGGGTGTGCTGGTTTTAGTGAGTTAGACTGAGAGATGGGTGTGCTGGTTTTAGTGAGTTAGACTGAGAGGTGGGTGTGCTGGTTTTAGTGAGTTAGACTGAGAGGTGGGTGGACTGGTTTTAGTGAGTTAGACTGAGAGGTGGGTGAGCTGGTTTTAGTGAGTTAGACTGAGAGGTGGGTGTGCTGGTTTTAGTGAGTTAGACTGAGAGGTGGGTGTGCTGGTTTTAGTGAGTTAGACTGAGAGGTGGGTGTGCTGGTTTTAGTGAGTTAGACTGAGAGATGGGTGTGCTGGTTTTAGTGAGTTAGACTGAGAGGTGGGTGGACTGGTTTTAGTGAGTTAGACTGAGAGGTGGGTGGACTGGTTTTAGTGAGTTAGACTGAGAGGTGGGTGTGCTGGTTTTAGTGAGTTAGACTGAGAGGTGGGTGTGCTGGTTTTAATGAGTTAGACTGAGAGATGGGTGTGCTGGTTTTAGTGAGTTAGATTGAGAGGTGGGTGAAGTGGTTTTAGATAGTTAGACTGAGAGGAGGGTGAGCTGGTTTTAGTGAGTTAGACTGAGAAATGGGTGTGCCGGTGTTAGTGATTTAGACTGAGAGGTACGTCGACAGGTTTTCGTGAGTTAGATTGAGAGATGGGTGAAGTGGTTTTAGTGAGCAAGACTGAGAGGTGGGTGTGCTGGTTTTAGTGAATTAGACTGAGAGTTGGGTGGACTGGTTTTATTGAGTCAGACTGAGAGGTGGGTGGTCTGGTTTTAGTGAGTTAGACAGAGATGGGGGTGCTTGTTTTAGTAAGTTAGACTGAGAGATGGGTGTGCTAGTTTTAGTGAGTTAACCTGAGAGATCGGTGTGCTGGTTTTAGAGCGTTAGACTGAGAGATAAGTCTGGTGGTTTTAGTGAGTTAGATAGAGAGGTGGGTGTGCTGGTTTTAGTGAGTTAGACTGAGAGGTGGGTGTGCTGGTTTTAGTGAGTTAGACTGAGAGGTGGGTGTGCTGGTTTTCGTGAGTTAGACTGAGAGGTGGGTGTGCTGGTTTTAGTGAGTTAGACTGAGAGGTGGGTGAAGTGGTTTTAGTGAGTTAGACTGAGAGATGGGTGTGCTGGTTTTAGTGAGTTAGGCTGAGAGGTGGGTGGACTGGTTATAGAGAGTTAGACTGAGAGTTGGGTGAGCTGGTTGTAGTCAGTTGGACAGACAGGTGGGTTGTCTCGTTTTAGTGAGTTAGACTGCGAGGTGGGTGTGCTGGTTTTAGTAGGGTAGACTGAGAGGAGGGTGAGCTGGTTTGAGTGAGTTAGACTGAGAAATGGGTGTGCTGGTTTTAGTGAGTTAGACTGAGAGGTTTGTGAGCTGGTTTTAGTGAGTTAGACTGAGAGGTGGGTGGACTGGTTTTAGTGAGTTAGACTGAGAGGTGGGTGAGCTGGTTTTAGTGAGTTAGACAGAGAGGTGGGTGGACTGGTTTTAGTGAGTTAGACCAACAGGTGGGTGTGCTGGTTTTAGTGTGTTAGACTGAGATGGGTGTGCTGGTTTTCGTAAGTTAGACTGAGAGGTGGGTGAGCTGGTTTTAGTGAGTTAGACAGAGAGGTGGGTGGACTGGTTTCAGTGAGTTAGACCAACAGGTGGGTGTGCTGGTTTTAGTGAGTTAGACTGAGAGGTGGGTGTGCTGGTTTTAGTGAGTTAGACTGAGAGGTGGGTGTGCTGGTTTTAGTGAGTTAGACTGAGAGGTGGGTGAGCTGGTTTTAGTGAGTTAGACTGAGAGGTGGGTGGACTGGTTTTAGTGAGTTAGACTGAGAGGTGGGTGTGCTGGTTTTAGTGAGTTAGACTGAGAGGTGGGTGTGCTGGTTTTAGTGAGTTAGACTGAGAGGTGGGTGTGCTGGTTTTAGTGAGTTAGACTGAGAGGTGGGTGTGCTGGTTTTAGTGAGTTAGACTGAGAGATGGGTGTGCTGGTTTTAGTGAGTTAGACTGAGAGGTGGGTGGACTGGTTTTAGTGAGTTAGACTGAGAGTTGGGTGTGCTGGTTTTAGTGAGTTAGACTGAGAGGTTTGTGAGCTGGTTTTAGTGAGTTAGACTGAGAGGTGGGTGGACTGGTTTTAGTGAGTTAGACTGAGAGGTGGGTGAGCTGGTTTTAGTGAGTTAGACTGAGAGGTGGGTGTGCTGGTTTTAGTGAGTTAGACAGAGAGGTGGGTGGACTGGTTTTAGTGAGTTAGACTGAGAGGTGGGTGTGCTGGTTTTAGTGAGTTAGACTGAGAGGTGGGTGAGCTGGTTTTAGTGAGTTAGACTGAGAGGTGGGTGTGCTGGTTTTAGTGAGTTAGACTGAGAGATGGGTGGACTGGTTTTAGTGAGTTAGACTGAGAGATGGGTGGACTGGTTTTAGTGAGTTAAACTGAGAGGTGGGTGTGCTGGTTTTAGTGAGTTAGACTGAGAGGTGGGTGTGCTGGTTTTAGTGAGTTAGACTGAGAGGTGGGTGTGCTGGTTTTAGTGAGTTAGATTGAGAGGTGAGTGTAGTGGTTTTAGTGAGTTAGACTGAGAGGTGGGTGTGCTGGTTTTAGTGAGTTAGACTGAGAGGTGGGTGGACTGGTTTTAGTGAGTTAGACTGAGAGGTGGGTGGTCTGGTTTTAGTGAGTTAGACTGAGAGATGGGTGTGCTGGTTTTAGTGAGTTAGACTGAGAGATGGGTGTGCTGGTTTTAGTGAGTTAGACTGAGAGATGGGTGTGCTGGTTTTAGTGAGTTAGACTGAGAGGTGGGTGGACTGGTTTTAGTGAGTTAGACTGAGAGGTGGGTGAGCTGGTTTTAGTGAGTTAGACTGAGAGATGGGTGTGCTGGTTTTAGTGAGTTAGACTGAGAGGTGGGTGAGCTGGTTTTAGTGAGTTAGACTGAGAGGTGGGTGGACTGGTTTTAGTGAGTTAGACTGAGAGGTGGGTGGACTGGTTTTAGTGAGTTAGACTGAGAGGTGGGTGTGCTGGTTTTAGTGAGTTAGACTGAGAGGTGGGTGTGCTGGTTTTAGTGAGTTAGACTGAGAGGTGGGTGTGCTGGTTTTAGTGAGTTAGACTGAGAGGTGGGTGAGCTGGTTTTAGTGAGTTAGACTGAGAAATGGGTGTGCTGGTGTTAGTGATTTAGACTGAGAGGTGCGTGGACTGGTTTTAGTGAGTTAGATTGAGAGGTGGGTGAAGTGGTTTTAGTGAGTTAGACTGAGAGGTGGGTAGGCTGGTTTTAGTGAGTTAGACTGAGAGGTTTGTGAGCTGGTTTTAGTGAGTTAGACTGAGAGGTGTGTGGACTGGTTTTAGTGAGTTAGACTGAGAGGTGGGTGTGCTGGTTTTAGAGAGTTAGACTGAGAGGTGTGTGTGCTGGTTTTAGTGAGTTAGACTCAGAGATAAGTCTGCTGGTTTTAGTGAATTAGATAGAGAGGTGGGTGTGCTGGTTTTAGTAAGTTAGAATGAGAGGAGCGTGAGCTGGTTTTAGTGAGTTAGACTGAGAAATGTGTGTGCTGGTGTTAGTGATTTAGACTGAGAAGTGGTTGGACTGGTTTTAGTGAGTTAGACTGAGAGGTTTTTGAGCTGGTTTTAGTGAGTTAGACTGAGAGGTGTGTGTGCTGGTTTTAGTGATTTAGACTAAAAGGTGGGTGGACTGGTTTTAGTGAGTTAGACTGAGAGGTTTGTGAGCTGGTTTTAGTCAGATAGAGTGAGAGGTGGGTGCACTGGTTTTAGTGAGTTAGACTGAGAAGTGTGTGTGCTGGTTTTAGTGAGTTAGACTGAGAGATGGGTGTGCTGGTTTTAGTGAGTTAGACTGAGAGGTGTGTGTGCTGGTTTTAGTGAGTTAGACTGAGAGGTGGGTGTGCTGGTTTTAGTGAGTTAGACTGAGAGATAAGTCTGCTGGTTTTAGTGAGTTAGATAGAGAGGTGGGTGTGCTGGTTTTAGTGAGTTAGACTGAGAGGTGGGTGAGCTGGTTTTAGTGAGTTAGACTGAGAAATGTGTGTGCTGGTGTTAGTGATTTAGACTGAGAAGTGGGTGGACTGGTTTTAGTGAGTTAGACTGAGAGATGGGTGTGCTGGTTTTAGTGAGTTAGACTGAGAGGTGGGTGTGCTGGTTTTAGTGAGTTAGACTGAGAGGTGGGTGGACTGGTTTTAGTGAGTTAGACTGAGAGGTGGGTGAGCTGGTTTTAGTGAGTTAGACTGAGAGGTGGGTGGACTGGTTTTAGTGAGTTAGACTGAGAGGTGGGTGTGCTGGTTTTAGTGAGTTAGACTGAGAGATGGGTGTGCTGGTTTTAGTGAGTTAGACTGAGAGGTGGGTGGACTGGTTTTAGTGAGTTAGACTGAGAGGTGGGTGAGCTGGTTTTGGTGAGTTAGACTGAGAGGTGGATGTGCTGGTTTTAGTGAGTTAGACTGAGAGGTGGGTGAACTGGTTTTAGTGAGTTAGACTGAGAGGTGGGTGGACTGGTTTTAGTGAGTTAGACTGAGAGGTGGGTGTGCTGGTTTTAGTGAGTTAGACTGAGAGGTGGGTGTGCTGGTTTTAGTGAGTTAGACTGAGAGGTGGGTGGACTGGTTTTAGTGAGTTAGACTGAGAGGTGGGTGGACTGGTTTTAGTGAGTTAGACTGAGAGGTGGGTGTGCTGGTTTTAGTGAGTTAGACTGAGAGGTGGGTGAGCTGGTTTTAGTGAGTTAGACTGAGAAATGGGTGTGCTGGTTTTAGTGAGTTAGACTGAGAGGTGGGTGGACTGGTTTTAGTGAGTTAGATTGAGAGGTGGGTGAAGTGGTTTTAGTGAGTTAGACTGAGAGGTGGGTGTGCTGGTTTTAGTGAGTTAGACTGAGAGGTTTGTGAGCTGGTTTTAGTGAGTTAGACTGAGAGGTGTGTGGACTGGTTTTAGTGAGTTAGACTGAGAGGTGGGTGTGCTGGTTTTAGTGAGTTAGACTGAGAGGTGTGTGTGCTGGTTTTAGTGAGTTAGACTGAGAGATAAGTCTGCTGGTTTTAGTGAGTTAGATAGAGAGGTGGGTGTGCTGGTTTTAGTGAGTTAGACTGAGAGGTGGGTGAGCTGGTTTTAGTGAGTTAGACTGAGAGGTGGGTGTGCTGGTTTTAGTGAGTTAGACTGAGAGGTGGGTGGACTGGTTTTAGTGAGTTAGACTGAGAGGTGGGTGAGCTGGTTTTAGTGAGTTAGACTGAGAGGTGGGTGTGCTGGTTTTAGTGAGTTAGACTGAGAGATGGGTGTGCTGGTTTTAGTGAGTTAGACTGAGAGGTGGGTGTGCTGGTTTTAGTGAGTTAGACTGAGAGGTGGGTGTGCTGGTTTTAGTGAGTTAGACTGAGAGGTGGGTGAGCTGGTTTTAGTGAGTTAGACTGAGAGGTGGGTGTGCTGGTTTTAGTGAGTTAGACTGAGAGGTGGGTGTGCTGGTTTTAGTGAGTTAGACTGAGAGGTGGGTGTGCTGGTTTTAGTGAGTTAGACTGAGAGGTGGGTGGACTGGTTTTAGTGAGTTAGACTGAGAGGTGGGTGGACTGGTTTTAGTGAGTTAGACTGAGATGGGTGTGCTGGTTTTAGTGAGTTAGACTGAGAGGTGGGTGAACTGGTTTTAGTGAGTTAGACTGAGAGATGGGTGTGCTGGTTTTAGTGTGTTAGATTGAGAGAAGGGTGTGCTGGTTTTAGTGAGTTAGACTTTGATGTATGTGAGCTGGTTTTAGTGAGTTAGACTGAGAGGTGGGTGTGCTGGTTTTAGTGAGTTAGACTGAGAGGTGGGTGTGCTGGTTTTAGTGAGTTAGACTGAGAGGTGGGTGTGCTGGTTTTAGTGAGTTAGACTGAGAGGTGGGTGTGCTGGTTTTAGTGAGTTAGACTGAGAGGTGGGTGTGCTGCTTTTAGTGAGTTAGACTGAGAGGTGGGTGTGCTGGTTTTAGTGAGTTAGACTGAGAGTTGGGTGGACTGGTTTTATTGAGTTAGACTGAGAGGTGGGTGGTCTGGTTTTAGTGAGTTAGACAGAGATGGGTGTGCTGGTTTTAGTAAGTTAGACTGAGAGTTGGGTGAGCTGGTTGTAGTCAGTTGGACAGAAAGGTGGGTTGTCTCGTTTTAGTGAGTTAGACTGCGAGGTGGGTGTGCTGGTTTTAGTGAGTTAGACTGAGAGGTGGGTGAGCTGGTTTTGGTGAGTTAGACTGAGAGGTGTATGTGCTGGTTTTAGTGAGTTAGACTGAGAGGTGGGTGGACTGGTTTTAGTGAGTTAGACTGAGAGGTGGGTGAGCTGGTTTTAGTGAGTTAGACTGAGAGGTGGGTGTGCTGGTTTTAGTGAGTTAGACTGAGAGGTGGGTGTGCTGGTTTTAGTGAGTTAGACTGAGAGATGGGTGTGCTGGTTTTAGTGAGTTAGACTGAGAAATGGGTGGACTGGTTTTAGTGACTTAGACTGAGAGGTGGGTGAGCTGGTTGTAGTGAGTTAGACTGAAAGGTGGATGTGCCCATTTTAGTCAGTTAGACTGAGAGGTGGGTGAGCTGGTTTTAGTGAGTTAGTCTGAGAGGTTGGTGTGCTGGTTTTAGTGAGTTAGGCTGAGAGGTGGGTGGACTGGTTTTAGTGAGTTAGACTGAGAGGTGGGTGCGCTGGTTTTAGTCAGTTAGACAGACAGGTGGGTTGGCTGGTTTTAGTGAGTTAGACTGAGAGGTGGGTGTGCTGGTTTTAGTAAGTTAGACTGAGAGGTGGGTGAGCTGGTTTTAGTGAGTTAGACTGAGAGGTGGATGTGCTGGTTTTAGTGAGTTAGACTGAGAGGTGGGTGGACTGGTTTTTGTGAGTTAGATTGAGAGGTGGGTGAAGTGGTTTTAGTGAGTTAGACTGAGAGGTGGGTGTGCTGGTTTTAGTGAGTTAGACTGAGAGGTGGGTGAGCTGGTTTTAGTGAGTTAGACTGAGAGGTGGGTGGACTGGTTTTAGTGAGTTAGACTGAGAGGTGGGTGTGCTGGTTTTAGTGAGTTAGACTGAGAGGTGGGTGTGCTGGTTTTAGTGAGTTAGACTGAGAGGTGGGTGAGCTGGTTTTAGTGAGTTAGACTGAGAGGTGGGTGTGCTGGTTTTAGTGAGTTAGACTGAGAGGTGGGTGAGCTGGTTTTAGTGAGTTAGACTGAGAGGTGGGTGTGCTGGTTTTAGTGAGTTAGACTGAGAGGTGGGTGGACTGGTTTTAGAGAGTTTGACCGAGAGGTGGGTGAGCTGGTTTTAGTGAGTTAGACCAACAGGTGGGTGTGCTGGTTTTAGTGAGTTAGACTGAGAGATGGGTGTGCTGGTTTTAGTGAGTTAGACTGAGAGGTGGGTGTGCTGGTTTTAGTGAGTTAGACTGAGAGGTGGGTGAGCTGGTTTTAGTGAGTTAGACTGAGAGATGGGTGTGCTGGTTTTAGTGAGTTAGACTGAGAGGTGTGTGTGCTGGTTTTAGTGAGTTAGACTGAGAGGTGGGTGTGCTGGTTTTAGTGAGTTAGATTGAGAGATGGGTGTGCTGGTTTTAGTGAGTTAGACTGAGAGTTGGGTGGACTGGTTTTATTGAGTTAGACTGAGAGGTGGGTGGTCTGGTTTTAGTGAGTTAGACTGAGATGGGTGTGCTGGTTTTAGTAAGTTAGACTGAGAGATGGGTGTGCTGGTTTTAGTGAGTTAGACTGAGAGATGGGTGTGCTGGTTTTAGTGAGTTAGATTGAGAGGTGGGTGAAGTGGTTTTAGTGAGTTAGACTGAGAGGTGGGTGAGCTGGTTTTAGTGAGTTAGACTGAGAAATGGGTGTGCTGGTTTTAGTGAGTTAGACTGAGAGGTGGGTGGACTGGTTTTAGTGAGTTAGATTGAGAGGTGGGTGAAGTGGTTTTAGTGAGTTAGACTGAGAGGTGGGTGTGCTGGTTTTAGTGAGTTAGACTGAGAGGTGGGTGTGCTGATTTTAGTGAGTTAGACTGAGAGGTGGGTGTGCTGGTTTTAGTGAGTTAGACTGAGAGGTGGGTGGACTGGTTTTAGTGAGTTAAACTGAGAGGTGGGTGGTCTGGTTTTAGTGAGTTAGACCAACAGGTGGGTGTGCTGGTTTTAGTGAGTTAGACTGAGAGATGGGTGTGCTGGTTTTAGTGAGTTAGACTGAGAGATGGGTGTGCTGGTTTTAGTGAGTTAGACTGAGAGATGGGTGTGCTGGTTTTAGTGAGTTAGACTGAGAGGTGGGTGTGCTGGTTTTAGTGAGTTAGACTGAGAGGTGGGTGTGCTGGTTTTAGTGAGTTAGACTGAGAGGTGGGTGTGCTGGTTTTAGTGAGTTAGACTGAGAAGTGGGTGTGCTGGTTTTAGTGAGTTAGACTGAGAGATGGGTGTGCTGGTTTTAGTGAGTTAGACTGAGAGGTAAGTCTGCTGGTTTTAGTGAGTTAGATAGAGAGGTGGGTGTGCTGGTTTTAGTGAGTTAGACTGAGAGATGGGTGTGCTGGTTTTAGTGAGTTAGACTGAGAGTTGGGTGGACTGGTTTTATTGAGTTAGACTGAGAGGTGGGTGGTGTGGTTTTAGTGAGTTAGACGGAGAGATGGGTGTGCTGGTTTTAATGAGTTAGACTGAGAGATGGGTGTGCTGGTTTTAGTGAGTTAGATTGAGAGGTGGGTGAGCTGGTTTTAGTGAGTTAGACTGAGAGGTGGGTGTGCTGGTTTTAGTGAGTTAGACTGAGAGGTGGGTGTGCTGGTTTTAGTGAGTTAGACTGAGAGGTGGGTGTGCTGGTTTTAGTGAGTTAGACTGAGAGTTGGGTGGACTGGTTTTATTGAGTTAGACTGAGAGGTGGGTGGTCTGGTTTTAGTGAGTTAGACAGAGATGGGTGTGCTGGTTTTAGTAAGTTAGACTGAGAGGTGGGTGTGCTGGTTTTAGTGAGTTAGACTGAGAGTGGGTGTGCTGGTTTTAGTGAGTTAGACTGAGAGATGGGTGTGCTGGTTTTAGTGAGTTAGACTGAGAGGTGGGTGTGCTGGTTTTAGTGAGTTAGACTGAGAGGTGGGTGTGCTGGTTTTAGTGAGTTAGACTGAGAGGTGGGTGTGCTGGTTTTAGTGAGTTAGACTGAGAGGTGGGTGTGCTGGTTTTAGTGAGTTAGACTGAGAGGTGGGTGGACTGGTTTTAGTGAGTTAGACTGAGAGGTGGGTGTGCTGGTTTTAGTGAGTTAGACTGAGAGGTGGGTGTGCTGGTTTTAGTGAGTTAGACTGAGAGGTGGGTGGACTGGTTTTAGTGAGTTAGACTGAGAGGTGGGTGGACTGGTTTTAGTGAGTTAGACTGAGAGGTGGGTGTGCTGGTTTTAGTGAGTTAGACTGAGAGGTGGGTGTGCTGGTTTTAGTGAGTTAGACTGA
Source organism: Mobula hypostoma (assembly GCF_963921235.1). Lineage (NCBI taxonomy): Eukaryota > Metazoa > Chordata > Chondrichthyes > Myliobatiformes > Myliobatidae > Mobula > Mobula hypostoma. The sequence continues at coordinate 39,487,319 of NC_086114.1, forward strand.
GAGGTGGGTGTGCTGGTTTTAGTGAGTTAGACTGAGAGGTGGGTGTGCTGGTTTTAGTGAGTTAGACTGAGAGGTGGGTGAGCTGGTTTTAGTGAGTTAGACTGAGAGGTGGGTGTGCTGGTTTTAGTGAGTTAGACTGAGAGGTGGGTGGACTGGTTTTAGAGAGTTTGACCGAGAGGTGGGTGAGCTGGTTTTAGTGAGTTAGACCAACAGGTGGGTGTGCTGGGTTTAGTGAGTCAGACTGAGAGATGGGTGTGCTGGTTTTAGTGAGTTAGATTGAGAGGTCGGTGTGCTGGTTTTAGTGAGTTAGACTGAGAGGTGGGTGTGCTGGTTTTAGTGAGTTAGACTGAGAGGTGGGTGAGCTGGTTTTAGTGAGTTAGACCAACAGGTGGGTGTGCTGGTTTTAGTGAGTTAGACTGAGAGGTGGGTGTGCTGGTTTTAGTGAGTTAGACTGAGAGGTGGGTGTGCTGGTTTTAGTGAGTTAGACTGAGAGGTGGGTGTGCTGGTTTTAGTGAGTTAGACTGAGAGGTGGGTGGACTGGTTTTAGTGAGTTAGACTGAGAGGTGGGTGGTCTGGTTTTAGTGAGTTAGACTGAGATGGGTGTGCTGGTTTTAGTAAGTTAGACTGAGAGATGGGTGTGCTGGTTTTAGTGAGTTAGACTGAGAGATGGGTGTGCTGGTTTTAGTGAGTTAGATTGAGAGGTGGGTGTAGTGGTTTTAGTGAGTTAGACTGAGAGGTTTGTAAGCTGGTTTTAGTGAGTTCGATTGAGAGATGGCTGTGCTGGTTTTAGTGATTTAGATGGAGAGTTGGGTGGACTGGTTTTAGTGAGTTAGACTGAGAGGTGGGTGAAGTGGTTTTAGTGAGTTAGACTGAGAGGTGGGTGTGCTGGTTTTAGTGAGTTAGACTGAGAGGTGGGTGTGCTGGTTTTAGTGAGTTAGACTGAGAGGTGGGTGTGCTGGTTTTAGTGAGTTAGACTGAGAGGTGGGTGGACTGGTTTTAGTGAGTTAGACTGAGAGATGGGTGGACTGGTTTTAGTGAGTTAGACTGAGAGATGGGTGTGCTGGTTTTAGTGAGTTAGACTGAGAGGTGGGTGTGCTGGTTTTAGTGAGTTAGACTGAGAGATGGGTGAGCTGGTTTTAGTGAGTTAGACTGAGAGGTGGGTGTGCTGGTTTTAGTGAGTTAGATTGAGAGGTGGGTGTGCTGGTTTTAGTGAGTTAGACTGAGAGGTGGGTGTGCTGGTTTTAGTGAGTTAGACTGAGAGGTGGGTGTGCTGGTTTTAGTGAGTTAGACTGAGAGGTGGGTGTGCTGGTTTTAGTGAGTTAGTCTAAGAGGTGGGTGAACTGGTTTTAAACAGTTAGACTGAGAGGTGGATGTGCTGGTTTTAGTGAGTTAGACTGAGAGGTGGGTGTGCTGGTTTTAGTGAGTTAGACTGAGAGATGGGTGTGCTGGTTTTAGTGAGTTAGACTGAGAGGTGGGTGAGCTGGTTTTAGTGAGTTAGACTGAGAGGTGGGTTGTCTGGTTTTAGTGAGTTAGACTGAGAGGTGGGTGTGCTGGTTTTAGTGAGTTAGACTGAGAGGTGGGTGAGCTGGTTTTAGTGAGTTAGACTGAGAGGTGGGTGTGCTGGTTTTAGTGAGTTAGACTGAGAGGTGGGTGGACTGGTTTTAGTGAGTTAGACTGAGAGGTGGGTGAGCTGGTTTTAGTGAGTTAGACTGAGAGGTGGGTGTGCTGGTTTTAGTGAGTTAGACTGAGAGGTGGGTGTGCTGGTTTTAGTGAGTTAGACTGAGAGGTGGGTGTGCTGGTTTTAGTGAGTTAGACTGAGAGGTGGGTGTGCTGGTTTTAGTGAGTTAGACTGAGAGATGGGTGTGCTGGTTTTAGTGAGTTAGACTGAGAGATGGGTGGACTGGTTTTAGTGAGTTAGACTGAGAGGTTTGTGAGCTGGTTTTAGTGAGTTAGACTGAGAGGTGGGTGGACTGGTTTTAGTGAGTTAGACTGAGAGGTGGGTGTGCTGGTTTTAGTGAGTTAGACTGAGAGGTGGGTGTGCTGGTTTTAGTGAGTTAGACTGAGAGGTGGGTGTGCTGGTTTTAGTGAGTTAGACTGAGAGGTGGGTGGACTGGTTTTAGTGAGTTAGACTGAGAGGTGGGTGTGCTGGTTTTAGTGAGTTAGACTGAGAGGTGGGTGTGCTGGTTTTAGTGAGTTAGACTGAGAGGTGGGTGTGCTGGTTTTAGTGAGTTAGACTGAGAGGTGGGTGTGCTGGTTTTAGTGAGTTAGACTGAGAGGTGGGTGTGCTGGTTTTAGTGAGTTAGACTGAGAGGTGGGTGTGCTGGTTTTAGTGAGTTAGACTGAGAGGTGGGTGTGCTGGTTTTAGTGAGTTAGACTGAGAGGTGGGTGTGCTGGTTTTAGTGAGTTAGACTGAGAGGTGGGTGAGCTGGTTTTAGTGAGTTAGACTGAGAGATGGGTGTGCTGGTTTTAGTGAGTTAGACTGAGAGGTGTGTGTGCTGGTTTTAGTGAGTTAGACTGAGAGGTGGGTGTGCTGGTTTTAGTGAGTTAGATTGAGAGATGGGTGTTCTGGTTTTAGTGAGTTAGACTGAGAGGCAGGTGGACTGGTTTTGGTGAGTTAGACTGAGAGGTGGGTGGTCTGGTTTTAGTGAGTTAGACTGAGAGGTGGGTGTGCTGGTTTTAGTGAGTTAGACTGAGAGATGGGTGTGCTGGTTTTAGTGAGTTAGACTGAGAGGTGGGTGTGCTGGTTTTAGTGAGTTAGACTGAGAGGTGGGTGAGCTGGTTTTAGTGAGTTAGACCAACAGGTGGGTGTGCTGGTTTTAGTGAGTTAGACTGAGAAATGGGTGTGCTGGTGTTCGTGATTTAGACTGAGAGGTGGGTGGACTGGTTTTAGTGAGTTAGACTGAGAGGTGGGTGAAGTGGTTTTAGTGAGTTAGACTGAGAGGTGGGTGTGCTGGTTTTAGTGAGTTAGACTGAGAGGTGGGTGTGCTGGTTTTAGTGAGTTAGACTGAGAGGTGGGTGTGCTGGTTTTAGTGAGTTAGACTGAGAGGTGGGTGGACTGGTTTTAGTGAGTTAGACTGAGAGGTGGGTGGTCTGGTTTTAGTGAGTTAGACTGAGAGATGGGTGTGCTGGTTTTAGTGAGTTAGACTGAGAGGTGGGTGTGCTGGTTTTAGTGAGTTAGACTGAGAGGTGGGTGTGCTGGTTTTAGTGAGTTAGACTGAGAGGTGGGTGTGCTGGTTTTAGTGAGTTAGATTGAGAGGTGGGTGTGCTGGTTTTAGTGAGTTAGACTGAGAGGTGGGTGTGCTGGTTTTAGTGAGTTAGACTGAGAGGTGGGTGTGCTGGTTTTAGTGAGTTAGACTGAGAGGTGGGTGTGCTGGTTTTAGTGAGTTAGACTGAGAGGTGGGTGAGCTGGTTTTAGTGAGTTAGACTGAGAGGTGGGTGTGCTGGTTTTAGTGAGTTAGACTGAGAGGTGGGTGTGCTGGTTTTAGTGAGTTAGACTGAGAGATGGGTGTGCTGGTTTTAGTGAGTTAGACTGAGAGGTGGTTGAGCTGGTTTTAGTGAGTTAGACAAAGAGGTGGGTGTGCTGGTTTTAGTGAGTTAGACTGAGAGGTGGGTGTGCTGGTTTTAGTGAGTTAGACTGAGAGGTGGGTGAGCTGGTTTTAGTGAGTTAGACTGAGAGGTGGGTGTGCTGGTTTTAGTGAGTTAGACTGAGAGGTGGGTGGACTGGTTTTAGTGAGTTAGACTGAGAGGTGGGTGAGCTGGTTTTAGTGAGTTAGATTGAGAGGTGGGTGTGCTGGTTTTAGTGAGTTAGATTGAGAGGTGGGTGTGCTGGTTTTAGTGAGTTAGATTGAGAGGTGGGTGGACTGGTTTTAGTGAGTTAGACTGAGAGGTGGGTGTGCTGGTTTTAGTGAGTTGGACTGAGAGGTGGGTGTCCTGGTTTTAGTGAGTTAGACTGAGAGGTGGGTGTACTGGTTTTAGTGAGTTAGACTGAGAGGTGGGTGGGCTGGTTTTAGTGAGTTAGACTGAGAGGTGGTTGGACTGGTTTTAGTGAGTTAGACTGAGAGGTGAGTGGACTGGTTTTAGTGAGTTAGACTGAGAGGTGGGTGAGTTGGTTTTAGTGAGTTAGACTGAGAGGTGGGTGTGCTGGTTTTAGTGAGTTAGACTGAGAGATGGGTGTGCTGGTTTTAGTGAGTTAGACTGAGAGACGGGGAGGCTAGTTTTAGTGAGTTAGAGTGAGAGCTGGGTATGCTGGTTTTAGTGAGCTAGAATGAGAGATGTGTGTACTGGTTTTTGTGAGGTAGACTGGGAGATGGGGAGGCTGGTTTTAGTGAAGTAGACTGAGAGGTGGGTGAGCCGGTTTTAGTGAATTAGATTGAGAGGTGGGTGACGTGGTTTTAGTGAGTTAGACTGAGAGATGTGTGTACTGGTTTTTGTGAGGTAGACTGGGAGATGGGGAGGCTGGTTTTAGTGAAGTAGACTGAGAGGTGGGTGAGCCGGTTTTAGTGAATTAGATTGAGAGGTGGGTGACGTGGTTTTAGTGAGTTAGACTGAGAGATGTGTGTACTGGTTTTTGTGAGGTAGACTTGGAGATGGGGAGGCTGGTTTTAGTGAAGTAGACTGAGAGGTGGGTGAGCCGGTTTTAGTGAATTAGATTGAGAGGTGGGTGACATGGTTTTAGTGAGGTAGACTGAGAGGAGGGTGTGCTGGCGTTAATGAGTTAGATTGAGAGGTGGGTGTGCGGGTTTTAGCGATTTAGACTGAGAGCTGGGTCAGCTGGTTTTAGTGAGTTATTTTGAGAGGTGGGTGGACTGGTTTTAGTGAGTTAGACTGAGAGGTGGGTGTGCTGGTTTTAGTGAGTTAGATAGAGATCTGGGCGGACTGGTTTTAGTGAGTTAGACTGAGAGGTGGGTGTGCTGGTTTTAGTGAGTTAGACTGAGAGTTGGGTGTGCTGGTTTTAGTGAGTTAGACTGAGAGGTGGGTGGACTGGTTTTAGTGAGTTAGACTGAGAGGTGGGTGGACTGGTTTTAGTGAGTTAGACTGAGAGGTGGGTGTGCTGGTTTTAGTGAGTTAGTCTGAGAGATGGGTGTGCTGGTTTTAGTGAGTTAGACTGAGAGGTGGGTATTCTGGTTTTAGTGAGACTGAGAGATGGGTGTACTGGTTTTAGTGAGTTAGACTGAGAGATGGGTGTGCTGGTTTTAGTGAGTTAGATAGAGAGGTGGGTGAGCTGGTTTTAGTGAGTTAGACTAACAGGTGGGTGTGCTGGTCTTAGTGAGTTAGACTGAGAGATGGGGAAGCTGGTTTTAGTGAGTTAGACTGAGAGGTGGGTGTGCTGGTTTTAGTGAGTTAGACTGAGAAGTGGGTGTTTTGTTTCAGTGAGTTAGACTGAGAGGTGGGTGTGCTGGTTTTAGTGAGTTAGACTGAGAGATGGGTGTACTGGTTTTAGTGATTTAGACTGAGAGATGGGTGGACTGGTTTTAGTGAATTAGACCAAGAGGTGGGTGCGCTGGTTTTAGTGAGTTAGACTGAGAGATGGGGCAGCTGGTTTTAGTGAGTTAGACTAACAGGTTGGTGAGCTGGTTTTCATGAGTTTGATTGAGAGGTGGCTGTGCTGATTTTAGTGAGTTAGACTGAGAGATGTGTGTACTGGTTTTTGTGAGGTAGACTGGGAGATGGGGAGGCTGGTTTTAGTGAAGTAGACTGAGAGCTGCTTGAGCTGGTTTTAGTGAATTAGACTGAGAGGTGGTTTTGCTGGTTTTAATGAGTTAGACTGAGAGATGGGGAAGCTGGTTTTAGTGAGTTAGACTAACAGGTTGGTGAGCTGGTTTTCATGAGTTTGATTGAGAGGTGGCTGTGCTGATTTTAGTGAGTTAGACTGAGAGGTGGGTGGACTGGTTTTAGTGATTTAGACTGAGAGGTGGGTGGACTGGTTTTAGTGAGTTAGAGTGAGAGGTGGGTGAGTTGGTTTTAGTCATTTAGACTGAGAGGTGCGTGTGCTCGTTTTAGTGAGTTCGTTTGAGAGATGGGTGTTCTGGTGTTAGTGAGTTAGACTGAGAGACGGGGAGGCTCGTTTTAGTCAGTTAGATTGAGAGGTGGGTGGACTGGTTTTAGTGAGTTAGAGTGAGAGGTGGGTATGCTGGTTTTAGTGAGTTAGACTGAGAGGTGGGTGACGTGGTTTTAGTGAATTAGACTGAGAGATGGGGAGGCTGGTTTTAGTGAAGTAGACTGAGAGGTGGGTGAGCCGGTTTTAGTGAATTAGATTGAGAGGTGGGTGACGTGGTTTTAGTGAATTAGACTGAGAGATGTGTGTACTGGTTTTTGTGAGGTAGACTGGGAGATGGGGAGGCTGGTTTTAGTGAAGTAGACTGAGAGGTGGGTGAGCCGGTTTTAGTGAATTAGATTGAGAGGTGGGTGACGTGGTTTTAGTGAGGTAGACTGAGAGGAGGGTGTGCTGGCGTTAATGAGTTAGATTGAGAGGTGGGTGTGCGGGTTTTAGCGATTTAGACTGAGAGATGGGTCAGCTGGTTTTAGTGAGTTATTTTGAGCGGTGGGTGGACTGGTTTTAGTGAATTCGTCTGAGAGGTGGGTGTGCTGATTTTAGTGAGTTAGATTGAGAAGTGGGTGGACTGGTTTTAGTGAGTTAGACTGAGAGGTGCGTGTGCTCGTATTAGTGAGTTATTTTGAGAAATGGCTGTGCTGTTTTTAGCGATTTAGACTGGAGATGGGTGGACTGGTTTCAGTGAGGTAGATTGAGAGGTGGGTGGACTGGTTTTAGTGAGTTAGAGTGAGAGGTGGGTGTGCTCGTATTAGTGAGTTAGTTTGAGAGATGGGTGTGCTGGTTTTAGTGAGTTAGAATGAGAGGTGGGTATTCTGGTTTTAGTGAGACTGAGAGATGGGTGTACTGGTTTTAGTGAGGTAGACTGAGAGATGGGGATGCTGGTTTTAGTGAAGTAGACTGAGAGCTGCTTGAGCTGGTTTTAGTGAATTAGACTGAGAGGTGGTTTTGCTGGTTTTAATGAGTTAGACTGAGAGATGGGGAAGCTGGTTTTAGTGAGTTAGACTGAGAGGTGGTTGTGCTGGTTTCAGTGAGTTAGACTGAGAAGTGTGTGTTTTGTTTCAGTGATTTAGACTGAGAGGTGGGTGTGCTTGTTTTAGTGATTTAGACTGAGAGATGGGTGTGCTGGTTTTAGTGAGTTAGTCTGAGAGATGGGTGTACTGGTTTTAGTGATTTAGACTGAGAGATGGGTGGACTGGTTTTAGTGAGTTAGACCGAGAGGTGGGTGCGCTGGTTTTAGTGAGTTAGACTGAGAGATGGGGCAGCTGGTTTTAGTGAGTTAGACTAACAGGTTGGTGAGCTGGTTTTCATGAGTTTGATTGAGAGGTGGCTGTGCTGATTTTAGTGAGTTAGACTGAGAGGTGGTTGGACTGGTTTTAGTGATTTAGATTGAGAGGTGGGTGGACTGGTTTTAGTGAGTTAGAGTGAGAGGTGGGTGAGTTGGTTTTAGTCATTTAGACTGAGAGGTGCGTGTGCTCGTTTTAGTGAGTTCGTTTGAGAGATGGGTGTTCTGGTGTTAGTGAGTTAGACTGAGAGACGGGGAGGCTCATTTTAGTCAGTTAGACTGAGAGATGTATGTACTGGTTTTTGTGAGTTAGACTGAGAGATGGGGAGGCTGGTTTTAGTGAAGTAGACTGAGAGGTGGGTGAGCCGGTTTTAGTGAATTAGATTGAGAGGTGGGTGACGTGGTTTTAGTGAGTTAGACTGAGAGGTGGGTGTGCTGGTTTTGGTGAGTTAGATTGAGCGGTGGGTGGACTGGTTTTAGTGAGTTAGTCTGAGAGGTGGGTGTGCTGGTTTTAGTGAGTTAGACTGCGAGGTGGGTTTGCTGATTTTAGTGAGTTAGATTGAGAGATGGGTTAGCTGGTTTTAGTGAGTTAGAGTGAGAGGTGGGTGAGTTGGTTTTCGTCATTTAGACTGAGAGGTGCGTGTGCTCGTTTTAGTGAGTTAGTTTGAGAGATGGGTGTGCTGGTTTTAGTGAGTTAGACTGAGAGACGGGGAGGCTCGTTTTAGTCAGTTAGATTGAGAGGTGGGTGGACTGGTTTTAGTGAGTTAGAGTGAGAGGTGGGTATGCTGGTTTTAGTGAGCTAGACTGAGAGATGTGTGTACTGGTTTTTGTGAGGTAGACTGGGAGATGGGGAGGCTGGCTTTAGTGAAGTAGACTGAGAGGTGGGTGGACTGGTTTTAGTGAGTTAGACTGAGAGTTGGATGAGCTGGTTTTAATGAGTCTGACTGAGAGGTGGGTGGACGGGTTTTAGTGAGTCTGACTTAGAGGTCGGTGGACTGGTTTTAGTGAGTTAGCCTGAGAGGTGGGTGTGCTGGTTTTAGTGAGTTAGACTAAGAGGTGGGTGGACTGGTTTTAGTGAGTCTGACTGAGAGGTGGGTGGACAGGTTTTAGTGAGTTAGACTGAGAGTTGGGTGTGCTGGCGTTAATGAGTTAGATTGAGAGATGGGTGAGCTGGTTTTAGCGATTTAGACTGAGAGGTGGGTGTGCTGGTTTTACTGAGTTAGACTAACAGGTGAGTGAGCTGGTTTTAGAGAGTTAGACTGAGAGGTGGGTTAGCTGGTTTTAGTGAGTTAGACTGAGAGGTGGGTGGACTGGTTTTAGTGAGTTAGTCTGAGAGGTGGGTGTGCTAGTTTTAGTGAGTTAGATTGAGAGGTGGTTGGGCTAGTTTTAGTGAGTTAGCCCGAGAGGTGGTTGGACTGGTTTTAGTGATTTAGATTGAGAGGTGAGTGGACTGGTTTTAATGAGTTAGAGTGAGAGGTGGGTGAGTTGGTTTTAGTCATTTTGACTGAGAGGTGCGTGTGCTCATTTTAGTGAGTTAGTTTGAGAGATGGGTGTGCTCGTTTTAGTGAGTTAGACTGAGAGACGGGGAGGCTCATTTTATTCAGTTAGATTGAGAGGTGGGTGGTCTGTTTTAGTGAGTTAGAGTGAGAGGTGGGTATGCTGGTTTTAGTGAGTTAGATTGAGAAATGGGTGAGCTGGTTTTATTGAGTTAAACTGAGTGGTGGGTGGTCTGGGTTTAGTGAGTTAGCCTGAGAGGTGAGTGTGCTGCTTTTAATGAGTTACTTTGAGAGGTGGGTGGACTGGTTTTAGTGAGTTAGACGAACAGGTGGGTGAGTTGGTTTTAGTGAGTTAGATTGAGAGGTTGGTGAAGTGGTTTTAGTGAGTTAGACTAACAGGTGGGTGTGCTGGTTTTGGTGAGTTAGATTGAGAGGTGGGTGGACTGGTTTTAGTGAGTTAGACTGAGAGGTGGGTGTGCTGGTTTTAGTGAGTTAGACTGAGAGGTGGGTGTGCTGGTTTTAGTGAGTTAGATTGAGAGATGGGTGAGCTGGTTTTAGTGAGTTTCACTGAGTGGTGGGTGGTCTGGGTTTAGTGAGTTAGACTGAGAGGTGGGTGTGCTGCTTTTAATGAGTTAGTTTGAGAGGTGGGTGGACTGGTTTTAGTGAGTTAGACTAACAGGTGGGTGAGCTGGTTTTAGTGAGTTAGATTGTGAGGTTGGAGAAGTGGTTTTAGTGAGTTAGACTAACAGGTGGGTGTGCTGGTTTTGGTGAGTTAGATTGAGCGGTGTGTGGACTGGTTTTAGTGAGTTAGTCTGAGAGGTGGGTGTGCTGGTTTCAGTGAGTAGGCTGAGAGTTGGATGTCCTGTTTTTAGTGAGTTGGACTGAGAGGTGGGTGTGCTGGTTTTAGTGAGTTAGATTAAGTGATCGGTGAGCTGATTTTAGCGATTTAGACTGAGGTTGGTGTGCTGGTTTTAGTTAGTTAGACTAACAGGTGGTTGAGCTGGTTTTAATGAGTTAGATTGAGAGGTGTGTGGACTGGTTTCAGTGAGTTAGAGTGAGAGATTAGGCAGCTGGTTTTAGTGAGTTAGACTAACAGGTTGGTGAGCTGCTTTTAATGAGTTAGTTTGAGAGGTGGGTGGACTGATTTCAGTGAGTTAGACTGAGACGTTGGTGTGCTGGTTTTAGTGAGTTAGACTGAGAGATGTGTGTGCTGATTTTAGTGAGTTAGATTGCGAGGTGGGTGTGCTGGTTTTAATGAGTTAAACTGAGAGATGCGTGTGCTGATTTTAGTGAGTTAGATTGCGAGGTGGGTGTGCTGGTTTTAATGAGTTAGTTTGAGTGGCGGGTGGACTGGTTCTAGTGAGTTAGACTGAGAGCTGGTTGAGCTGGTTTGAGTGAATTAGACTGAGAGGTAGGTGTGCTGATTTTAGTGAGTTAGATTGAGAGGTGGGTGGACTGGTTTTAGTGATTTAGACAAACAGGCGGGTGAGCTGGTTTTTGTGAGTTAGATTGAGAGGTGGGTGAAGTGGTTTTAGTGAGTTAGACTGAGACGTGGGTGTGCTGGTTTTAGGGAGTTAGACTGAGAGATGTGTGTTCTGGTTTTCGTGAGTTAGATTGCGAGGTGGGTGTGCTGGTTTTACTGAGTTAGACAGAGGTGGGTGGACTGGTTTTAGTGAGTTAGACTGAGAGATGGGTGTGCTGGTTTTACTGAGTAAGATTGAGAGGTGGGTGTGCTGGTTTTAATGAGTTAGTTTGAGAGGTGGGTGGACTGGTTCTAGTGAGCTTGACTAACAACTGGGTGAGCTGGTTTTTGTGAGTTAGATTGAGAGGTGGGTGAAGTGGTTTAAGTGAGTTAGACTGAGACGTTGGTGTGCTGGTTTTAGTGAGTTAGACTTAGAGATGCGTGTGCTGATTTTTGTGAGTTAAATTGCGAGGTGGGTGTGCTGGTTTTAGTGAATTAGACTGAAAGGTGGGTGTGCTGATTTTAGGGAGTTAGATTGAGAGGTGGGTGGACTGGTTTTGGTGATTTAGACAAACAGGTGGGTGAGCTGGTTGTAGTGAGTTAGATTGAGAGATTGGTGTGCTGGTTTTAGTGAGTTAGACTGAGAGGTGGTTGGACTGGTTTTAGTGAGTTAGAGTGAGAGGTGGGTGAGTTGGTTTTAGTCATTTAGACAGAGAGGTGCGTGTGATCGTTTTAGTGAGTTAGTTTGAGAGATGGGTGTGCTGGTTTTAGTGAGTTAGACTGAGAGACGGGGAGGCTCGTTTTAGTCAGTTAGATTGAGAGGTGGGTGGACTGGTTTTAGTGAGTTAGAGTGAGAGGTGGGTATGCTGGTTTTAGTGAGTTAGACTGAGAGATGTGTGTACTGGTTTTTGTGAGTTAGACTGAGAGATGGGGAGGCTGGTTTTAGTGAAGTAGACTGAGAGGTGGGTGAGCCGGTTTTAGTGAATTAGATTGAGAGGTGGGTGAAGTGGTTTTAGTGAGTTAGACTGAGAGGTGGGTGTGCTGGTGTTAATGAGTTAGATTGAGAGGTGGGTGTGCGGGTTTCAGCGATTTAGACTGAAAGATGGGTGTGCTGGTTTTAGTGAGTTAGATTGAGAGGTGGGTGGACTGGTTTTAGTTAGTTAGACTGAGAGGTGGGTGTGCTGGTTTTAGTGAGTTAGACTGAGAGGTGGGTTTGCTGGTTTTAGTGAGTTAGATTGAGAGATGGGTGAGCTGGTTTTACTGAGTTAAACTGAGTGGTGGGTGGTCTGGGTTTAGTGAGTTAGACTGAGAGGTGGGTGTGCTGCTTTTAATGAGTTAGTTTGAGAGGTGGGTGGACTGGTTTTAGTGAGTTAGACTAACAGGTGGGTGAACTGGTTCTAGTGAGTTAGATTGAGAGGTTGGTGAAGTGGTTTTAGTGAGTTAGACTAACAGGTGGGTTTGCTGGTTTTGGTGAGTTAGATTGAGCGGTGGGTAGACTGGTTAGTGAGTTAGTCTGAGAGGTGGGTGTGCTGCTTTTAGTGAGTTAGATTGAGAGATGGGTGAGCTGATTTTAGCGATTTAGACTGAGGTTGGTGTGCTGGTTTTAATGAGTTAGATTGAGAGGTGTGTGGACTGGTTTTAGTGAGTTAGAGTGAGAGGTGGGTGTGCTGGTTTTAGTGAGTTAGACTGAGAGATGCTTGAGCTGGTTTTAGTGAGTTTGATTGAGAGTTGGGTGTGCTGGTTTTAGTGAGTTACTGAGAGGTGGTTTGGCTAGTTTTCGTGAGTTAGACTGAGAGGTGGGTGTGCGGGTTTTAGCGATTTAGATTGAGAGATGGGTGAACTGGTTTTAGTGAGTTAAACTGAGTGGTGGGTGGTCTGGGTTTAGTGAGTTAGACTGAGAGATGTGTGTACTGTTTTTGTGAGGTAGTCTGAGAGATGGGGAGGCTGGTTTTAGTGAAGTAGACTGAGAGGTGGGTGAGCCGGTTTTAGTGAATTAGATTGAGAGGTGGGTGACGCGGTCTTAGTGAGTTAATCTGAGAGATGGGTGTGCTGGTTTTAGTGAGTTAGACTGAGAGATGTGTGTGCTGGTTTTCGTGAGTTAGATTGCGAGGTGGGTGTGCTGGTTTTACTGAGTTAGACAGAGGTGGGTAGACTGGTTTTATTGAGTTAGACTGAGAGATGGGTGTGCTGGTTTTACTGAGTTAGATTGAGAGGTGGGTGTGCTGGTTTTAATGAGTTAGTTTGAGAGGCGGGTGGACTGGTTCTAGTGAGCTTGACTAACAACTGGGTGAGCTGGTTTTAGTGAGTTAGATTGAGAGGTGGGTGAAGTGGTTTAAGTGAGTTAGACTGAGACGTTGGTGTGCTGGTTTTAGTGAGTTAGACTGAGAGAT